>NC_060121.1:583830417-584517917 GCF_021461395.2 Schistocerca americana
GTGATTGTAGTGTTATTGAGGCTGAGAAAGAAGAAAAAAGTTAGTGCTAACACGTATTTTCTCAGAGGAGCTCAAACTCGGATCAGGGAAGGAAACAGGATGAACACTGTGAAATGAATAATCCCAGTATCGCCTTAACCACTACATTGCGGAAAACCTACAAGTGAGTGGTCGTAGAGTGACTGGAGTTCGCGCCCTGTCGAATACGAGTCCACTTCACTCAGACGACATGCATTAGCTGTGTCTAGGCGGGAGAGTGGTTCACTGAGGTGACTGTGTGACGCTCTGTGTTGATGTCTTGAACAAGAACTTTGAAAGACCGAAGCGGTGACAGTAATTTTCAATCCGCATGGAGGTGTGCCACGTTTTGAAACGTCCTGGCGGATTAAAGCTGCGTGACGGATCGGAACTCGAACCTGGGAGCCCATCATCTAAAGCGAAGCTCATTTTGTTCACCTGTGACGGGTCTGAGGCACAGAGCGAACTGGGCTCTATCACTGACCAAACAGTCGATAGTTCATTCCCGTATCTGCGACAACGTGTAAAGCTACATAGCAGCTTAGTGGCAACGGTACTGAACTTTAGGTGGTAGTGGATAGAGGGGTCCAACTGGGAATTGTTACAGTTAAATCCTCCGTCGAGTTCACAGTTTGGTACATTATGAAGGTCTACTGAATGAGTATCCGTTGTGAATTAAACAGTGAGCCGATTACATGCTCGATGTGTGCATCAAAAACCACGATTTTACTTGCCAGATATTCAACACTTAGTTTAGAAGAATGGGAACGTTGATTAATAGGTTACAGACGATGAGGACAGAACGTGAAACCAAAACATTCTTTCCGTTTCTTCCTATCTAGGTTACCTATTTCTCGCAGCAACCAAGGTTTTATTTCTTAAATAAAAAATCGTTAAAATAAATTAGTAACTATGGCTGAGGAACACGGACTATGAAGGACAATAGAAAAATATGCACCGTTCTCTGACGTACAAGGAGAAAGAACACACGTGAGACAATGAAGAGAAATGTGTACGAATACTGCACCGATTGTCATCTAACCAGTTTATTTTCTGAAGTAATCGTGAAGAAACTTTAGTAGTCTAAGATCTCATTAGCACTTATAGATTTTGCGATTGCACCGGAGGTTTCCAGACTGATCTACTCCCGGCTAGAGTGGCCGAACTGTTCTAGGCGCTAGTCTGGAACCGCGCGACCGCTACGGTCGCAGGTTCGAATCCTGCCTCGGGCATGGATGTGTGTGATGGCCTTAGGTTAGTTAGGTTTAAGCAGTTCTAAGTTCTAGGGGACTGATGACCTCAGAAGTTAAGTCCTATAGTGCTCAGAGCCATTTAAACCATTTGAATTGATCTACTTTACCGTGACAGATATGTACACAGCCACAAGTTCCCATCACTACAATTCGTTTTCCGCTGTTTAACCCTCTGTACACAACCCACAAATATGCTTTCAGTTACGTTTTTGCAATCAGCGTAATACAGACAAATTTAATTGTTGGCGTAATTCGGTATTCGGTCCTCACCAGTGTTCAATCATGGCATAATTCAGATACGACGAAAAATGTGTTCATTGTAATGCAGATGTGTTAAGAGAGTTACATACATTATTCACAAATTTTCTGCCATTTGCACAGATAATAAGCGTAAATGCCGCAGGTAATAATTCTATTTCAAAGCATAGCCAACCATTCAAAATATGTTACGTGAAATAGGCCATTCCCATCGTGAGACTTTTATTCGAAATAAACACAATGTTTCGTATTGCAGTTTTGTTTTTCAGGCCTTACGCAGTTATTGTTTTACAAGTAATATGAGAGTTATCCCGTCTTTTACGACTCTATAATTTACGCAAAGTATAAGAGGTCGACGGCTGTTTAAAAACCTGCAAATGAGGAAATATTGTTTGTCAGATCAATGCAGTGTACTAAAACTCGAACGCGTATGTATAGAAGAACGCATAGAAATAACATAAGAGGCCAAAAATTGACCACTGAAGATACTTAAAGAGAAACCCGCATGGACTGAGTTGAAACAGTCATTAGAGAGGGATTAACTCCCACAGTACTTTACTTCGTTCCATTAGCGATTCTTAAATCTCGCCTTCTTAGGCCTTATCAAGTGACATCACACAACTGTGGAAACGACAGCATAGCGTCCCTAATAAGAGTTCAGCACATCCGTACTGCTCCTGGGCGTAGTTATCACAACTGTGTAGGCCCACACTTAAATCTAAAACCGTGCAACATGCAGCCCATTAATACTTCTTGGCCGATGGGTGCTTGAGAATATGCCAGAAATGAACATTTCCTCTCCTGTTAACCTCAAGAAAATATTGAGCCATTTTTTGACGTAATCAGCGGCCAAGAGGCGTTTATGGCCTACTGAAAGTGACTTAGTGACTTATCAGTCTAAAGTGGTATAGCTCTTAAAAATTTTACGTAAGGATTTCTCTCAAAAACGGTATATAATTTAAAGTGCTCACTGATGACCTCTGCTAATACATGGCATCTGTGTACGAGATACAGTCAGATGGAAAGTGGTGCATGTTGGCAGAATACATAAATAGGATATCCATATCTGTACAGTCAAAATTATACTAATTCCTTAGAGATAAGGAACTAATGGTCGGAAATGAATATGGAAACCGGTGTGATGTCTAGAATAAGCAAAGTGTGGGAGGCACCTGTTTGTAAATTGTTTATGTTTCGAAACGAACAACTGCCTTCCACGTCAGCATTGGCTACGCTACATTGAAACACTTCGTGATGTCTCCACGGTGGAGTTTACTAGTCTTTACAGTTCTTTTCTGGTTAACAAAGATGAAGCATTAACAGTTACAGGACGTGCAAAGATGCATTTAATGTGTGGTGAAACAGGATGCAGATCCCGGAAAGCCGAAATCAGGTACTCTATCTGATCAAAAGTATCCGAACACCCATCTGTAATGCGGAACTGACCCTTAGATGTCAGCAGAGGCAGACCTGCCCGTAGGAAAGGACGTGGGGGAAACTGTGTAGACAGTAAAGAAGAAGTAACGGCAGAATGGTCGGTCAGTGACTTGGAACGTGGACTGGTAACTGGATGTCACCTGAGTGAAACGTCTTTCTTAAGTTGATGATGTGACTGTAAAGTGGAAACGTAGGGACAACCACAGCTACACCAAAACCAGGTAGACCTCATATACTGTCAGAAGGTGGTTGTGGAAAGTCGCTTGAAAACAGGGCAAGGCTTTACTCGTGAGCTACAAAGTGCTACCAGCAGTCGCGCCAGAACAATGGAGTTAAAAAGAATGGGACAAGAGTGGTCGAGCAGGCCATCACAAGCCTCGCATTTCTATTGTCAGGGTTAAGAGGAGCCTGAGGTGCTGTAAAGAGCGGCGGCATTGGACAGTGGATGACTGGAAGCGAGAGATTAGGAGTGAGGAGTCAGCCTGTAGGAGATTTTGGTCTGGGCGAATGCGTCGAGAACGAAACCTCCCATCACGTGTAGTGCCATCAGTAAAGTACGGAGGAGGCAGTGTTACGACATGGGAGTTTTTTTCGAGTTTATGATGTGGCCCCCTTTTTGTGCATAACAAAACGCTAAATGTGGAAGGAAATTGACACACTTTACACTATTGTGTACTGCGTACAGTAGAGGACTAGTTCGCAGACGGTCACTATTTCTTTCTGCATGACACTGCGCCCTGTCCTTTAGCAGCATCTGTGATGCACTGGTCTGTGGGTAATAACATTCCTGAAATGGACTGGCCTATTCAGAGTCCTTACCTGAACTGAACCCAGTGGAAGTACTTTTGGGATGAGTTCGGACGTCGACTTCGCTCCAGATCCCAGCATCTAAAATCACTACCTTTAAGGTTTACAGAAGCAGTCGCCTTTTGTAATTCTTCAGTTTTTATTTACCTAGCGATTCATTATCAGACGGTACACATTAACGAATTTTTGAAGTGTTGTGAGTGTCGTGTGGCACGATATAAAGAAAGAACGGAACAAGTAACCTTTGAGTGCGGCGGAAATTATTTACATCGTGGGATAAACGGATAAAGTTTCCTGGTTTCGGCTGTTGAGGAAATATGGGTTACCATTCCTCCTCAGACATTCATAAAACTCACTGAAAGTGTCCACAGCAGAGTTCATACCGTTATAATGACGGAGGTTGGACACATATTAACGCACCGTAAATCTGGGTTATTTTGACCCAATTCTTGCCTGTCTTTTTAAATGTGACAAGGAAACAAAGAATAGTGGCAGGGAGAAAATTTCGAATATATTTCTCTAGTACTGTCAGTAACTTGCATCATCTATTAAAAAAGATATAAAACATAACAGATCAAATCTGTTGCTGTGGTACCATAAAAAAGTAGGGCATTGTTACCAGCACTCGAAGCTACTGTACTTTGACCCACTCAGTTATTTCTTCATGAACATGCGGTAACATAATGTTGTGAGAAAGTAAATTCAATGACTATCTCTAGCATAGTCATTTAGGAGCATGAGGAGCAAATGAAATACTAAATGTACAAGGACAGGTCATACTGAACTTTATTCAGAAAGTGACATAGTAAACACACTAGTATATCTCAACTGACTATTTAAATTTGAAGTTAATGTCCCACTATCGTAACTATATGCAAACAGAACACATAATATGATAAGAATCATGTACAGTGTGGATATGAGCCTTATTGCACAAACTACTGAAGCTCCAGTATTTGATAATAGCCATGTTTTGTTAGTCGTGTTGGACTGATAATTATTATCAAACCCTCACAAGAATGAAATAGTTTATCTTCTTGTTCTGGCCATTTTAACAGGACTTTGCCTTTCCCAACCAGTTCACTTCAGCAGCCTCATCAATCACCTCAGTCTCAATTCCGGGATATTTATATTTGTCGTGTAAACAATAGCATATTGCCTAACTGCTAATTCATCGTTCAAGATTTTGTGGTGCTGGACGGTCATTTTGCACATCACTACCTTCGACAGCTTCCAGCGGAGTTTCGTATTGACAGCCCACCACACCCTCTTCAGGGAATTTCGGTACGGTGCTTTTGTGACGGTTTTCCGCTTACGAGCATACTCAGGAAACACCTCACTATTGTAGTCCTAAAAACAAACTGTTTAACAGACGGAAAGCCACTGGACCTTGTGAGATACCATAACATTTCTTCATAGCGTACGTTAAAGACTTTCCCCTCTTATAGCAACAGTGTACCATGGTGCTCTTGAGGGACGAAGTGTTCCTGATCTATATATGCAGACTGAATCGACGAATGAAAATTTACACCAATGTCGGGATTCGTATCCTGGTCTCCTGCTGTTTCATTCGTCACGTCAGTCATCATATATACATCATAGTTGTTTGCGACTTGAAAATGTCTCTAGAACCATATACACTGATGGAAAAAAATCGCACCACCAGAATATAGATAATTTGGAGAAATGAATCTTCGGGAACACATCAGTCTGCGTAACATATTCAAGTAACCAACAATGCAAGATTACAGGTTAATGTAAGCGCAATATAAGCCATTGCAAGTGTGAAATGCTTGTACATTAATAACCGGTGTAACCGCCGAATGTTGAGTGCACTCATACAAACATCCGTGAGTTGTGTTATACAGGTGCCGGATATCAGTTTGTGGGATGGCGTTCCATGCATGTTGCACTTGGTCGGTCAATAGAAGGAGGTTAATTCTGCTAAAGGATGATGCTGGAGTTGTCATCCGATGACGTTCCACATGTTCTCGACTGGAGACAGATCTAGTGATCGAGCAAGCCAAGGCATCAAATCGACACTCTGTAGAGCATGTTGGGTTACAACAGCTGCATGTGGATTAGCGTTATCGTGCTGGAAAACACCCCCTGCAATGCTCTTCATGAATGGCAGCACAACAGGTTGAATCACCATACTGAATACAAATTTTGCAGTCAGTGTGCGTGGAATAAACACGAGAGCGCTCCTGCTGTCATACGGAATAGCACCAAAGATCATAATTCCACGTGTCGATTCAGTGTTTCCAGTACACAGACAGGTTGGTTGCAGGTTGCAGGCCTCATCTGGCCTCATGCTACACACTGCTATTACTGGCACGAAGGCAGAACCAGCTTTTGTCAGAAAACACAACAGACCCCCACTCTGCCCTCCAGTGGGCTCTCGCTTGACTCCACTGAAGTCGGCCGGCCGGAGTGGCCGTGCGGTTAAAGGCGCTGCAGTCTGGAACCGCAAGACCGCTACGGTCGCAGGTTCGAATCCTGCCTCGGGCATGGATGTTTGTGATGTCCTCAGGTTAGTTAGGTTTAACTAGTTCTAAGTTCTAGGGGACTAATGACCTCAGCAGTTGAGTCCCATAGTGCTCAGAGCCATTTGAACCATTTTTTTTTCCACTGAAGTCGCAAATGACGATGGTCTGGGGTCAGTGGAATGCACGCTGCAGGGCGTCCGGCTCGGAGCTGTCCTTGAAGTAACCAATTTGTAACGTTTCATTTTGTTACTGCAGTGCCCACTACTGGCTCATATTGCTGCTGCAGATGTAGTATGATGCGCCAGAGCGATACGCCGAATACGATGGTAGTCCCTCTTGGTACTACCACGTGGCCGTCCGCAACCAGATTTCCATGGGGCCGTACATTCCCGTGACCACCACTTCCTGCAGTGATGGACATTGCCTACATTCCTGCGAAGTCTTTCCGCAGTATCGCAGAAGGAACATCCAACTTTACGTAGCCCTATTACATGACATGTTCATACTCAGTGAGGTATTGCTACTGACTTCTTTGTCGTCTTAAAGGCATTCTTCACTACCATCAACTCACCACGACTGTTACAGCACGTATTTACAGAATTTCTGATTTGCATTTTCATAGTGGTGCTACTAACGCCACTCTTATGCGACCGGCGTGAAATCTGAATAGATGTCATCTTTCAGATGTAGAAACGCGCCTACCAACTTTCTTTTATTCCGCCTAACTCCTTCATGGTGTTGCGAACTTTTTTTCCGTCACTTTAGTTTCACTTGATTAAAGCACCCATGCCTGGGTTTCAGGCAGGATCCCCCGTTTCATTGGATGCTGTAGTCTAATTCGAATACTGTTGGAGAGCCTCTGGAATTCTTTTCGAGTTTTGGGGGAATACCAAGTGGGCTGAGGCATGAATGGGAATTTGGGTTGAGGAGGGAATCATACCAGGGTAGTCTGTACAATTATGCAAAGCCACTCTGCCAGGGTGACGTAGTGGTTAGCGCGTCTGCTTAGGGAGCAGGAGACCCGGGTTCGAACCCTATCCTTGGTACAAATTTTCATTCGGGGCTTCAGTCGGTAGGTATATGCCATAGATGCTTAATATTTGCACAGGTCTCTGGGATCATATAGTTTTGCTTGCCTGATGACTGGAAAAACAGCACTCGACATTGCTGTCTTCACGAAGTTTTATTGAACCGATGCACAAAACTGTTTGGTGTCGATCTGTTGTACAATTTTAGAACATGTTTTAAATTGTAAGATATTTCCAGGGGCAGATATGGACTCTGGCCACAATTTATTGGTTATGAACTGTAGATTAAAACAGAATAAATAGCAATCAGGATGGAAATTAGTGAGATAGGGCCTGGATAAGTCGAAAGAACCAGAGGCTGTTGAAAGTCACTGGAACTGGGGAAATAAATACAGAAGAAGAATGGGTAGCTTTGAGAGGCGAAATACAGAAGGCAGCAAGGGATCAAATAGATATAAAAAAACGTTGCAGAAATCCTTGGATTCATAAGAGATATTGTATTAATTGATGAAACGGGAAAATATAAAGGATCAGCGAATGAAGCCAGCGAAAGGAAATACAAATGTCTACAAAATGAGACTAACAAGAAGTGAAAAATGACTAAGCAGGACAAACATATTTCACAAGGGAATCAAACAGGCCTTGGGAGAAAGGGAAATAGTTGTATGAATATGGGGGGCTGGAGGGGGGGGGGGTAAGCTACATAGGGGCTGGACAGAAAGGAGATGAAAGTAATATTATAAATGAGTTGGGAGATATGACACTGCGAGAAGTATTTGACAGAGCACTGAAAGACCTAAGTAAACAAGGCCCCAGGAGTAGATAACATTCCGTCAGTACTACTGAAAGCCATGGTAGAGCCAACCACGGCAAAACTATTCCATCTGGTGTGTGAGACCTTAGACGAAATACCCTCAAACTTCAAAAAGAATATAATAATTCCAATTCCAAAGAAATCAGGTTCATTTCCTAGCCGCAACAACAGCACGGAGCTGATCAACGAACTCCAGTGGTAGACGCTGCAAGAGAGGCGTTCTGCATCACCGTGTGGTTTACTATGATAGTTCCGACCGTACGTTCCTGAAAGCGTCAATAAATACATTGATGGAAAACAATCTCAGCACCAAGAAGGAGTTGTGCGACATAAAGGAAAGTTGGTAGGCGTGCTTGTACATCTGAAGACGATGTCTGTGCCAGTGGCATAAGAGTGGCACTATAAAGATGCAAATCAGGTTTGCTGTAGATACACGCTGTAACGGTCGTGAGAGTTAGTTAACTCTGAGGTTGGACGTGGTTAGTTGATGTTAGTCAGGAATGCCTTTAAGGCGACAAAGAAATCACTATCAGCACCTCAGTGAGTTTGAACGAGGTCGTGCGATGGGGCTACGAGAAGCCGTACATTCCTTCTGCGATGCTGGGGAAAAGAGTTGGCAGGAATGTAGCAGCCGTATCTGCTTGCTGGCAGTGGTGGTCAAGGGAATGTACGGTCGCAAGAAGATCGGGCTCCGGCAACATAAACGGCGTGGCGTGGTACTTCCGAGACCATCGTGTTCAACCTGTGGCTCTGGCGCATCGTACTGCATCTGCAGCAGCAGTATGAACGGCAGTTGACACCACAGTGACACAACGAACTGTTACGAATTGGTTACTTCGACAGCTCCGATCCAGGCGCCCTAAAGCATGCTTTCCAATTATCCCAAACCACCGCCATTTGCGACTCAGTGGAGTTAAGCGAGAATTCATTTGAGGGCAGATTGGAGGGTCGTTGTGTTCTCTGATGAAAGCTGTTTCTCCCTAGGTGCCGGTAATGGTCGCATCTCGGTTAGGAGAAGACCAGTTGAGGGCCAACCAACATGTCTGCATGCTAGACACACTGGGCCTACTCCAGGAATTTTGGATTTCGTAAGACAGCAGGAGCACTCTCGTGGTTATTCCACGCAACCTGACTGCAAATTTGTACGTCAGTTATTCGACATGTTGTGCTGCCATTCATGTAGAGCATTCCACGGCGTGTTTTCCAACAAAATAACGCTTGCCCACATACCGCTATTGTAACCGAACAAGCTCTTCGGAGTGTCAACATGTTATCTTGGTCTGCTCGATCACCAGATCTGGTTCCAACGGAAAACATACGGGATATCGTCAGACGACATTCCAGCATCATCCACAAACAGCACTAACCATTCGTGTACTGACCGACCAAATGCAACGGGCATCAGACTCCATCCCACAGACTGTCATCCGGCACCTGTACAGCACATTGCACGCACGTTTACATGCTTGCATTCAACATTCAGGCGGTTACACCAGTTATTAATGTACCAGTGTTTCACGTTTGCAATGGCATAGCAGGCATTTACATTAACCTGTGATCCTGCAACGTTAATCATTTGAATATGCTACCTACCTAAAAGTACTCCCGAAATTTCATTACTTTACATTAATTATTTTTTGGTGTTACTATTTTTATCGTCAGTTATATTGCTCCCTCTTACGTATAACTCGTGGGAAGATCACGAAAAAGAATTAGAGAGGTTCGAAGGCCACACTGAGGCCTACCAACAGTCGTTCTTCCCGCGAAATATTCACTTTTCTCTATCAATGGGCTACGCCATTTTGTCATTTTGTTTAGACTCCGCTAGCTGTGTGTTACGGTACTTAGGTGCAGGGATTCCAGTGTTTACTAGCACTGCAGGCATGTGCCTGCAGAAAAAAATTTATTACATAACTTTATGTTTTATGACTACCCTTTATAATGCAAGGATACATTATGACTTTTTAGATACATCACCATAAAACCATTTTGTTTCAGCTGTTTAACAAAACAAAAAACAATAATTCATGAAATAGTCCGACAGGCTGCTTCGTAAGTACGCCGAACGAAATCGCATTAATCAATGGGCTACGTGAAACATTTCGATCCTAAGTTCTTAAATCCCAGGGCGGGAGGAGTTCCTCCATTAGTTAAAGAGGATTTGGCGTGAAGACCCGAACCTGCACGTACTCGCACGTAGTATAGCAGGCTGAAAACAAAGTAGCCTCTTACACCTCACCTCGTCGACGTAGGGTCGTTAATCAAATGGTTCAAATGGCTCTGAGCACTATGGGGCTTAACATCTATGGTCATCAGTCCTCTAGAACTTAGAACTACTTAAACCTAACTAACCTAAGGACAGCACACAACACCCAGCCATCACGAGGCAGAGAAAATCCCTGACCCCGCCGGGAATCGAACCCGGAAACCCGGGCGTGGGAAGCGAGAACGCTACCGCACGACCACGAGATGCGGGCAGTCGTTAATCAACAAGTAATAAACAGCTGTAGAGGTAGTAAAATGCGTGAGCAAACGGGAAATTGTAAGTAGCTGACAGTGTACAGCTCATAACATTTGTAAGTACTTGATGTGATGAACACACAGTGAAACGCGTAAACGAAATTAGCAATATGCCATCACAGTGTTAGGATCATGGTTCAAATGGCTCTGAGCACTATGGGACTCAACTGCTGAGGTCATTAGTTCCCGAGAACTTAGAACTAGTTAAACCTAACTAACCTAAGGACATCACAAACATCCATGCCCGAGGCAGGATTCGAACCTGCGACCGTAGCGGTCTTGCGGTTCCAGACTGCAGCGCCTTTAACCGCACGGCCACTTCGGCCGGCTTAGGATCATGTATAAACGACGACACGAATAAAGAAGCAAATAGCAACGACAAACACAAAATGTTGACGATAATAGTAGAGTATGTGCAGGAATTTTGTTATGTTGACAGCAAGACTACACAAAACAGGTGAGAAAGGAAAGTGCGGCAGACTAGTAAGAAATGTAGTAATGCAATTTGTGTCAAATATTTATCTGCAATTCAACAAGATGAATCTACAACTACACATCTGAAGCACACCACTGACAAAATAGACAAAGGGATGTTGAAACAATACGTATAACGTGGACTTTGAAGTATATTGTTACAAAACGATATTGAAAATTAAATTCACAGGTACAGATTGGAAATGAAGTAATGAACCGAATATGGTAGGCACCACGATGAATCTGAATCTTTTATGATAGCATCGTGTCTGAGTAGGGCTGAAGTTTATTGTCTTTTATAATTGGAGAATATTTTTTCTTTCTCTGCTCTGAGAAGTAGGACGGGCTATTTGAGAAGTACGGCCCGTTTCAGTCGACTATCCCAAAGAGAGAATCCCAACAGGGAATATTAGGGAGCGAATGTCCACTTCCGACATTCGCCTAGTAACCAACGGAAATCCCTAAAAACCTTGGTCAGAATGGTTCATTGGCACTGTTTTAATTGATTTCTGAAACATTCTAACAATGTTCATTCTTTAGGGAGAGTTACAAACTTTTCAGCGAGGTAACAGGCGACCTAGTAGACGGGCAAAGGGAGTTCCAAAGTGGGAATACTTGAGCGGGGCTTTCTACTTCCGACGTTTCCCTTATAGTCAAGGCAAATCTCCCAGAAAGCCTCGGCCATAATTGAGAGATCGGATGAATTTTTGACTCTGAGAGCAGACAAAAGTGAAAGCCAGTTATTAATGAAAGCCTACTTCTTTATTAGTCTACGAAGTCGAATTGATGGCTTGCCCGACATATGCAGTACATCCACCTGTAGTGTTTCAACACTTCACTTTATTTACAAAATTAATAATAGCGACAGCAAGAAACACCTGCCAGGAAACTCCCTTTTCTTTATCCATTCCAACCAACGGAACAAATGCTGAAATCGGAATAAACTGTAATACTGGAGAAATACATGTTTCACGTAATCATTTTGTTGTTCTAGCGACACAAAATTCCTTTTTCCAGTCAATTCGGGTTATCATATGTAATTACAGAACAATTATTTAACATAGTACTATGAATGACTCCACATGTCAGCTGCCATATTTAACGCTGTCGCTTTGAAGATATTTATTGGAGAATAACAAAATAGGCTGGGAGCAGTTTTCCCGAATTGCGTCTGCGAATTTTCAGCAGTAATGTCGTATTGCACAAAGTAAAAGAAAAATTTTCACGCAACGTGTTCTAACGTGTACAGGGTCATTAATTAGCTACTGCTTCAATATAACTAGCAATAAGGGGTATTTAATGAAGTGGGTGTCAAAAACTGCACTGCTTATCACTAATTAGCGAGAACGGTGCGTTTACGAAGTATGGAGAGAGAGAGGGAGGCAGAGAAAGAGAGAGACAGAGAGAGAGAGAGAGAGATATTACCACACGATAAACAGGACTCACTTTTGATGCCGTAGTTGAAAGTTCAGTTATTTCATTTGTTCTCCAACCCGATGCAATTCTTGAATGTTGCTGAGTTTCATTTTAACTCAACAGAAACTAGCCGTAATCTCCACAAGGTGTGTAAAATATTAGCCGTGACTACTTAAAATCGCCCAAGGAAGGATTTTCATACGTGAAACAAAAGCAATCACTGAACGTCACACTAATTACTGATAGTGGGTTTCTTGAAATTCCGTTTGAAGTTTGTGTTGTAAAGTGAAAAGTCTCCAATGTACTTCACGATGTGCAGTGAACTGATGATGATTCTGATGCTTTAGAGCCGACAACAGAAGAAAAGACGTAAGACGTACAGGAGCCGTCAGGTTAGTTACCGTTCACATTGAAATTCATCAATCAGTTTTAGATGCGGGTCGAAATTCTGCTGAAGAAATTGTCACCCAACGTGCTACGAATATAGAAACTAGTCGTCCTGAGTGTCTATGACTGAAGAGAAGCTTTTAGTCTCAGAAAAACCGAATGTGAAACGATGTAGCGAGAAATATTAAGTCCTTACTAGAAGTACGAATCCAGAATTTGGTTGCAATAATTCCATGTCTGCTGTTTGAAACTGATTAACAATATATTATTCAAAATAATCTCTATTGCTGTTTATACATTTCTCCCACGTCCCCGGCAGGCTATGAATGCCACGTCAATACAACAGTTATTTTGAAGTGAAGCAGTCAGCGAGCCATTTTCGCAGATTTTTATACGAATTGAAGCGTTGTTCAGCGAGACCGTGTTCCAGTGATGCAAATAGATGATCATCAGAAGGAGCCAAGTCTGGAGAAGAAGCCGCATGCCCTACTATTTCCCACCTGAACGTCTCGATCGTTTCCCTGACCCGTTTTGCTGTGTGTAATGGGCCGTTATAGAGCAATATGGCTTTGAGCTGTCTTTTTCCATATTCCGGTAGTTTTTCACGTAGTGCTCGATTTAAATCGATCATTTGCTGTTGGTAGCGATCGGTGCTCACTGTTTCACCAGGTTTTAGCCGCTCATACCATAATCGATGACACCCTTCTGATCCCACCAAACACAGCGCAGGTTTCTTTCCAAAGCGATTTGGTCTTGCAGTGGATGTCGATGATTTTCCTGGATTCACTCATGACTTACGACTCTTAGTATTCTCAAAATATATCCATTTTCCAGCATCTGTCACTACTCGATGGAGAAACGACTTTCTTTTGTATCTGACGAGCAGCGTTTCACAAGTGGTCTTTCGAACTGCTTTCTGTCTTTCAGTCAGTTCATGCGGAACCCATTTTCCCACTTTTTGCACCTTTCCCATAGCTTTCAACCGAAGAGAAACGGCTTTCTGCTTCACATTCCATTCTTACACGAGTTCCTGTTGAGTTTGAGTATCATCTTCATCCAATAAGGCCTGCAATTCGTGTCTTCGAACTCTTTCAGTGGTTTCCCGTGCTCGTCGTTTCTATCGTCAAAATCACCACTTTTGAATTTTTGAACCACTCGAAACATTGTGTTTTCTCAAGAGCATGTTCGCCAAAATCTTTGGGAAGCATTCGATGCAATTCTGCAGCAGTTTTCTTCAAATGACAAAAGAAAACCAATGCTGTCCGAAAATCGTAGTTCGCAGGCACAAAACTCGACATATTTACGGGTTTGAAATAGGTATCAAAGAACGGAATTTGTGTTGACATTCGTTGTCTGCCGTGACAGGAAGTAGATGGCGCTCCAGACGCGGTCTCACGGGCCCTATACTGACGGCTGGCATATCCTATATGGAAGTTCCAGTTTCATACTTCTACACCTGGTACATCAGAAAAAACAGGAACAAACAGGACGATATGTAAAATCAGGTAAGAATTTTTAGACAAGAGCGGTTCCGAATAGGATAATTTCTGCAACAGCTCCCAGGTTGTTACTTCTTGACTATTCAATGGTAGTAATTTCGGTAAGAAGAACACTGTTGTAAACAAGCTACACAAATACATCAGGAAGATAAATTGTAGTAATCGATGATAAGCCCACCAATACCTTGTTCAGAAGGAAAGTTTATCACTTGTAACAGGGTGACTCAAAATAACGGGAAATTTTGGAACGGAGATTAATGTATGAGCACAATTACTTTACACATACCTCGGCGTCTGATAGAAACGTTATGCTTGGCTCGAACTAACTTTTCAGTAGGAATCCAGGAGGTTTCCTCTCGCACTCTTGCTTTGAATTCTTCGGGCGTAGCACGCAGAACACGGTAAACCGCGCTCTTAAGGTGGCCCCGCAAGAAAGAAAAATCACACGCTGACAGATCAGGTGATCTTGGAGGCCTTGAAATCACACTGTTACCAAACAATTGTCGCACAGCTCCCGTCGATATCCGTTGCGCACGTGCCGTTCCTCCGTCATGTTGAAACCAGGTGTTTGCAGGAAGATGGGACAGTTCATGCACAATAAAAGTCTCATCATGGCATCGTACCGAACAGACGTTACAGTGGTTGTGCACCCATTATTATTCCCAAACAGTACAGGCGTATAGCGGCACTCGATGGAACTTTAAATCCTTTTTCATCACTCATTGAACTCCTGAACGATGCAACTGTGGATACTCTGCGTGACGTCCAACAAGGAGCCATGGGCTTCTTACGAAAGCAGTTCTCACAGCCTCAAAATTGTCTGCAATACGAGAGGTTCGGGATCTACTTGTAGATTGTTTCTTCAATCCAGAACTCGTTGCGTCAAAACTGCGGACCCAGGTGTGGATTACATGCGCTGAGGGAACATGACAGTGCCATCCCATGTTGAAATAATTTTGAATTCTCGACTCGCGGCGTCCGCGCTTCCATTCTTTTTACTGCAAAGGCGCGCTGCACACCATTACTTTGCTCCATGTTCACTGTTTGTTAAATGACAGGACAGTTCGAGTAGCTCTCTGTACGTCATTCGGTGTCACCTACTTCGCAACGTTTCACAATACGTTTCAGGATTTCCCATTCTTTTGAGTCACACTATGTAAAAACTTTCCAGTACAGCCTTCGGTTGTCACTGTAACCTAGTTCCTTACATCCATGCGGTGTGTAACATCGGAGATCTGTTATCATGTTCTTCCAGGCAAACCATGTGATAAATTTATACTGTATCCTAGATTCCAGCTAGATGATTAGACTTAATTAACTAGTACTATACTTTTACGGTGAATTTAAATAACTTTAACACTTGAGATACGTGCAGTTGTTTTACTACTGCTCTTTGGCAATAACCGAAGACACTTGATATTGACGGCAAAATACTTTGTGCTTTCTAACAGGTCGTGTGTAGTCCGCTGCGACAGCATTCCCATATGAAGGTTAGCCAGGCAAGTGCAAAGCCGGTTATGCGACGCCACATGAAACAAGAACATGAGCTGACAGAGGGCAGTTTTTAGTCAGTTTGTACTGCCATAAATCAAATTTACTTAATTGAGCTTGGAGCGAAAAATCTTCTGGGCGTTAATCCAGCCCTAGACCGTTACTTGCGTGTTTGTCTGGCAGTAGCCACTCACACGCTGCGCGTGTTTTCAAACGTTCCGTAACCGACAAGCCACGAAGGAGTACTATAAAACAATAAAAAATCCTCAGAGTGCCGACTCTGGGGAAATCAGACGCTTGTATGTGGACGTTGCGTTTGTGGACGTGTTCACTAGACAGCAAAAATCCAATGGCAGATAACTTATCTGCCTTACGATGTTGCCAAACAAATGAAGCTATTCCTTCTTTTCTCCAATAGCAGGAGCAAAATGTGAGATCAGAAAAATGAAATAGTTAAATACATTACTTACAATCAAATAGCCACACGTAGGTAATTCCTGTATATGAAAACTAACGACTGACTTCCAAAATAACGTCGTTCTTTTTCCTTTAAGTTTCTCCTCAGTTATTCTTTGGAGGATGAACAGAATCCGTTCCAGTCTTTTCCTTAGAGTACTGGGGTTCGAAATCAGCTGCGAGCTTATGGCTTTCTGAGACGCTTACCACTCAGTTGCGGAGCTACTGCTGGATAAAAATGTCTTCTACATGCGGTGCTCTGCAGCTTGTAGAAACTGTAAAATCCTCATATTAATAAATGTTTGACAGAAGCTGTTTCATGGTAGTACTTTATTTTACCGAACTAGTTTCATGCGTCATTACAAAAGACACACTTTTTCTCATAACATGTTACTTACAGTTTGTAGAGTAGTGTTTTATGCATACCATGGGATTTTTCGTATGGCTGTAATGTGACTTACAAAATATGTTTCTTTCTAGCGCGTACCAGTGTTGGTATTTCGTAACAGTCATTTAAGAATAAGATTATATGATTTATAGACGTATATAAATGCTATCAGCATATGGTATTTTTTATGAAAATATACTCAATTGTCATTGGTAATTGCTGTACATGGAGGTATGATAAGGGCGATAGTCATGACGTCACTAACTTAAAGCCGACGTCCTCCATGTCATTCGCCCAAAACATTAGTTTCCGGAGCAATTTTTTGGATCAGAAATTCAGCTTGCGTCATTTACGGGATTTACTAATCATTCTGATTATAGTCTAAAGGTATCATATTTATTTCGTAGGTCTACTCGTTAAAGCAATATTTTCTATTATATACATGAATTTCGGTTGCGACGTTTACTTTTACCGTAGTAGTTATATTTCTACCATTTCAATTAATCCAACCCGAACAGCTCTCTGGGTGATGGCCGTGAGATAAGATTGGAAACCGACCAAAGATATCAAAATACATTGTTAACGTTTTCGTGACCTTCTCTGTTACTCTAAACGTATAATAAAACGAAAGTTACATTAACGAAGCAAAATACGTCGTTTTACTGGATCAAACACGCTTTTAAGATCAGAAGGACATCTGGAAATACAGAACTCTGAGTTATTCACGAAAGCACAGTAACGTTTTCTATTTAAAACGATTGTTCCGCGTGCATGGCAGAAATTAAAAACACGAAGCACTCATAAACAGAAGTCTGCTAATATTTTGTGGTATCTGACATGGCGGCGCCGCCTCAAAAGCAACGTACAGCGTTTAAGTCGGTAGCGCCATCTCCCTTATTATATCTATACAATTATGATTATACCTCCATGTTACTGTACATGCAATGATTACCTGTTCCTTACATATCATAGTGTATAGGAGTTATTTGAATTTGTCTTTCTTTTAGATCGGTTTAGTATGTTGCCTTTTACGTCAATATGTAGGACTGACAGGCATTGTGTCATGTCACTGGCTGCGTGGTTTTGTTCTTTTAAGTGTGTACTACACGAAGATGGATTGTGCCAGTCATATTCAGACATTCTTTAGATCTTATTTTGAAATGTCGCCCAGTTTTTCGTGAGTAGATTTTCTCACAGTTATCACATTTTAATTTATAAACACCTAAACATGCGAAATAACAGGACTATTGTATGTAACGACAAATTTGTAAATGTTGTGTGTTCTTATGCCCACTTTTAGGTTGGTTTTCTGAAGCGCAAGTCTGATTTTATCTTAAATGTGATATGACAAGGAACTGCATAGTTTTTGCTGCAATCTGTCCTTGTTAAGGTAATGTTGATTTTATTTTCCATTCATTGGGTGTAGATCTCTGGTATGAATTTAATCAGCTGTGGAGAGCTGCAACCGTTATTTTTTGCTAATCTTAGTATCATTAACTGAGACGTTACGTTTTCTTTAGCCGATGGATACTTCATTAGTTCTCTATATATGTTCGAAAATGTGCTTTGGGATTAGAAGAGCTATTGAATATAACACAGTCTGTGGTTGTCTATTTCCGGTAGATGTTGAATTTGAGCATTGATAAATTTCTTGTAATTTCTATATCTAGAAAATTTATTTTATTACTTTGTTCGTTTTCGACTGTAAACATGATATTTCTATGATGTCTATTCCATTCTGAGTAGAAGATATTTATTTCGCTTTTTGTTCCTTCAAATCAAATCAATGTACCAACTAAGTATCTGCGATGGTACTGAATTTTATTAGTCCATTTTGGATGTTTTTTTTAATAACTCTCGGTGTGGTGAAGAAAAATGTTAGCTAGTATACCAGCAAGGCAATTTCGAATTGGTAAACATTTTTCTTGTATATATAGTTGGCTGTTGAAATTATAATAGTTGAAGGAATGTGTCAGTTTTAGTAAAGTAATAAATCCTTCTATTTCGATTGCGCACGTATTACTGTGTATATGTAATTTTCAATAGTTTAAATAAGTAGTACGTTAGTGTATAGGTTGGTTACATCTAAGAAAATAAATTTTACATTTTTTGCGATGTGAAATATGTTTAATTTATTGTATCAAGTCGCCTGAGTTCTTAAGTGTTAGGCCAACTGATTATCATATATGTAATTTTGACTCAGACTGAAATTATCTTGGCAGTGACAAAACTTAGGTATGGTAATTGATGTTGTTGTCCACCAGCATTAGTCACATGTTGATGACAGCATAGTAGGCACGATTACGCAAAGAAGACTACACAAACTAGAACGTTTCGTGTTGACCGTCCCCCGTTTCCGATTCCTGCCAACTTAAGCCATAAGTCAGTACTTTCTAAACGTACAGAAATATGGTTGTGATGTGTGTGCCAACGGTGAAGTAAGTAAATTAAAGACTGTGTTTAGACAGCAAACTCTCTGTAATCCGGTATCGCGAGTTCCTGTTAGTTCCTTGTGTTGCTTATCCATAGCTGCTGTTTTGTACGAGGCGAGTGCATCCGTGGGTTGAAGGACTGGCCGGGTAACAGGTAAACATCCCCCCTTCTGACGGCCCGTCTAGACGCGTAGGCTGTGTCATTCTCTCTCCGCTCCCCACATTGCCTTGAGCCAAACCGCCTCATTTCCATAGAAACTAGAATGGGAAGAAGACTATAGCGACAAAAGTATCGATTATCCCAGGAAAGACAGGAGAGCTGGTGACCCCAGCTACGACTCTCTTTTGCGTAAAACTTAGCGCATCACAGGATGCACAACGTTTAGTTACATTAGAAAGGACAAAAACGTAATGTGTTCTGATAACTGGGTTGACCTTTCTCTACTCTGAGTGTACAGCATGTTCTATAGAGGTATATACTACAGCCAGACAGCTCATAGCCACCTTAGTTCTAGAATTCTTTTCTCACACTGTCAAGAGTAGCTTCAACGAATTATTAATCCAGAGATTCTGCTGGGCAGGGTGGGGTTTGGCAAGCACGAAGACAAACAGTAGAAACTCTCGCCGCTTGTGGGCAGGCATTATCCTGCTGAAATGTAAGCCCAGGATAGTTTGCCATGAAGGACAACAAAACGGGAGGGGGGGGGGGGTAGAATATAATCGACGCTGTGATATAACGGGTGCCCCACGGATGGCAACCAAACGCAAACTGCTATGGAAAGAAACGGCAGCGGAGACCATCACTCATGCCTGTCGGGCAATATGGCAGGCGACGTTCAGGTTGGTATTCCATCGCCGTCCAGGCCGTTGACACGTCTTCGGCCTGGACTCTCACTGACTGGAATATAATTCCCTTTAGTGATTAATTCCGCTTTGAACTGAGCCTAAATGACCAGCAAAGACATATATGGAGACTTCGCTATTTGTGAAGTTCTTTCTCTTGAATAAATCATCCAATTTTTTCGTAATAATATGTTTATCTGAACATGTACCTCACAGCTGTGGTGCGCCGGTTCTTTTCTTTTTCATTGGAGTGTACATGGTTGTTTTAATCTCTATAGAGAAACAAAATGGTTTCTGTAGTGACGTAACAAGACTGTTACGCCACACGGTAGTAGCCAAAAGAAAGGCACGCTAGACTAATGCAGACGGGCGTGACGTCTGGAACATAAAAACTTATGAATGAATAAGAAGAAAAGTATGTAGATGCTTTTTACTTATCTTTTAATAATTCCTTGGAATACATCTCTCTTGAATACTCGTAAGCTATAGGCACTGATACAAAGGGCTCCTTGCTAGTTCGTAGCCATTAACTGCTGATGGCTATTCTGTCTCTCGGCTAATGAGAGAGAAAGGCTTCGTACAACTGGGCGATAGCTAGGTTCGCGTACAACTGGGCGGTAGCTGGGTTCTCGTACAACTGGGGTCGAGTCCACTCTCGTATCACGAGACCTGCCTAGGTGGTGGCGCTAGGTCTGCGATCACAGTGGCGACACGCGGGTCCGACATGTACTACATGGACCGCGGCCGATTTAAACTACCACCTAGCAAGTGTGGTGTCTGGCGGTGACACCACAGTTTCCATTCGTAATACGTTCTCTCTCACTACACTTTAGAAGAAAATTACGAATGACGCATCATTCGTCAAATAGGAGTGTTGGCGAATATAGATGGTGAAGTACAAAGGAACGTATTTTGATGCACTGTTTTCGTGATGCCATTCTTTTTTCTGTTTCACAACAAAAGAGCAGTTTTGAACCTTTTGCAGCAAATTCTTAACCTGAAGATAAAAAGAGACGTCGTAAGGTTGCACTACCGGGAATACTGTCTTGAAACATTATTTTCAACCGCAAATTTCCCTTTGCCTTTCCTTTTCATGCTTTTTTTTGAAAATATTAGTAAATACTGAGTATTATTTCGGTTTATTTGGATTTGTAAGTACCATAAAAATTAAAATTAAAAGGAATAAAATTACTTTCCACATAGGGACTCAACCCCAGTACCCTCATATTACCGTTCTGTACACTTTCCGCTGCGCCAACTACTTCCTTGGAAACTACGCTGACACAAATGGCTGAGTACTCGCCCAGTCCACACCAAAAATGCTGTTTATTTCTAAACGCTTATCCTTCTTGAGCTTCAACTCCTGTCACTTTTATTTCTGGTCAAGTATGGATATTGTTGTTGTTGTGGTCTTCAGTCCTGAGACTGTTTTGATGCAGCTCTCCATGCTACTCTATCCTATGCAAGCTTCTTCATCTCCCAGTACCTACTGCAACCTACATCCGTCTGAATCTGTTTAGTGTATTCATCTCTTGGTCTCCCTCTACGATTTTTGCCCTCCAATACTAAATTGGTGATCCCCTGATGCCTCAGAATATGTCCTACCAACCGATCCCTTCTTCTGGTCAAGTTGGGCCACAAACTTCTCTTCTCCCCAATCCTATTGGTTCAAATGGCTCTGAGCACTATGGGACTCAACTGCTGAGGTCATTAGTCCCCTAGAACTTAGAACTAGTTAAACCTAACTAACCTAAGGACATCACACACATCCATGCCCGAGGCAGGATTCGAACCTGCGACCGTAGCGCCCAATCCTATTCAATACTTCCTCATTAGTTATGTGATCTACCCATCTAATCTTCAGCATTCTTCTGTAGCACCACATTTCGAAAGCTTCTATTCTCTTCTTGTCCAAACTATTTATCGTCCATGTTTCACTTCCATACATGGCTACACTCCATACAAATACTTCCAGAAATGTCTTCCTGACACTTAAATCTGTACTCGATGTTAACAAATTTCTCTTTTTCAGAAACGCTTTCCTTGCCATTGCCAGTCTACATTTTATATCCTCTCTACTTCGACCATCATCAGTTATTTTGCTTCCCAAATAGCAAAACTCCTTTACTACTTTAAGTGTCTCATTTCCTAATCTAATTCCCTCAGCATCATCCGACTTAATTCGACTACATTCCATTATCCTCGTTTTGCTTTTGTTGATGTTCATCTTATATCCTCCTTTCAAGACGCTATCCATTCCGTTCAACTGCTCTTCCAAGTCCTTTGCTGTCTCTGACAGAATTACAATGCCATCGGCGAACCTCAAAATTTTTATTTCTTCTCCACGGATTTTAATACCTACTCCGAATTTTTCTTTTGTTTCCTTTACTGTTTTCTCAATATACAGATTGAATAACATCGGGGAGAGGCTACAACCCTGTCTTACTCCCTTCCCAACAACTGCTTCCCTTTCATGTCCCTCGACTCTTATAACTGCCATTTGATTTCTGTACAAATTGTAAACATCCTTTCGCTCCCTGTATTTTACCCCTGCCACCTTCAGAATCTGAAAGAGAGTATTCCAGTCAACATTGTCAAAAGCTTTCTCTAAGTCTACAAATGCTAGAAACGTAGGTTTGCCTTTCCTTAATCTTTCTTCTAAGATAAGTCGTAAGGTCAGTATTGCCTCACGTGTTCCAGTATTTCTACGGAATCCAAACTGATCTTCCCCGAGGTCGGCTTCTACTGGTTTTTCCATTCGTCTGTAAAGAATTCGTGTTAGTATTTTGCAGCTGTGGCTTATTAAGCTGACTGTTCGGTAATTTTCACATCTGTCAACACCTGCTTTCTTTGGGATTGGAATTATTAGATTCTTCTTGAAATCTGAGGGTATTTCGCCTGTTTCATACATCTTGCTCACCAGATGGTAGAGTTTTGTCAGGACTGGTTCTCCCAAGGCCGTCAGTAGTTCCAATGGAATGTTGTCTACTCCGGGGGCCTTGTTTCGACTCAGGTCTGTCAGTGCTCTGTCAAACTCTTCGCGCAGTATCGTATCTCCCATTTCATCTTCATCTACATCCTCTTCCATTTTCATAATAAGTATGGATACGCGGGTAAAAACTGAACGAAACCGGTAATGTTGGGTTGGGTCCTCTTGTAATTTGTCTTCTTGTACTTAATTTGGCAGTCTTTCTGGTTGGGCGCTATCTCCATTGCTATCGCAAAGTGTGATAAGCTTTGTACCCACATCTGCAGACGAATAGCGAGCTTGTAATTGCGAAATGTGCGAATTTTAACGTGACTTCATTTTTTCTTCATCTGTTGAATTGCAATCGTGATCTGGCTTACATGGAAGTACAGTGAAAACATGTTTTTCGATCCACTTACTCAACATTGCTTGCGCATCTTCTTCTAAGTGCTAAACTTAAGGAAGATTTAATTTGTTGGGGAGTCATACTGTAATTTTTGTTGAGTCCTATGATACAGTAAAAGGAAAAACAATTGTTAACCAGGGGACCGGTGAGAAACTTTTGCACTTTTGTCGTTCGTCTTCATCTACATCTACATGGATACTCAACAAATTACATTTAAGTGCCTGGCAGAGGGTTCATCCAACCACCTTCACTATAATTCTCTAGTACTCCAATCTCGTACAGCGTGCGGAAAAAGCGAATACCTATACCTTTCGGTGCGAGCTCTGATTTCCCTGGTTAATTATGGTGATCGTTAACCGCTGAGTAGGTCGGCGACAGCAAAAGATTTTCGCATTCGGAGGAAAAAGTTGGTGATATAAATTTCATGAGAAGATTTCGCCGCAACAAAAAACGCCTTTGTTTTAATTATGTTCACCCCAAATCCTGTATCATTTCAGCGACACTCCCTCCCCTAGTTATAAACAATGAGAGTATTTGGAGTGAGTGTACTCTCTGCGATAAGGGTAGTTCTGGGAATGAAGAGAACATCTTGAAATAAAAATAATGAATTTACGATACATCCTTGTATATACATTCACCTGTACTTAATTTTGAACAAAATTCTTCACAGAGCATTACAGAACCTCGGCGGAAACGAAATTTGACGTAAGATTGTTATCGTGACTTTTTTGTTTTTCATTTTCTGTAAGGGATAGAGGAAGAGATAATGTACTAGCGCAGTGATCACAGTTATTATCTATGACAATGTTATATACAAAGTATCCAGTAAATAAGTACTTTTAAACAAATGAAATGGTATATGTAATAGGATAATATGAATTTTCTTAGTCATGATTAATAACCTTCGTAAAATATAGGCACAAAGCTTGGCAACCATGATGCTCTTTAGCCTTTTATGTTAACATTTTCCAAAATAGTAAGTTTTAGTGGAAAATCGATATGCCATGACAGAATCCGCTTGAAAAACCTTTCTAACAATATCTGTACGATTAGTATGCGTTGAGGGGATGTTGGCTTGAGAAATAATATCAAGGCGGAAAAAAATCACAACATCAGAAAACAATACATGTAGAGTAAGGAAATTTCGCGAACACATATGTCTAGATAACATATTCAAGTGATTAACATTGCAACATTGCAGTGTAAGCGCGAGATAAGTCACTGCAAATGTGAAGTGCTTGTACTTTAATAACCGGTGTAACCACCAGAGTATTTAATGCAAGTATAAAAACGTGTATGTATTGTGTTCTACAGGTGCCGGAGGGCAATTTTTGTGATGGGGTTTCAAGCATGTTTCACTTGTTCGGTCAGCGGATAACGCTGGAGTTGTCGTCCGATGATTCTCCATAAGTGCTCGATTGGAGACAGATCAGGTGGTGGAGCAGGTCAAGGCAACAGGTCGGCACTCTGCGGAGCATGTTGTTTTCCAATAGCGGTATCTGGGCGAGCTTTATCCCTCGGAACGCTTTTCATAGCTGGCAGCACGACAGGTCGGAACACCAGATTGACGTACAGCTTTGCAGTCAGGATACTTGAAATACCCACGAGAGTGCTCCTCCTGTCATACGAAATCGCACCCCAGTCCATAACTCAAGGTGCAGGTCCAGGGCGTCCAGCATGAAGACAGGCTGGTTGCAGGCCGCCAACTGGCCTCCTCCTGACCAACACACGGCCATCACTGCAGAACCAGCTGTCATCAGGAAACATAACAGACCTCTACCCTGCCCTCCAACGAGCTCTCACTTGACATCACTGAAATCACAAATGCCGGTGGTTTGCAGCCAGTGGAATGCACGCTAAGGGGCATGGTGCCAACTACTGCTCAGATGGAATACGGTGCACCAGAGAAATACGCTGAACACGATGGTCTTCCCACTCGGTAGTGCCACGTGGCCGTCCAGAGCCCGGTCTCATTGCGACCACACCTTCCCGTGACTACCGGTGCCATCAGTCACGTAGCCCTACAACACGATCTCGTTGAAACTCAGTGAGGTGTTGATAATGGCGTCTTTGTCACCTTAAAGGCATTCTTGACTAACATCAATTCACCACATCCAATATCAAAGGTAGCTAACGCTCACGACCGTTACAATGTGCATTTAAGGCAAACCTCATTTGCATCCTCATAGTGGTGCTACTAGCGCCACTCCTATGTGACTGGTGCGAAATATGGACAGACATCATCTTTCAGATGTAGAAACACGCCTACCAATTTTTATGTATGTCGCTCAGCTGCTTCTTGATGTTGCAAGTTTTTTCCATCAGTATATACATGATACATAAGAAACCACCTAGGTCTTCAGCCATCAGGCTGCGCACGTTATAGATATACGACTGGATGAGCAAGGCACAGGAATAACATTTCTTCCCTAGTCTCTACAATAGACAGAATTGAATACGGAAATTCCATCACAAACTATTGAGCAAGTGACTCAATGAATGAAGGCATGCTGTACTTTTATTGGTCATCCCTTCGAAGAATAGGAATAAATGCCTCCCTGGTGCTGTTCTAGAGGAACATGTTATGGACCAGAATACCGTTCCACCCCCTCGCTTCTCTCCAACATTGCAAACATTACATTGCACTTTACACTAACACACTATGTTAACCTACACCTAACTCACTGACCGTGCTCATTTCTGATTTCTTAAGTTCTGACATCAAGACAGTCGATAAAAATAAGACATAAACCGTAAGGGTGTGTCTTTTATGTAAGGCTGATTGGTGCTGATCGCATCGTGATTCGACCTTCGGATAACGGGACTTTTACTTTTAATTACGTACCAGAATAATAATTCGCTGTAGCACGCGACGGCCAAATGGGGCTATTGTCCCGCGGTGGGCAGCTTGCAAGTCGCCGTGGCGTGGATCTGTAGTACGACGTCGGAGAGTTTTTGGAACCGTGTCGAAGATACGACAGCAAAGAAGTGAAAGTTAGACGCAGTTTCCTGGGGAAGGCACACCTTAGCAATAAGCAAGTGGACCTGACCCAAGCCGTGAAGCCAAGGAAAAGTAAAATAGGACATTATAAAAATACGTATTTATAGATTTACCATAATGGTAAAATTATTTCGAAATCTGTTCCAAAAAAATTCCACTGGAGGAATCAGCGTAAGACAAAATGTCATCAGAAGTTTAAATATTTGTAAAGTGGCTTGTCTAACGACATAGCAGGTCAGAAACTTATAAACTGGAGTGACAGACTATTGTGCAGAGGAAAACGTGTGGGGTTTGGGCTGAGGCAGGACCTGTGTCAAAGGGTTTTCACATCTCAGCTGCTCAACAAGCTTTGTGATTGTTCATTTTACGTTGACAGAGTCTGAATACGAACACTTGGGTAGTCAGTGCTTTTAATTGGGGTTTTGAAGCGACATATTGATGATGAGAGTACCTACTGTCCCAGACGGTGCTAGTATAAACGAACAAAGCTCACGTGACATCATTGTGTCGTCTCACACCCCGTTGTCACTAAGCGGTATGATGCTTTTATATATCAGTAATCTTGCGCTTTCTCAGTGCTGTAATTAGATCGGTGCTGATGACCATCTGGTGCCGATCCCGAGAGGTTCTGTTTTTTTTTTTTTTCGCAACTCATTCTTATGTTAATCCAGAACTATCCGAAGGGTTTCGGTTTCGTTTTCAAATCCCTCGTGGTAGCGGCATTGTTACTGCAACTATATATGGGAGGCACTATTTCGGCAGAGGTAAACGTGTCCTGTCTACCGGAATTATCGTCGGTCGGACAGGCTCCGTGAATTTTGCTGAGTGTCACTTGCCGCTTTACGTATTTGTGGGTAACTGATGTACACTACACGAACTGGAGGACATAGAGCCTCAACAATATACTGAATGGCTATAATTAAAGTGCAGCTACTCAAGGAGGTCCAGTAGGGGCTGTAAATATCATTTGGCAGCGACGCTTGGTAGATATGCTAATGCGTTAATGCACAACCTATTTACCGTGGAACAGAATTTGTTCCAATTTTGGCCACCGGGTGCATGTCTGGCGCTGTACAGCATCTCGTCGACGTCTCCGATTTTCATGTTGAACAAGTTGTGTAAGCGGCAGTTAGTAATAAAATCAACATTATGTCTTTCTCACCTGTTTGACCTTTTCTGCTCGCGTCCCGTTCCTAATCCATTACATATAGAAACATTTCTATAGGTTTCCTGCATTCACAGCACCAGATTTGCACATTATGGCCAACTATTTCTTACAGCGTAAATCGGTTCCTCGTTAACGCATCAGAAGATCTACAAGTTTCGCTGCCGTATGATAATTACAGGTCACATGGATCTCTGTGAATAGCTGCGCTTCAATTATAACCACATGGTGTTACGGTTTTACCAGATTAGCTTGTTATTGATTCGACGATATTCCAACCTCTGACGGAGTAGTCTTGCTGCAAAGCTTAGTCAGGTCACACAAACGGGAGTGCAGCGTGTGAACGACTGTATAATACGTAATGGCAGGTAAGGTTAATACGGTGAGGCATATCTGTGTCATCACTCAGTAACGCACTCCTGTGAATTCTCCGCTTCCTGTGCCAGGCACATCATTCTGTTCAACGTTACAGTCGTATTTTTTTGGTGTTTCACTTTCCCTCTGGTGAAACAGATGTATTAATGGTTCATGAATAATAAATCTGCGAAGTGCCGATTACAGCAAGTCACATTCTGAGCGTCACGTACAAATGGTTCAAATGGCTCTGAGCACTATGGGACTTAACATCTGAGGTCATCAGTCCCCTAGAACTTAGAACTACTTAAACCTAACTAACCTAAGGACATCACACAGGTCCATGCCCGAGGCAGGATTCGAACCTGCGACCGTAGCAGTCGCGCGGTTCCGGACTGAAGCGTATAGAACCGCTCGGCCACATCGGCCGGCAGCATCATGTACAAGTGCTACTAAATTCATGGAAGGGAATTTAAAATGTTGCCAGTTACGCTGAAAACATTCAGTCTATGAGAAAATTTCCTATCTAATTACGATGAAGAACGTCTTGTTGTGTCCAAGCCAATAACAGTAAATATAATTGTACTATTTATTCCTGTTTTCATCATTTCGTGCATTCATATGAACAATTTAGTTTCTAAATAGGCATACCATCTGGTCCTCAGAATGGAGATAATATAAAGTACAAGCAAATGTTTATGTTGTAAATATGTATAAAATCAATTAAGATCTTAAGTTTTAATCCTTCCAGTAATCTTATGAGTGCTACGTCTATTATACAATACGCTGTCACCACTCGTATCATCCAACTTCCTCACCTTCAGTCATGCAGCCATTACCGTATTTTGCCAGAATCTCTACAGCAGTTTGCTGGGTCCCTACTGCACTAAAACAATCGAAACGGAGACGCATCATCAGAAATATTCTTTGTAAGGCGCAGTTAACGAGGTGCATATTCTCTGAATCAATATAAATTATTTATTTCTCCTCGAAGATGTAGAAGGTCCTAAGTGTAATTATCCTTCTCAGTTCTTTCTTAACGTTAAACCAAAGCTTTTATATTTTGTATTCCTGGAAGTAGTGCACTGAATTTTACATTAAGTTGGTATGTCATACTTTTCCAGTGAAGGACTTGCTGTGTACGATCTCTATCAAAATCAGGCCAACTTCTAATTTAATAGTTATGAAGTTGGCTTTATAGAAGCGATTTCTGTGTTTTCGGTGTTGAAGAATGACATTCGTAGCCGTCGATTTGTGTCGGACGAAGAGGTGCCGCCTGGATACTATCATGGTTCCGTAAGCAATATATTGACAGTCTTGTCTCACGGTATTAACAATTACGGAGGTTATTACGCTGATTACTTTTTAAATAGTAAACTGTTTACTTACTTTTTTCCATCTCTCTCGTTTTCATTTGACTGCTCCTTATACACGGACCAACGACCTTGCCGCAGTGCTAACACCGGTTGCAGACAGATTACTGAAGTTAAGCGCTGTCGGGCTTGGCTACCATTTGGGTGGGTGACCATTCAGGTCTGCCGAGCTCTGTTGGCAAGTGGGGTGCACCCAGCCTTTATGACGCCAATTGACGAGCTACCTGACTGAGAGTAGCTTCTCCGGTCAAGAAAACACAACGGCCGCCAGCAACAACACAAACCCTCTTGAGGTTTTCGATATGACTGCTGAGTTTTGTGACAATGTTTCAATTAATGTAGCTACAGTAAATTTATGAAATCGCTTCAGTCGTTTTAATAACTTTGTACAATCCGGAACTACATAACGTACTTTCATTTAAAAAGGTTTTTCATGCTTTTTGCTGAGAAAACGTTCCATTTGCCTTATTGTTCGATTTTCAAGTTTATTATTGTTTTATAAAACATACAGATGCCCAGAACAGCATACACCATGTCGTATCTGGTTATGCGTATTTGTCTGGAGGGGTATGGTGCTGGTTCAGTTTTAAAGCAGCACTCAAAATCTTTTGCTCATTAGCTCGATTTTTTTAATGATCACACTGTCATGGCCATAGAAATTTTATGTAAAGTGTTTATACGATGCTGCAGATTCTAATAACAGTATTGCACTGCATCTGGCTTTTGTTCTTTCATTTCTCAAACTCAGTCACTTTGCTGTTTTTTCACTGTTAATCATAAAATTGCCTGTAACTCAGCCATGCACGTGTTTTGCTGTAAAGTAGTTTCGTTGTGTTCTTTAATAAAGAGGCCAGTATGCCGCAGGGAAGTGTCATAGGACCACTCTTGTTCCCTGTAGACACGAAATATCTGGCAGACAGAGTGAGCAACAATACGCGACTCTTTGCTCATGGTGCTGCAGTATACTGAGTAATTGTAGGAGGAGGCGGACTTGGACCATTTATATTTGGTGTGACGCATGGTACCTCGCTCTAAAGATATAAAAATTTAAGTTAATGCAAATGAGTGAAAGAAATAGTCCTATGTTAGGGTGCTCTGCTTTACACAGTTACTTCGCTTAAATATACGAGCTTAACGTCGCATAGTGATATCAGATAGAACGAGCGGCTAAGGGTTGTAGCAGGGAAGACGAATCGACGACTTCGGTTTATAGACAGAATTCTAGGAAAGTGTAACTCGACTATAAAGAAGACTGATTCGTGAATACTGCTCGACTATTTGAAATCTCCAACAGGTCGGATTAAAGAAAGACATCGAAGCAATTCAGAGACACGGTACTAGAGTGGTTACCGGCAGGTTCGGTCAGTACATGCGTATTGCGGAAATGTTCCGGTAAACTCAACTGGCAGTGCCAGAGGGGGCGGGGGGGGGGGGGGGGGGGGAGACGACGGAGTTCACCCGAAATACTAATTGAGAAAATTTACAAAATTAGCATCTGTGGCTGACTACAGACCTATTCTAATATCACCAGCGTAAGGTTCTTGTACGAACCGCGAACCCAAGATAAGAGAAGTAGCGACTCGTACGGATACATATACAAAGTCGTCGTATCCCCGCTACACTTGCGAGAACAACAGGAAAGGGAATAACGGCTCGTAGCGGCACAGAACAGCCTCGGCCATGCACCGTATGGTGCCTTGCGAACTACATATGTAGCTGTAGATCTGCGACCAACACTGGCTCAGTTGGGGATGCTAAGGAACACTGTTCAAGAGAATTAGTGAACACGTGTATCAGCGTCCGGTATGTTAAACCTATTTTGATACAGGGTATCTGTGGTCTCCTTCCATGGCTTGAGGTCCCCGCTTTCAATGTAGGCAACATTTAAAATCATTCGTCATCTACTGGCTGTGTTACGCATTACGTTGTCAGGTGACCCCTCAAAATGAAGTGAGTGCCGGTGTTCCAGTCTTATCTAGTGAGGTACACACATGTAAGTTGTCCCTTTTGAATGCTGGATTCAACAAACCACACAAAATGCGACTTCTTAGCGCCCTACAAATTGCAGAGCCTGTCTGTTTGGTCCAAAACGGAAGGACTTTCGGTCGTCTGCAGCAGATTTCAATGCCTCTCCATGCGTCATCTATAGATTATGGACACGTTACAGATAGAGACAGATCAGTGCACAAGGCGCCGTAGACAGCGTCGCCGTCGCATTACAACCCCACGTGAAGACCGATATGTAGTCATCTCTGCGTTGCGGCATCTTACGAATGCCTCCAGAGCACTGCAAGACGCTCACAGAAGAGCCATTGGAGCCGCTGTGTCCAATCAGATTGTTATAAACCGGTCACGGGAAAGGACCTTACGACCCAGACGTCCTATTCTAGTACTCCGCTTGACACTTGGCGAAGCATCTTATAGCTAGTCTTCAGTTCAGCGTTTCCGACGTCAACTGGTACCTTCGTCACTGACGAAACGTGTTATTCACAGACAAGTCCAGACACCCTCTGGCTCAAGGTGATGGCCATATTCGTGTCCCGAGACACGTGGTGAGCAGTGCATGCCAGATGTTGTCCAAGAAATCGAGATTCACCCAAGGCTCTGTGATGTTGTGTGGAGGCTTCAGTGTTGACAGCCATAAGGATCTTGTCGTTACCCACGGTCGCCTTACCGCCAGGCAGTACATCGAACAGATCCTGTTGGACCATGTGGTGGCTGCTGCATACGGTAGTAGCCCGAACTCCTTATATATGCCTGGCTTTATGTGTCGGGCGGCAGCGAGGATGACTTGTGAAGCCTAGACATTGAAGTAATGGAGTGGCGGTGAATCCCGACTTGAACCCATCGTACGTCCCACAGGACATGCTTCACGATCGTGTTCGTGGTCGCCCTGTTGCACAACAGAATCTCCAAAAGCTCTCATGAGCTATCATTGGAGAATGGGAACGGATACCATAGGGTTGACCTCCATAGACTTATACAGAGCGACCCACGATGTTGTCAGGCAGTGATAGACGCTCACGGAGGGCGTAAATGTCATTGAAGCACTCAAAGTTCAAAGAAAAGTTCCCAGCGTGACGGAATGAAAGATTATTTCCAGTTTTTTTTCGAAACCTGTCGCACATTTCAGTTCTTTTTTATGGAAACGATCGAGTATTTAATGATATTTTGTTATATACTTAATGTTTGGAAGATGAAAATAAAATTTTAAAAGGTAAAACTTCCTAATGTTCGGCAAAATTACACTTATTTAGTCACGAAGCGGTTTTCGGCTTCTCAGGCCATCTTCAGTTAACAGCTGTTACGAACACAGATAAAAGCAACGTTCGACTTAAACAGATAATATTTCTACTGAAGGTACAAAAAAATGACACAGGGCTTACATAGGGAACTATTACAATATTTACATTAACAAAACACGGGTAAGCAAAGTTTAATGTGGAGACACATATTACAAATGACGAGAAATAAAATTAATTTATGATTTGAATCTAGTATTTGCAACGAAGCCTGAACGTTACATCCATATGATACAGAATGTGAATTTTTACATTCTGTCAAAGAAAAAGGAAAGTTGGTCCTACTGCAAATAATGGAAATGACACAGAATAACAGCCTAATATTAATTGATTAGACTTAATTTCCATTTTGCCCCTTATTACATTAAGTTGCAAATACTAGATTAAAACTATAAATTCATTTCATTTCTTATAATTTTTATGTGTATCTCCAAGTAACTACTTTTCGTGTTCTGCCAAGCGCCGACGGAAAATTCAGTTAAAGTTATAAAGTTATAATTTCTAATGTGCCCAGTCGACAAAAACTCATGTTCTCGTTTTTTTGAGCAGTTTATACGATTTATAAGTATCATGAATGACAGCGGATTTAACACAGACACTTGAGGTATTACTTAACTAACTTTCTTCTATATTCAAGAGCTATTCTATTTCAGTGACATATTGCTATCATCTCTTGGCTGCCAAAGAGGTGTGATTTAAACTGTTTGCAACATAATTACACGACTATTTCTGTTAGTACTGAGTTTGGTATTACTGCACATTGTACTTGATACCATTGTGCATAATGTTCGATATCATCGGGATTCGTCGTTCGGCAACAATAGGGAGTACAGCGACACGGAAAGAGGGAACGCAGAGACGGCTGGCGAGGCGGAGCAATTTGCCCCGCTCGCTAGGTTAGTTACCTCGGAAGAACAGATTAAGGCAGCGGCCCCGCCGGGGAGCCCCTCGCGTTATCTGGCCGCAGGCTGCCAGGGTCCGGGGTTCGTGCCCGCTTTACGACCAGAACGCCGCGCCTGGCGAGGCCAGCCACACCGTCTCTCCCTTCCGTGCCCCCCTCGCGCTCCCACTCTGGCCCATTCGCGCCCACACCTGGGTGCCACGGGACCTGTCTGTCAAGTGCTGACGTCCCACTACGCCATAGATCGATGCCAGCTGACATTCTCGTTTTAAAAACTCTGTTCTCCCTCCTGCCCCTTTCCTCCCTCTCTCCCCCTCCACCCCTACCCCCCTCTGTCTCTCTCTCCCAATCTCTCTCGTTCAGGGTCTTCTTACACTTTCCGACACGTACATCATTTATTTTTTATTTATTTATTTAACTGATCTGATGAGGACCAACAGGCCTTCTCTTACATCGAACTAGGGTGTCATACGTGCCGTATATATTGCATCATAGATACCTTAGAAAATAACAATTGTACTACGACTACTACTATTACAATTACCCTTGGCGGTGTAAAATACACTGAAGAGCCAAAGAAACTGGTACACCTGACTAATATCGTGTAGGATCCCCGCGAGCACGCAGAAGTGCCGCAACACGACGTGGCACGGACTCGACTAACGTCTGAAGTAGTGCTGAAGGGAACTGACACCAAAAATCGTGCAATGCTGTCCATAAATCCGTAAGAGTTCAAGGACGTGGAGATCTCTTCTGAACAGCAAGTTGCGAGGCATCCCAGAAACGCTCAATAATGTTCATGTTTAGAGAGATTGGGGGCCAGCGGAAATGTATAGACTCAGAAGAGTGTTCCTGGAGCCACTCTGTAGCAGTTCTGGATGTGTGGGGTGTCGCACTGTCCTGCTAGAATTGTCCAAGTCCATCGGAATGCACAAAGGATGCAGGTGGTCAGACAGGACGCCTACGCACGTGTCACCTGTCAGAGTCGTACCTAGACGTATCAGGGGTCTCATATCAGCCTAACTGTACACGTCCCGTAACATTACAGAGCCTCCACCACCTTCAACAGTCCCATGCTGAAATGCAGGGTCCATGGACTCATGTGGTTGTCTCCATACCCGTACACGTCCATTCGTTCGATACAATTTGGAACGAAACTTGTCCGACCGGGCATCATGTTATCAAATATCAACAGTCCAAGTCAGTGTTTACGGGCCCTGACGAGGCTTATGGCTTTGTGTCGTGCAGCCATCAGGGGTACACGAGAGAGCATTGTGCTCCAAAAGCCCTCATCGATGATGTTTCGTTGAATGGTTTGCAAGCTGACACTTGCTGATGGTCCCGCATTGAAATCTGCACCAGTTTGCGGAAGAATTGCATTTCTGTCGTGCTAAACGATACTCCACAGTCGTCGTTGGTCCCGTTCATGCGGGATCTCTTTCCGGCCGCGGCTATTTCGGAGATTTCATGTTTTACCGGATTCATGATATTCAAGTTACACTCGCGAAATTGTCGTACGGGAAAATCCCTACTTCATCTCTATCTCTGAGATGCTGTGTCCCGTAGCTCTTGCGCCTACTGTGACACCACGTTCAAACTCGCTTAAATGTTGATAACCTGCCATTGTAACAGCAGTGACTGATCTAACAACTGCGCCAGTCACTTGTCGCCTTATGTAGGCATTGCCTACCGCAGCGCCGTATTTTGCCTCCTTACATACACTCCTGGAAATTGAAATAAGAACACCGTGAATTCATTGTCCCAGGAAGGGGAAACTTTATTGACACATTCCTGGGGTCAGATACATCACATGATCACACTTACAGAACCACAGGCACATAGACACAGGCAACAGAGCATGCACAATGTCGGCACTAGTACAGTGTATATCCACCTTTCGCAGCAATGCAGGCTGCTATTCTCCCATGGAGACGATCGTAGAGATGCTGGATGTAGTCCTGTGGAACGGCTTGCCATGCCATTTCCACCTGGCGCCTCAGTTGGACCAGCGTTCGTGCTGGACGTGCAGACCGCGTGAGACGACGCTTCATCCAGTCCCAAACATGCTCAATGGGGGACAGATCCGGAGATCTTGCTGGCCAGGGTAGTTGACTTACACCTTCTAGAGCACGTTGGGTGGCACGGGATACATGCGGACGTGCATTGTCCTGTTGGAACAGCAAGTTCCCTTGCCGGTCTAGGAATGGTAGAACGATGGGTTCGATGACGGTTTGGATGTACCGTGCACTATTCAGTGTCCCCTCGACGATTACCAGTGGTGTACGGCCAGTGTAGGAGATCGCTCCCCACACCATGATGCTGGATGTTGGCCCTGTGTGCCTCGGTCGTATGCAGTCCTGATTGTGGCGCTCACCTGCACGGCGCCAAACACGCATACGACCATCATTGGCACCAAGGCAGAAGCGACTCTCATCGCTGAAGACGACACGTCTCCATTCGTCCCTCCATTCGCGCCTGTCGCGACACCACTGGAGGCGGGCTGCACGATGTTGGGGCGTGAGCGAAAGACGGCCTAACGGTGTGCGGGACCGTAGCCCAGCTTCATGGAGACGGTTGCGAATGGTCCTCGCCGATACCCCAGGAGCAACAGTGTCCCTAATTTGCTGGGAAGTGGCGGTGCGGTCCCCTACGGCACTGCGTAGAGTCCTACGGTCTTGGCGTGCATCCGTGCGTCGCTGCGGTCCGGTCCCAGGTCGACGGGCACGTGCACCTTCCGCCGACCATTGGCGACAACATCGATGTACTGTGAAGACCTCACGCCCCACGTGTTGAGCAATTCGGCGGTACGTCCACCCGGCCTCCCGCATGCCCACTATACGCCCTCGCTCAAAGTCCGTCAGCTGCACATACGGTTCACGTCCACGCTGTCGCGGCATGCTACCAGTGTTAAAGACTGCGATGGAGCTCCGTATGCCACGGCAAACTGGCTGACACTGACGGCGGCGGTGCACAAATGCTGCGCAGCTAGCGCCAATCGACGGCCAACACCGCGGTTCCTGGTCTGTCCGCTGTGCCGTGCGTGTGATCATTGCTTGTACAGCCCTCTCGCAGTGTCCGGAGCAAGTATGGTGGGTCTGACACACCGGTGTCAATGTGTTCTTTTTTCCATTTCCAGGAGTGTATTTCTGTGTTTGAATACGCGTGCCTATACCAGTGTCTTTGGCGCTTCAGTGTATATAATGGTTGGGACAGGTGGTGTAGCGGTAAAACGGGTGCCTGAAACCGAGAGGTCATGGTATTGGATTTTTTTCGAAAGACAGATTTTCGGTATTCGTTTTAATCTCTCACTGATGTCAGCAGTCGTCAGAAACAACATCTGGTTCGTATACTACGTTAGACTGCAGGTCCTCTTTTTCCGGTTGAATAACTGAAGTAGGCTAGGCACAGGCAAGTCGCCGAAGTGGTGTCCAATAGAAAGACATGCAGCAAGTCATTAGACCACACTAAATTATTATTATTATTGTTATTATTATTATTATTATTACCATCTACGTACTTAATTAAGTTCGTACGGGATCCTCAGAGCGCGACGGTAACCCAGTTTTCACTTCCATAGTTTAAGTAAGGAAACGCATCACTGTATAGAATTTTACGGTGATCTCATTTTGTATTTCATGGCCCAAACAAACAGCTGGGAATTTGAGTTATTTCCAATATCAGGGTCAAAATCAAAATTTATATCACAGTCTAAGTACGGTAAGATAGTCGAATGATTTGGTGTGAAACGGAATTTTGTAATAAAGTTTTCCATCTGATTGGACATTTTCCTCGGAAGGCCATAATTTTCGTTTTATTGCAAGAAACTTTTAGACTTTATTTCATTTATATTTCGTTCACCTGGTATACCGATTTTAGGTATTGTCTTCATTCTTTTGAAAAATAACAATGACATTTGCAAACAGAACCACATTCAGGTAATCATCATTCGCTATCTTAATTCCTTTGCTTACTTTACAGTTTCATTTACGAAAAATGAAGTCATTAAAAATATTAAAAATAGCAGGCGACAGCAAACACCCTTGTCTTACTCCGTGGTTAATAATTATTTCTTTTAATTGTATAAAGTCACCGATATAGAATGGAATAATATTAAGACATGCATAATAGAAGCAGCCTCAGAAACAGTTGACAAAGGGCGGAAAACAGTTGGGAAAAGACAACACGGAATTTGGAACACAGAACTTAAAGAGACAATTGAAGAAAAACAGGTAGCTTATTCGATGTTTCTACAAATAAAAACAACAGATAGCTGGGAAAAACACAAAATAAAAGAGAGAGCTGAGAAACAAATAGTGTGCAAGGCACACCAACAGTCATGGAAGACTTCATTGGTGTGAAGACATACACAACAGACAGCAACGGGCATTCAAAGTCATAAAAGCTGTGAACAAGAAAGAAAACCACTGTCTCACAGAACATCTTTTCTAATGAACTATCATTACACGAAGATTACATTTGAGAGAATTTGTGCATCAACACAGCAGATCAGATTAGTATGGAGGAGCTACAAGAGGCTTTGAAAGGTATGAACAAAAGTAAAGCTACCAGGTTATGTTAATAGAATCTTCCGTCGATTCTTAGTAGAACAACATTATAATAAATGTCTGAAGATGTCTGAAGATGGCCTTGCAAGCCGAAAACCGGTTAACAATAAAAGTAATATTGTAGAACAAAAGCTACCGGATTAGATGGAATAAATACCGAGCTAATTAAGTATGGAGGCAAAAGACTTTTACGACTAATAAATGAATACTAAAGCAATTGCAAGACCCTAGAGTCTTTGTATAAAGCAGAAGTAATTTCTTTCAAGAAAGTGCAATACAGTGGCTAAAGCAATTATTGTGGCATCAGTCTTCTAAACATTGGCTACAAACTATACCCACAGATAGTCAATAACTGCATAAAGAATATCACAGAAGATGCTATTCTCGAGGGAGAAATTCGATTCACGACAGTTCGTTCATGCACATACAGTGTGTTTATAATTACAGAGAACTTAATCTAGAAACACCATTATGGCCTTTATCGATCTTGTAAAAGATTATATCTCACTGTGAATATCCTTATCACCTAGTAGAGATAGAAAAAAGTTTTTGATATAAACACACACATTGTAATAAACAGAGGTAAAATAAAAGTTGGATCTAATGTAGTATAACAGGCACTTCCAACTACTACATGTCTGTTCGTGAAAACTGCAACACAAAGAAGGAGTCAAGTGATTACAACGAAATTTATTCCACAAATTGCGGATAACGAAATTTATTCCACAGATTACGGACATGACAATGCACAAATGATTAGAATTACATAACTGTTTATGCACTTCGACCACAAGAATTCAGTACAGTGTGAAGCTACCACTTGCAGCACTCAGAGCCTCTAGATGTGATGGCACGGAATCAAATATGAGTTGTACCTGTATATGCTGCTGGGCCTCCGTAGGTGAGTGGTCAGGCTAAATGGCTGGAGGATCCGGGTTCGATTCCCGGTACTGTGAAGGATTTTTACTTGATATAAGGACTGGTACATGGTGCACTCAACCTCGTGATGTCAATTGAGGAGCTACTTGAATCAGAAGTAGCAGCTCCAAGGTTCGGAAAATCGGCAGAGCTGTATGCTGACTACGTGCTCCTCCATACAGCATTCACATGACGCCGAATGTCACAGGATAACACGGCGACCGGTAGATTTCCCTTGAATCTGAATGGCCTTGTATGCTGTTGGGAAACACACTGCCACGCTATTTGTAGATGCGTCCACAAAGCACCGACAGTGCTTGCAGGTGAAAGCGAACCAGAACGATTAAGTTGCGGACCAACCATATCCCAAAAGTACATGGAATATATTCGTATAAGGGAACGCCGACAGTCACATAATGTGTGTACGAGTGCAGGTTGTGATGCAGGAACGATGACATACGGAAGTTTGGGGCTGGCAGTGAGTCGTGCACGGACAGCCAAAGCAGTTAAGGCGACCGCTCGTATAAAGCGGTATATCTGGGTTCGAGTCCCGGTCCGGCACTGTCGTCGTTCCGTTATACAGCTGACAGTTATTTTTATTCGCAACTGCGTATACATTTCTCATATTTCACAACAGCTGTTTCACCGCAGTGCCTGTTCCTTCGGCCATGCATGTTCTTCTCAAGGAACATTGCATCGTTCTTATACAACACATGCCCAGCAATACCATATTCATACGCCGGCCATATCCCTTGGGTGACATGTCAGACCAACTTCCAGGCCAGAGGAGGCTTGCACATCCCCCGTCACGTGCAGCCGGGAATTGTCGTGCTGAAATATGGCACGTTGAGTTGCCTGCAGGAGTTGCATTGCTTGGGGTTCTAAGATGTCCGTGATGTAGGGGTGCTCTTCAGGGTGTCCTCAGTACTTAGAAAACGAATGACGCCCTGAGCCATCACATACTGAGATCACATTACGTAGTCCAGTACTCGCTCGACGCTGTGTACGACCCTCTTCCGTCCATTCGCACCATGGTCGTGGCAGTGTGCCCTGCCCGAGCCGTACTGTCACGGTACAATAAACCCGTTTTCCGGAGAGATAATCATTCTGCCTCGTTCGAACTCAGATGCTGGTAATGCGCTACTTGACGATGACTTACTTGCACTTTTGCACTTCGTTTGACAACTCTGCTACGACTTCGCGTGGAGTAACAGTGACCTATCCGGCCACACACAACAGGAGCTGCTGGGCCTACGTGCACACCACCTCCTTGCAGTCTTACTCTCTTATTATGTTTCCAGTGCCCTATGCATCCTCCGATCTCTGAGTGATTCATACCATTACTTCTGTGTGTTGCAAAACTAGCAAGGAATAGTATATGTTATACGACTTGAATTTATCAGCCCCGTTCCTTATTTACTTCATCAGCTTTCGTCGTGTGATTGTAGTTTTCGTATTCGGTTGCCCTTTGAAAATTATCCTAAGCACTGTTAACTTCTATTGGAAGGCAGACACGCTCCTTATTCGCGGTGAAATAATAAGTTTTGTGTGGGATGCCTTCCACGAACTAATCCCGCAGCACCTGATATGAGAGCAATTCTCAACCTACTTTTCGACACTTCCTTTGAGAAGCATTCTGAAGTAGGTGAAGTATCACAGCCGCTGTACAAGACCAATATAGGTAATTTGTTTCATCCGAGAGAAGATGTTTTAATTCATCATCCCTACAACTGCATCGATAAATCGTGAGAATCTTTGTCCTAGATACATCCAAGTGCACAAACACGATGTATGAGTAAAATGCAATCTTTCAGGATACAATGTATTTCAGATAAAATGTTTTTCTCTGTAACTTACAAAATAACAAGTGAAAGTAATATATATTTACATAACTATGGACTTATGAAAATAGTTTATTTAGTTATTTTCCAAAGAGTTACAGCAAAGAGCTACCTGTTTTTAAACAGAACAACATTTTTTTCTATCAGTCTGCTGATGTATTTTAAACCAGCTGTGTAAAGATCAGTTTAAATCAAATTACTATCATAAGTCCTTCATTGTAATTCCGTCACAGTTGCGTTTTATTACGCTGGTGACTACTTTCGAACTACCAAGTTCATTTTCAAGGCAAGCCTACTAAAGCTGCACTAACCTACACTGTGAAATTGGTCTGAAATCGCATGCCACTGTGTGTAGCCACTGTGTGTAGCACTAATAATGCACCTTTAATACGCCTGACTCGAAAATGAACTTAGCAATTCGAAACTAGTCGCCAGCATAATAAAATGCCACTGGATGGAATAAAATTTAATATCCAAGTTGCTGGTCCTGTCCGGAGTTAATGTTGAAAATACGTAAATTTCTATCACTTCTAGTTAGCGAGTCAGAAACTTTCAGAGTGTATGCTACTTGTGTATAACTGGTTATATTATGCTGGATGTTCGGTATATTACGACAGCTCACTACATCTTAATTTCTGAACGTGGATTCCAGAAAACATAAAACTTTGTACGGCGTCAATAGTGAAATTATTCAAGGCCCATTCGCAGAATGCAATTCTGCTAGTGAAACAAATTTCTTGCATTGCATTTGTCGTACGGGTGAGACAAATGTATGGCTGATGCCAGCAACTACATTATATTCTCTTTGGCTAAGATAAGGAGCGTGGTGTATTGTAGCTAAAGCAAAGACGTCCATATCCTCACTTCTTCTTCATCTATTACTGCTTCCTTATCAAACCACTTGTTTCCCGAAGTCAACACGAAAGAACGTAATGGCTGACGGAGATCTTCAATCAGGATATGTCACGGAATAATACATGGCTGTTTCATTGGCATTCGCTGAGCATTCCATTTCAATGTACTCCTTGGATATGTTTGCCGCGTTTATTCCACGCCAGTATGACCTGCCTTGTATACGACAACATAGAGAATCGTTCTACAGTCTACAATGAGGTGACAAAATTCATGGGATACCTCCTTTAGCAAGGCGTAGTGCAGTAGCTCGACGTGACATGGATTTAACAAGACTCTGCAATTCCCCGGCAGAAATATTGAGTCGTTCTGTCGATATTTGCGAAAGTGTTGCTTGCGTTCGAGCTGACCTCTCGAGTACGTATCATAAATGATCGACGGGATTCGTGAGGGTCTATTTAGGTCATCAAATGATTCGCTCGAATTGTCCAGAATGTTCCACAAACCAAACGCGAACAATTGTGAGCCGGTGATATAACGCATTGCCTTCCATTTTATGCCATCGTTGTTTCGGAACATGAAGACCATGAAAGGCTGAAAATGGTCTCCAAGTAGCTCAACATAACCATTTCCAGTCCATTGACTGGAAATGGTCGTGTTGAGCTACTTACAGAAGTTGGACCAGAGGACCCACTCCATTCCATAATACAGCCCACATCATTATGGAATCGCCTCCAGCTTGGACATGCCTTGTTGACAACTTGGGTCTGTGGCTTCGTTGGGTTTGCACACTCGAACCCAGCCATCAGCTCTTACCAACTGAAATCGGGATTGATCTGATTAGTCCAGGGTTAGTCATCTCGCAGCCAATCTATATGGTCACGAGCGCAGGAGAGGCGCTGCAAGCGATGTCGCCCTGTTAGCAAAGGCACCCGTGTCGGTGGTCTGCTGCCATAGCCCATTAACACCAAATTTCGCCACCCTGTCCTAATGGAAACGTTCGTCGTACGTCCCACATCGATTTATGCGGTTATTTCATGCAGTGTTGCTTGTCTCTTGGCGCTGTCAAGTATACGCAGACGCCGCTGCTCTCGGTCGTTAAGTGAAGGCCTTTGGCCACTGCGTTGTCAGTGGAGAGAGGTAACGTCTGAAACGCGGCATTCTCGGCACACTCATGACACTGTGGATCTCGGAATATCGAATTCCCTAACGATTTCCGAAGTAGAATGTCCTAAGCGTCTAGCTCAAACTACATTCCGCGTTCAAAGTCTGTTGTTGGAAAAATTTTCACATACATCTCATGAGTACAAATGACAACCCCAGTGCACTCCCATTTTATGCCTTGTGTGTGCGATAAAACCGTCGTCTGTATAAGTGGATATCGCTATTGCATGACTGCTGTCGACTCAGTGTACTTCCATTCCGTGCTCCCTTGTACCTAAGTTCGTACACGTTCACAGATTTCCGGGTAGTAGAAAAGTTTTCCTAGGAGCTTAGTTACGTTTGTTTTGAATCGTCTCCTTACTGAAAAATTTATCGTTTCAGAAGCTAGAATTCACTTTTCATATGAATAATTAATTTTCTAATGGACAGTGTCTACTTGTGACGATGGGAATAATGGTAAAATAGGTGAGGTGCTTCGACATACATTGATTGAAGGAAACTGTGGAAACACCGCGACAAATTCATGCTTGAACGTTGATGCAGATGCGAGCCAAGCCTGCGGGTTGTGTTGTTATGTTTCACCACGACCGACACTAGTGGAATGTCCGCAGTATGTTGATGTCGCGATCAGAACAGAGTTCTGTGTAGTTGCGATTGCGTTTGTCGGAGATAAATGAATTCGAAGTCGGCAAATTGTTGGTGGTCCTGTGGTGGGTGCACCCATAAACAAGGTAACCGAAGTGATTGGTGTTCCAAGATGTGCCGTATCCAAGATTTATACCTCATACAGGAAAAGCGGCAAACATGATCCGCTTATGTCACAACGCAGACGCAACTGTGTGTCGAGCGATCGGGACGGATGGTCTTTGAAAAGTATTACGACGAAAAACAACGGGACGAGCTCCAAAAGTCACTGTTGAACTGAAAGTCGCACTCGTGAACACTGTCAGCACCAAAACAATACGATGGGAGCTCAATAAAGAGGGAAGTGCAGGGCGAGCTGGATTTTCCAGAACCACTCATCAGCGATGCAAACGCCCGTAAAAGATAAACGTAGTGCCGAAGCCATAAAATCTGGGCTGTGGAACAATGGGAAATTGTCATTTGGTCGGATGAGTGTTATTGCATACTGTTTCCCACTTCTGGCAGAGTTTACGTGCCAGAAGTTAAACACGGTGGAGGTTCGGTAATGGTTTGGGCAGTCATGTTGTGGTATTCCATGCGCCCCATGGTTCCTCTGTAAGACCGCATTACTGCATTTGTTACCATTTTTGCTGATCAGACTCATCTCATGGTAAAATGTTTGTTCCCACTGGTGATGCTGTGTGCCAAGCCGACAGGGCCCCTTGCATCGTCCAGAACTCGTTTTGTGAACAGGAGTGTAAACGTCGCATCTCCTCTGCACACCAAAGTCACCAGCTCCAACATTATTCAGCCTCTGTGGTCTGCTCTGGAGAGAATGGTGGGTGATCGCTATCCGCCTCTATCATCGTTCCCTGGACTTGCCACTATTTTGCAGGAAGAATGGTCTAAGATCATACAGAACCTGTATTTATACATTCCGAGACGACTGTAAGCTGTTTTGAATGCCAACGGGATTCCTACACCGTACTGTTCATGGTATTGCGTTGTGTTTTTGGTGTTTCGATATTTTTGCCCATCCCCGGAATCTGTGCGCCGACCCACTTGACGGAGGAAGTGCGTGCACACTGCGGGACTTGTCTGCTCTATACCAACGATTACATCCTTTGTGCGAGTTCTTGTGACCATAGGCAATTTCACTAAAATTTCTCTGGTTGTTTGATCACTTCTCAACCGTTGGATATGAACGAGGATATACATATGGCAACGACGTTCTCTTGTATAGTTCTTACCATTCAAAATGGTTTTAAGAATAAAGTCAGATTTTGATGTTCTTGTCCTAAGACACGAAGATTATTTTTTAAAAACTCCTCCAGAGATGTCGACATACATTTCCAAACCAGCGATCGTGTAAAACCAAGCTGCTGTAGCAGAGAAAAGAAGGCAACCAGCGGAAAGAGCTCCTATCGAAGCACAAAAAGAGCGTATCTGCTCCTGTTTAAAAGATTCGAATTGGAAAGTGGGGAACTGGCTGCCTCATTCTACTTTCTTCAACACCTCTTAAATTTTTTTTCAAAAATTTACGCATGCGAATACATTCGCGCTCTTTTTAATGTGCAACTCACCTCCCACTCCAAGCTCCCCCCCCCCCCCCCCAAGATAACTCGCTCACGACCACTAGTCCATCGCTGTAAGTCACTCGTACCCGCCCACTCTCACTTGCTCACTTGCCCGCTCTCACTCACTCATTCATCCCAACTCATTGTCATTTTCTGCTTGTGTGTCCGTGTCACTGCCTCCTGTCTCACCGCCATAGTCTCCTTTGTTCTGCCCTACCACTGCTGTCTCCTCCCACTGCCACTGCCTCGCTCTCCCTCTCTCTCACTGCTACTAATTCATTCGTCCCCACTACTCCTGACACTTCTCACTGTCACTATCTCACTCTTCCTCGTTGTCATTGTCATAGACTATCTCTCGTTATCTCGCTTTCACCCACTTCCACTTTCTCCTTCTTTTTATTCCTCTCCCATGTGCACTGCCCCCTTCACTCTTTTCCTATTTCTCTCTGTTCTGTTACCGTCAACCATACCTTCTGACATTAACAAACTAAAAGTAGAGTAAATGAGAATGTCAGTGGTCTTTATTGCAGGAGTCTAATGCGAGTTGTTTACGAAATATCGTATTTTGCAAAATTTCCGCACCGCCACCTGTCTGTGCCATTCAAGCTGCGTACGTGCTAGGTACGATATTGATATGTTTGCTTACAGTGCGCTTGTGCGTTCCTTGAGTGCACTGCACTTGCTAGTCAGCTAGTGTGTGACAGTCCGAGCAGTAGGCCGTGAATGGACGATGGGATTTGCCACTGGGGATAACGCCGACATGCTCATGATGTTTGGAGAGTGTAGGAAGAATGCAGTTCGTTCTTGTACGATAAGTGCCGCAAGATGTCCCAACTGACGTCAACCATCTCGGCAAATATTTATCAACCTCTTCAATCAGTTATGTGAAAGTGGTAATGTAACACCTAGACAACGTAACAGCCGGCCGCTGTGGCCGAGCAGTTCTAGGCGATTCAGTCCGGAACCGCGCTGCTGCTACGGCCGTAGGTTCGAATCCTACCTCGGGCATGGATGTGTGTGATGTCCTTAGGTTAGTTAAGTTCAAGTAGTTCTAAGACTAGGGGTCTGATGACCTCAGATGTTAAGTTCCATAGTGCTTGGAGCCATTTGAACCATTTTTTACAACGTAACAGAAGGAAACAAGTGACGATATGAAACGGGGAAACTAATGTTCTTGCTACTACTGCAATTATCAGCACGTTATCTCCCGTGCAATTGCACGAGGAAGTGGCATGAGTCAGACATGTGTCCTACACATTCTCCATCGAAATAGGTCTCATCCCTGTCACATGTCTACCTCACGAGCTGCATGAAAACGATTATGAGAATGGTGTTAACTTCTGTACATAGGCATTACGACAGCATACTCCAAATGTGCCATGTATCTTGTTTAGTGATGAAGCCGCATTCGCAAATCAGGGCCAGGTTAACAGCCGAAACATGCACTATTGGTCTGTTGACAACCCCGTTGGTTTCGTCAGGTGGAACGTCAGCGTCCACGGAGTGTAAACGTATGGTGTGGGATAGTGGACTATCAGCTCATTGGCCCGTTTTTCATAGACGGAACACTGACCCGAAGAAGTATTGCAGCCTCCTAACAGACCATCTTCAGCGAATACTAGAAGACGTTCCTCTGCAGACGAGAAGAACCTATGGTACCAACATGGTGGGTGTCCAGCGCACAGTGCACGAAGTACTACAGTATGTGTTCACGAGTTGTTTCCGAGTCGTTGCTTTGAATACGGAAAACCTGTATCTTGGCCGACCCGTTCATCAAATTTGACGCCTGAACACTTGTTTCTATGGTGAAACCTGAAAGACACTGTCTACAAGAATATATGAGTAACAACTATACCCGAAGACACGCAAAGAGTTAGTTATTGCTGCAGCCTGCTCTGACACTTCCGCTGAAATGCCAGCGCGTGTGCAGCAGTCTTTCCGTAACAGACTGGAAGCGCGTATTGACGCTGCCGGTTGTCATTTTGAACACAATCTGTGATCGTAAATTGTCTCGTTTCTAGTCAGAATCCACATAACTAATGTATGCACTTGTGCTGTTCTTTAGTGTTTGCTACCAGAGGTACTGAACAAGTGTCGCTGCGGGAACTTTTCAAAATACGATAACTCGTAAATGACTCGTACTATAACCCATATGCTACTAGCGATGATGTGGACATGTATAATGGAGGAACATTGATAGCGATGTTTACTTCAGTAGAAGTGAATGACTCACCTTATTTTTCTGTTTTCCTTTATCTTCGAGAGCCCGTTTCCATGCACCACTACTAAGAACGTAGTCGTGGTCGTAGCTGAAGTTATTGCACATTCAGTTCTCAGCGGTTTCGTTAATGTCAAAACCCAGTAGTTAGATGCATCAAATAAGATTTCTGTTTCATTAAACAAATTCGGGTGTTTGTTATGAGACTGTGTTCGGCAACAGGATTTTTGTCGAAATCGTTGTATTTGACGTGACGTCGGTGCTCCGCACAGCGTTCTGAAATTGCTCGTATTTGCCTGTTCTGTATAATCTGCTGCGACATTTACAAGAAATTTTATGAATTCCGAGAACGCTGGGACAAAGGCTTTGATTTACTGGGAGTGGCATCTCATTAATTTTCTTGGATGGTCAGCAAATGGACTGAATACTGTTTCTTCCACCACAGACACCGACACAATCCCTGGCAGCATGAAAATCGCCTGTGTGACTCACGGAGAACCTTGAGCGCAATGCTCGTTATTAAACAAATCTCTGATCACATCACAAAATCAAGTGCAATGCTAGACAAATGACAAGTCATTAACCGTGCAAGACAAGCGATTCCAAAGTCTGTTATCAAATAACTCTCTGATTGCAAGATAAGTGAGGTTGTAATACTTGTTATGAAACAAGTCTCTGATCATATAAATCAAGGGTCAGTGCAATGCTCGTTCCCTTCTCTGAATTTTGAATGCGACTGATCGTTGGGTGTGGCCACTGTGCACAACGAAAGCGCCGTCAGACAGATTACATTTTTTTATAGGGTCAGAAGCTTTAGGTCAATTTAAAAGATGTTGTAATTTATATCAAGAGCGAATTTAACAGATATTTATTCACCCTAATGGCTGAAAAGAGCACACTAAAATTAATAGAGAGCCAAGTTCTCCAAATCTCCAATCAATTATGAACTGACGCTAACGCTGTTGGGAGGTACCATAAAGCATGGAAGACTGTATGGAAAAAATGCAATAAGATCTTATCTCAAGAAAGCAAGATTAAAGAAATCGTAAGTGACAAATTGTATCAATTAAGCAATACAAGTGTGTGTCAAAGTAATGAAGCAACGATTTGCTCTGAATACCAATCACAATACCACAAATTGTGTCACTTACATTTTTCCAAATCAGCTACCTGTGCACAAGTCAGTACGTGACGGCAACCAGAAATGATCCCTCTACGACAGCCCAGAGACGACCCAGAATTACTATTCACAGCCGTCAGTTCTGTAATTTCCAAAACCTCGACATGGGCTCAGTGCCATTGCCGAAGTGACGGATGAGAATATTGCTTCTTTCTTGGAAAAACTAGGGAAGCCAGCCGAAACTTCCCGTTCTTGGCGAAAAAAATGCCCCTTAATAAACAAAAATTGGTACTGGGCCTCGAGCAGTTCCCTCTGATTGGCCGGCACGTCACCTCCGGCGCAGAGGTAGTGCGATGCAAGAGGGTAACCAAACTTTTCGGAGCGAAAGCCAACCGCCGTTTCCACACTGGCCACGTGACAATGCGGTGTCTTAGTTTTTGTTGTACGGGCAGAAATAGGGAAAAACGCCAGACTCAGTTATTCTTTAGGGATGGTAGTGGCAGAGTGACGACACCTGCTCGCAGCTAGGCATTCAGCTGCTGCAGACCATAATAGCACAAAGCAGCCAATTGCCGCGAATCTGCGAAAAGCTGCACTTCAAACTGTGGCGAGCCTCCTCCTAATCAAATTCACTGACTGCCTTCTACTGTCTATAGGACCCAGACAAAACACATACAATTCACCTCCCTCGTTCACATGTCCAGTAAATAAAATACACTTAACTGCCAAAGAAACTGGTATAAGGATTCGTATTCAACAGCGTGGTCTAGGGGTGCCGGTACAGTAGCTCATCCTGTTCGGTCAGAGGGCTAGCTACCCTCTGTAACAAAAAACTGAGTGAACAGATCAACGGCGAACCTAAATAGGTGTCATCGGACGTCCGCACTGTACAAATTCAACGAACAATATAGAAAAAATGAGATAAAAAGGGTGGGGGTAGCGTCTTTGAATAATAAATAAAAACCTCTTCGGTCTTGCTTTCGAATCCCACTGCTACTTAAATTTTGATTATTAATCAGCATTTGCGGCCGAAGACTTCCGGCATAAGAAGTCACCGCTCATTCTGCCAACGGCCATGTCAAAGAGGGCGGAGGAGCGGACAGAAGTTCAAGGCACTGTCTTGTCCTAGGGGTTGGAGACTGCCCCTAAAGGCGGAAGAATGAGCAATGATCAACGGCATGAGGATGCGGAAGGCGATGGAAAACACTGCATTAAAAACATGTAACGTGTATCCACAGGACATGTGGCCTGTAATTGAAGAAGTGTCATGATGATCTCTCCATTGGCAAAAGATTCCAGAATAGTCCCCCATTTGGAGGGGACTGCCAAAGGGGAGATTACCGTAAGAAAAAGATTGAATAATCAACGAAAGGATAACGTTCTACGAGTCGGGGCGTGGAATGTCAGAAGCTTGAATGTGGTGGGGAAACTAGAAAATCTGAAAAGGGAAATGCAAAGGCTCAAAAGATTCCAGAATAGTCCCCCATTTGGAGGGGACTGCCAAAGGGGAGATTACCGTAAGAAAAAGATTGAATAATCAACGAAAGGATAACGTTCTACGAGTCGGGGCGTGGAATGTCAGAAGCTTGAATGTGGTGGGGAAACTAGAAAATCTGAAAAGGGAAATGCAAAGGCTCAATCTAGATATAGTAGGGGTCAGTGAAGTGAAGTGGAAAGAAGACAAGGATTTCTGGTCAGATGATTATAGCGTAATATCAACAGCAGCATAAAATGGTATAACAAGTGTAGGATTCGTTATGAATAGGAAGGTAGGGCAGAGGGTGTGTTACTGTGAACAGTTCAGTGACCGGGTTGTTCTAATCAGAATCGACAGCAGTCCAACACCGACAACGATAGTTCAGGTATACATGCCGACTTCGCAAGCTGAAGCTGAAGACATAGAGAAAGTTCATGAGGATATTGAAAGGGTAATACAGTATTTAAAGGGATATAGAAATATAATAGTCATGGGAGACGGGAATGCAGTTGTAGGGGAAGGAGTAGAAGGAAAGGCAACAGGAGAATATGGGCTTGGGACAAGGAATGATAGAGGAGAAAGGCTAACTGAGTTCTGCAACAAGGTTCACCTAATAATAGCGAATAATCTGTTTAGGAATCACAAGAGGAGGAGGTATACTTGGAAAAGATCGGGTGATACGGGAACATTTCAGTTAGATTACATCATGGTCAGACAGAGATTCAGAAATCAGATACTGGATGGTAACGCGTACTCACGAGCAGATATACAGGGTTATTACAAATGATTGAAGCGATTTCACAGCTCTACAATAACTTTATTATTTGAGATATTTTCAAAATGCTTTGCACACACATACAAAAACTCAAAAAGTTTTTTTAGGCATTCACAAATGTTCGATATGTGCCCCTTTAGTGATTCAGCAGACATCAAGCCGATAATCAAGTTCCTCCCACACTCGGCGCAGCATGTCCCCATCAATGAGTTCGAAAGCATCGTTGATGCGAGCTCGCAGTTCTGGCACGTTTCTTGGTAGAGGAGGTTTAAACACTGAATCTTTCACATAACCCCACAGAAAGAAATCGCATGGGGTTAAGTTGGGAGAGCGTGGAGGCCATGACATGAATTGCTGATCATGATCTCCACCACGACCGATCCATCGGTTTTCCAATCTCCTGTTTAAGAAATGCCGAACATCATGATGGAAGTGCGAAGGAGCACCATCCTGTTGAAAGATGAAGTCGGCGCTGTCGGTCTCCAGTTGTGGCATGAGCCAATTTTCCGCGGGCTACGCGTGAAACTTGCCCGCACGCGTTCAACCGTTTCTTCGCTCACTGCAGGCCGACCCGTTGATTTCCCCTTACAGAGGCATCCAGAAGCTTTAAACTGCGCATACCATCGCCGAATGGAGTTAGCAGTTGGTGGATCTTTGTTGAACTTCGTCCTGAAGTGTCGTTGCACTGCTATGACTGACTGATGTGAGTGCATTTCAAGCACGACATACGCTCTCTCGGCTCTTGTCGCCATTTTGTCTCACTGCGCTCTCGAGCACTGTGACGGCAGAAACCTGAAGTGCGGCTTCAGCCGAACAAAACTTTATGAGTTTTTCTACGTATCTGTAGTGTGTCGTGACCATATGTCAATGACTGGAGCTACAGTGAATTTATGAAATCGCTTCAATCATTTGTAATAGCCCTGTAAACTCAGTTCACAATGTAGTAGTGATGAAGAATAGGCTGAAGTGTAAGATATTAGTCAGGAAGAATCAATATGTGAAGAAGTGGGATGCGGTAGTGCTAAGGAATGACGAGATTCAATTGAAGTTCTCTAAGGCTGTAGGTACAGCAAAAAAGGAATAGCTCAGTAGGCTGTACAGTTGAAGAGGAATGGACATCCCTAAAAAGGGCGATAACAGAAGTTGGGAAGGAAAACATTGGTACAAAGAAGGTAACTGCGAAGAAACCATTGGCAACAGAAGAAATACTTCAATTGATCGACGAAAGCAAGAAGTACAAAAATGTTCCGTGAAACTCAGGAATACAGAAATACAAGTCACTGAGAAATGAAATAAATAAGAAGTGCAGGGAATCTAAGATGAAATGGCTGCAGGAAAAACGTGAAGACATCGAAAAATAAATGATTGTCGAAAGGACAGACTCAGCATACAGGAAAGTCAAAACAACCTTCAGTGACATTAAAAGCAAGGGTGATAACATTAAGAGTGCAACGGGAATTTCACTGTTAAATGCAGAGGAAAGAGCGGAGGCGGAAAGAATACATTTAAAGCCTCTATGATGAGGAAGGTTTGGCTGATGTGATGATAGAAGAAGAAACAGGATTCGATTTAGAAGAGATAGAGGATCCAGTATTAGAATCAGAATTTAAAAGAGTTTTGGAGAACTTAAGATCAAATAAGGCTGAAGGGATAGATAGCATACCATCAGAATTTCTAAAATCATTGCAGGGAGTGGCAACAAAACGAGTATTCACGTTGGTGTGTGGAATGTATGAGTCTGATGACATACCATCTAACTTTCGGAAAAGCATCATCCACACAATTCCGACGACTGCAGAGCTGACAAGTGCAAGAATTATCGCACAATCGGCTTAACAGCTCATGCAGCCAAGTTGCTTACAAGAATAATACACAGAAGAATGGAAAAGAAAATTAAGAATGCGCCATATGACGATCAGTTTGGCTTTAGGACAGGTCAACGCACGAGAGAGGCAGAGAGGCAACTCTGACGTTGCATTTGATAATGTAAACAAGACTAAAGAAAAATCAAGACACGTTCATAGGATTTGTCGACCTGGAAAAAGCGTTCGACAATGTAAAATGGTGCAAAATGTTCGAACTTTTGAAAAAAGTAGGGGTAAGCTGTAGGGAGAGACGGGTCATATACAATATGTACAACGGCGAAGAGGGAATAATAAGAGTGGATGACTAACAACGAAGTGCCCCTACTGCTCAATCTGTACATCGAGAAAGCAATGATGGAAATAAAAGAAAGGTTCAGGAGTGGAATTAAAATTTAAGGTGAAAGGATATCAATTATACGATTCGGTGATGACATTGCTATCCTGAGTGAAAGTGAAGAAGAATTGCATGATCTGCTGAAAAAAAAGTTAAAATGTGTGTGAAATCTTATGGGACTTAACTGCTAAGGTCATCAGTCCCTAAGCTTACACTCTACTTAACCTAAAGTATCTTAAGGACAAACACACACACCCATGCCCGAGGGAGGACTCGAACCTCCGCCGGGATCAGTCGCATAGTCCATGACTGCTCGGCTAATCCCGCGCGGTGATCTGCTGAACGGAATGAACAGTCTAATGAGTACACAATATGGATTGAGAGTAAATCGAAGGAAGACGAAGGTAATGAGAGTTAGTAGGAATGAGAACAGCGAGAAACTTGACATCAGGTTTGGTGGTCACGAAGTAGATGAAGTTAAGGAATTCTGCTACCTAGGCAGTAAAGTAACCAATGACTGACGCAGCAAGGAGGACATAAAAGCCGACTAGCAACGGGGGGAAATCGGACAGAAGAGACTCGAAGCATTTTAGATGTGGTGGTACAGACGAATGTTGAAAATTATGTGGACTGATAAGGTAAGGAATGAGGATGTTCTGTGCAGAATCGGATAGGAAAGGAATATATGGAAAACACTGAAAAGGAGATGGGACAGGATGATAGGACATCTGTTAAGACATGAGGGAATGACTTCCATGGTACTAGAGGAAGCTATAGAGGGCAAAAACTGTAGAGGAAGACAGAGATTGGAATACATCCAGAAAATAATTGAGGACGTAGGTTGCAAGTGCTACTCTGAGATGAAGAGGTTAGCACAGGAGAGGAATTCGTGGCGGGCCGCATCAAACCCGTCAGAATACGGTGCTGCGGTCGGCAACGCCTTTATAAGAGAACAAGTGTCTGGGGCATTTATTAGCTCGGTTACTGCTGCTACAATGGCAGGTTATCAAGATTTTAAGTGAGTCTGAACGTGTTATAGTCGGCGACCGAGCGATGGGACACAGCATCTCCGAAGTAGCGATTAAGTGAGGACTTTCCCGTACGACCATTTCACTAGTGTACCGTGAAAATCATAAATCCGGTAAACATCAGATCTCCCTCACCATGCGGCCGGAAAAATATCCTGCAAGAACGGGACCAACGACGACTGAAGAGAATCCTTAAACGTAACAGAAGCGCAGCCCTTCCGGAAATTGCTGTAGATTTCAGTGCTGGGCCATCAACAAGTGTCAGCGCGCGAACCTTTGAACGAAACATCATTGATACGGGCTTTCGGAGCCGAAGGCCCACTTGTGTACCCTTGATAATGGCACGACATAAAGCCTTACAGCTGACCTGGACCAGTCACTACCGACTTTAGACTGTTGATGACCGGAAACACGGTGCCTGGCCGGACGAGTCTTGTGTCAGTTTATATCAATCGGATAAACGTGTATGGGTATGGAGACAATCTTATGAATCCATGGACCCTGCATATCAGCAGGGAACTATTCAAGCTGGTGAAGGTTCTGTAATGGTGTGGGGCGTGTGCATGTGCAGTTGGAGTGATATGGGACCCCTGACAAGTCTAGATACGGCTCTGGCAGGTGACACGCAAGCATCCTGTCTGATCACCTGCATCCATTCGTGTCCATTGTGCATTTCGACGGACTTGGAAAATTCCATGTGGACAATGCGACATCCCACACGTCCAGAATTGCTATAGAGTGGTCCAGGAACATTCTTCTGAGTTTAAACACTTCCACTGGACAGCAATCTCCCTGGACATAAACATTATTGAGCTTATCTGTGATGTCTTGCAACGTGCTGTTCAGAGATCTCCACCCCCTCGTACTCTTACAGATTTATGGACAGCCCTGCAGGATTCATTGTGTCAGTTCCGTCCAGCGCTACTTCAGACATTAGTCGAGTTCGTGCCACATCGTGTTGCGGCACTTCTGCGTGCTCGCCGCGGTCCTGCACGATATCAGGTAGGTGTACTAGTTTCTTGGGCTCTTCAGTGTATAATAACCACGATATAGTGTCTCAAAATGAGCATAATCTCAGAGCGATATGTGACATAAAATGTCACTAGTACATCGGCGTTCTGTCAGTTCGTGACGTCTGAATAATGTAATTCGTTCAGTTAAATAAAATACCACGCGGTCTGCAGGTATCTCGTAGTGATGACTGTTGAGGCAGTTGTCGAAAAGCTCCGTGAAGGACTTATTCAAGTTTACAAATGTCACACAAAGTATCCTCCGCCGCAGACCTTAAGATTAACTGCGGAATATAGATGCAGATGTTGACGACGACAAATTTCCAGTGTTTTAACCGTGGCCTCTGAGTCACAGGACTGGATGCGCTGATACGATAGCGGACCAGGCGGCGAGGCACGTGGGTCAGTGTGGCGGACGGCAAGCTGTTTTCGCGGCTTAGCGGCGAGCGGGCCATCCCGTTTGGGGGGACCGTTGGGTGGCCTATCGAGGCCGTGCATCTGGCGGCTGGCGGCTGGCGGCTGGCGGCTGGCAGTGCGCCCAGCGGAGCAGCGCCGGCGCTGCCTGGCCGGCCAGACGCCGCCGCCGGCTGCGGCTCACACGAGTGCGGCAAGGTATGCTTCGGCGGGCGGCAAGTCATTTCCTTAGAGATGCGGCGGCTCGCGAATTTGGCCGTCCCACCTGGAAGTGCCGGACGCTAGCCGAACATGAAGACCGACTGCTAATGCGGTACGGATGGGGACGCAGTGCATTTGATTAGCTGTACCACGAGTCTACTGCTCACAAAAGAAATGGATGGGAGGGAAGCAAGTTTGGGTTTAACATTCCACCGACATCGTGGTCATTAGATAGCACAAGCTCGGATTGTGAAAAGGTCGGGCAAGGAAATCGGCCGTGCCCTTTTCAAAGGAACGATTTACAGATATCAAGGAAAACCTAAATCTGGATGACCGGACGCGGGTTTTAACCGTCGTCCTCCCGAGTCCAGTATGCTAACCACTGAGCCACGTCGCTCAGTAAAAGAATACGATGTTAGGTGAAGACATGCGATTTCTTCAGTTTCTTTACAACATATTCTTCCACATGTTTCATTATTCCAGTTTTCATATTTCACCGTAAACATATTTAGTGAATTACCATTCATGATTGTTCTCTATTTCATTATGTATTCGACAACATTTAGAAACTTGATCGCCCAGAGAAAAAATCTTGCTGCGGCCGCATAACAGCTTTTAGTATTGCAATTTGCGGTGCCTAAAAGCTGTTTACTACATGATAGTACAATACCTTTTATACAGCAGGCATTTATTTATCATTGAAAATGTCTGACAGTTAATCCTCAGAATTTCCTACATTAAGATCACGTATTTTAACGACTCTACAAGTGTTAGTTATTGAAACAGTCACCGAAGTAGTAGCACAATACTCGACTCCTGCGGCGGGTGGTAGCCGCACGGTCCGAAGCTCCTTATCACGGTCCGTGCGGCTCCCCCCCGTCGGAAGTTCGAGCCCTCCCTCGGGCATGACAGTGTGTGTTGTCCATAGCGTAAGTTAGTTTTAGATTAATTAGTGTTTAGGCTTAGGGACTGATGACCTCTGTAGTTTGGTCCCATAAGACCTTACCACAAATTCCCAAATTACTCAATTCCATCTCTAAACTGCCGTTATCATGACCAAGATACAAAGCCGACACCCACCCACCACATTGGTACAAGTTTTCAAGCATGCCAACAAAACAGATGATGAATAGATTGAAAGAATGTTAAATATGATAAAAGAAATTATTCAGATAGTTAAGGCAGAAAAAGATTCAAAATTTGAAGAGAGACTGGAATTCGGTAGCAGACAGAGGAAGAGAAAATAGTGGGAGAATGTGGACTCGGGTAAAGGAGTGAAACGGGAAGCCACCTGGTAGCATTTTGCACAGACTATAATTTCACCATTACCAACACTTTGTTCGAGAATCTTGAAAAAATGATGCGTATGTGGAACAGAGGTTTCGAAAGCAGTTTTCAAATTGTAAGACATCAGAATTTCTAAGCTCACTGGCAGCAACAAATCGACTAATCACGTTGGTGTGTAAAATGTGTGAGTCTGGCGACACACCAGCTGACTTTCGGAAAAATATCATCCACACAATTCCGAAGACGGCAAGAGCTGACAAGTGCGAGAATTACCGCACAATAAGCATAACAGCTCATGCCTTCAAGTTTCTGACAAGAATAACATACAGAAGAATCGAAAAGAAAACTGAGGATGTGTTAGAGCCGGCCGGGATGGCCGAGCGGTTCAAGCCGCTTCAGTCGGGAACAGCGCGACCCCTACGGTCGCAGGTTCGAATCCTGCCTCGGGCATGAATGTGTGTGATGTCCTTAGGTTAGTTAGGTTTAAGTAGTTCTAAGTTCTGGGAGACTGATAACCTCAGAAGTTAAGTCCCATAGTGCTCAGAGCCACTCGATTTTATTTTTTTTTATTTGTTGGATGCCGATCAGTTTGGCTTTAAGAAAGGTAAAGGAACAAGGATGCAATTCTGACGTTGCAGTTGATAATGGAATCAAGACTAAAGAAATATCGAGACACGTTCATAGTATTTGTCGACCTGGAAAATGCGTTCGACAATGTAAAATGGTGCAACATATTCGAAATTTTGAGAAAAATAGGGGTAAGCTATAGGGAGAGACGAGTCACATACAATATGTACAAAAACCAAGAGAGAATAATAAGAGTGGACGACCAATAACGAGGTACTCGGATTAAAAAGGTGTGAGACAGGAATGCAGTCTTTTCCCCCCTACTGTCCAATCTGTACATTGAAGAAGCAATGATGGAAATAAAAGAAAGGTTCAATAGTGGAATTAAAATTCCAGGTGAAAGGATATCAGTGACACGATTCGGTGACGACATTGCTATCCTGAGTGAAAATGAAGAAGAATTGCATGATCTGCTGAATGGAATGAACATTCTATTGAGTACAGAATATGGACTGAGAGTAAATTGAAGAAAGACGAAATTAATGAGAAGTAGTACAAATGAGAACAGCCAGAAACTTAACATCAGGATTGATGGTCACGAAGAAGATGTAGGTAAGCAATTCTGCTGCCTAGCAGCAAAATAACCAATGGTGGACGGAGCAAGGAGGACATCAAGAGCAGGCTTTCACTGAGAAAAAGAACATTCCTAGCCAAAAAGAAGTCTACTAGCATCAAATATAGACCTTAATTTGAGGAAGAAATTTCTGAGAATGTACGTCTGGAACACGGCATTGTGTGCTAGTGAAACATGGACTGTGGGAAAACCGGAACACGAGAGGATGGAAGCATTTGAGTTGTGGTGCTACAGACGAATGTTGAAAATTAGGTCGGCTGATGAGAAAATGATGAGTTTCTGCGCAGAATTGGAGAGGTAACAAATATGTGCAGAACACTGACAAGGTGAAGGGACAGTATGCTAGGACGTCTGTTAAGACATCAGGGAATAACTTCCATAGCACTAGAGGGAGCTGTAGAGGCCAAAAACTGTAGAGGAAGACAGAGATTAGAATAAATCCCGCAAATAGTTGAGGACATAGATTGCAAGTACTACTCTGAGATTAAGAGTTTTGCTAAAGTAGTAAAAGAGTTTTGCTATTTGGGGAGCAAAATAACTGATGATGGTCGAAATAGAGAGGATATAAAAAGTAGAATGGCAATGGCAAGCAAAGCGTTTGTGAAGAAGAGAAATTTGTTAACATCGAGTATAGATTTAAGTGTCAGGAAGTCTTTTCTGAAAGTATTTGTATGGAGTGTAGCCATGTATGGAAGTGAAACGTTGACGATAAATAGTTTAGACAAGAAGCGAATAGAAGCTTTCGAAATGTGGTACTACAGAAGAATGCTGAAAATTAGATGGGTAGATCACATAACTAATGAGGAGGTATTGAATAGAATTGTGGAGAAGAGGAATCTGTGTCACAACTTGACTAGAAGAAGGGATCGGTTGGTAGGACATGTTCTGAGGCATCAAGGGATCACCAATTTAGTATCGGAGGGTAGCGTGTAGGGTAAAAATGGTAGAGGGAGACCAAGAGATGAATACACTAAGCAGAGTCAGAAGGATGCGGGGTGCAGTAGGTACTCGGAGATGAAGAAGCTTTCACAGGACAGTAGTTTAGAGAGCTGCATCAAACCAGTCTCTGGACTGAAGACCACAACAACAACAACAACTTTTTTTAATACAGCCTCTAGCAAATGCCACTTGTATTGTCTATACGCATCTATTACTCACTGCAAACACCCTCACATTTGGAAAAAGATACAGCTTGTAATGCATTTATGCTATGGCGGCTGTCCGCAAATGATAATGTTGAATTATTGTGTTGCCCCTTTGCAGTTTGTCGCATTTTTTGTAAGACATCAATTCCTACATGAACCAACAACCAATGAGTGGTTATGTATTGTCCATGACTTTCTAATGCAATGGCAGTTCTCGAACTGTGTGTCATCAATGGCAATTATATCGTAATGCAATTGTACCAGTTGTACAAATGCTGCTGTACATATTTGGTACAGGGTAGACTTTTCCGGTGACTTCAAATATCATATGGTCTTTCTCAGGCCTATTAAAGGATGCACTAAGATCGTATCCAACTACTTTTAATCACCTTTTATCTTCGGTAAGCAGGTTACTCAAAAAATAAATACTGCCATTTAGCAACCAAATGTCGAATCGACCGTTGTATCATAGCAGTTAAAGTGGTAACTGTGAAGGTAACTGCACCGACTCGTCGTACATAACTTGCAAGACTGGGCACAGTGAGAAAGCTCGTCTAATATGTTGTACTATCCTCCAAAGCTTGTGGGTACAGACGATTCACTGAATACGATGTTTGGTACGTTATGCCAAGGTGTTTCACACAAGTATGCTATCATGGATGTACAATCTTTTGGTGAAAGAAATTGACTTGTCACAGTCTAGGCACAATGATATAATTAATACATGTAGATACTTAGCAATTACATTTCATGGCATACGAGCAAACTGGTTTCGGTATATTGATAATTTTTACTTATGGACCGTCTGACAGCAACTGAATAAAACACAATTTTTGTTTTAATGCCATTTAGTGGCATTAAAACAAGCGTTCAGTTCACAGTACTGTCGAATGTGAAAAAAACGCAAATTGGCGTTCATAAGAAGAAGAACAACACATAAAATGCAACAGGAGCGTAACATGTAACAAATTGTCCACGCAACCTGCCACTGATGATGCCTTGCAGAAAATAAAGACGAAACGCGTATGGCACTAAAAGTGTGTTTAATTCAGTTGCTGTCAGACGGTCCATAAGTAAAAATTATCAATATACCGTAATATTACATGCAACTGGGGAAGACAGGACTACAAAAAGTTGAAACTGGTTTCAGTTTAATCTCTGTAGGTGTATAATGTAGGTGTATAATTCAATGTAGAGCATTTGAACTAAATGGTAATCTAGCAAACTTCATATTTTCATTACATACTATTTCAAAAGTACAAAAATCAGAGGCACAACAATAAGTTTAGTTCTGCACGAATTACGAGACCCGACGCGCCGAAGGCTGAGCATCCACGAATGTTATGAATGGTCGATTGTTGGATGATATGTTTTCACACTTTTTTCGTCGATACATCGGCCATGAATCACTATCTCAAACTTTGATGCTAACCTCGATATTTATGCACGAAATCTCAGTGTTTTCGAAACATCAATGTGTCGTTTGCGTATCTAGGGATGCATGTTTCTCTATCTTCCCACCTTTTGATCTCTCTATGTCGGCATTTCTGTATAATTCCTTGTGGCGTGTATTCAGTTACAGGGAAATGGGCTATTTCTTCCTCTCTCTCTCTCTCTCTCTCTCTCTCTCTCTATCTAGCCATCTATCTATCTATCTATCTCTGTCGTGAGCAATTAAGCAGTCAGGAAATGTCTAATTCTCACTATTGCTTTTTAGAGACCTGAAGTGTACAGAATACCTCCGTTTAAACTTCCACCTTGTCCCACAGTTTTAAAGGAAATGTTAGCTGATAAGAGGGCTAGTTTAGCGCCTCGAAATAATCAAGCTGCGACCTTGATACTTGCTGATGGTCTTAGTCCATCACTACAACTTCTCTCTTCAATGTGATACATTTTTCCCAACGATGAATCACTTCACGGAGACCCTTGTGCATTCTGGCAGTTTAAGAAACGTTCGACTTCGCAAATTACGTCGTCATCATTCCAGAAATGCGAGCAACGCAATGGCCTCTTGAAACGAGGAAATTATAAGAGGTCACAGGATGCCGTGTCGGGAGAATACTGGGATGTGTGTGGGGGCCTCGGAGGGGACAGGGGGGGAGGGGGGGGGGGGGGAGAGGCAGGTTCAGCAAAATTTGATCTGCTAAAGGACGAATAAATCACATGTAACCGTACCCTGTGGAGAATGAGCCGTGGCGGTGTTGTAGCGTGTGGGGACCTTCCCGTTATTCAAATTTCGTGAAAGATATCAAAAACTGGTCGATGACTGATTTTCACTGCGCACAGGGGCTTCCACGTCTCTACATCCCAGTTCTTCACAGAAAGGTCTACGTCTTTGTACTTCGTCAAGCTGCCTTGTTGGACTTCACTGGAAGCGTCTGCGTCACCTGACCACTGTGTCATGTAATCGTGCATTTTTGTTGTACATTAAACACCAAAAATGGTTCAAATGGCTCTAAGCACTATGGCACTTAACATCTGAGGTCATCAGTCCCCTAGAACTTAGAACTACTTAAACCTAACTAACCTAAGGACATCACACACATCCATGCCCGAGGCAGGATTCGAACCTGCGACCGCAGCAGCAGCGCGGTTCCGGACTGAAGCGCCTAGAACCACTCGGCCACAGTGGCCGGCGCCACTTCCACCACCTCAGCATGGATTATCGCAGTGTTGCTCCCTCAAAATGAGGAAGACGAATTAGTGCAATATACTCGAGATTACCAATGGGCTGTACCATTTTCTTCCGGTCTTCTACTGTCGTCCTACTGAACTGTGGTGCACTGGTTCCAACGTGTACCAGGACTACAAACGGGCGCTGCACTCCTGCAAATGAACAAAATATTAACTACGTTTCTTTTAGGTTAACATTGAAGTATTATGACTGCCTCTCATAAAAGCCTGATTTGATAAATTTGTCAGTACGTGTGTCATGTTTACTGCGCGCTAACGTAACTCCCTGTTTAGATCGTATATTGCTTGTTTTAGTACACATTGAAGAGTGACGTAGTTCTCAGCCAAATAACAAGAGATCTGCGTTTGGTGAAAAGATATTATTGGATCTATTACTCTTGTAAATGCAATTTTCATCTGGGGGTGCATTTACGTTCTATTGAGACCTATGTGTAGCAGCTGTTATTGTTTTTTTTTTTCATGTGCGTTGGGCATCTCATTTGTTGGTGAGTAGAGCTTCGTGTGTTAATTATGAGTTCCTTCCTTATCAGTTTACGTACTTTTTATCCCCAGTCCTATAACAAGAAAGTGAATAACTATTTTCTTCCAGATCATTAGCAATTGTTGTTGGTCAGAATGAGCATCACTAGCGTCGTGATACGGTTGACACACTTCTGCCCGAGAAATAATTATCTGTTTCAAGAAAGAAAACATGGTCCAAACTAACTGCAATGTATTCATTGTCCTAGCTATCAGCTAATTGTTAATGTTAGTCATTTTCGAGCACTTATCACAAGCGTCAAGCTTCGCATCAGAATTGACTCAGTAGCCAGCACATATGCAAAGTCACACATCGCTTTCATGTACGCATGTGGCATAAATACAGTCCAATAAGTCACTAGATTACATCTATTTACTTTGGATTGTATTTGTGCTACACAAGCATAAAAGCGATGTGTGCCTTTACAAATGTACTGGCTGTTTAGTCAAATGTGACGTGAAGCTTGAAGCTTGTGAGAGCTGCTTGAAAATAACTGGCAGTCGAAATTATCTATTAGTATGGACAACAAATATACTATAGCCTATTTGTACCATTTTTGTCTTTCTTAAAACATACTGAGGCTGTGAACCCCCACAAGAACAAAATTATAAAAATTATCTGTTTCACTGCTATTTCTGCGTATGGCGTTCTTAAGTCTTACGGAAGTACGCACTACTCCCATCCTCCCTCTTCCTATTGAAGTTGGTCCACCCCCAATATCATTTATCCACATAAATGTCCGTGCCAGCTGTGTTAAACAAACAGCTGATGTCAGTAAAACCCATCAGGCCTCCCGGAAATGTGGACAGCTTCTATTCGCAACCTGTAGCTGAATGCGTCCTTTCTTAAAGTAAGACAGATGCTCATTCAAACGAGAGCAGATCCATTTGTAACAGCAGTGATACAAACTACGTAGTTGATGTAATATATTGATATCTTTCCATTTTTAATTTATTTGTCAACGATTTGTCTTATTCTGGGAATAACTTAGCCTATCCCTGATGTTATTCAGCCTATACATTGAGCAAGCTGCAAAGGAAACAAAGGAGAAGTTCGGAAAGGTAATTAAAGGGGCAAAAACAAAAACATTGTGGTTTACCGACGACATTGCAATTCGTCAGTGACAGCATGGATGTGGAGCAGCTGACAGGAAAGGACGGTGTCTTGAAAATAAGTTGAACAGTTAATATAAACAAGAGTAAAGGAATGTTGCAAGATTCCAACCATGTCACGTAATTCAATGTACGACACCACTCGTCTAACGCTACTTGTAGACAGCGTCTCCATCTGTATCGAATGAAACCCCGCCCCCCTCCCCCCCCCCCTCCCACCACCGACTCACTTGTGAATGTGATAAATGTGCACAATGGAAACGATTTAGGTATTGGTGGTCCTAAAAAATGAGTCAAGGGTGTGTACGTTGCCAAAATCAGTAGTACTAGATAGAGTTGTGGGGATCATCTATCTACTAAAAACAATTATAGGTCTGAATGTATGTATGTATTAAACCGGTGACCTAGAAACGACGGAGAGGCTTCGTCAAGCCGCAGCCCTCAGTGGTTCACATTGTAGGGAAGCAGCCTACTCACGCCGTATAAAATTCACATCAGTCTTTCCATTGTGTGCCAGTCAGTCCGCTGTAACTAGCTCTGATGTCATAAATGTTGCGCAATACTTTAAAAATCAAGTAAATTACCTGAAACGGTTCTAGCATGTCAGGAGTAATACTAAATCAATATGTGTTGTATGTGAGTTCAATAACTTTAACCATTTTAGAAATTTGGACGTTTTTCTGTAAAAATCATTGGCGCAACAGAAAAGAGATAGAAACTTAAAAATTTATATTTAGATTCCTTTTTCATAATAATTTAGTAGAAAAAGTATTCAGGATCTCACAAATTAAAATTTTTGTTGAAATTCATGATTTTCTGGTTTTTGTCTTAGAAATTAAGGAAGCAAGATAGATTACGTAGGCGAATAAATGTCAGGAGTAATACTAAATCAATATGTGTTGTATGTGAGTTCAATAACTTTAACCATTTTAGAAATTTGGACGTTTTTCTGTAAAAATCATTGGCGCAACAGAAAAGAGATAGAAACTTAAAAATTTATATTTAGATTCCTTTTTCATAATAATTTAGTAGAAAAAGTATTCAGGATCTCACAAATTAAAATTTTTGTTGAAATTCATGATTTTCTGGTTTTTGTCTTAGAAATTAAGGAAGCAAGATAGATTACGTAGGCGAATAAATAAGGCTAGGATGTTTAAATTTAAGTAGAAGGGAGATCCGCTATAATAATAAAGATGTGAGAAGTTTCAATTGAATAACTATAAAACTATAGCGATAGCGTATCTCCAAAGGGCAAGTTCAGAGCTCGTCTACTGCGTGTAGTGTAATTAAATTAATTCTCTCGCCCAAAATATTTACTTAGCCACGTCAGACTGTTATTATGATTACTTACCTGTGTGCTGATTGCACATTTAAGCTGAGAGCTTCATCGGCCATCAGCAAAGGAAGCAATGATTTATTCAATAACTTAAAGTGGTGCATTACTAGCCCAGCGGCTAGTCGGAAGAGCCAATTTGATCAGGCGTTGCCTTAGCCGTCCGCACCGCGGCTTTATACAGGGTGATTCAAAAAGAATACCACAACTTTAAAAATGTGTATTTAATGAAAGAAACATAATATAACCTTCTGTTATACATCATTACAAAGAGTATTTAAAAAGGTTTTTTTTCACTCAAAAACAAGTTCAGAGATGTTCAATATGGCCCCCTCCAGACACTCGAGCAATATCAACCCGATACTCCAACTCGTTCCACACTCTCTGTAGCATATCAGGCGTAACAGTTTGGATAGCTGCTGTTATTTCTCGTTTCAAATCATCAATGGTGGCTGGGAGAGGTGGCCGAAACACCATATCCTTAACATACCCCCATAAGAAAAAATCGCAGGGGGTAAGATCAGGGCTTCTTGGAGGCCAGTGATGAAGTGCTCTGTCACGGGCTGCCTGGCGGCCGATCCATCGCCTCGGGATAAGGTTTCATAACTAACCTTTTTCGTAGGACTCTCCATACAGTTGATTGTGGAATTTGCAGCTCTCTGCTAGCTCTGCGAGTCGATTTTCCTGGGCTGCGAACAAATGCTTGCTGGATGCGTGCTACATTTTCATCACTCGTTCTCGGCCGTCCAGAACTTTTCCCTTTGCACAAACACCCATTCTCTGTAAACTGTTTATACCAACGTTTAATACACCACCTATCAGGAGGTTTAACACCATACTTCGTTCGAAATGCACGCTGAACAACTGTCGTTGACTCACTTCTGCCGTACTCAATAACACAAAAAGCTTTCTGTTGAGCGGTCGCCATCTTAGCATCAACTGACTCTGACGCCTAGTCAACAGCGCCTCAAGCGAACAAATGTACAACTAAATGAAACTTTATAGCTCCCTCAATTCGCCGACAGATAGTGCTTAGCTCTGCCTTTTGTCGTTGCAGAGTTTTAAATTCCTAAAGTTGTGGTATTCTTTTTGAATCACCCTGTATATAAGAACGCTGCGCGAGGAAGTAAGGCCCCAGTTCTCTCCAGACGCTGATTAGCACACCACCTGTGCCGGGAGTCGCGTCGCGTCGGTATCATTGCTATGAACAGCCTCGGATGCCGTAATAAGTTACTCGGGATACGCGTAACCATGAAATCGTTTTCGAGTGAAGTGTTAATTCTGGGATGACTTTAATGATCTATCTTCAGTTTGCGTATGTCGTATTTTCACGTGCCGTCGCGGGACAGACATTCTACCATTATTTAGCGTGGCGTTTGATGAACATTATCATCAAATTATGGCGAGCATTCACTTAAACATTTAATTTGAACAGTTATAGTTGCATCAGCGCATTAGACTCTGAACTGCTCTGTTAGTTGGATTGTGTGGATTCTTTTTGGTCTGTGACTTTCAGAATATAGTGAACATTTTTAGAGAATCGTCTTTGATTATGAATTCCAGACAATCTCCTAATTCCTCAGAGCTATAAGCTGTAGCTATAAGTCTATTTCTCAGATGAAGTAGGCACTAGGAATTTTAATTAAAGGCTTCACGTATTGCTAATCACTTTCTGGTTGCCAATATTGTAGTTACAGAGCTAGTGTTGAGAACGGCAAAAGACAGCATAAATAATAGGAACATTTATATAACAATTAATTCCAACTGCCGCCCCACATATGGTTAATCGGCCGGGAAATGCATCTACATTGCATTACATTCTACGTTTAAATATAACAACAATAATTCCACCCGCCGCCCCACAATTGGTGCATCGGCTGGGAAATGCATCTACATTGCATTACATTCTACATTTAAATATAACAACAATAATTCCACCCGCAGCCCCACAACATCCCAGCAACAGGCCAAAGACGGGTCTGCTGTGTTTATTGTTCCAGATGGGTCTACTTGTTCTAGATGGGTTCTAGATGCGTCTACTTGTTTATTGTTAAAACGCTCAAGAAAACACAAAGATGGTTAAGGAAAGATACAATAAATTCTCCAAAATAAGCGACATATGGGAATATTGGTACACAAAACCCTTATAATAATTTCAGTTAACAACATCTACTGAACGGAAAAGCCCACAGGGAAGGGTCTGTGGAAAGAATCTCGCACTTAATTTGTATTCCGTCGAAGTAAATCAAACACACGGTTCCGTAACAGACGAAACTATTCCATTAATCTACTGTATGGTAGGGAAGAGCGTGAATCATGAGTGAGACATCGAACATTAGCTTAATTCCTGACGATGTTCCCTCGGTTACCACAGTCTCGTCACCCTCATCTCACATTCACATCGGCAACGTGAACTTCCCATAATTCTTCGTCACGAGAAGGCAGACTGCACCCATCGCTTGAAGAATCGAACGCCAAGGCGGAACTTTCCGTAATGAAGGTGGCCCGTTGCGGAGATGGCCCGCCGCGAATTTGCTAACTTTACCGCCTCATATAACGTGCAAACCAAATACCCAATTAACCGGATGTAGGTTATTAGAGAGAATTTCTGAGCTCTACAATCATCAGTGTCCATTGGAATATAAAACGTTGCGTAATTCAAACAGGATAAAAGAAAAGAAAAAAAATAATCTAACTGTAGCATGATTCAGGAATGAACAATAGTAATAAACGAAATTAAACAACAGACTGGCTACAGCAAGATGTGTTTCAATATATTCGAATTAAATCAGCAGATACTCAGGGAGTTAAATTTGGAAATTAGACACTAAAATTAGTAGAACAGTTGTGTTATCTGGGTATCAAAGTAACTGTTGAAAGCTGATGGAGAGAGGAATTAAAATGCAGTCCGATAACAGGCAGAAGTGAAAATAAATTTGTTCACATCAAATATAAATTTAAATATTAGCCAGTCTTGAGTAGGCGTTTGTCTGTTTACGGAAGTGAACCGTGTACAATATCTGTTCGGACAAGAAGAGTATAGAAAATTTTTAAATGTTGTGCTACAGAAAAATACTGAAGATAACACTCATAGATCGGGCAGCTATTGAAACCTCTTTTTCTTCTTCTTCTGCTTCTGCAAATCCTGGATTCCGGTCTCATTATCTCTCCATCGATCTTCCCACACTTCTCTTACCCCATGGTTTATAATCCATTGCCAGTTCAGGAAGTCTTCATGGTGGCATACGAAGTACACGTTCTCTACTACTTTTTTGTTTATGGGATTGCTTTTTGGGTTACTGGTTACTCAGTAATTCTTCGTCTGTTACTTGATTTCTTATTTTGTCCTCCCTAATACAGCTTTTCATGGACCTAATGAAGTAGTGAGTTTCGTGATAATTTCGGTGCGGTATTGGCCAAGTACAGTCGCAGTCCCATGAGTTCCTTCATATTTCTCATATGTGCCCCTACGTACAGTACACGCAACTCTCGCAATATTCTCGGAATATTTCAGTGCCTCTGGAAAGGAGGAATGCGTCGAAGCAAGGATCCTAATACTCTATTTTTATGGTCCTGTGACATAGCTACGACTGCCGTCCAGTGCATTCTGCATCTCGAATTGCTTTCACGCACCCTCGTGTACTCGTATCTGCGCTTCGGCTATCGTAATGTATGTTTCTTGCGATATCCACAAAGCATGTGGTAAATGCAAAAACCGCGGTGACCGAGCGGTACTAGGCGCTTCAGTCCGGAACCGCGCGACCGCTACGGTCGCAGCTTCGAATCCTGCCTCGGGCATGGATGTGTGTGATGTCCTTAGGTTAGTTAGGTTTAAGTAGTTCTAAGTTCTAGGGGCTGATGACCTCAGATGTTAAGTCCCATAGAGCTCAGAGCCATTTGAACCCTCTGAACGATCTCATTGTCACAAGGAGCTTAACACCAAGATCCAGTCCACTCTTACTTTCGATTGCGTCCTACGCACTCGTCTGTTCAAAAAACTAACAATGCCTCAACTCTACTTATGAATAAATACGCGTTTATGTGAATAATGATTTCATGTAAGTCTCTATTTTTGCATTAGTTCTTCTAGTGTTGTAATCAACCCAAGCTACATACAGGAACAGAATAAATGGAAAGCAGTGTTCACAACAGTGTCATTGACAGGTTTCCGTAAAAGGCCTCACCCTCAGTTTTAAAAAGCCATAAAACATTAAGATCTGCACATCTAGACGTTCTACACCAATGAAAAGTGTAAAATATGGCGAGGAAATAGTAAATAGGGCGGGACTTGAAAATTCTAGAGTGTCCATGTTGATGAAAACATAAACTGGAAAAAGCGCATTTTGGAACTCCTAAAGCAACATAGTCCTGCTACATTTGCACTTATAATCATTGTAAATCTTGGCGAGAGACAAATCAGTACGTGGATATATTTCGCATGTTTTCATTCAATAATGTCATTTGGAATAGCGTTCTGGGGTAACTCATCTTCAAGAAAAACAATCGTCATTGCTCGAAAACTTACAGTAAGGACAATATGTGGTGCTCACCCACGATCATCTTGTAGACACCAGTTCAAGGATTTAAACATTTTAACTACTGCTTCACAATAGATTTTTTTCCCCCAGAAGTTTGTAGTAAGTAGTCCATGTAGTCCATTGCAGTTCTAATGGAAAAATGACTTCTATTTTAGCACAAAGAGGAGTACCCAATGCTGAACAAAATTTTTGATAACTTACCCAGTGATAAAAAATATCTGACAAAAAGCAAAGTAAAATTTGGAAACAAATTGAAGAAGTTTCTCCTTGAGCACTCCTACTTCGCGGAAGAATATCTGTTAGTGTAACGTGTACAATGTGTGAAAGGGGGTGGGTAGGAATTACTAACTCACATCTGTCTATTAAAAAGCATGTGGTCATATTTACAATTTAATTTGCAAAGTGATTGTAAAGTGACTCATTCCACATCGTTATCATTTATCGTACAAATTACTCATAGAACGTGAAACTAAATAACTACCTTAATTGTAAGCTACAGCATTGGTTTTGACTAATGACGGACGGAGCAAGGAGGACATCAAAAGCAGACTAGCTATGGCAAAAAGGACATTCCTATCCAAAAGAATTCTACTAGTATCAAACATAGGCCTTAAACTGAGAAGAAATTTCTGAGAATGTATGTTTGGAGCAGAGCATTGCATGGTAGTGAAACACGGACTGTGGGAAAACCGGAACAGAAGATAAACTAAGCATTTGAGATGTGGTGCTACAGACAAATGTTGAAAATTAGGTGGACTGATGAGGTAAAGAATGAGCAGGTTCTGCGCAGCGTCGGAAAGGAAAGGAGTATGTGCAAAACACTGACAAGGAGAAGGGACAAGAAATAGGACAGCTGTTGAGACGTCATGAAATGACTTCCGTGATAGTAGAGGGAGCTGTGGAGGGCAAAAACTGTAGAGGAAGAGAGAGGTTGGACTACATCCAGCAAACAATTGAGGACGTAGGTTGCAATTGTTACTCTGAGATGAAGAGGTTGACACGGGAGAGGAATTCGTAGCATGCCGCTTCAAACCAGTCAGAGGACTGACAACTTAAAAAAGAAACAAACTCTACAGATGTGTCAACATGTTACCAGATCTGTCTCCAGTGGAGCACATATGGGTCATAGTTGGACGAAACGGCAGCATCATCCACAAAAAGCATTAACCTTCCCTGTATTGACAGACCAAGTACAACAGGCCTGAAACCCCATCCTAACTGATATTCGGTACCAATGCAGCACAGTGCATGCACGTTTACATGCTTGCATGCAACATTTGGACGTTACACCGGTTATTAATGTACCAACACTTCACGTTTGCAATGGCATATCAATCGTTAACATTAACATGTGATCTTGCAACGTTTATCATTTCAATATGCTACCTAGCCAATCGTACTTCCGAAATTTCCTTACTTAACGTTATTTTTTTTTCGATGTTGATTTTTTTTCCATCAGTGTATATTGCTCCCTGTTGCCGAAAGACTCACGAAGGCCTACAAAGAGTCCTTCTTCCTGTGAACCAATATCAATGGACCGGGCCATTTTCCATTTTGTTTAGATTCCTCTAGCAGTGTGTTTCGGTAGTGAGGTGCAGCGTTTTCTGTGTGTACGATCACTGCAAAAAAACAAAAACAAAAAAAAACAAAAAAATAATTACTAAAGTTCATTTATTTCGTGGTGGTAACCTAAATTGTTTGACTACGCTTTGTAAAGCAAGGAAAGATGATGACTTCTTAGATATATCACCATAAAACCATTTTGTTTCAGCTACTTAAACAATAATAAAGACGACATTTCATGAGATATTCCGGAAGGCTGTTTTGTAAGTACTCCGAACGAAGTCGTATTAATCACTGGGCTACCTGAAAAATTTCGATCCTAAGTCCTTAAATCCGAGGTAGGCAGCTGTTTCGCCATTAGTTAAGGAGGATCTGACGTGAAGGCCCGTGCCTGCACGTACTCGCATGTAGTATAGCACGCTGGGAAAAGAGTAGCTTCTTGCGCCTTACCTCGTCAACATTAGGGTCGTTAATCAACGGGCAAGCAACAGCTATTGAGGTAGTAAAATGCATGAGGAAACGTGAAATAGCTACTGGTTGACGATGACCAGTTCATAACATTTGTAAGAACGTGATGTAATGAACACATACTGAAATGCGTGAACGAAACTGACAATCTTCCACCATAGTGTTAGGATCATGAATAAACGACGGTAGTAATAAACAAGCAAATGGCAATGACAAACACCAAAAATCAGTGACAATAATAGGGTACATGAAGGAATTTTGTTATGTTGACAGTAAAATTACACAAAACAGGTGAGAAAGGGAAAGCGCGGCGGGCACAGTAACAAATATAGTGATGTCATTTGTGTTGAATATTTGTCTACAATTCAGCGATATGTATCTACAACTACTGAACCGAATATGGCAGGCCCCGTGGTGAATCACACTCTTTCATGCTAGCATTGAGTCGGATTAGGGCTGAAGTTTATAGTCTCTTTTATAACGAGAGAAATATTTTTTTTTTTTTACTCTAAGACATAGAGGGAGTTGTTTGAGAAGCACGGTCTTTTCAGTCAACCGTCCCAGTTGCCTTTCAATGGAACAGAGAGAATCCCAATGAAGAATGTTAGGGAGCGAATTTCTACTTCCTGCATTCCCCTGATAACCAACGGAAATCCCTAAAAACCTTGGTCAGAAATAAATCATTGGCACTGGGTCATTGATACTGTTTTAATTGATTCCTAAAACAAAAAGTAAATTTTATGAGTGTGTATTTTTGTGTGTTATCCGATGTATAGCTTTTCTATCAATTATCGTTCGCTCGGTAGACCTGAAAACTTTTCAGCCGGTACCAGGCGACCTGGTAGAAGAACGAAGTGGGGAGACTTGGGCGAGGATTTCTAACTCCCACATTTCCCTTACGGTCGAGGGTGTAATAATCATGTTGCACTTTGCCAACAGTGCTGTGAGCACGGTCACCTACAGTAAAACTCAATCACTGTACAAGCAATGTAACGTTGAAACAGAATTAGTGTTTATACACAATTAAGACCCATTACAGAACCAATAATGTATGTACTTGCAAAGCTAAAACAATGGAAATCAATATATATCACAATAAACGACATAATTAAAAATATATGGCATCACGAAAATAAGTATCCACTAATCTTTGTCACGATCGTGCAGAATTACGAACACAATCTAGTAGTATGAGGTGCATACACCTGTGCAACTGGTCTCAGTCCTAACCGCCAATAAATATGCGAATGCATGTACATATACAGCATAGAAGCGAAAATGAAACACCTAAAAACTAAGCAAATATAGTCGACAAATCCTGTCGTAAGCCTACAGAAGCTCGTAAGAAGACAGAGTGGGAAGAAGAGAACCAACTAATGTAAAAAAAACCATTCCTCAAAACTATTGTCATGAGATATAAAGGGAATACATATGCGTGACCATATTACTAAAACGTCACCGCTATTGGAAAGCAGTAACGTATAACTTCTAAAATGCGAAAATCCACTTTAGTATGCATTAATGAAAACACGTATGAGAATACGAAATACACAAATCGTAAAATGGGGTGGGACTAGATCAGGTAAACAGTAAAAAATAAAAACATAAATGTAGTTACGTGAAACATAAAGCGTTAACAAAGCACAAACATCGTAAGGCCCATCAGAATGTGTCAAGAAATAAGGGCATGTCAGCCGGCAGGAGTGGCCGTGCGGTTCTAGGCGCTGCAGTCTGGAACCGAGCAACCGCTACGGTAGTTAAAACATTAACCATGCTCAACGGCCATATGGTGGAATCAAAACACTCTTGCAGACATATACGCGAATGATGTTGAAAACTGTAATATTCCTATCGACTGTGGTCCTCACTTCCTACTCAGCAAGGATGGATATGCCGAAATTGCTTGGTAAGGGTTCCAGACTGGCGAGCGGCACTTACGTACCACGAGAACGAGGGTTTTTAGAAGCTGCCTTTTCCTTAGTGGAATGACATTCCTCTGGATTCTTCCAGTGAATATCATTCTTGCATATGCGCTTCCTACGTCTAGTTCTATGTGGTTCTTCCAGGTTAAGTCACTCTGGACGCATACTTCTACGTACTTTATTACTGACTGTTTGGCAATCATGTAATCGAATGATAAAGTGGCTTTCCATCTATTTATGCTCGGTACAGGGTCATTCAGCTGACCATACCACTGGATTTTATGCACCTCGCAATGCCTTCAAATACCATCTGCAATATTTTCATTTCCTTCGAATTTTTTCATGTAAATAAATTCGAAGGAGCGGTCTGTTTTACTTGGAAAAAATTTCAATAGCCAACATCGCATAAATTCGTATTTATTTTTGACAACTGGCTTCGACTGTCATCTGCTGGTCTTTAAATACTTTTGTTTCTGAATGTTACAGCCTCAACCCATGTTGTCATTATGGTGGATAAAATAGAGCACTTCATGCAAAGGTTTGTCAGAAATAAAACATTCGCAGTTAGAAAGCCCCTTTTGCACATGGTCATGTCCACTCTCTACACATAAACTATTAGTCCTACAGAAAAATGAACAGTACCCTTTCGTGGGATATTTAATGTAAAGTTAAATTTTGTGCTGGAATACATTTTCGCCAGAGGCCACGGTTTTCGAGGTATTAAAGAAAAGCGTATTTGAAAGGGACTTCTGTACATTTTTCTTGAATAATTCTAAAACTAAGGCCTTTAATGAAAACGCGTCCCAGAACGAAATTTGCCTACATTAAATTTCCTATGAAAAGATCCTGTTCATTTTCTTCTGTAGTCTGCGCATAAGGACGAGAGAAAATGAAAATCTTGTGCATGATGTTTGAAGGCGTTATTGGCTTCATAAAACCCAGCGATAGTGGCAGCTTAATTACCCTGTGTGTTACTTTTGTATGCGTTGAGAGCCAACAGCCAGTCCCTGTAAGAAATGCCATTCCGCCACAGCTCCTTAGCTACAGTTTTCTGGCATTGCAACTTCCTACGCAAAACAGCATAACAGCTCATTTGTATACATTGTGCACAGCAACTTCCTGTAGCACTGCATTGGGGTACTCCCAAAGCTAATTTATCGTCTGGATATTTCACACCTTTAAGAATGACAAGCTATCTCTACCATAGGAAGTCTCAATCCAGTGACGAAGCTAGTGCCACATTCTGTTCACTCCTATTTTGTTCGTAGGTGCTAGTGCGAAACTATACTGAATGCCTTCCGGAAATCAAAGAACATAGCATAAACCTTTGTTCCCTTTATGCTCTCAGAATCTCATGGACGAACAGAAGGATCTCAACTTGTTGATAACCATTGCCAAGCAACGAGAAGATTAAGGGAATCAGTAGAAGAACATGGAGTCGCCGCCAACAGTGAGCGACAAGTGATGGATGCTTTTCGTTTGAAGTCTGGTTGATATATTTGGTTCAAAGAACGCCGGAAAAAGCTATTCCGATATCCGTCTGGATTTATTGATGGAAACAACTGCTAATACAAACTGAGACTCGGTGTCTGAATTTGAACGCTGTTCCTATTGATTACTAATCTAACGCGTTACCCAGCGGACCATTCCACCGGCAGCGTACATGACTGAATATTGATAATATGTTCCCACGAATATACCTCCATAAAAGGCAGTAGGGATCTCATTTATTTATGCAACGCAGTAATTACACGACAACGTATTTAACTTATGCCGTCCTAAGATTGCATTGCTGCACCGCAGGAGAAATCGCCCAACCCCCTCCACAAACAACCATACCCATTTTTTGAACCTTCATACTCGGTTAACAAACTACGAATTGCGAAAACATTTCGCACACTGCAGATAAGAACCTTCCTATGATTAAATTAATGAATTTTAATTTTCTGTAGATTCGACAGTTTTCTTACCTTTGCAGTTTTCTTGGCTTTATAGTTTTCGTAGCTTCATAGTTTTCTTAGCTTTATACAATAGTTTTCTTAGCTTTATAGTTTTCTTAGCATTATAGGCCATAAGCTGCTCGACCAGACACATCATACTTATCTATCTCATAAGGCTGTTCATATACTCTTTGTGTGGTCCTGATTCTCCAGATGAAATATCTTTTTCAGTGTAGTTCACCAGTACTGTATTCTTTTTGATAGCGATAAGCACTCATGTCCAATGATCGTCTTGTAGGACGAAAACTGATTACCTAAGTAAATGAATAGTGCTGAACATCCACAGTTTTGCTTTCCTCTACAGTCTCCTTTTAGTGATATTTCTGTTTCTCAAAATTCGTTCAGTTATATCTATCTTATCGCAGTAGTATCTACAGAGACTACTCCACGAAGTCTTGCACTCGCTCCTGTATTATCTAAGACAGATAAAATGTGTCTACCAAAAGGTGAGTAGGCATGTACTATGTAGTTAGTTCTCTTAAGTATTTGTTTTCCTACCATACCGTTCTATTACCGTACTGTCAGTCCGCAGAAAAATGGGTGAAAAAACACCACTGACACAAGTTTGAGTGACTTGTGTTACTCCTACATTAGTGTCCAAAAGTTAGGCATATTGGGGGAAAGGGCAAAATACTTCCAGAAAGGCAAAATGTAGTCATTTAAAATGGTCGTCAAGGTCACCCATGGAGCTATATTCAAAGTAACTAAAAACAGAAGGAAGGAAGAGTAGGGTTTAACGTCCCGTCGACGTCGAGGTCATTAGAGACGGAGAATGAACTCGAAATAATTCAAGGATGGGGTAGAAAATCGGCTGTGCCCTTTCAAAGGAATCGTCACGGCATTTGCCTCGAACAATTTAGGGAAATAGCGGGAAACCTAATTCGGGATGTTCGGACGCCGGAATTGAACCATCGTCCTCTCGAATGCGAGTCCAGTGTGCTAACCAGTGCTCTACCACCCTTGGTCAAAATAACTAAAAGCAATGAACTGATACCTCTCTCGTTTTCGCTCTTACGTTACGAAAAAAGTGCAGCCTCTTGTTGAAGTTTAAATCACAGTGGTACGACGACGTAGGTCGGACAGTGGTCGCAGCCTCAGCAGCAGAGAATGTGCCAAAAATTTTCGTAAACCGAGCTTACCCACATCGTGAAATGTTCGAGCTAGAGAAGGAAAGAGATGGCGAACTGTTAGGACACTGGTCACGCATCATCGAGCAGCGGATCAAATTTCGTCCTTCCAGATTTAGATTCTAATCTTCCTCTTATATTATCACTTGAAAAGCGATTTAAAAATTTACTTCGAGAACCTCACAGATATCTGCTGTGACTTCGTATACAGTACATTTTGTACCACTTTGAAATGAAACAAAAGCAAACGCGGAACACCAGGGAATCGAAGCATTTGAGATATGGAGCTGCAGAAGAATGGAGAAAATTAGATGGACTGATAACGAATGAGGAGATTCTCCGCAGAATCCGCGAGGAAAGCGGTATACAGAAAATATTGGCAAGAAGAAGGGATACGATGACAGGGTGTTAAGACATCAAGGACTCAATTCCATGGTGCTAGAGGGAGCTATAGAGAGTAAAAGCTGTAGAGGAAGTCAGAGGCTGGAACACATCCAGCAAATAATTGAGAACCTAGGTTGCAACTGTTACTCTGAGATAAAAAAAAAGTTGGTATAGGAAAGTAATCCTTGGCTGTCCGCTTCAAACCATTCCGAAGACTGATGACTCAAAAAAAGGGAGAAATGGAGGGAAGTTAGGTCATCTACACACTGAAATCGACGTTATAGTAAATAAACATTTTTTTCGCTAATCTCGTGTTTATTGTTCCTCTGCGGTCATGTTAGTTGTTGCGCAACATTCTATTTGATGATTCCTGCTTCCGAAAAGTATGTCAGGGCTCTAATTGATTTCATACAAATTATTAAATGAAAAGAAACTCATTAGTCTGAATCTACGACATATTAATTCTTTTCACGTTATCACAGCACTTCATTAACACATCTAAGCAGTACAAAATCCAGCGACTCATTCCGCCATAAAGGCTTACATTAAAGTTTCTCCATTTGTCTCAATAACAATATTTTTACAGAACAAAAGAACTTCACTTACGTTACATATTTTGCAATATCTTTTTCAGAGCTTTCAGTCATTAATAATACTAATTACAATAAAGAAATTTTCGAAAACAACGAAACATGTAAAGAAATGATCATCTGCAGGAAATATTGTCGACTGGACATTATTTTGGACAGTTCACAAAAGCGTTTCATATCGATACATCTGTTTATTTGCAAATTATTAAGGAATGAAAGACTGACACAATCACTCGTATGTGTAATGATAATATGTCGTATTATTTACTAAAGTAGTACATCGCGTTAACTATCAAATGAGCTTGAGAAACTGCCGAGTTTCAGTACAATGTTTCCCGTTATTTCCATAAATCTCTTAAGGTGATTGTCAGGATAGTGTCAATTTTATATCTCAGTTACTTTTTTATTCCTACTTACGGCAGTAATGATTGTATCTTGTGACTACATTAGTTTTCCTACGTGTGTAACGATGCAGCTGCTGGAGTAGTTGTATGTTTCTTTACTTAAGATTTTCTGAGTCGTTGAAGAGTAGTAGTTTTCTGAACACGAGTAGCTTAAGTCATTTCGATTGAAGTTCTCTTGTCCGTCTCCATTTTCATGTAGGCTTCTGCGTTATGAACTGCATATTGACGTCCACTAAAATGCAGAAACCCTGCAGCTGATGTTCAGGTGGTTTTTAGTAGATAGTTTAGTTGCACTGTTTATAATGAGGTTTTACGCACATTTATATATATATTTTTTCATTTGTGCTTTTACTCGCGTAACATTAAGGGCGCAACGCTCTTTTAGATGTACATTTTGGATATGTGGCAAAACCCATTATATATATTCAGCCAGAATATGATGACCAGCCACCTAATAGCCGGTACGTCCACCTTCGCCACGGTTGACGGCGGCGACGCGCAGTGACACAGAAGCAATGAGGCCTTGGTAGGTTGCTGGAGGGACATGGCACCACATCTGCACACACAAGTCACGTAATTCCCGTAAATTCCGGGAAAGGCGGCGATGAGCTCTGGCGCCACGTTCAACCACACCCCAGATGTGTTCGATCGGGTTCAGATGTGGCGAGTTGGGGGCCAGCACATCGACTGGCTCTCGCCACTTCGCCCTGCATTACCGTCTGACGCCACAGCTCGTAGCCTGCCCTCTTTTACCAGCCCGACCAGCCTACGATGTCAGACATCTGTAACGATTGGTGGCCACCCAGTCCCACGACATCTATGGTTCACGACGTGTCGAAGACACTCACTCAGCACTCCTCCAGAATCCTAAAAGTCGAGAAGTTTCCAAAATGCTCGCGCCAGGCCTTCGGGCCATCATAATCTGCCCTCGGTCAAACTCAGATAGAACGCGCGTCTTCCCCATTCTACACACGGAGAGCACGCTCACTGGTACTACATGCATCTTGCGTGTGACTGACTGGCAGTCACTCCCCACCAGAAGACGCTGCTAATATATACAAGAGATTGAGACTGTTGCGATATATATATATATATATATATATATATATATATATATATATATATATATATATATATATATATATTCTCTAAATTTTCTCAATAGTGTTCCTCAAAAACAACTTCGCCTTCCCTCCAGGGATTCCCATTCAAGCTCCGGAAGTGCCTCCGTAATACTAGTGTGTTATTCGAATCTACCTATCAGGCCACCTGAGAGCTGTTTCGATGTCTTCTCTTAATCAGGCCTGGTGTGAATTCCAAACACTCGACCATTACTCAGGAATAGGTAGCACTAGCGTCCCATATGCGGTCTCGTTTACATTCTTTAAACTCTCCTAAAAAACCGAAGTCAGCCGTTCGCCTTCCCTATCACAGTTCTCACACGCTCGTTCCATTTCATATCACTTTGCAACGTTGCGCCCAGATATTTCCAAGACGTGACTGTATCAAGCAGGACACTAATAATGCTGTAACATTGCGGGTGTTTTTTTTTTTTCCTTCTCGTCCGCGTTAACTTACATTTTTCTACATTTAGAACTAGCTGCCATTCATCGCACCAACTAGAAATTTTGTTTTAGTCATCTTGTATCCTACTACATTTACTCAACTTCGACACCTTACCGTACACCACAGCATCATCAGCAAACAACCGTAGCCGGCCGCGGAGGCCGAGCGGTTCTAGGCGTTTGAGTCCGGAACCACGCGGCTGCTAGGGTCGTAAGTTCGAGTCCTGCCTCGGGCTTGGATGTGTGTGATGTACTTGGGCTAGTTAGGTTTACTTAGTTCAAAGACTATGGCACTGATGACCTCAAATATTAAGTCCCATAGTGCTTAGAGTCATTTGAACCAAATAACCGTAGACTGCTGCCCACCCTGTCCGCCAATTCATTTATGTATGTAAGAACAACAACGGTCCTATCGCAATTATCTGGGGCACTCCTGACAATACGCTTGCCTCTGATGAACACTCGCCGTCGAGGACAACATACTGAGTTCTATAAGTTAAGTAATCTCACAACTGTGAACCTACTCCCTATGCTCGTACCTTCTTTAACAGGCTGGAATGGGGCATCGTATCAAACGCTTTCCGGAAATCTAGAAATGTGGAATCTGCTTCTTGCTCTCCATCCACAGTACTCAGTGTACCATGTGAGGAAAGGGCAAACTGATTTTCGCACGAGCGATGCTTTCTAAAACCATGCTGATTCGTGAACATAAACTTTTCAGTCTCTAGGAAATTTATTATATTCACACACAAAACAGGTTTAAGAATTATGCAGCAAACCGATGTTAAGGATATTGGTCTGTGACTTTGCGTGTCCGTTCTTCCACCCTTTTTATAAACAGGAGTCATGTGTGGTTTTTTCCAGTCCCTTGGGACTTTGTGCAGGGCGAGAGGAGCCGGCCGAAGTGGCCGTGCGGTTAAAGGCGCTGCGGTCGCAGGTTCGAATCCTGTCTCGGGCATGGATGTTTGTGATGTCCTTAGGTTAGTTAGGTTTAACTAGTTCTAAGTTCTAGGGGACTAATGACCTCAGAAGTTGAGTCCCATAGTGCTCAGAGCCATTTGAACCATTTGAACCAGGGCGAGAGGTCCGCTGTAAATGGAAGCTAAGTAAGGGGCCCATGCCCTAGAGTACTCTATAAAATCGAATTGGGATTCCACCCGGACTTGCTGATTTATTTGCTTTGAAATCTTTCAGCTGTTTCTCTACGCCGCGGATGCTTATTACTGTGTCGTCCATAACGGGACTATGTGCGATGGCCAAACGACGGTATATTTGTACGATTCTCCTCCGTGAACGATTTCTTAAAGGTGAAATTTAATACTTCGGCTTTCGGTTTGCTGTCTTCTGCTGCCCCACCAGACTGGACAACGAGTGACTGGATGGAAGGCTTAGACCCGGTTAGCGATTTCTCATAGGAACAGAATTTTCTTGGTTCTTCGTGCACAGATCTTTTCACAGATGCACTAATCTCTGCCAACCTTTGCCTGTCGCCCTTTGCGCGTTCTCTCTTGAACCGAGAGTGCTAGAGCGTTTGTTTCTTCAGCACTTATCGAACTTGGTTGTTATACCATGATGGGTCCTTCCCGTCTTTAATCCACTTACTAGACACATATTTTTCCACAGTGCAATTTACAATCTGTTCAAGCTTTTCCCATAATTCATCTAAGTCCTCCATACTGGAATTAAATTATTTCATTGTCTAAGTAGGATGCTCACAACTCTTCTAGCAGAAACAGTCTGCTAGTCATCTTGACTGATTTATTAACTTTCGTATTGTAGTCGCTATGATGATGTGATCGCTAATCCCGTGGTTAAACCGACGCTGAATTATCTACAAAGTGTAGGATACTTCCACTGTATGTGGGCTGCTGAATAGCTGCCCAAGACAATTTTCTGGAGCCGTGCTCAAACATACTTCGCAAGCCTGTCTGCCTGTACCCACTGCATTGAATCCATAGACGTCCAAGACTGCACTCGGGAGGTTAAAGTCGCCTCCAACTAGAATTCTATGATCTGAGTATTTATGCGCTACTGACCGTAGACTTCCTTTGAATGGCTCTAGAACTGTCTCAGCGAAATCTAGTGGCCGGTAAAAATGTCCAACAATTAACTTGGTTTCACATAGACCTTTGTACGCGACTAGATAATTTCATTGTCTTACACAGTTCCCACCTCAGTACAGATAATACATTTGTCAACTGCAACGAACACGTCCCTTACTATGGCGTCTTATCTGTTTTTCCGATATATGTTCCTTGACTCGCTAAATATCTTCGGGGTTTCAGCCAGATCTTGGTCACGAGAGTGATCTGAGCGCGAGAAATTTCCTGGAGGGCAGTAAATTAGGGAATTTTGTTACGAATACTGCTACAGTTTACTGATAAAATTTTGACAGTTGAAGTGTCTCTCTTCTGAAAGCGGTCTGATTTCCCTATCTGCATATCAACTGGCGAATGTTCGGTAGAGTACCTCAAACTAACGCCCGGCTGTTTAAAAAAAAAAAAAATGTGCACTCCACAAGTACTCTGCTACCCGAGTAGCTGCTTCCTTTGTGTTGTGCGTCTCTGACCTATCAAGGGGTGTCCTATAATGCCCCACCCGAAAACACGTGGACAGAGATCTGGACCCAAGACTGTCACAGAGTTGACGAAGCCTTTGGTTGACACACTTCACTAGGATCCAAACCAAAGAACTCTGATGAAATCTGGTGAACAATGATGCAATTGCGAGCTATAATTGCAACCCGCGCGCGAGGCTAGCAGTCTTCACCACCTCCGCCATCCGCCTGTATGAACTGAGGACGGCGTCAGAAACCACTTGAAAGTCGTCGCTGGTGACAACGTGAGCCACTGCTTGACTGCACCTGCACGCTCGATAGCCGCAGGCAAGGCCGCCTCCACATCTCGGATGAGACCACCCCCCCTTACCCCCGCCCCGCCCCAAAACTCCACCGGGCGGACATGGACATACCGAGTGCGCATTGGCTTTCTTTCCAGCCCTGAACGCTATCTTCCTAAGGGGTCTCATAATTTGCCAAAGGTTGGAGCTTCCGATAATCAGTAAACTTCTGGTCACGTGCGCCTACTCGGACACTGATGAAGGAACGGCCACCTGTCCACTCACAGTTACTTTAACTTTCCACACTTTCAGTGACCACAAATTTTTTTAATCGCTTTTATTATTTGTTCAGGATCCCTTTATGCGAGGACATTTACTGTCTTTACTTCGTACTTATTTGTGTAATTACTTACTCACTCTTTCATCTGTCTAACGTTGATGCATCTTTGTGTAAACTTTGTCATTTGTTGTTTTACTGCACAGATACGTAGAAAATTCAGTACAACTCGCTTTTAGTTTTTTAGTAACACACAGGAACAACCAAGTTGTTATTTTGAACTCTTTTACATGCTCAATGACAACACGTTATTTGTAGTAACGGCTTTTATTATGTAGTCATCATCATTTTACATATCTAAATTACTGCTTCTGTTATATTGTACGTAATTATTCCATCGTCGACTATACAATAAGTCTAATGGCTCTGTCAGCCTAGTGTCAATACACGTCTGTGTAACCACTGGCATTTGTTCTCTACCGGCCGAAGTGGCCGTGCGGTTAAAGGCGCTGCAGTCTGGAACCGCAAGACCGCTACGGTCGCAGGTTCGAATCCTGCCTCGGGCATGGATGTTTGTGATGTCCTTAGGTTAGTTAGGTTTAAGTAGTTCTAAGTTCTAGGGGACTAATGACCTCAGCAGTTGAGTCCCATAGTGCTCAGAGCCATTTGAAGCCAGCCATTTGTTCTCTTCCATTGTAAATAACTGTTGGTAGTTTAACAAAGCTCACTTGTAATTTCATTAATGGTACGAGATAACGACAATGTTGGTTGCTTTACCTCTATTACATTTTTAATGATCGTTCTGTGAAGTCGTAATTGCCGTTCCTGATTATTTTGCATAATTACTTTGTGACTGAATTTTGCAGTTATTTACTTACTGTTATATGCGTCAAATAACGATGCAGTTTGGTGTAAGTACTGTCACCCGTTCTCTTGTTATTGTGGGTAGTTGCATTGTAAACCTTTGTTCGTATTTGACTTCAAATTGCTTGGATTAATTGTGTGGTGGTTTTCATTCTTTATCTGTTTTGTATACTTGTATAGCTACACTTTAATTGTTAGTACACGACTGAAACTACCCAGTATAATTATTTTAGCATTCCCCCTTTTCAGTGACAACAAGTTTTCTCAAAATCACTTTTAATCATTACTTACAGTCACTTTGTGTCTACATATTTATTGTTTTTTACTATGATGTGTGCAGTTACTTCATCATTTATATACCTAATTACTCACTGTTTTATCCATCTGCGTTGCGTAAGCTTTGGTATCTGTTTCTTTATTGCAGAGACGTGTATAAAATTCAGTAAGACTCGCTTTTAGTTTGTTACCAACGCACGAGAAGTACGCAGTTAAGTTATTTTCACTTCTTTTATACTGTCAATGACAAGACGTTGTTTGTTGTAACGGTTTTTATACTGTAGTCATGACCACTTCGTATGGTCACAATTACGGGTTCCATTGTATTTCGTGATGTTATTACGCAAACGGTTGTATAGTAAATCGAATGGCGTCATCAACGTAATAATGATACAGCTTTTTGTAACTACTGGTGTATGTTCCCTTCCTTTGGAAATAACTGTAGTTAACACATCTCGATTGTAATTTTATTAACAGTTAGCTCTTTTACATTTTCATAGACAATGCGTCTTTTGTAACTACGTCATTAATAAATTATGATCGTTCTGTGAGATCACAATTACCGTTCGTGACACATTTTACATAGTTATTTTGCAAATGTGCTTCATATGTATTCACTTACTGTCCTAGCTGTTAAGTGACGATGTAGTTTGGTGTAAGCACTGTCACCTCTTTGGTTTGCTATTTGCATAATTGTATTGTTAACTTTTGTTCGGTTTTACTTTTCGGTTGTTTGGATTAACTGTGCACGTTACCATCAGTTCTGTACTTGCTTGTAACGACTGTGATCGTACAATTGATTATCGCACTGGACAGAGATAAAATGATATATTTACATGTTTATCTCTGAAGTGGAGCGGCAGCCTGCTGTACGCAGCACGCAGTATCGGTTCACTATACTTCGGCCAAGCGATTGGCAGAATTTTTACTATCACTGTTCTTGGATTTCCTCTTGAACATTACACACGGCAACCAGACCATTTACGTAATGACTTTAACAAAACTCTGTGAGGGTTTAGTGCAAGGCTGTTATCAGTATGGGCTGTCTATTTTATGCTGTAGGCTTAGCCTAGTTCCCTATACTGCTTAACTGCAGGCAACCTGAAGATGTTCAAAGAACAAAACCGGTAGTAACTCGATAAATGTGTAATAATACAACTGAAGTGGTTTGATATAGAAGAATAGTGTCAGCCGTGGTGCTCAACAAAATAAGATTATTTCATTAACATCAGGATAGTTTATTTGGAAAGAACGTAGTCAATTTCGTTCTGCACTCTTATTCAGTACTAGCTTGTTCACCGTCTCTTACGACCTCAGTGGTGACGCAACGTCAAACCCTGTTCCTCCTCCTTCGTACGGGCGTTATTGTCCTTTGAAGTCTCGGCTAAAATAACCGCTCAAAATTCGCTCAAGGTTCTGTAGTACGGCACCTCTTGTTTGGCACAGACACTCAGAAAATTTCGGAATAATTGTTTTTCGTGTAAATTTTGTTTTTAGTGACCAAGGTGTTTCTCCAAAACCACGGAGATTGGCATGTCATCGTAGCTATTAAGAATGACAGTTACACCTGATGATGACACGATAGTAGTCGTGACGGAGTGGTAGGACTGGGTTGATTACACACCAGAGGTGTACAAATTCCCCTTGCAGCCTGCTTGCCCCTAGCTCCTCTGCAACCATTCATGCAGGTCAGCCTGCCGCGACGTAAACACAAGAGTGCGCGTGTACTGAGGCATAGTGGGCAATGCGGGCGATACGGGCTCCCGCAAGCCCGGGCTACCTGGGTTCCCGCAAGCCTGCCAAGCTTCACGGGACCCGCTCAGCTTGCTGCGCCTGACAACAGGTTGCGCTGTCAAGCTACCGTGACTAGAGAAGCCAGGTAGTTAGCCTGCAGTTCATTTATCGCAACGGTGGAGGCAGCACAATGAATAGGTCGAACTTTAGTGAGATTGAAAAAAAATTGACAACTGGCGAATACATGCTGGTAACGAAACAGAGCACAAGTGCCGCATGGGAAACGTTTTCGTGTGTTTATGAGGCCGCTTCAAATAAATCGGTAGGTGTGTCTCAATGCAAACTATGTAAAAAGCTCTTAAGTACTTATTCGGGAACCTCGAGTATGTTACGACATGTGTGCAAATTTGACAAGCAGTTCCCTCACTCCGTAAATATCTTGAAAGAGGACAAAGATTTAGTGGCCGAAAAGTGCGTCGAAATGTGTGCTAAGGACCTGAGACCATTTAGCAGTATAGAGGGAGAAGGATTTCTTAATTTAGGGCAGACACTGATCGACATAGGTAAAAAATATGGCTCAGTTGATATTAAAAATGTTATGCCTTCCCGAGTGACAGTAGCTAGGAAAGTTCAAACCTTAGCTGATAAAGTGCGCAGCAAAATGCTCCCAGATATAGTGCATGCGATTCGTTCTGGTATATGTGCCAGTACAATTGATCTATGGACAGACAATTACAAAGGGGTGCATTACATGTCCGTGACAATGCATTACATAAATTCAGACTGGCATTTGAATAAATATGTACTGATGTGCTCTGCGTTTCCTGACTGCCCAAAAACTGGCTCGAATATTCGAAACGAGTTGGAAGATGGCTTAGAAACTATGGGTGTTTCTCGTGAAGACATTGCCAAAATTACGTTTGTCACAGACCAGGGCAGTAACATTGTCAAAGCTCTCGAAGTATATCAGAGTCTTCCATGCATGGCTCATAGTATAAACACAGTCTTGAAACATGTTCTGAGCGAACAGTTTTTGAAAGAAAATGTTCCAAATATATTAGCCATTCTTAATACAGTGCGGGCTAAGGTTTCGTACTTCAAGAGAAGAGGTCTCTGTGTGAGACTGAACTCATCTTTAAAGCAGTGGGTTTCAACTCGTTGGAATAGTTATTTTGACGTGCTTGTATCAGTCCATTCTCAGATTGATTCAGTGAAGGCTGTTTTACATAATGAAGGTGCCTCTGATAAAATGCTGGGTTATGACCACCATATAACTGGCCAGCTTATAGAATTTCTTAAGCCGTTTAAAGAAGCCACAGTTGATCTAGAGAGTGACAAGGATCCAACCCAACATTTAGTTCTACCGTGGTTTTATGCCTTAAAAACTCACTGTACCGTACGGGATAACGATGAAGAAGTTTGTAATTTTATTCCATCTGAATATTATAGAACCACTTGTGAAATATGTATGTTGAGAAAATGTATTTTCAGGACATGAATCCTTTGAAACAAGCCGCTGATGCCTTCCTAGAACACAAAATGTGCGTTAGTATGTTGCATAAAATTGTAACGTTTATGGTGGCTAACTACCGCACATTAAGAAAGTTAACCGAGGATGAAAAAATTGAAGTTTACCAAGCAGCACGACAGATGTGTGCTGAAGGTAAGCTCCTAAGATAATGCATATATTCTTCATCTACATGTACATGGTTACTCTGCAAGACACACGCAAGTGCTTAGTTGAGGGTTCATCGAACCACTTTCAACTTATTTGTCTCCTTTTCTCGAATTTCGCGCGGGATAGAACACCTACAGCTCTCCGTCTGAGCGCTGCTTTTTTGTATTTTATTCTGATGATCATTTCTTCCAATGTATATGGGACTCAACAATATCTCTTCGAATTCGGAGGTGTAAGTTGGTGATCGAAATTTCATATATAGATCGCGCCACGTCAAAAAACGCCATTGTTGTAATGATTACCACCCCAACTCTTGTGTAATTTCCGCGACACTCTTTCCCTTGTTTTACGATAATACCAAACCAGCTGCCCTTATTTAGACTCTTTCGATCTCTTCCGTCAATAGTAAGGCTCTCCAACTTCGTAGCAATGCTCCAAAAGAGTGTTTTCTCATTGAAACGCCTACAGTATTTTCTGTGTGTCCATTCCTATTTAAGTAGGTCGTAATTGTAATCAGAGGTATTAAGTAGAATCTACAGCCTTTAGATTTGACTGGTTGGTCTTGTAAACGAAGTTTAACGGACTTAGTTTAGTACACACAGGGATAACCTCGCTCTTGTCATTATTTATTGCCAACTGCTAATTTTCACACCAAAAATATATACCTTATTTAAATCGTCCTGCAGTTAGTTTTGATCTTCTGGTGACTTTGCAGGACGATAAATGATAGCATCATCTAAAACCTATTATAATTTCAACTATGTGTAGTACGATCTTCACATTATTCTGCAAATATTAATTGGAACCTGTACAGTTTCAGTACAAGTGCCCAATCACAGCAACCAAGAAACTAATCCAGGGCCGTACAAAATGGCGAAATTTGAGGACTGGGCAGAAGAGCCTCCTCTCCTACATGATGAAGTCAGCAGATACTTGCAAGAACACTGTGTGAACGAGGGAGATATTCTACAGTGGTGGAAAAATAACTGCCAACGACTTCCTCGACTTGCGTGTGTGGCAAGAAAAATATTAAATATATCAGCCACTAGTGCGTCTAGTGAGAGAATTTTTAGTTGCGCTGGAAACCTAATTAGCGAAAAACGATCACGTCTTAATGCAGACAGACTTAACGATCTCGTCATAATTAATTCAAACACTAATCAGCAGACACATTGAAAATACAGTAGAACATTAAACGGGAAACTATGAGTTTGAGCGCAAATTTACTAACTAAGAGTGCAAATTTCTTTCTCGTGCTTTCTGGGCGTCAATTTCTGAGATAGAAATTTTGTAATGCATACAGTTCATTTTTATTTTAGACTAAACTTTTTGATTTAAATCCTCCCAAGTGACATCAAATATTGTTTGTAAACCATTTTCTGTTACTTGGGTTTGCAAAAGTAGCCAAATATTTTTAGGAGTATCTGGTTTAGCCTAAATAATACTTTCAGGGGAACTGAAGGAAAAATTGTAAAGATTTTATGTTGAAAAGTGTTCTGCAAAATAAAATATTCATTTGTGGAGTAAGGCAATACACATTATGAGTTTAAACTACAATTTATTTTGTTGAGTTCCACACACATTGCAAAATGTAATTTTATTCTTGTATTTCTATATTAAGGGGAATCCCACATGCAGAGTCAAGATGCTGAAGACCTAGACACTACAAATACTCCTAAAATGAAGAGCGTCTTTTTCCATGAATGTATTGTAGTAGGAATATAATGGAAACTCTGAGCCACTCTCCACAGCGTCTATATCTGCGTCATGAGGATTCAGACTCGTCGTTTAGGTCTGTGTTATGAGGGTCTAAAGTCGTCGTTTAGATTTGCATCATGCAAGTAAACACTCGTCGTCTTAGTCTGCATCATGATGGTCCGAAATATGGTCCCTCATGATGCAGACCTATACTACAAGTATGGACTCTCATGACGCAAACGTAGGAGCCGCGAAAAATGGCTCAAGGTCACCATTGTATTCCCAGGACTATAGTTTTTAGACGAACTGGATACGAAACAAGTCCTTCGATTTTGTTAAAATGCATTTTGGCAATTTAGAATGATTTTGCCAACTTCGAATGAATTCATAGAACCAGTAAAATACATCCTGGAAACGTAGTTAAATATTTATATAATTGGTGTCATACTTGGCTGAAACATACTAAAGTTAAAGAATCTAGACTTCCAAAATCTTAATGTGGTTCTCATTGCAGTACAGTGGTTAATAGGGGCGTAGATAATTTATTCTTCTGGGGAGGTGACCAATCTTCTTTTTGGGGGGTGGAGGTTCACTTCTTTAGTAAAAATATCCATCCGTTTCGGTCTTGAAAAGTACAGCACAGACTGCATTGCGTTGCCTGGGCATTTATTTATTCCATACTCTCGTAGTCCATCTTCCCTCCCGTATTTTCTCTCTATCCATTTAGTCCTCTCCCACTATCTCTTTGATTACCTCCCCCCCCCCTCCCCATCCCTTGGCCGGCCGAAGTCGCCAAGCAGTTCTAGGCGCTACAGTCTGGAACCGCGCGACCGCTACGGTTGCAGGTTCGAATCCTGCCTCGGGCATGGATGTGTATGATGTCCTTAGGTTAGTTAGGTTTAAGTAGTTCTAAGTTCTAGGGGACTGATGACCTCAGAAGTTAAGTCACATATTGCTCCGGGCCATTTGAACCATTTTTGAACCCATCCCTTGGCCCATCTCCCCCCCACCCTCTATCCTTCTCCACGTCCTCTCTCTGTTGGATTCCGCCACCTCAGTTCATCTCCTCTTCACCTATCTATGAAAACTCATATATATCTGTCAACTTTTGTGGTCATCAGTGAATCAGTGTCAAAGTTTATTGCTAGGTAGCATTTATTGTAATACTTTTTGATACGTAGCATTGATAGTTTTGTTCTCTGGTGCGTAAACAAATGAAGTTGAAGGTGTCCCGACAGGGGAATATGCGACATACAAATAGCCATGTGAAATACATGATTTTCAAGATTGATGCCACAAACATATAACAAGTGCCCTTGCGATTTATCTATCGACATGGCAAATGTATGCTGCACTGGAAATTATAACCGTTTAAAGTCGAATGGCATGTCGGTCGGAATCTTAGTGATACTGGAATCAAACTGTCCTCACCTTTGTACTTTCCTTTTAAAATTGTGGCTTCGATTACGTTGTTCTTTAACTTCTTCCCCGCAAGCCGGGTGCCATTACAAAGACGTGGCTGGTTTACCTTTCGCAGCATGATTGCCGATCCGACTTAATTACAGATTGGGAGGCGGTAATCCGGGGAAATCCAGCGAATTTAAAAATTCCGTAGGATAGTTGAGTACATCATCTTGGTTAGTAACGGAATAAACGCACTTGTATGTCAGCAATTCGCCAGGTGTCGTATTTTGAATCTGAAAATTCATTTCGTTAACATCAAGGTTTTTTGCAGCCAATATAACACGTTCACTCAACCAAAAATGGTTTGCCACTGTTAAACGACATTTGCTGTGCGCTTATTGTCCAACATGATGACTGTGAATGTGTCAGACAGCTCTCAAATTTCAAAAAGATCATAGACATTTCGTTTAAAAGAAATATATATATATATATATATATATACTCATAGACAAATACATATATATACATATACACATACACATACATATATATATATATATACATATATATTCTTCTTCTTCTTCTGCTTTTATGGCCTCATTGGACCACTTCAGTCAATCATTTCTGGTCCTCTTCTTTGGTATATTCCCCTTCCGAGTGGCCCAGTGTCTCTTCATTCCTTCCGATGCTTTTTGTCGTTCCTTATCTGTAAATACCCTTTTCATTGTATGTCGTTTGTCAATTTTTGTTTTAAATCTTATTTCTGTGTCCCTCAACTTCTTTAAATTTGGTGTTTTGTTCTGCAAATCATCCAGAGTTATTTCCAGTTCTTCCATATCCTCTCTTATTTCCTTAAGCCATCCTCCTTGTTGTTTCAAATTCCAGAGTTTCTCAATAATTTTCCTTGATAATCTGGTTTCTGGTGTCCTCAGAATGTGACCACAAAAAGAGATCCTTTTCTTTCATATAGTATCAGTGATGGGCTCCAGTTCCCTGTATACCACTTCATTTGGAACTATCCGCCATTGCCCAGCTTTTTGATATTTCTTATTTATGCATGTTCTAGCAATTCTTCTCTCTACTTTTAAAATTTTGTCAATTCTGTTTTTCTGGGTGACTTTAAAAAGAGTTTCACTTCCGTATGTAACCTCTGGTTGAACCACCGTCTTGTAATGTTTTAATTTTGTTTTAATTGATAGACATTTTTTATTGTATGTAGACCATGTTAGTTTTTGAGCTTTTATCATTTTATTAGTTCTTGCTCGCCATGCAGGTTTCTCGTCCAATTTATGTGTTATAATTTCACCCAGGTATTTAAATTGTTTCACTATTTTAATTTCCCTATTGTTCATTGTGATGTGATCTATTACAAGTGGATCCGTTACCATTATTTCAGTCTTTTCAAATGATACCTGGAGTCCTAATTTTTGTGCTATATTTTGTAAGCTTGTTATTTGTTTCGTGGCTTCCTGAATATTATTAGCTAGTAATGCTAGGTTATCAGCAAATCCCAAGCAATTTAGGTTTATTTTATCTTTCTTAGTTCCAATTTTAATATTTCTTAGGATTTTCCTTGTACCATTCTCTCATTACATATTCAAGAGCACAATTGAATAGCAATGGTGATAAACAATCTCCCTGTCTCAACCCTGTTTTAATCGTAAATGGTTCAGATATTTCTCCTCTAAATTTTACTTTGGATTTGGTGTTTGTTAAGGATAACTGTATCATTTTTATTAATTTAGGATGAAGTCCAAAATTCCTTAATATTTTCATCATTGAAGATCTATGGATGCAATCATACGCCTTTTTGAAATCTACAAAGGTTATGACTAGTTGTTTTTGCCTTCTTTTGTAAACATCCATAACTAACTTCAAAGTGATTATCTGTTCTGGGCAGCTTCTCCAGGCTCTAAATCCTCCTTGATATTCTCCCAGTTCCAGTTCTAATTGATCTTTACAGCGGTTGTATAGTATTCTTGACATGATCTTATACGTGCAGTCCAAAAGGGAAATTGCTCTATAGTTGTCTGGATTTGATTTTTCTCCTTTCTTATGCAATGGATGTATTATAGCAGTGGTCCAATTTTCTGGTAATTTCTCTTCATTCCAGATTTTTACTATGCATTGGTGTAATGCTATCTTTACTGGTTCTGCTGCATATTTCCCAAGTTCAGCAAACGTTTGATCTTCTCCACTTGCTTTGTAGTTTTTGAGTTCTTTCAAAGCTCTGTAGACCTCATTAATTGTAGGTGGATTTACATTTTCTGCTGGTGTTTTAATTGGGGTTTCTGTGTTTATCTGAAGAAGTTCTGGGGGATCTTCACAATTTAGTAACTTGTTAAATGTTTCTGCTAGAATTTCTGTATTTTTACTATTGCTATGGGCTAGGTTATTATCTTTATCTTTTAACATTAATGTTGGAGGATCATATCTTTGTAATTGTCTGCCAAATATTTTGTAATAGTCTCTTGAGTTTGTTTTTTCACTATTTGTTTCTATCATTAGAAGTATATCTTTTTGGTACTGACGTTTAACTCTCCTTATTATTTTTTGTGTTGTCTTCCTTTGTTTTGTGAGTTCCAAATATGATTTTTCTGTTTTTTTCATTTTGATGCCTTAACCAGGCTTGGTGTCGATCCAACACTGCTTCATCACATTCATCGTTCCACCACTGGTGTTTTTTCCTTGGATTTATAGGGGCAACTTGTTCAGCTATTTGTTTCAATTTGGGAATTATTTCTTCCAGATCATCTGTTATTTTTATATCCCTGGTTTGTGCTTCATAATCCTCATTTTGTATCAGTTTATGAGGGTCATAGGTTCTCTTCTTCTTCTGGTGGGATTTTTTTCTTTGCTAATGGGGTTAATTAAATTTTAATTTTTATCATGTAATGATCTGATCCTGTATCTGTCCCTCTCAGTACTTTCACATTGTAAATTTCCTTGTGGTAATTCTTATCCATGCAGACATGGTCCAGTTGCCATTCTCCTTTTTTCCAGTCTGGATGTTTCCAAGTTTTTAGTTTACTTGGTCTTCTCTTAAAATACGTCGACTTTGAGATCATGTCATGGTTTCTGCAAAATTCCACTAGTCTTATGCCATTTTTGTTTGTTCTTCTTTGTGCTGTCCATTTCCCTATTATGTCTCTATATCTCTTTTCCCTTCCTAACTGGGCATTGAAGTCTCCAATTAAAATTTTGATGTGATTTTTATTAATGTTATTCGTCATTTGATCTAAGAGCTCCCAAAATTTTTCTACCTCTTCTCTGTGCTCTTTTTTATTATTTTTATCATTTGTCAGGGCATGGGCATTTATTATTGTGTACATTTTATTTGCAGCTTTTAGAGTTAATGTTGAGAGCCTGGGAGATTGTGCTTAAAATTCTATTATGGACTCTATTATTTTCAGACTCACCACGAATCCTGTTCCAAATTGTGGACACTGTTTCATGACTCTTTTCCCTGGTATTCCCTTATAAATTCTATATCCTTGTGATTCTATCGGCTCCTGATCAGTATTTCTCATTTCTTGAAGTCCGGTTATGAGAATCCCCTTGCGATCCAGTTCATCCGTCAGAATTTTGAGTTTGCCTGGTTGTATGAGGGAATTTATATTGTGTGTCGCAATGTAGTTTATTTGTCCTGTCTTGAGTTTTGGTCGTCTGTCCGTTTTGGGTATTTTCAGATGCTCCGACTCATCCAAGTTATCTTTCAGGTGACTGCCCACCGTATCCGAGTGCAGTCTTCCTTGGTTATTGCCAAGCGGTGGATTATTCCTTGAAAGATTTCCTTCCATGTTTGACTTTCAAAGGTAGTCAACCTTGTATGGAGCAAGCTCCGAGTTACAACTACGGTTGTTAGCCATAGAGGTTGTTTAGTGTTTGGTCCGCGAGAGCTATTTTATTTCGCTCAAGTCCGCCGGTAAACCGGTGAGGACCCCCCTATCCGCCACCTGGGACGCGCCACGTCGGAGTATCACCTCTCCGCCTGCTACGACACCGTAGTAGGTTCGTGGATATATATATATATATATATATATATATATATATATATATATATATATATATATATATATATATACATACATGCACATGTAAATATTCAAAAGCCTTCTCCATGGAAACATGCGTACATAGTGAACTTTCATGGTAACCCGCAAACGATGTCAAAATCTTTTGTAAGGTACTCTCTTCAATGTACTGTCCGAAATTTTATGTAGACAGTGATGTTCCTCTTGATGGTCAAGAGTGCAAAATTTCTTCAAGATCGGAATAAAATTGTAGGTTGGTGAAGAAGTGTGTAAATAAAGTACCCTCCACCATGCACCATTCAGAATTTTAAGCAGACAGCGCCCTTCATCCTGCTTTGAATATCAAGTGTGCCAAATTTCATCAAGATCGGAATAAATACGTACAATTTGTCGAATTCCGTTATGTAAAGGAACCTCTGCCATGCACCATATGAAATTTTATGTAGACTGTGACCTTCCTCTTGGTTTCAAGGTATTGTGTGCAAAATTTCATCAAGATTGTATGCAATACAAACACACGGACACAATGAAAACGCACTTTCAGTTTTTGTCAAATTTTCCAATTTTTCGGTCGATTTTCGAAAAATTTTATTTCATAAAAACCTTGTCCTGAGAGTTACGAACACAGCAAAAAAAATTTTGCCGATCTGGTCCAGGCTTTCTCGAGTTTTACGCTTATCAACACATTTGGCAATTAATTTTTATTTATATAGATAAGAAGCCCGAAATATACGCGTAAAGGAAGAATATACAAATAAAACCAATATTTTTTTACATGAAATTAATACATATATATAATGTTGGGGTTTGTCTTTTTGTGCTCAGGTAAAATAAAAACTTTTGATTAACGTTCATAATACGACAATGACGAGCGCAGACTAAACGGCTGCGTAACGCAGCTCAGCAGTAATATGAGCAGGCAAGCAAGTTTCCCGCAGCCTGCCCGGGTTGGGTTCTGCTTGGCTTGGCTGGGAGTGAAGCAGCCTGCCCGTTCTGTTGACAACGAGCGGCGGCCTGCCCGCCTGGCCACCGGGCAAGCATGGGCGGGTTAAAAGCGGGACATGTACACCTCTATTACACAAGCACGTCTGGGGCATAAAGATAAGTCAGCAGTGGCTTAACACAGTCGCAACGAGGGACGCACGTTCGATTTGAGGAAAAACAAAAATGTTGTGTCGAACTGGTGGCTTTTAGGAACGATCGGCTGAGGTAACGCACCGTGACACTCCCGTAAACAGGGACGAGGATTACCACATATGTTCGGCATGGAACCCTGCACTAGCAGCTATGCGCCGAGGCGGCGCCGAACATTTGACGCTTCGGGAATGCACCAAAAATCGAACGGCGGTCGCCTACACCAACATCAGTGGGAAGGGGCAGCGTGAGACTGCCGCCGCTCTGGTAATTTTTACACACGTGCGACGCCCGGCCAATTTCGTCGGAAGCATACGCAGAAAAAGCCTATATTCACATGTGCGTGCACTGTTCTTTGCAAGCAAAGCATAAAATCAACCTTGCAGCCATTTACCTCATGAATAAGATACGCTTCAAAGATAACAAACAGAAAGGTATTATCACAGACAGATCTCTTGAAAGCATAATAATTTTACAGTATAAAACTTATTATACAATATTTACGTATATGGTTAACACTATAGCCTGAGTCTCTCACGCAACAAAAGTGTCGCCACAGATAATGGCATACTGCAGTTACACTGCAATTGTAAACCAGTTGCATGTGTGAACTCTCAGTTTTCAGTGCCCCAGCTTCACAGACGCAACCTCTGTCATGCCACAAAAACTTAAACTCGATTCTAGTTCGTTACGCCACATTCATTCCTCCGCCGCTTCCTGGTGGCAGTATTTCGAAACACGAGCATTCAGTCGCAGTTATCTTGGAATAATCGCATTCCATTTCAGTGTATTTTCGTTTTGTTACGGAGAATTCGAAACAGTTGTCGGCAGGTACGCTTACGGAGCTTCTCGAACTGCAACAACCTATGTTTGATTTTCTTTAGTAGTGTGTGTGTGTGTGTGTGTGTGTGTGTGTGTGTGTGTGTGTGTGTGTGTGTACGTAAATGATGTAGGCCTACCCCATAGTCTTGAAAGATTTTTGTATGAATAATTACATATACTTAACATATAGTCAAAAATGCGAGTCGTATAAAGTTCGTGACTTATAAGACCAAGCACCGCATAAATTTTGGATTATATGCAGGAAATAACCCCCGGTGTAACGTAGGATCTGTTAAACTAAAAATTAGTTATTCAAAATCAACGAATACAAAAAGATTCAAAAATCTTGGAAGAGTGACGTATTGTTGCCAGCTGTTGGTTAGTTTGCCACAGCCGACAGTATTTTTGTCTTCGAGTGTTACTTGTCTTGTAAATGTGTTTGTGGCTCCTGATTTATTTCTGCACGATACCTATTTTTGTATGCAAAATCTGGGTTTCGTCTTACTTGTACTAAATTCTTGTCACAGCTGTAGTACCATAACCTGCACTATTATATTGATACCCGCCCGTATGATTTAAGTTGACGCCATGTTGAAAGCTGTGCAACTACTTAGAATATGTGGCGTCCTGTATTAACGGAAGCTCACGGTGCCACTACAGAAATGCGCAAACTGTGGCATCACATCAGTTTCGTGCGTGCATTCGGCTTTAATCAAAATAACCAAGACAAGTTCCACCGCGCATGAAATGATCCTTGATTTTTTTTCCCCCTTGCGTTAGAGTCCATTTACAAGAAATCGGAAACGGGACCATAAACCATGTAAATAAAAGAGGGTAGTTCCAGTCGATATTGAGAAGGTACTAAGCCATATGTATAGGTCAGTGACGGAACACGTACACCTTCTCCAAATTACAGTAATCTGTAAAGAAGTGGACGTTAGACAGAAAGAAGATGTGTAAATTCCTTACGTCAAATTATAAAGTAGACAAGTACAGTTTGACAGTAATTAATGTATGATAATGAAATTACTTAAGAACGAGAGAGATTTACCATTAACTGACGCTTAAGTTTCAAGGTAGTGGTTAGTTTAATTATAAGAAATTTCACTTGCAGTGTTTTGCATATTACAATCTCTTTTTACCTTGAATTTCACACAACTATGTAAGATAATGGCCCGAAAAAGTTGGACAGTAATTGTTACTCCAGCGCGGAGCAGTTAAGAACTTACAGGACCAGTTTAGCAGTCTGTGTCAGTTGCAGTAATTACACCCACTGTTAATTTGCATGGCCGCCGCGAAGAGCTGTTCTGCTTTTCTTTCGCGCTCTGCATATTGGAGACTCTGCTGAGCTAAAATTAAGCGAGTAAGAACTATTTCACGAAATTTCGCGAAAGGAAAACTAGAGAAAACGAGCATGGGGAGACACTTGCTTGAGGCTAAACGCTCCTCCACCCCGACCCCACCACCCCAACCACCGCTTCCTCTCCCTCGAATTCAACTTTAAGTTTTGTTCTTTAGGTATAGTTCGCTCCAGACGAAACAGGCAGAGACGTAACATCCAGCTGTAAGCATACTAACTTATTATTTTTGTAACAGAGGTGAGTACATGATAGTTTGTGACTTCAGTAAAATGTCCCGACTATGTGCCCCTTTTATATATTTTGACCCAGGAAATAATCTATAACACCGTCTCATCACGGTTTCATAAACAGTTAGAATTAGGGGTTGCTTACATTGCGCAATATATATAAGTGACCTAGTAGATAGTGTCGGAAGTTCCATGCGGCTTTTCGCGGATGATGCTGTAGTATACAGAGAAGTTGCTGCATTAGAAAATTGTAGCGAAATGGAAGAAGATCTGCAGCGGATAGGCACTTGGTGCAGGGAGTGGCAACTGACCCTTAACATAGACAAATGTAATGTATTGCGAATACATAGAAAGAAGGATCCTTTATTGTATGATTATATGATAGCGGAACAAACACTGGTAGCAGTTACTTCTGTAAAATATCTGGGAGTATGCGTGCGGAACGATTTGAAGTGGAATGATCATATAAAGTTAATTCTTGGTAAGGCGGGTACCAGGTTGAGATTCATTGGGAGAGTCCTTAGAAAATGTAGTCCATCAGCAAAGGAGGTGGCTTACAAAACACTCGTTCCACCTATACTTAAGTATTGCTCATCAATGTGGGATCCGTACCAGATCGGGTTGACGGAGGAGATAGAGAAGATCCAAAGAAGAGCGGCGCGTTTCGTCACAGGGTTATTTGGTAACCGTGATAGCGTTACGGAGACGTTTAGCAAACTCAAGTGGCAGACTCTGCAAGAGAGGCGCTCTGCATCGCGGTGTAGCTTGCTCGCCAGGTTTCGAGAGGGTGCGTTTCTGGATGAGGTATCGAATATATTGCTTCCCCCTACTTATACCTCCCGAGGAGATCACGAATGTAAAATTAAATTCGAGCGCGCACGGAGGCTTTCAGACAGTCGTTCTTCCCGCGAACCATACGCGACTGGAACAGGAAAGATAGGTAATGAAGTGGCACGTAAAGTGTCCTCCGCCACACACCGTTGGGTGGCTAGCTGAGTATAAATGTAGATGTAGATGTAGATGTAGGGAGAAGCGGGCGGCCTGAATGGATATCCGATTGAATTTGAGATCACAGTTACTTCATGGCCAATTTTGATGGAGGAATAATTGATCCTCCTCGTAGGGGAGAAAAAGTGTTTTGTGTGAGCCTTATTGTGATAGCCTAACACCTGACTACGCAAGAACATTAAATATAATAATCACATCGAACATAATCCGGTAAGGAGCAAGTAGTCTCGAAGTCTCAGCAGCGCTACTTAACGTCTGAGACGTAAAGACATGCAAAGAGTTGAAAAAGGCTTCTGTTGATTTCCATTTGACTTCGCATTTATTAAAATTCTGCTGAAAGCAGTGTTTGCAATAAAGGTCTTGCTCAAATTAAGTACAGGTTCGAGTGTCAACTGAAAAGTACGTGCGCAACGGAAGTTTTAGCGTGGATTTCATTAAGTGACTGGGGAAGGGAAACACACTGTCCAGTCACAATAACCATCTTTTGCAGCGCGGACCTGAGCGAGACGTGCAGGAAGAGAGACAGTGCGGTGCTGGAAGGTACCGAGAGGAACGTAGAGCAATGCCAACTCCAGTGCTGTGGCTAGGTGTGCTACGTTTCTCGATTAACAACCCATGAGGCGAATAGCCTGATCGAGGTGGTCTCAGATTCTGGACTGGGTTTAAATCCGTCGAGTTTAGTGGCCAGAGGTTACAGTAAACTCATTCTGGTGCTCTTAGGACCGCTCACAGGCACTGCGAGTTGTGTGACAAGTTTCACCGTCCTGTTGGTAGGCGCTATCGTGCCGAGGAAAAACAAACTGCATGTGGGGGGTGGACATGTGTCCCAAGGATAGAGGCAGGCTTCTGCTGATCCACTGCGCCTTCCCGGACTACGACATCACCCAGAAAATGCCACTGAAGCGTTCCCCAGACCATAACGCTCCCTCGATTGTCGCACGGTATTTGTTTTTAGACGTTTCGTGTCTTACACGTAAATGGCCATATGTCCGATGCAGCACAAACCGTGATTAATTTGGGAAGGTCACCTGCCGCGACACAGCAGACGTCCGGCTGCGGTACTGGTGTGCAAGTTCCAACCTTCGCCACCGAACAGCAGTCAGAAGTCTGCATGAACGGGGCACCTGCTGCGGAAGTCATACGCAGCAACGTTTACTGGTAGGTCGTTGAGAAGACACTACTGGTAGTCCCTTGGTTCATTTGGGTGGTGAGCTGCTCAGTAGTTGCACGTCTATTCGCCCGTACACATCTCCGCAGCCGTTGTTCAGCCCTGTCATCTGTGGCCCGCAGTGCACCACAGTTCCCTCGGCGTCAGCACGTGGTGTATACCTTAACCACGGCGGCACGCGAACGGTTTACAAACTTAGTTGGTTCGGGGATGGCCGGCCGGAGTGGCCGAGCGGTTCTAGGCGCTTCAGTCTGGAACCGAGCGACTGCTACGGTCGCAGGTACGAATCCTGCCTCGGGCATGGATGTGTGTGATGTCCTTAGGTTAGTTAGGTTTAAGTAGTTCTAAGTTCTAGGGGACTGATAATCTCAGATGTTAAGTCCCATAGTGCTCAGAGCCATTTGAACCATTTTTTTTTTTTTTTTTTTCGGGCATGCTTCGAATCTTGGTCCGAAGTCAGTAATGATGCACTTTTGTACGTCATAAAAATCACTCCTTTTCCGCATTATGACAACGAGACGAATTGTCTTGAGAGTCCCCCTATCCCCGACTAACTTTGTATACCATCCATAGCTAGTGATGACACATGACTTCTGTGAGTGGTTATCGCACTTTCATTCGGGAGGAAGACGGTTCAAACTCGCGTCCGGCCATCCAGATTTAGATTTTCTAAATAGCTCCAGGTAAATGCCAGGATGGTTCCTTTGAAAGGGCACGGCCGATTTCCTTCCCCATCCTTGACATAACGCGAGCTTGTGCTCCGTCTCTAATGACCCAATGTTACTTCTTTATTACACGTTGACGTCGAACATTGGCGGTGGTCACATTAATGTGACTGGGCCGTGTATCAGGCTCAGCTACAAGTAGGAACTGCCGCCTCACCGTAGTTCTCGTAGCTCGTTCCTTGACAATGGCCATTAGAAAGAAACCTTAACGCAAATATCCAACATCCATAAGGAATCAGCTACACCAGTCGTACATAGCAAGACGCTGAAGCGGTGAAACTAACCAACAGGCAAGAACAGCGTCAGAAACAGCAACAGATGTCAGTAAAATACGACATGACAGACGCAGGCCTCTGATTCGGCAGTGCACGCTGCCTTCACTCGACTAGTCATAGACTGTAATACATTAAGCAATACTATAATACATTAAGCAACAGATAACCTGGTTCAAAACGTGTTTGCTGCAGACTTGCGGCTCAGAAATCGGTGAGACTGAGGAACTTGACAGTCGACATTCTTACAAATGACTTTTACACTCTGAAAATCTACAAGTAAATACCAAATCTGAAAGAAAACGAGGAGTTATTATGGAGGGTGTTCCCGTCATGGCGATACAAACACCAGGGATGATCGACAGCGACAAATGTATGAATAGGAGATGGCGGCCGCTAGTCCGATAACAACTGAATCGAATGCTTTAAACACAGAGAGAGAGATTTTTTGATATATGTGATAAAATCAGGTAGGCAATTTTTAAAATATTTTTATTTATCTGCATAGTTTGCCGAAGCTGCCATGGATGCAACTGTTGTAAGTGATGCCACAGCATTGATGTAGTTGTGACATTGTCGCGCCTATTTACGTCTTACCTGATCTGAAAACCCTTGTGGTTTTCATACAACGTCACAGGCAATGAGAATTCATGCCAGGAGCCTCGTCTCAATTGGTATCACGAGACTTTTCCCACATCCCCGAAAGAAAAAATCAAACTGGATCGTATCAATTTTCCACAGGTGCTTCAGTTATCTATAGAACTGTTTTAAAAAATCTGTGGTTCACTCTAAGGCAAAAAACGAGGCATCATGAAGGAATAATCAGAATGGAACGAAAATCGGTAGACGTGACGTACAGGTACAGACAAACAAATTATTATAATTTTGGAACAATTGCATGATTTATTCAAGAGAAAGAGTTTCACAAACTGAGCAAGTCAGTAACGCGTTGGTTCCTCTATGGCACTTATAGAAGTACTGATTCTTCTTGGCGTTGACTGCCACAGATGTCGAATGTCCTTCTGAGGGATATGGTGCTGCCCACAATGCTCCAAACGTTCTGAACTGGGGAAGATCCGGCGACGTAACTGGCCAAGGTAGGGCTTGACAAACGCGAATGCAAACAGTAGAAACTCTCCCGGTTGCGGGTGGCCGTGCGTAAGTCCAGGATGGCTTTCCAAGAAGGACAATAAAACGGGGCGCAGAGTATTGTCAGCATACCGTAGTGCTGTAAAGGCATCTTGCTGTAAAAAGAAATGCCGTCCCAGACCATCACTCCAGGCTGTGGAGCCATATGGCAGACGACAGTCAGCTTGGTATCTCACCGTTCCACTCGGGCCTCTTCAGACACGGCTCCGCTGGTCATCGAGCTCAGTTCGATGCAGGACTACTCCAGTCGTTGAGATTCAGTCAGATCTTAATGATAATTCAAAGTGATATAAAGATTGGCAACTTGCTTTACTTTTTTCCTGTCTACTTCGGGTACGAAAGTATAAATCGTAAACAGAATAAAAATTGTCCTAATCAGCACACTAAATGTATCCCAAGACCGAAAATTCAGACAGTCCGAACAAAAACATGGTCGTTGTATGTGTAGCAATATGATAAGATGCTGAGCGCTTCATACAAAACGGAACAAGTTATTACTGGTCGACCTGTACCCGTGTGAGTGGCACGGCTCACTTCTCACCCCAGTTCCGCCTCTTGCGGTCGGCGGCGGCGGCCATCGTAGTAGCAAGATGCAGCATCTCTGACTCGCTCTCAGTACCCTCTGCAGACGGGAACAGTAAAAAATCTACAAAAATCTAGAACTGTGCACTTCACAAAATGCAAGAAAGTAGTGTCTCCCGAGTACAACATCAGTGAATCACAATTGGAATCAGTCCTCTCATACAACACCTGGTGTAACGGATTATAGGGATATGAAATGGGATGACTACGAAGTCTTTCGCGACGGAGTCCTTGCATAAAACGTTATCGGTTTACCTGCCGCGTCAAATTTGAATAAAATCCCGAGCTTTCGATGACTGCCTCCGTCATCTTCGTCAGGGGTAAACCTGACTGTCGTGGACCGGTGAGGCTTCCGCTTTTATAAGCCGTAGATGGCTTCTCATTCGCTGGATGATGTCACGGTGAAAACGGCGCGTACGGTGTTGGCGGCCTCTATGTCCATAGATTTTGTTTGCGCGCTTTATGAGAAGCTGTCCACTGCTTATAAAAGCGGAAGCCTCACCGGTCCACGACAGTCAGTTTTACCCCTGACGAAGATGACGGAGGTAGTCATCGAAAGCTCGGGGTTTTATCCAAATTTGACGCGGCAAGTAAACCGAGAACTTTTTATGCATGAAATGGGATATTCGCAGATCTCTGTCGTAGCTAAAACTTCCATTCATGGGCAGGCTACAAAGGAGACTGCTTACACATCACTTTTGCGTCCAATCGTAGCATATTACTCAGCTGTGGGGAATCCATACCATACAGGATGAACAGGGGTCATTCAGTGAATACAAAGAATGGCGGCAATTATGATCACAGATTTGTCTCACTCAAGGGGGGAACCTGAACTAGCGGACCCTTGATACATATAATAAAGTGAAGACTACAGAAATTTTCTCGCACCCCCTTGTATCATTCCGATAGCGACAGCGAAGAAAAAATTAGACTACTTACAGCTAGTACAGAAGTATTTAAGCGTTTATTCTTATATGTGCGACTGGAACGGGAAAATCCTGCTGAGTACCTTCCGCCATGCACTCCGAAGTGATTTGCAGAGTATGTACGTAATGCAGCTGAAGATGAACGGGCTGGTCGTGAAACAGGTCCCATCATTATTTGCGCCCTGATATTTCTCTACAATGACAACAACTTCGTGCTTAAAGATTTAATGCACTACATCGTACGAACAACTGTTAGCAAATTCCTGCATTCCACTTGCAGAGGTAATCCACAACATGTTTGACTTTGTAACATTTGAGTCAGATGTTTTCGGATAGGAGTTTAAATTGACACACTTGTCCTCGCGAAAAGATATACTCTATGTTTAGCAATTTCTCTAGAGACCACACTGAAGGCACTCTGTGTGATATCAGGCTATGCATATGGCCGTATTCAAGGTGAATATAACATGAGACAAACTTCGGGTAATTCCTAACTGGAAAAGGAACAAGAAAATTGATATCAACATACTTCCGAAAATGGCCGGTGAGTCTACAAAAAATCAGTTCGCGTTATAGTGTACTAATTTAGTATTTAATTAATGCATTTGCCGTGTCAACCAAGACCAATACTTTCGGAAAGATACAGTTTTTCAGAGATGATAGAGTGTTAGTGTTTAACCTCAGACAAGTGAATCCTTACGTTCATTTTCACTAGTTTTGGTTCACGAATTTTCAAGAAATTGTTCTTGCTTACTTAATCTTGGCTCAGCGGTTTCTCCAACTTGTAGAGCACAAAAGAAGAGCAAAACAGCTCTTCGCGGCAGCCACGTAATTAACGTGCATGTCTATGTGCACATGAATAGATGTTCTGATGAACTGAAGGCGGAATTTCTTTTCCTTGTTGCTGAGTACTGTGAAGGGATCTCAAGGTGAAATGTATCTGACTCCCAATTTCATCCCAAAGTTGTTGGAATTGTCTGGCAATGCACCCGACTTCCTTCAAATCTTGATACAACAGCCCTTGCGGTCACAGGCATTTTTAATGATGGTACTGAAAGAATCTGATTCAAAACTGTTGTCTCACTGCGACCTTGGGCAGTGTGCTCATCAACGAAGTAAAGAGGAGACGTTTGCTGTCCACTCCAGATACGAAAGCTTGAACTGTAACCAGAGCAAGACACCACGTTAACTAACAGCGAAATCGAGACAGTCCAAAAGCAAAACAGGGTCGTTCTGGCACAGCGACATGATGGTAGGCAAAACCTTTCATATAGTGCTGAACAAGTGCCGCTACCGTCTGCTTATATTGCATTAGCGGCGCCGCCGCTGCTATTGGCGGGGATACTAAAGCCCCCTCCCCCCTACCAGTCGGCGCCGATAATGAACGGGCTAATTCCGGTGCTGGTGTGGGAGACGGGAAGTGTAGATGAGGGACTGAGTAGGCTGACCTTTTCTGGAATGGCCAACCTTGATGGCCTAGTGTGATCCTGCGTAAGCAATGGAGTTGGCAGAGCGCTGGATGTGGACGGCTGGAGTGGTACAACAGCTGCTAGAAGCAATCTGTTTGGTGGGGACGGTTCCATATCCGTGAGCTGCGGCACTCTAGCCCACGCTTACAAATGTCCAGCAATGTATGTACAAAACCTAAGTCAGTGCTAAACATTGTTTATTCGCAGTTAATATGTTCACTATAGTTAATGAAATAATAATGGTGACCTATCAAGTGAATGTTTATCAAGGGCGACAGATACAACTCGTAAGTGTGATACTAAATGTTTGGGTTTTTAATGGGTTGTGTTATTCTGATGGTTGTAGGATTGTATGTGGCGTTATATCATGTCTGTTTTAGCTATAATCAAACTTTCTCTAGTTGAGAAAGCCACATGAAAAACGAGTGATTGTAGGACAATGAAACTTTGTGGAAATATTTGTAAGAAGATGGACAAGGGACTGACGAATAAGACGTTGAAAGACATTTTTTTCCACATTTGAAGGTAACACTTGTTAACTGCGTACCTATTTACTTTTCATGCTACAAACAACGTTCATTGTGATGAAAATCTGCATCCACGACAGCCTGGAACCGCACTGGAGATAACATTTCACAATCATTCGCACCGCTTTTCGAATGGTGGACAGCAGAATATTCAGCTGTCGTGATAAGGCTCGTGCACTGCTTGAAGATCGCACATAGCGTCCAGCATTCTCACCCATGGCAAAGAGTAACTTCTATAGCAATTCGTGCCACAATTGGCCGTCGGTCTCTCCGTGGAGCAATTCCCAAATAGCCATTTAATTCCAACTTCCGAATCGTGCTCTTCAACCCCGGTGCGGAAGGAGAACCACTCCGTATTTCTTTAATGTGAAGAGCAGCTTTACGAGTAAAACTCTGCTCACCTCGCCCAGACTCATGTTGAGTGTCTGCAACTGTATATCACATTGATGCTTTTGTTTCAACTCCTACGTCGCGATACCAGTACCGGGGCCAAACATCAAGTCAACGCACTGACACTACTAACATCGCAAATTTTGCTGCGCACAGCCTGAACATCATTCCTATAAAGTTGGCTACCCATACAGTAAATATTTTTTAGTGCGCACTGGCTCAAGCAGTGAATTAACATCATGTAATACGTTCGCTTGTCTTCCTGAGTACTATATTTTTCGGTATTTAGATATTCTATATACAGTGTTGTTCGAGTAGACAATGGTCATGCTTTCTATTTGTTCCTGGGATATCGCTCACACGGTATAAAGTAATTAGTCTTTGTAATCCGCGTCAACCATCCGAGCAGCAATTATTTTGAACGTTTATGCGTTATCACTTTACAGCACTTGTATATTATATGTTGGTAACACGACAGTGAGTGTCCGATCTGTCTTACGGTCTGCATTCCCAAGTAGGAAACTCGCTATTTAGTGAAAAATTATGGCGGTGTTACTATCTGACGTCACTGTGAACAAAGTTTCTGTCCTTAATTAATCTCATCCAGCCCTCGCCGAACACGCACTTTAAGTAACTCAACGTTCCCACCATCGGACTGAGCCCTGTTCAGCGGTTTTACATATTCGGGAAAGGGACTTACCTTGGCATTTTTATTTAGAAATTAGTTTTGAGCGACCTTTGATGTAACATACGTGCTGTTTTTTATGACTGCACTCTTAACTGTTGTCAACTCAACTTTCCTTTGAAATAGCTTTTATCAGAATCTATCTATTAATATACCTATCTATTAATAAACCAAACATGAACGTATAATAGGTAAAATGGACATGTAGTAAAAAAAATTGACGTAAAAATTATGGGGCCTCCATACTATACATCGTAGAAACAGGTGAGCTTCCATAGAAAGAGTTATCCCTATACGTTTGTTTTATTATGGAAAAGTACGGTGTACTTTACTTGTGTTTTATCATTCTCCAGGCTTTATTTAAAGTATCGGTTTCTCCATAGTCTCTCTGCAAGGAATGATTGCTGATGTGTTTCGGAATGTGTGGAAATTCCTAACAAGAATTCCGTTACTCAGATTATTTCCTGGGTAGTAAGTTACAGATGACCGTCTAAGAAACATTTTTTAACTTCCGTGGTTTACTGAGATCGAGTTTTGTTTTAGAAATTAACATTTTCAGATCTTCGTCTGGATTAGGGACATGCACTGAACTGAAAAATTAGAAAACCCCAGTATCAAGTAGATGGGGTTGTTTGGAACGCTTTGTAAAGAAAAATGTTGAAAATTAAGCGCAAGGATACACGAAATGAGCAAGTATTAAGGAAAGCTGCCACAGGAGAATCTTTACCAAAAGAACAAACAGATTAATAGGCATCTCTTACGACGCGTGAGAATTGTTAAATAGTCGCAGAATGAAACGGTAGAGAGAATAATACTGCAGGGAAGGAAAGAAATGAGGATAAGTGAAACAGAATATCGAATATCTTTCGTCTTTTTCCAGTCCTATAACCCGTATCTTCACGGAGTCGGAATGTTAGCTACTGGATTTGGCAATGTTCATTGGCACAGGGTGGTCGGATGCCTTTCATGTGCAGCCTTGATGATCAATTTTATCTCGTTTCTAGACCAAAATTAACAAACGTTATACGATCATACTTCAACAAATAAATTACATATTATTATGGCAGGCCATCTGAATTTTACTGATGCTGCACTACACTTCAAAACTACACAGATACATGACAAAGTCTCAACATAGTCACCAAGTATCCGCATATAACATTCAGAATATTCTTTCAATCGTTCAGTTTCCGTAACAATAGAAATCCCATCCTTGGTCACGGAGGCAATCGAGAACCGCTGTGCGAAAGTCATCATTGCTGGATACTCTCTTTCCCTTAAGATGCTCTTTCAGCTTGCTGAAAAGATGGACGTCACACAGTGGTGACCGAGCGAGGTGGTGCAGTGGTTAGCACACTGGACTCGCATTCGGGAGGACGACGGTTCAATCCCGTCTCCGGCCATCCTGATTTAGGTTTTCCGTGATTTCCCTAAATCGTTTCAGGCAAATGCCGGGATGGTTCCTTTGAAAGGGCACGGCCGATTTCCTTCCCCATCCTTCCCTAACCCGAGCTTGCGCTCCGTCTCTAATGACCTCGTTGTCGACGGGACGTTAAACACCACTAACCTAACCATACAGTGGTGGATGTGGACTTCCCAGTCATCATCGCTCACACCTGTGCGGTCTCGATCAAAACGTTGGCACCGTTTGACTAATGTTGGAAGCGTAATTTCCTGTGGTCCATATACCTCCCGAATTTCACGGTGAATCTGTGTGCTCTTTAGACGTTTTGGCATCAATATTTGCCCAGCGCACTTTCAGCTTGAGAATACCTTTCCAATTGTCCCACCATTTCAAATGCACACTGTGACGCACCTGTTATGCCTACTGCAGCAGAACTTTGTCTCCAGGAAACACGCCACTCATGTTGTCCAGTGCTCTTAGCATGTGACGACATATGTACCTCTTTTTCGTAAGTCCCTACATAACAATGCACTCGTGTTCTCAAGTGATTTCGAACGCCCATAAAAAAAGTACATGGTTCCATTTAAAAGTGGTTTTTTTAATATCTCGCTATACAACAAACTTATTTAATTCTCTGCCTATTGTGATTTGCAGAAAACCTCGTTACGATATGTTGAACCATTAACAGAGTGAAAGGAGTGCAGCTTCTAGATGCTTTCCCCTATTGCAGTAGCCGGCCGGTGTGGCCGTGCGGTTCTAAGCGCTTCAGTTTGGAACCGTGTGACCGCTACGGTCGCAGGTTCGAATCCTGCCTCGGGCACGGATGTGTGTGATGTCCTTAGGTTAGTTACGTTTACGTAGTTCTAAGTTCTAGGGGACTGATGACCTCAGATGTTAAGTCCCATAGTGCTCAGAGCCAGAGCCTATTGCAGTAAAATCCACAACCTTAAGATTTATTAGCCGCCAAATTCGCCTACATAAAAAATTTAGAAGCAAGGAAGGAAGGAAGGAACCATGGATAACAGAAGAAATACTTCAGTTGATCGGCGAAAGAAGGAAGTAAAAATACGTTCAAGAAAAATCAGGAGTGCGGAAATAGAAGTCACGTAGGAATGAAATAAATAGAAAGTGGAGGGAAGTTAAAGTCGAAACGGCTATATGAAAAATATAAAGAAATCGAAAAAGAAATGATTGTCAGAAGGACTGATTCAGCATATAGAAAAGTCAAAGTCATTTTCGGTGAAATTAAGAGCAAGGGAGATAACATTAAGAACATAATGAGAATGACGCTGTCAAATACACAGAAGAGAGCGGACAGAGGGAGAAAGAACATTGAAGGCCTCCATGAGGGGGTGGACTTGTCTGATGACGTCCTGATAGGTGAAGAAACAGAAGTCGACATGGAAGAGATAGGGGAGCCAGAATTACAATCAGAGTTCAAAAGAGCTTTGGACGACTTAAGATCAGATAAAGCAGAAGGCATAGACAATATTCCGCCGGAATTTCTAAAATCATTGCGGGAAGCGGCAACAAAACGAATATTCACTTTTGTGAGTAGAATGTATGAGACCGCCGATATAACATCAGACATTCGAAAATCATCATTCACACAAGTCCGAACATAGCAAGAGCCGCCAAGTCGATTGTTATCACTTCTCAGCTTAACAGCTCATGCAACCAAGGTGCAGACAAGATTAATGTACGAAAGAATGGAAAGAATCGAAAACCTCTTAGATAACCTTCAATGTGGTTTTAGGAAAGGTAAAGGCACCAGAGATGCTGTTCCGACGTTGCGTTGATAATGGAAGCAATAATAAATAGAGATAAAGATATGTTCACAGGATTCGTCGACGTGGAAAAAGATTTGACAATGTAAAATGCTACAAGATACTCAAAATTCTGAATAAAATAGTGATAAGGTATACGGAAACACTTATAATATATGTAAAAACTAAGGGAGAACAATAAGATTAGAAGATCAAGAACGAAGTGGTCGGTTTAAAAAGGGTGTAATACAGGGATGTAGTCTTTCATCCCTACTGTCCAATCTACGCATAGATGAAGCAATTACGGAAATGAAAGAAAGGTTCAGGAATTGGATTAAAATTCAGGGCGAAAGGTTATCATTTATGAGATCCGCTGATGACATTGCTACACTGCCGGCCGCTGTGGTCGAGCGGTTCTAGGCTCTTCAGTCCGGAACCGCGCGACTGTTACGGGCGCAGGTTCGAATCCTGTCTCGGGCATGGATGTTTGTGATGTCCTTAGGTTAGTTAGGTTTAAGTAATTCTAAGTCTAGGGAACTGATGACCTCAGATGTTGAGTCCCATAGTGCTTAGAGCCATTTGAACCATTGCTACATTATGTGATCAAAAGTATCCGGACATCCCAAAAAACATACTTCTTTCATATTAGGTGCATTGTGCTGCCACCTACTGCCAGGTACTCCACATCAGCAACCTCAGTAGTCATTAGACATCGTGAGGGAGCAGAATAGGGCGCTCCGCGGATCTCACGGACTACGAATGTGGTCAGGTGACTGGTTTCACTTGTGTCCTACACCCGTAATTGAGATTTACACACTCCTAAACATCCCTAGGTGCACTTTCTCCGATGTGATAGTGAAGTGGAAACGTGAAGGGACACCTACAGCACAAAATCGTACAGGCCGACCTCGTCTGTTGATTGACAGAGACCGCCGACAGTTGAAGAGGGTCGTATTGTGTAATAGGCAGACATCTATACAGACCATCACACAGGAATTCGAAACTGCATTAGGATCCACTGCAAGTACTATTATCGTTTGACGGGAGGTGAGAAAACTTGGATTTCATGGTCGAGCGGCTGCTAATAAGCCACACATCACGCCGGTAAATGCCAAACGACGCCTCGCTTGGTGTAAGGAGCGTAAACGTTGGACGACTGAACAGTGGAAAAACGTTGTGTGGAGTGGCTGATTACGGTATACAATGTGGCTATGCGATGGCAGAGGTATGGCGAATGGCCGGTGAATGTCATCTGCCAGCGTGTGTAGTGCCAACAGTAAAATTCGGAGGCTGTGGTGTTATATTGTGGCCGTGTTTTTCACACCTTGTTGTTTTGCGTGGCACTATCACAGCACAGGCCTACATTAATGTTTTAAGCACCTTCGTGCTTCTCACTGTTGAAGAGCAATTCGGAAATGGCGACTGAATCTTTCAACACGATCGAGCACCTGTTCATAATTCAAGGGCTGTGGCGGAATGGTTACACGACAATAACATCCCTGTAATGGACTGGCCTGCACAGTGTCCTGACATGAATCCTATAGAACACCTATGAGATGTTTTGAAACGCCGACTTCGTGATAGGCCCCACCGATACCTTTCCTCAGTGCAGCACTCCGTGAAGAATGGGCTGCCATTCCCCAAGATACCTTCCAACACTTGATTGAACGTATTCCTGCGAGAGTGGAAGCTGTCATCAAGGCTAGGCTAACACCGTATTGCATTCCAGCATTACCGATGGAGGGCTCCACGAACTTGTAAGTCATTTTCAGCCAGGTGCCCGGATACTTTTGATCACATAGTGTATTTTTAGTGAAAATGAAGAAGAATTACAAGATCTGCTGAATGGAATGAACAGCTAACGAGTACAGAATATGGACTGAGAGTAAATCGAAGAAATATGAAAATAATGAGAAGTATCGGGAATGAGAACAGCGAGAAACATCGGGACTGGCGATCGCGAAGTAGACGAAGTTATTGAATTCTGCTACCTAGACAGCTAAATAACCCATGACGGACAGAGCAAGGAGGGCAATAAAAGCAGACTAGCACTGAAAAATAGTGCATACCTGGCCAAGAGAAGCCTTAACCCGTGGAAGAAATTACTGGTAACGTCTGTTTCTAGCATTGCATTGTATGGTAGTGAGACATGGATTGTAGGAAAATTGGAACATAAGAGAACAGAAACACATGATAATTGGTGCTACAGAACAATGTTGAAAACAAGGTGGACTGGTAAGGTAAGTAATGAAGAGTTTCTCCGCAGAATCGTTGGTGATGAAAGGAATATATGAAAAACACTGATGAAAAGAAGGGACAAGGTGGTAGGACTTCTGTTAAGACATCAGGGAATAACATCCATGGAACAAGAGAGAACTGTAGAGGGTAGGAACTGTAGAGGAAGACAAATATTGGAAAACGTGCAACAATTAAGGACGTTGATTGCAAGTGCTACTCAGAGATGAAAAGTTTGCCACAAGAGAGGAGTTCGTGGCGAGCCGCATCAAACAATTCAGAAGACTGGCATTTCTAAACTTTACCAACTGCCAGAATGCTGCAGAATAAAAATAGATCAGCAGCTTGTTTTACGGGTAGAACGTAACATAGACCACATAGGACGTACAGTAGAGAATTAATGTCGTTCTGTAATGACCGTTCTATGAGGTGTATTTAATGTTGTTGAGTCGGCCATAGTGCCACTGCAGAAGCACTTTTTGTACGAAGGCCATCGACTTTATTGTCACACTTGCGATACTAATGGTTTGAAAACAGAGACAGGTGTCCGAAACCAGTCACTATAAAGGAATAAGAGAAGATACTTCTCAAAGCAACTTATGACGGAGCTACAACGATTTAGCCGGCCGCGGTGGTCTAGCGGTTCTAGGCGCGCAGTCCGGAACCGCGCGACTGCTACGGTCGCAGGTTCGAATCCTGCCTCGGGCATGGATGTGTGTGATGTCCTTAGGTTAGTTAGGTTTAAGTAGTTCTAAGTTCTAGGGGACTGATGACCACAGATGTTAAGTCCCATAGTGCTCAGAGCCATTTCAACCTTTTTTTTTTTACAACGATTTATTTCAATTTTAAAATTCACTGTGCTTAATTAATGAGGCAGAGAGTAGCATATAGTAGGACTGTGCTGTTTTAGTTGCGAAGATGCGGGAAAGATGGTGACTCTCCTTGGTGAGCTTTGTCTGCGACAAATTCGGCAACGTTATATAGTATGGCTACGAAGCGAACGGTAAGTGGAAGGCGATTGACGCAGATATGAGGGCAACCGAGGACGTCAACCTCGAGCAGGTCCTGACGAATCTGCGGACCCACGCGAGTGTAATTTGGAGGAGCGGGTTAAAGAGGTGCTTGGGATGCAGGCCGCGAGCTCTCCAGTCACGGCAGGCGGCGGAGACAGTGCCCCGCACCAGCCACGGCTCCCTGCGACCCGCGAGGAGTGGGGCAGGTCTGCGAACCATCGCCGCTGCACCCAGCTGCGCAATGTTCGTGTCTGCCCCGGTGTCGGATAATGGGTGCAAGTTCGCTCTTCACTCCACTCTACTTGCGTCATTTGTGTCGGTGCAAAGCACTTTGTTCTATCACGTAGGGTGAACGCGAATAACGCCGACGAAATTTCGGAGTTTGTTCGATGATACTTTGCTACAGAGGGATCCGTGTCTCCGATGACTCGTTATAAATTGAATTTCATTTCATTTCATTTTATTTCTACGCCTCCCACCCTCCTCCCTCTATCTCTTTATCGGTACTGACTTAAAATATCTGTACAATAGTGCAAATGTTGGTGGTACGTGCAGTATGTCTTCTTTGGAAATTAACTTGTTCCATTTACTCTCGATACATTTTGTTGACAACAGTAATTCCCACTTTACACTTCGCCCTCAAGCCTTAATTCTGTATTGCTCAATTGTGTATGAGATTTGTTTTTCCAGAAGTGTTAGCTGCACATTGGCAGCGATACAAAGCAGCACGGTTAGCTCTACTGCTCGAGAGTTTGCCGATATGCACCTCGTGTATCGGTTCGCTGAATGGAACTGAAGGGCAAAGCGGCGACACATACTGAGCTGTTACCGAAACGACGGCAGTCATCACGTTTTTACATTATCTTCTGATTTTTCTGGTACGTTTTTGTGATTGCGTCATACAGGCTTCTTCACTGTTGTGAAACTACTCTGAAGCGTTAAAGAAACTGGTGCAGACATGTGTATTCAAATACAGGGATACGTAAACAGGCAGAATCGTCGCTACGGTCGGCAATGCTTATATAAGACAACAAGTGTCTGGCGCAGTTGTTAGATCGGTTTCAGCTGCTACAATGGCAGTTTATCAAGATTTATGTGAGTTTCAACGTTATGTTACATTCGGCGCACGAACGATGGGACACAGCATCTCCGAGGTAGCGATGAAGTGGGGATTTTCTTGAACGACCATTTCACGAGTGCACCGTGAATTGCAGGAATCCGGTAAAACATCAAATCTCCGGCATCGCTGCCGCCGGAAAAAGATCCTGCAAGAACGAGACCAACGACGACTGAAGAGAATCGTTCAACGTCAAAGAAGTGCAACCCTAACGCAGATTGCTACAAATTTCAGTGCTGGCCCATCAACAACTTCCTGCGTCTGAACCATTCAATCAAACATCATCGATATAGGGCTTTCGGTGCCGCAGACCCACTCGTATACCCTTCATGACTGCACGACATAAAGCTACACTCCTCACCTGGGCCCATCAACACCGACACTGGACTGTTAAAGACTGGAAACACGTTGCCTGGTCGGACGAGTCTCGTTTCAAACTGTATCGAGCGGACGTTTACGGGTATGAAGACAACCTCATGAATCCATGAACTCTGTATGTCAGCAGAGGACTGTTCAAGCTGGTAGAGGCCCTGTATTGGTGTGGGACGTGTGCTGTTGGAGTGATTTGGGATCCCTGATACGTCTAGATACGACTCTGACTGGTGACACGTACGTAAGCATCCTGTCTGATCGCCTGCATCCATTCATGTCCATTGTGCATTCCGATGGATTTTAGCAATTCCAACATGACCATGCGACATCCCACACGTCCAGAATTACTACAGACTGGATCCAGGAACACTCTTCTGAGTTTAAACACTTCCGCTGGTCACCAGACCTTACACACGTGAACATTACTGAACATATCTGGGATGCCTTGCAACGTGCTATTCAGGAGAGATCTCCACCCTTTCCACTCTTACGGATTTATGGACAGCCCTGCAGGATTCATGGTTTCAGTTCCCTCCATTCTACTTTAGATATTAGTCGAGTCCCTATCACATCGTGTTGAATCATTCCTGCATGCTCGTGGAGGCCATACATGGTATTAAGCATGTGTGCCAGTTTCTTTGGCTCTTCAGTGTATATTCACAGAAATAAAGGTACTTGGGGTACAAAACGAATAAATCGCAGCTAAACGTTTGCTATTTCACGTGCCAGCAGAGACCACGGGTCCCTTGTACCAAAATACTCAGGAAATACATATGAAAAATCTCCGAAATTTTGTCGCTGAAGGTCAGTATCACACTGTTCCTCTGCGAATGGCGCCGTTCGTGGTTCACATCCTATCAGCTTGACGGATCACTATCGCGTTTTATGATTTCCACTCTACTTCTTACTCCTTTTATTTTGCAATTCAGAGTCACGTGAAATTATTCATATTTCACTCATATGCGCCATATTTTCTGCCCTGTAAGCCCTTCAGCAAAAGAATCGAACACATTCTGATGTACAGAGATCTGGAAACCAAATTAGGTGGCAGATGGGGTGTACGTTTGAACCATTCCTTCACTGACACATACAGGGTACCAAGCAATTCAGTATTACTGGGTAGAATGAGAGTGTGGGGGAGGGCGGTGGGTACGCTTAAGCGTGTGAGCGGTGCCCACGACCATCTTATAAGGTGGGACGGAAATTTAAAATCAGTAAATAAAAGAAATATTACACACACACACACACACACACACACACACACACACGTCCCATTTATCTTGACCACCCTCAATAACTGTTTGTCCAGATGCAAATTACAAAATGTTTCAAGCAAATGTTCTTTAGCCGTCAGGGGGACGTCAATCAGCATGACTGCCATAGTTGTAGCTTTGTTTTTTACAAAGATATGAACAGCGGTATGAGTTACTTAAATGGCACCCTGTATTATTTATTCGGTAATTCATTTCCTCTCCTAAAGACCTATTCAAAAATGTATCACAGTGTACAATTCACTGAAACACGATGTTATTAATTACATAACACGACATTGACGTTGACGCTCCCAGCGCTTAGTGCAGGTACTCGGGGTAGTGGAACACATCCACGTGCTGACGTTGACAGAAGACAAATGTAAACATAAGTAGAATGCACACCCGTCATTGCGTCAACCGTCGTCAGTTGATGTACACCAACGAAGAGAAGGTAGAAAGGCCACTCATCTATGGGGGGGATGGCCGAGCAGTTCTAGGCGCTTCAGTCTGGAAACGCGCGACCGCTACGGTCGCAGGTTCGAATCCTGCCTCGGGCATGGATGTGTGTGATGTCCTTAGGTTTAGGTGTAAGTAGTGCTAAGTTCTAGAGGACTGATGACCTCAAATGGTAAGTCCCAGAGACGTTAAGTCCTCAGAGCCATTTGAGCCATCTATGGGGAATGGAAGTTAGCAGAGCAGTAACTGCAGTACTGCTTTCTTATGTACGGGTACATTTAGTACAGTAGTTATGCATTTTAAATACCGTTGTGCGTAGTAGGCTTATAGTAAAGGCTGTCCATCCTACAAACTGCATCCACATAACGTTTCTTTTATTGTTGTTGTTGTTTAAGGTAGGCGAAATGCTATACAGGCAGCGGAACTGTACAGATAGCGATATCCTGGCCAGAACCCACCTTCCCGACGGATGTTTTCTCATCTTGTTGCTACTTTTCAGGAAAAGGGAAGCTTCAACCCACGACAACGCAGTCGTCGTAGCACTCGCACAGACGAAGCTGCCCAAGTTACTGTTCTACCTTCCGATGCTCTGAATCCACATGTGAGCAGACGACAGCTTGAACACGAGACTGGCATTCCTGAAACCAGTGTACATCATATTCTTACATGTCATCGCTTCCATCCTTACCATGTACACCTACATCAAGAATTGCATGGGAATAATTTCCAGAATCGTGTACACTTCTGTCAGTGGGCATCGCAGCAAACCCTCGCCAACCAGAACATCTTCTCCAATTTGCCATTTACCGATGAATGTTCCTTCTCAAACAAAGGACAGGTAAATACAAGGAACATGCATTATTGGTCCAGCGACAACCCACGATGGCTTAGACAGGTGGACCATCAGCGTCAATGGAGAGTTAACGTCTGGTGCGGGATGCTCGGTACTACAATTATTGGCCCTTATTTCATCAGTGGAAGGCTAAACAGCACAGCGTATGCCAACTTCCTCAGCCAAATTCTTCCTCCTCTTCTGACTGAAATTCCGCTGAGAACCAGAATGCTTATGTGGTATCAACACGGTGGATGTCCAACACAATGCCTTGCGTGCACGTCGTGTTCTGAACCGAAGGTATCCTGCCAGGTGGAATGATCGAGGAGGAGCTGTTACTTAGCCTGCTAGGTCTCCAGATTTAAATCCTCTGGACTTTTTTCTTTGGTGATGCATTAAAGACGTTCTCTATCGCGATATTCCAACAACTCCAGAGGACATGCAGGAACGTATCGTGCTTGCTTATAATTCTCTTCAGAAGGCAACACTGGAACCAGTAAATAATTCTTTCATACAACGAGTGCACCACTTTGAGCACCATTGAATGTTCTACTCCTGGGAATTGTTACAGGAGAGTCAAAGTCAATTTTGTGTTATTTTCTTACTTGCTTTTCATTTGTTTTCTGACAACTCCAGCAAGTGGACGAGTTTGTGATTCATGGCTCAAAGTCAATGTTGTGTTATGTAATTAATAACGTTGTGTTTCAGTGAATGTTACACTGTGATACTTATTTGAATAGGTGTTTAGGGGAGGAAATGAATTACCGAATTAAAAATATAGGGTGCCATTTAAAAAAGTCATACGGCTGTTCATATCTTTGTAACAAACAAAGCTACATCGAAGGCAATAATGCTGATTGACGTCCCCCTGACGGCGAAAGAATATTTGCTTGAAATATTTTGTAGTTTCCATCTGGACAAACAGTTATTTAGGGAGGTCAAGATAAATGGGTCACCCATATATATATATATATATATATATATATATATATATATATATATATATATATGGGTTCCCTGATATGTGTCGACAAACTTCGAGCGGTGTACTGAAAAGCATTAGATAATTTACAGGGGTCCAGGAGAAAAATAAATTGAAGATGGAAATCCACATCCGAAACCATCATCCACTGAGGCAACAGAGCATTCATAGGGAACAAGGCCTTTTCATGAAGCAGCTAGCTCCATCTTCTGCACTAGCAAGCAGTCGCGATCACTGAAGAACAAACAACAATTGAACAATTTGAGGCGTTCCACCCATGGTCCATCAGCGCACAAAGTTACATTTTCTGCTGAAAGTGTGACCTAGACGCAGGAGTCGGCGCTGGAGCCTATAACTTTGACGGTCTGCAGCGTCGTTGGATGACGTTTCCGGACACGGGTTCCTATCCTGGATTTGATCCTGAAGACATCCTCTCTAGCCCCTCGAAGTTTCTCCCAGCATTTCTGGTACACACTGTATATACCGAGACTAAGAGCTATCAGGCGCATACTCTCTGATGTTTCGGCAGATATTTGCCGTTTCGTTATTGCAGTGTGCCTTTGGTGTCATCCCAAACAACCACTGCTTATCACGTTTCCACACAACGCAGAGCGTTGATGGTGAGTATCGGCCGGTTTTCTAATACAAACAAAACTATTTTTAAAGCAGAATTTTAGATGCCCATTCTATAAAACGGTCCCAAATTAGTCTAGTCTATATGTGTTAAACAGGGACATAGAAGTACGAAGAATAATGAGCACATCAGCGGCGACAGCAGTGCCCTGGCCCGTACTGACTGCTACCGGCAGTTTATCGTAGTCCGCTGGCCACTAAACTCCCTGGCCGCAAACCCAGTCGAGAATCTGTGGGACAACCTCTAGCCGGATGTCGGCGCGTTGGATCCTCCACCGAGAAAGCTAACTCAGCTGTCCATGGCATTGGATCCGGCATGGCTTTTCATCCCCGTACTGCAAAAGGTGATAAATCAGGCTTTTGACAGATGGTCATGTTAATGTGACTGGACAGTGTAGATGACCTTTTAAGTATATCAAGTAATCTGAAAGGAAGGGAGATCGTGATGAGTTAAAGTTCTGAGTCAGCGTCTTAGGCGTGGTCCAAGTAGACCTAATGATATAGCCCTGGGCACGTGAACCTAGTGTCCATATTCGATTCTCAGTCTGTGCCCCCTTTAGCTTTGCCTCGAATAGCCATTTCAGTATCTTCACTCGCTCGTTGTCAATTACTTCGTCAGCGACACACTGTCCTCTTCCAGAGCGGTGACGAAATGTGGTGCCCTTTATGACAATATAAAAAGGGAAAGAAATACCAGAGCAGTAGCAAAAAATACTCTCCATCTTAAAAAATGTTATGTGTCTGGTATGATAAAGGACGCGCTGCGTATACTGGTTTGCCTCTCAGGAATAGTACACGGCTGCAGCTACATATCGCCAGCAACTCAGACACTACTGAAGATACCAGTCGTAGAACACTGTATCTTATGTTCACACCCGGATAGCGAAAATAGCTGTTGGCGTACTACATCGATAGAAGATTCCACATTCTTCGTGCTCTACAGTTCTTGTGGCTCAGAAATTCACTTTTCCCTCTTATTTAAGTGATTGTATTGGCAACAAAGATGGTTTCAGGACATGTTCAAACGATATTGTGAACAGAATTTTATAGCCGTGAACTCGAGAAACTGTCTACATCTTCATCTGGATCTGCACTCGGCAAACCACATACGTTATGTGGCAGAGAGTACCAAAAATGTTCAAATGTGTGTGAAATCTTATGGGACTTAACTGCTAAGGTCATCAGTCCCTAAGCTTACACACTACTTAATCTAAAGTATCCTAAGGACAAACACACACACCCATGCCCGAGGGAGGACTCGAACCTCCGCCGGGCTCAGCCGCACAGTCCATGACTGCAGCGCTTAAGACCGCTCGGCTAATCCTGCGCGGCACAGAGAGTACCTCATGTACCATTGTCACTCACTGTCTCCACATACACGTAAACCATAATTACCAAGCAAACATTTGGGGTTACATTCGTCTGGTATGAGAAGCTCCCAGGGGGGTGCAGTAGGGGCCGAGCCGCACAATAACCCTGGGTTCGATGTGGGGCGACGGTGGGGTGAGTGGATTGCTGTAGCTTGTTGTGGGGTTGTGAACCACTGAGAGCTACGGCGGGGACGAAGCCTCTCCGTCGTTTCTAGGTCCCCGCTTCAGTACACACATGCCATTGTCACTTCCCCATTTCTTGTTCCGGAGCCAAAAGGCGCGCGAGGACAAATATAGTTGGTAAGAACAAGTGTGAGATTGAATCTCTAATTTTAACTTTACGATATCTTGCGAGGTACAAATATTGATTAATTTTTCTACGAAAGTACGCTCTCGAAATGCTAACAGTAAACCATACTGTCATGCTCAACACCTCTCTTGTAGTGCCCCCGACAGCCCCCCTCCCCCTCCCACGCTCGCCACTGGATTTGGATGAACATCTGTGTAAGGATTTCGTATTTCCTAAGCATACCCGCGAGGAAATGTGTTGCTATTAATTGGATCTTCGCTGTTCCCTTCATCAGTCGTAGCTGGTAACAATCCCGCGCTGAGGAAGAATACTCCATTAACTGTCTAATGAGAGTTTTGTGCGACAGCTCCTTCATGGGTGGACTTCTTGAGGGTTCTTCAAAAATGGCTCTGAGCACTATGCGACTTAACTTCTGAGGTCATCAGTCGCCTTGAACGTAGAACTAATTAAACCTAACTAACCTAAGGACATCACACACATCCATGTCCGAGGCAGGATTCGAACCTGCGATCGTTGCGGTCACCCGGTTCCAGACTGTAGCGCCCAGAACCGCACGGCCACTCCGGCCGGCGAGGGTTCTTCCAGAGAATCTCAGTGCGACGTCTGCATTTCCTACCACCAGCTTCTTGGAGTCGTCGGGCTAATGATCGCCCCGTCGACATACTCCTAAAATACGTACACGATACTACAGTGCCTGTGGTATTCAGAAATACGATGCACGTACTGCGGCGACTACGCCATAATGGTTGAATACTTGTAGAAATTTTGGTGTGTGCTGTCTGAGGCGCCTTGCCACGGTTCGTGCGGCTTCCCCCGTCGGAGGTTCGACTCAACCCTCGGGCACAAGTGTATGTGCTGTCCTTAGCGTAAGTTAGTTTACGTTAGATTAAGTAGTGTGTAAGCCTAGGGACCGATGACCTCAGCAGTTTGGTCCCATAGAAATTTACAATTTTTACAAATTTTGGTCTGGCCGTAACACGTGCTCGGGTGGCCTAATGGTAAGGCGACACCACACATTTTCATTCGTCATTCCATTATTCAGCTGATGTTTGTCCACGTCTCCAATTGCGAATGCATTTCATGTAGTCGTACATAATTTCCAGTGACTGTTCGTCAGTTGTGTAGTAGACAGTCACGGGACTTTCCTACTATGGGCAGTTCGTTTCATTTGTTTATGTTTAAGGTCAGCTGCCAGTCCCCTCCTTTAGGGTACGCACAAAGGTACTTCCCCGTAAGAACATTTCTCAGCCGGCCGCGGTGGCCGAGCGTCTCTAGGCTCTTCAGTCCGGAACCGTGCGACTGATACGGTCGCAGGTTCGAATCCTGTCTCGGGCATGGATTTGTGTGATGTCCTTAGGTTAGCTAGGTTCAAGTAGTTCTAAGTTCTAGGGGACTGAGGACCTCAGATGTTAAGTCCCATAGTGCTCAGAACCATTTGAACCATTTTTTAAATATTTCTCACCAGTAAGAACTACAGGCTGTGTTCTTATTGCTAGGCACACTTCCATTCCGATCACAAAGATAGTCTAATGCACCATACGCTCGTATTTTACTCATTATGTGGCAATGCGGCACTGTGTCGGACTCCGGAAGTCAAGGAATCCGGCACCCAACAAGGCGCTTCTGACTAGTGCCTTCTGCGTCTCATAGACGAAGTGAAAGATCTAGATGTCAGAATTTCTTGTTCTTCTAATTGCGAAATTCTTCACGATACTGACGTAAGTGATGTAGGCTTGCAGTTTGGTGCAACTGTTCGACTACCAGTCTTGAAAATGAGAATGACCTGTGCATTATTCCAATCACAATCTTCTTTCTTCCAGCTTCATACAGTACACTGCTGCAAGAAGAACAGCAATTGATTTTGCATACTCTCTGTATGATGTCATGGGTATCCACTCAGGTAAATTTGCTTTATCTCCTTTGAGCGATTTTTAGTTGATTTTCTGCGCCACGATCTCGATATCTGTCGATTTGGTGTTAGTGCGACTTCTCAAAATGAGGAACCGTAGTACGATCACACGCAGTGAAAAAGTTTCGAAAATGGAATTTAGTATTTCGATCTTCTCTCTGTTATCTTATGTTTTGGAGTAAGGTTCAAATGGCTCTGAGCACTATGGGACTTAACATCTGAGGTCATCAGTGTCCTAGAACTTAGAACTACTTAAACCCAACTAACCTAAGGACAGCACACACATCCATGCACGAGGCAGGATTCGAACCTGCGACCGGAGCGGTCGCGCGGTTCCAGACTGAAGCGCCTGGAACTGCTCGGCCACATTGGCCGGATTTGGAGTAAGTATGAACAGTGTTTGCAGGGAGAAAGTGATAGAATGAATATTAAACTGATGAATATTTCGCGAATAACTTTTCAATGAATTTCTTTCGAACGAAAGTATAAATTAGTAATTTATGAGTGTAGGGCATCCCTAATATAAATACTTATAGCAACTGGAAGACACGCAAAATTTTCCTTCAAATTAATATGTGCGTAATAACAATCTGTTGAGATTTCGTTCTCAGATGCAATCAGTGCTCTTAGAAACATTAAACGTTCGAGCCTTTATGACTGTAATCAATTAGAGGACGACTTGTGGTAGTATCACACCTTTTGTTCTGGATGAGCACTCTTCAAAGTAATAAAATCAAGTCCGCTTTATATATAATTGCTGGCAGTTCGTTAGTAACTTTGAGAACTGACGTTCATTCTGAAAACATGCCGAAATCAAAACAACAGCGCTTTCTGTACCCGCGTTTAATGGCGAATCTTTCTGGAATGCCACTGATTTAGTCAGGACTTGTAAGTCGTCCTTCTTATGCCGTCGACTGGGCTCACATCTGGCTCCAGTTAATAACGACCACTTTTCTTGCTTATTCTTTACACACATTTAACATCGTTTAACTTTTTTTCCATGCCGAAAATACCCTCCGCGAAAATTTCCTCCCTCCTCCCCCCCTTCCCCCACCAATCGGGAGGTCGTTGCTCGCAGACTTAATAACGGCACATCTACATGTTTATGAGCCCGCTGGACTCGCCCACGATCTGCATAAATCTGGCGGACTGAGAGCAGACGGCGCTTGTTGCGGCATCGGCAGGCTGGAGTGTCGCCCACGCCAGGGCAGGTGTCTCTGAAGAGTGGTGTAGTGACGTGTAAAGAAGTGAGCAAGCAAGGAACGATAGGGATTTACTTCCCGTCAACGCCGACGTGGAGAACGAGATCGGGCTGAACAAGAATGGGGAAGGTAATCAACCGTCTCCAATGAAAGGACACGACTGTGGAAACCATGCAAACGACTCAGGAAAGGTAGCTACGAAAGGCTCGGCTAGGTTAGTCTCTAGCCTCGGACCTGTGAATGTCTCTGACCAGATACCAGATATATATTTTCATTTTCTGAGCTAATTTATCGAAGTTTGAAATAGATGCCAATAAGGAGTCATCTTTGAGTCTTATTTGCAAAAAAAAAAAAAGTTATTTCAGTCTGAGGATTGCTGGCAGTTGCACAATACAGTGGTCAGGAGTTTCACAACCAGATGTCAGAGTTGCTGATGAGTCTTCAGGCATGTATGGTTGTGGTCGAAGAAACTTTTTGATTCCTGGCGTTTCATCCGGAGCTGCGCTGGACATCTTCGGAGGTGCTCCTGGCGACTGACGATTCGGACCTCGGAGAGCGACATAAATACTGTGTAAAGTGGGCGGCGTGGAATTTACTCGTCATCAGCAGAGACAATCTTTATCAGAGATAAAACTGCGCTATCGATTATCTCCTATCAGTGACAAAACTTATCCATCGATTCTGCAGAGCAGAGTCTGGGAACTATATAAACACTCAAAGTTTGGTCAGAAAACACTCTATCCATTAGAGCGAATAGCACGCCTGCCCGTGTAGATAACCCAAATGGCGCTCTATTACACTACTGGCCATTAAAATTACTACACCACGAAGATGACGTGCAACAGACGCGAAACTTAACCGACAGGAAGAAGATGCTGTGATATGCAAATGATTAGCTTTTCAGAGCATTCACACAAGGTTGGCGCCGGTGGCGACACCTACAACGTGCTAACATGAGGAAAGTTTCCAACCGATTTCTCATACACAAACAGCAGTTGACCGGCGTTGCCTGGTGAAACGTTGTTGTGATGCCTCGTGTAAGGAGGAAAAATGCGTACCATCACGTTTCCGACTTTGATAAAGGTCGGATTGTAGCCTATCGCGATTGCGGTTTATCGTATCGCGACACTGCTGGTGGCGTTGGTCGAGATCCAATGACTGTTAGCAGAATATGGAATCGGTGGGTTCAGGGGGGTAATATGGAACGCTATGCTGGATCCCAACGGCCTCGCATCGCTAGCAGTCGAGATGACAGGCATCTTATCCGCATGGCTATAACGGATCGCGCAGCCACGTCTCGATCCCTAAGTCAACAGATGGGGACGTTTGTAAGACAACAACCATCTTCACGAATAGTTCGACGACGTTTGCAGCAGCATGGACTATCAGCTCGGAGACCATGGCTGCGGTTACTCTTGACGCTGCATCACAGACAGGAGCGCCTTCGATGGTGTACTCAACGACGAACTTGGGTGCACGAATGGCAAAACGTTATTTTTTCGGATGAATCCACGTTCTGTTTACAGCATCATGATGGTCGCATCCGTGTTTGGCGACATCGCGGTGAACGCACATTGGAATCGTGTGTTCGTCATCGCCATACTGGGCGTGATGGTGTGGGGTGCCATTGGTTACACGTCTCGGTCACCTCTTGTTCGCATTGACGGCACTTTGAACAGTGGACGTTACATTTCAAATGTGTTACGACCCGTGGCTTTACCCTTCACTCGATCCCTGTGAAACCCTACATTTCAGCAGGATAATGCGCGCCGCATGTTGCAGGTCCTGTACGGGCCTTTCTGGATACAGAAAATGTTCGACTGCTGCCCAGGCCAGCACATTCTCCAGATCTCTCACCAATTTAAAACGTCTGGTCAATGGTGGCCGAGCAACTGGCTCGTCACAATACGCCAGTCACTACTCTTAATGAACTGTGGTATCGTGTTGAAGCTGCATGGGCACGCCATCCAAGCTCTGTTTGACTCAATGCCCAGGCTTATCAAGGCCGTTATTACGGCCAGAGGTGGTTGTTCTGGGTACCGATTTCTCAGGATCTGTGCACTCAAATTGCGTGGAAATGTAATCACATGTTAGTTCTAGTATAATATATTTGTCCAATGAATACCCGTTTATCATCTGCATTTCTTCTTGGTGTAGCAATTTTAATGGCCAGTAGCGTATATTCATAGACGGACCAATCAGTTGCAGACGCCGTGGCTGCCTTAGACTTCTCAGCTAGCAGAATTTAGGTCAGAGTAGTAACGACTTTGCCCCTTGGAAGCATGAGAAGCACAAAGGCAAATCAGGAAAGTGCATAGGCAGAAGAGCTAGAGTCCAATAGTCAACAACCTGTGTCCCCCAGCCCTGCCGCCTAGGCACTACCAATAAATCACAGGAGTACAGGGAATTCCATGGTCTAATAACAGCTTCACGTAACACTTGACGGCCTTTAACCATCTCAACCTAGATGGGGCAAAGCTGTGAGTGGGATGGCTTACAGGAATATTATCTGTTAATTCAATTTTACAATCTACTCCTTTAATTTCGCCTAATACGTCAGTGACCACATCCCAAAATTCTTCACATACATCCACAATGTGTTACCTCTGTTCAGCTGGTAAATGTTCAAGATCGTAAGTCTGGATATTGATACAAAACGAAATGGTAACATGGTTTCGATGCCCTGGCCGACCGTTCACTGCACGATCACAAAACGTAAAGACTCTCTGGCGTGCAAACTCAAAATAAAGTTTTTTCTGACTCCACTGAGGAAGTAGCCCAGCCTTACAGATGAAGTCAGTACCTGTAGTGACCGACACAGACAATTTACGTGCCACCATAAGTGGGAGTGTCAAATTAAACACCTTTCAGCCGTCAGTTTTCAACCTTATTTTATTGGGCAAAGAGTTTCAGCGTTTTACTACGCCGTCTCCAGGCCCTGTGTACGGACAACAATGGTACCAATATCAGATGGATAACCACAAAAAAAGGGGGGAGGGGGGGGGGCGTGGTGCAAGTCTTATATACAGTGGTAATATTGTCGCAGAAGATGCTGAGTAGTCCCGTGGTGTAGTGGTTATTAGTGGTTATGATACTAAACTATTGCATGAGGGTCGTGAGTTCAAAACTCACCTGCACTGTACAATTTTAATTTGTATATTCGGTTCGAGTACATTATAGAAGTATCCACAAATGTCAAGCATCATTGTACTGGAATGTTCTGTAGCTGTATATATACTGTATGTGTTCTGGCCGGAGCGAGTTCGCTCCGCGCTCTTGTATGTGTAAGTGCAGAATAAACCTTCGTTAAAGTGAAGCTAGCGTTCGTCATTCATCTAATTACAGCTACTTCTACATGACAATATGTAATAAAATGAAAAGAGCAATATCAACCAGTAAAGGAAGTTACAGACAAATTAAGGAATAAAATAAGAGATCAGTGCAGACCATATTAACTTAAACTGGCGAGAAAAGTATATACGTCACATAAACATAAAAAAAGAAATCTGCTAATCGTAAGTCAGTTTTTCATGTCACGTTGTAATGCTAATCCAATGCCCGTAAAACAACTGGAGCAAAATAATGTAGTCGTATACTGACGAATTCAGACTGAACATAAAACGTTTGATTACATACTGTCATACACTAGTAAGACTTATATCACGTACAGGAGGTCAACCCCATAACTGGCTGTATCATAATTTATTACTAATAACTAATAAAAGGATAATAACTACATCAGTGCAATTTATCGATCACAACTCGTAAGATGCAACAAATTTAATAAAACATTTCTAATGTAATCTACCGTAACGAATTCCCACTAAGCGGCAAGTATTAAATGTGCAAAGGTAAAACCACATTATCACGAAAGCGATAAGTCTGCCATTAACATCGTATGGCTAGGTGATATATTAAATCATAAGTTATGGAATAAGCATAAAAGAAAAGTACCGCGATTTATACGCTGATTACACTCAGAAAAACCAAGGGCGTTTGCCTCTACATGTCATGTAGGCCTTAAACAAGGGAAGAGATAGATGTATGACATACGACAGAAAAACCACCAGAGCACATGTTTGGGGGTATACGACCTAATGTGTAAAATGTCAGTTAGAACCTTTGTGATTAGATGGTTAATTGAGAACGTGGATATCAAGGAATATACAGGAACACTGTGTATGGTATTACCAAGTCAACATATGTGCAGGTGAGCAACCTGAATAATCACCTACGTCAACTAATGAAATTAGTAATAGCGTGAAAACTATCACTCGTCAAGTAACATGAAAACAATGTAAAGAGGGAAAGAACTCACTCTCCTGAACATATGTTGCGTTGATAACACTTGCACCGGTTATTACTCCACAACGCCTCGACGGAGGAACGTACGTGGACTTCCTGAGGAATACTCTGGGTTGCTTGAGGTGGTTATGTATTTCTACATTACGGAGCACCACCCCACTTCCGTATTACAGTTCGCCGACACCTAAACAACATCTTTTCCGGACGCTGGACAAGACGCGCAGGCTCTGTAGCATGGACTGGTAGATCATCGGACTTAAACCCCTAAATATTTGCTTATGGGGTTTCAGGAAAGCATTGTGTATGCTGCACCAATTCCTGATGTGTAGGCCCTTCAACTGTGTGTTCACGACGCCTGTGACGCTGTTCGGAGAGATGTCGTAACGTAGGAAAGAGTGCGGAAATTCATGATGCGTCGTTTCCACGCGAGTGTTGCATCCCATGGACGCCGCTTTCAACATCTGCTGTGACCGTGTTCCGTGACGACTTCTTGTCGTTGTACGCATCCTGTATATTTATGAGTACATGTTTATAGGACTTTTATTCTTCCATTTGCAGTCAGGGGTCCGTCCTTGCAATTTATCGGTTTCATTAATGTCCACTCTGTATAAAAGAGATCGTACGTGAATATTTTAGCGAGGCACACTTAAGTATTGCTAGGGTGTTTAGGATCTCCAATAGGTCGAATTAAAGGACATAGAAGGAATTCAGAGTCTGTTACATTTATCGCCACCAGGTTCAATTAACGAGTATTACGGACATGACCAGTGAATACAAAATGGCAATACCTGGAAAGAAGACGACGTTCTTACCGCGAACACTCCTGAGAAAGTTTATAGAATCGAAAGATTACTGGATGAGTATCCGCAGCCAAACTTTTTCATGCTCGTAAATCCTTTATTAGGGGCACGACCGGTTTCGCGATTTTAATGTCCAGCATCAGGTGCAAATAATAATAAAAAGAAGGATACCGCAAACAATTTTACTCAGAGACGATATGCCACTGACAAAAAGCGTCCAGAAGACCGAATACTTAGATTAAGTAGGCAGGCTACTTTTAGTTTCCGTTCCTAACGCTTTCTTTAAACTTGGGAAATTTCGCAGAAAGGGATAGTTACAGACAAAAAAAAAAAAAAGAAAAACATGACATGAAACTGGAACATTTGAATAAATGGGAAGAGAGAATAGATTATAAAACGCACGGGGAAGAGGGGGAGGGGGAGGAGGGAGGAGAAGAAGGACGGGAAGAAACAAAATGTAAACAGTATCTCGGAGCCGCGTCGGGGCTGAACCCTGCGACTGCCATACAGGGACTGACTGGATATTAACATGGCTGAATGTCAAAAGCGGAAGGGGAGCGGCGTAAGCGCGGAAGCACGGCTAGCGTTCGATAAACTTCAAGGAAATGGTTGGGCGCTGGCGTACAAAATAAGCGTACTGATAAAAGTTGCAACTCTCAAGTGAATAATTGACAGAAATAAGGATAAAAACCTAGAACCTGTTGTGGTCCATTTGTAGACACAGCATTTAGAATTGAAAAGTCTTAAAAATAGTTAAAATTTCTTTAAATTTTTTCAAAAAATTTCAGAAAATTTTTAAAAACATTTAAAAGAGCGAATGGCATTTGTAAAGGCACCAAGGATGAGAAGGTGAGGGGGAAACGGCGGATGAACCAGGCTACTAATTTCAGGCATAAAGCCATTTTGGCCAACTTTGATTACTTAAATGAATAGCCTGGCTCATCCACCCTCTCCCCCTTATCTCCTCTTCCTTGGTGCCTTTATTAGAGCTCGTGATGCGGAATACCGTAAAATTTCCAGTACAATTTTTTTTAACCAACTCCCATTTCTTTAAACACAAGAAACAGACGCTAGTGACGATCTTGCAGGTGTACTAATTTATGAAATTTTTTCACAATTGCTGAATATTTCTGACATGGGGTCGTAGACACTATAACATCTGAAAGTTTGAGTCGGTGCTGGAAGCGTACTCGGATATACGAAGTCGTTAATGTGACAAGCGAGAAATCAGTGTTCGCATCCCGGTCAGACATAAATTTTCACATGTCACCAATCTTCACACCTAATGCAGCTAATGTCGGAAAGACTCCACAGTTCCTCCTGTTAACTTCCAATTCCTGTACGTTATATCACTACAACGGAATCAATAGCATTAAACCTTGATTAAAATTTGCCAAAAAAAAGAAAACTCTCAATTCCCAGATAAAACCGGAATCAATCTCTTCGTAATTTCCAGTACACCATAAAGCAGTCTCAGCAGTGTTTTGTCAGTATGGCAGAGCTGCTGGAATAGAAGAGAAACTATAGTAGTATTTACTTTTACTTCACATTAGAAGATGAAACAAAAATACTGAGTATTCATCGTGGTCAGCACTTCTTCCTGCACTCTATAAAGCAGCTATATTTTTCAGGAACAATCAGTGACGTAATTACTTAAATAAATACCCATTTTCAGCATCTCGGTAGTACAATTTTTATATTTGCAAGGAAGGCAAACATTCGGGCACTGCGATGGAGGTGGTACCTCAAAGGCGTTGAGCATGCCACGCCGTCAGCCAGCTATAAACACGTGGTGCGTCGGTTTCGCAGTATTTGCAGCAAGCACTTACGTCTGTGTACTGCTGTACGCTCGCGGCTGGCGCGATATTAAACACTTCACATCCTCAAAGGCGCACACGTGAGAGATCTTCTCACAGGCTGGAATGCGGCATCCGCGCTCTTGCAGTTTACATCTGTAGCGTGTGCTCGTAATTAATGAATCACGGTTGGCCGTACACACTAAACCGTGTAGATTCCACAGGTGGAATCGGAATTCCTGTATTTATTGCCCGTCTGGGTAATATATTGTTGTTCCTCTTATGTTTTCTTCCGCTTCTGCTTTTTTGTATGCAATTTTTATACATACAGTTTGAACAACTGGGGAGTGTACCTGCGCATGACGACAGCCAAGTACCGTGTCTTGCTTCAGCGGTGAATCCATCAGCCTCCCCAGAGTACAACAGGAAAACGCAGCTCACAGGGTACGTACGTAATAGTGTATTCTTCGAAGAACGACAATAACAGAATAACCTTACAAACGCGTCCTGGGCGTAACGCATCTCGAGTATGTTGCAAGGTTGCGTTTGCCTCTCGTTTGAGGGAGAACTTTAATTAGAATATTTAATTGCATGTCTTAATTTGGCCCTGTATATCTATAAAGATGATGAACAATGCTGATAGTTCGCCGAGAACTTATTTATTGTATCATCAGATAATCAATCCAAAAATTATTATACAATCGCGAGCACAAAGGAAATCCACACCAAGTCGTAGTAGAAAAATACGTGATAAATGGCAATACAGGGCGAATCTCGTAAAACGTGTACCGAAAATATTGCGGAAATGGAAAGTGCTATTGATGTGCGGCTTTCACAGAATGGATTGGTGGTCAGGAGCTCGTGAAATGAAATGCTAGTATGGCATTTATTGGCCGGAATATCCCCCTCGGCGTTCGGCCGCCGCATTGCAAGTCTTTTTTTAGTTTACGCCACTTCGGCGACTTGTGTGTCAATGGTGATGAAATGACAGTCTAATAACGCTTAGAAAGTTTATTGTTTGTTAAAACATACACTTTTTTTATGGAACATTGCTTAGTGACGTTAACAGACTAAAAGTAGGGTAAATTAGAATCTCAGCTGTGTTTGTCATAGGATTCTAGTGCGAGTCGTTTACGATATATCGTATTTTGAGAAGTTCCCACACCGACACTTGTAGAATACCTATGGTATCAAACACTAAGAACAACACAAGTGCGTACACTAGGCGTATGGATTCTGACCAGTGAAGAGACGATTGACAATCACAAGTTGTGTTCAGAATGAACACTGGCAGCGGCAATAAACGCTTCCAGTCGGGTATGGAACGACTGCTGCACATGTGCTAGCATTTCAACGAAGTCTGCAGTAATACGCCGTCGCATATCGTAGGGTGTAGTTGGTATGTCCATGTAGGCAACGTCTTTCAGTTTTCCCCACAGAAGATACAAGCGTCAGATCCGAGGAATGGGTCGGCCAAAGTAACGGTCCTTTGCGTCCAATCCAAGCCGCACGGTGGCTCAGCGTGTACGGTCAGAGGGATAGTTGTCCTTTGTAATAAAAAAAAAATCGAGTGAATAGATCAACGTTGAACTTGAACGCGTGTCACTGGACGTCCGCCTCTATCAAATGCAACGAACAATGACGAACAAAATTAATTCAACAAAAAAGAAAAAAGGAAAACGATTTGCTGTAGTACTTTGTGCACTATGGGCTGCACAGCCATCGTGTTGGTACCACAGGTTCCTCCTAGGCTGCATAGAAACTTCTTCTAGCATTCATGGAAGACGGTCTGTTAGGAGGCTGCGATACTTGTGGGCGTTCAGTGCTCCATCTACAGAATACGGGCCCCTGACTACCAATTCATTCTGTGAAAACAGCATATCAGTATTACTTACCACTTCCACAGTAGTTGTGTTGCAAGTTTTAGGCGATCCCCGCTGTATAGAATGCACAAACGACACAAACGAAAATAGAAAGCTGGTGAAAATGTTTGTAGGTTCAAACAGTGTTACAGGTGAAAATCCACATAGATAACATAGTAATGCCAACTGAAGAATACAGTGTCAATACATGGGTAAAGGAAGTGTTGCCTCCAAAATTTAGATTAATGTTACAAACATCAGGTGACGTGCAAACCAGTGGTGCTGCACTATCCCCGGAAAAAATTATTCTACATTTTATCGTTACAAATACGCCATAGCTGTTACCAAACGAGAGACCAATGAAACATACATACAAGGGGTCAGTAGTATAAAACAAATAAATACGAAGAGTGGTTGAAAATCGGTTAAAGCCCTGTGACTAAGTCAAGGACTAGTGTAAAAAATGTAAATATTGTGTGACTAGGGCCTCCCGTCGGGTAGACCGTTCGCCAGGTGCAAGGCTTTCGATTTGACGCCACTTCGGCGACTTGCACGTCGATGGGGATGAAATGATGATGATTAGGACAACACAACAGCGGTCGTTGAGCGGAGAAAAATCTCCGACCCAGCCGAGAATCGAACCCGGGCATTTGGGACTGACATTATGTCTTGCTAACCACTCAGCTACCGGGGTCGGACATGTGCTAGTCATAGGCACATATACAGACGGTGGTAGTATAGTGTACACAACGTATAAAAGGGCAGTGCGTTGTCGGAGCTGTCATTTGTACTCAGGTGATTCACATCAAAAGGCTTCCAACATGATTACGGCCGCACGACGAGAATTAATAGACTTTGAATGTGAAATAATAGTTGGAGCCAGATGCATCGGACATTCCATTTCGGAAAACGTTAGGGAATTCTGTATTCCGGGATTCACAGTGTCAAGGGTGTACCGAGAACACGAAGTTGCAGGCATTACCACTCGCTACGGAGAACTCAGTAGCCCCCGGCCTTCGCTTAAAGACCGAGAGCATTGGCGTTTGAGTAGAACTGTCAGTGCTAACGGACAAGAAACAATGCGCGAAATAACTCCTGAAATCAATGTGGTACCTACAACGAACATATCGGAGGACAGAGCGGCGGAATTTGGCGTCAGTGGGCTATGGCAGCAGACGACCGGCGCGAGTGCCTTTGCTAAGAGCACTACATCACCTGCAGCGCATCTCCTGGGCTCGTGATCGTGTCGGTTGGACCATAGAAGGCTGGAAAACCGTGGCCTGATCAGACGTGTTTCAGTTGGTAAGAGCTGGCAAAGGCAGAGGCACTGTGCAAGCTGGAGGTGGCTCCATAATGGTGTGGGCTGTGTTTACGTGGAATGAGGTCCTCTGGTCCAATGGGCCGATCACTGACTGGAAACGGCTATGTTCGGCTACTTGGTGACCATTTCTAGCCGTTCATAGACTTAATGTTCCCAAACAACGATGGAATTTTTATGGATGTCAATGCGCTATAGTACCGGGCCTCAGCTGATCGCATTTGGCTTGAAGAACATTCTGAACAATTCGCTTAAATCATTTGGCCACCAAGGTCATCCGACATGAATCCCAGCGATCACCAATTGGATATAATCAAGAAGTCAGTTCGTACACCGGCAGCTCTTTCGCTGTTATGGACGTCTATAGAGGCATCAGGGCTCAATATTTCTGCAGGGGACTTGCAACTGCTTGTTGAATCCATACCACGTCTAGTTGCTGCACTACGCCGGGAAAAAAGAGATCTGACACGGTATCAGGAGGTATCCCATGACTTTTGTCACCTCAGTGTAAAAAGCAATACAGAGTAATAAAGTGGAGAAAACAACATGAATTGCCTAACATACAAACGAACGTAGCCAGACAGAGTAACGAATCACAAAACCGTCAAAAATTTTAAAAAAGCAATGCCAACTACTTGCCACTTGCCCGTTGATGACAACATCTGTTTCATGCCGGCGACGCTATAAAATTTCCTACGCCTCAGTAATGTCGAGGTCTCCACCCTTAGGTTGAAAATGCAAGGCATCTAAAGCATCATTAATGAGGGAGGGGGCAACATACAGTGTAACTGTTCTAATGACACACAATGTTATTTTCATAAGTGTGCTTTCTAAATCTTGTTGTAAAATCTCTCCCCCGACTGATCCACATAGATTTTACAGCAAAAATCGCACTTGATCCTGTAAAGACCTTAGTTCTTAAACATCAGTATTATCATCGAGACTGTGCCGCGGAATCTTAGGTTTCCTAAAGGAGTGCGCAATCCTGTTGCAAAAAGAATCAAACTAAGACACAGAGATACGTGTAATTTTATACTTTGAAGATGATGACTGACGTTGTACTTTACTAAGAATTTTCTACTCATTTCTCGCATGTCCTTTTCCGAATAGCCAATAATATTTATTTCCTTCTCGACAGTATCTTAATCCAAACATAATTTCGCTAACCTATGAAACATCGATGAAAAATATGCACAGCTGTGCGCTGAAAGGCGACAAGAGTTGGCAGTAATAATTATATCAACAGCAGTTGGCTTACGAAAAGTACCAATGACCTTCATAATTTTTAACATTTTTATGCAGCGACAGCAACTGATATTGTTTATATAAGAATATACACCCTACAGTTCCAGGTTAACTTTATCGTTTACCTAGGTTTCAACGTTAGTAATAACGTCTTCTTCAGAACCTGTTTTTTTTCCCTTTATTGAATTTCAATTCCCCCCGAAGGGGGCGGGCTGGCAGCAGCTTAGTATGCCGCTCTTCAGCCTACAGACTTTGTTAGAAAGATGAAGAGAATAAATAATAAAAACAGGCGATAAAATCGGAGACTTAAAGAGTAACATGGCGAAAAGAAATCGTGGAACTTGAAACAAAAAACAGAGGGATGATGACGCTAAGAAAATACATACAAAGCAGACAGGTAAAACAATAGACAGACAATTAAAAAAACACGGCGACAGTCTGGTTTCTATTCGCAAAAGACGTAAAATCCACACCCAGCGACAGCATGGTTTCTGTTTGCAACACGAGAAAGACGAACAACACTGAACAGTCACTGGAACACTGCACTAAAAAGATGGCAAATGTGACATGCCACAGCCGAGAGCAGGTGGGGGGAAACTGAACAGATGAAGGGAAAATAAAAAAGGGGGGAGCCGGGAAAGGAGCTGATGGAGGATGAGGACCCATAAGAGGGGTGGGGGGCGCTGGGCAGACGCGACAGGGAGTGGGGTAGGCAGAGGAGGGGAATACAAAAGGACTCGGGGGGGGGGGGGGAGAAGAGAGGTAGGGAGAGGTTTAGTGGGGAGAAAACAGGACGGAAGGGGGGAAGAGGGAGCCCAGGGAAAGGACAGAGGAAAGGAGGGGGAGTGAGGATCAGAGTTGATAGGAGGGATAAATGGAGGGAGAGAGGGCATCATCCCAGAGAGCGAGTCAGAACCTGCAACAAGTTAATATTACAGTGCGCTAGTAAATTATATTAGATATGGTCATCATATAGGATGCAACGTATAGTACTTACATAAATTATTATTTAAATGTATGCCTAAAACAGGCCATGTCCTAAGTCATCTTCATAAAATTCGATGCATAACCACAAGGTTTTGTCACTTCTATTAAACCAACTGTAGAAATGCACTTTAAGCCCGTTGTATGGGCCTCGTCGTGTGACTAGAGACTGCGGACCACGAGGGCTTCGCGGTCTGCCTCACAGAGGGCGGCGCGCATGCACGAGACGTATAGAGTCAAACTCTTCTCTTATTACGCACGCGACAGATAACCTTTTTGCTATGAATTAATTTTATATTTTACTATTGTAAGTTAATTGCAGTATCCAGCATGACTACGTTTTACATTCTACTACAGAGCTTTCTAAACTGACCAACAAATCTCGTATGAACATCTGTAGGAAAGGATCTATTATTACAGAAACTGTGAGGTCACACATATCCACAATGCCTCTGGTCCCACCTACCTCATGCGGGTATTCTCAGAGTCCTCCCCATCCATAGACCATCTCCTCACCCAGGGTGCCCTGATAAACCACCGTCGCCACCCTGTTGAATCCTCCAAATCCCCTCCCCAATCCTACCGTTGCCAGCGGTGCCTGATGTACAATGACCACCTGACTCCCAACTGCAAAAACCCCCCCACCTGTCCCCATTGCAAGGCCTCCCACTTTCTCAAGAACTGCCCCAACCTCGCTGCTCCTCCTTCCTGTAATACCTGCAATGGCCCCCATCCCACATACTCCCACAAGTGTAAAGCAAAAACCCCCTCCAGCCACCCCTGAACTTACAGTCCCAGTTCGTCCCGTCGATCCTCCTGTCCATCCTAACAATTCCCTCCGTCCACCCCCCATGGCCGAGGACATCATCCGGTTCATTACCGTTGTACTCCAAAACATTCACCCTTTTCAGCGCCCGCACACCTTCCAACAAATATCCCTTGCTGCTCGCTCTGTTTTCCACCTGAACACCTTCGCCACTTACTCCCACAACCAAGCCCACTTCACCTTCACCCGCCTCGACACCCTAGTTTAAGTCTCTTCCCTTCCCTCTCTTCCCCCCCTCCTTCCCGTCATGGCGCAGCACGAGTCTCGCATCCTCTTCCAGAACATTCGCTCCTTCTGCTCCAACAAATACCTCCTCATGCACACCCTCTCCCACCACCAGGTCGACACCTTCCCCTTGAACGAAACCTTTCTCCAGCCTCACCATTCTATCCGCACCTTCCCCTATATCCTCCACCGCACTGATGCTCCTGGTCCTCGTGCGCAGGGTGGAGTCGCGATTGGCCACCTTAAGCATATCCCCGTCCGGCCACAACCTCTCCTCAATGACCCCACTGAACACCTTATCCTTAGCGTCTTCTTCCCTTCCCTCACCATTACCTGTGCCACCATCTATGTCCGCTCCACTGCTCCTCTTCCTTATGACTTCATCTCACACATTGACCACACCTTCTCCACCTATGTGATTGCCGCCGACCTCAACATCCATAGCCGCACTCCTGCTGCCCTTCGGCGGTGGCATCAGTTCCTCTCCACAATCCAGGGTGACCTTGTTCCCATTCCCCAGCACACCCGACCTGAAAGTAACACCACCCCCGATGTTGTCATTGCCTCCGCCAACCTCCTTGGGCGTATCACTTTTCCCCACCGTCATGGAACGTCCTTGACCCCACAGGTAGTGATCACCTCCCTGTCCTTCTCACCATAACGTCTGCAAACCGCCCCCCTCTGGCTCCGCAACCTGCACCCCCTCCCAAGATCGTCCATGACTATCGCCGTGCCAACTGGGATGCCTACCGGGACTCCATCTCCACCCAGGTCGAAAGCCACCCTCTTACCTATCGCCATCCTGACGACATCATCCGCGCCTCGTCCTTCCTTCAGGCGGTAATTACTGACGCCGTGGACGCCCATGTTCCTACTAAAACCATCCACCCACACCGTCCCACTCTCCCTCCGCGGGCTGTCCTCCTCCTCCGTGAATCCCGCCGCCTCTATCGCTCCTTCCTCCGCACTCGTGACAGGGATACACTCCAACGCCACCGGCAACTACAGCGACACGTACGGAACCTTATTACAGCAACGAAACGCCGGGACTGGCGCCAGACCTGCACACGACTCAATGCCACCCTCCCTATCAACTCCTCCAAGTACTGGTCCGCCTTCCATCGTCTTACTGGTTCCCTTTCCGCTCCCCACTACCCCCTTCTCCATAACGATCGCCCCCTTCTCGACAACCTCAGTAAGGCCAACCACTTCGCTTCCCACCTTTCCGAGGTCTTCTCCATCCCCGATGATCCCCACTTTGATTATTCTCTTTTCCCCACCGTCATGGAACGTGCTGATCCCTCAGTCGCTCCACATGCTCCTAGTCTCCAGTACTTGGGGCAGTTGCCCTCCTCCGACGTCAACACTCCCATCACAGCACAAGACATTAAACTTCTCCTCCAGTCCAAATGCAACACGGCCCCTGGTCATGACTGTGTCACCTACCGTCACCTTCGAGAAAGCCCCTATTCCTTCCTCACTGTCCTCGCCCATCTCTATAATGTCATCCTCTCTACTGGCTTCTACCCTGACCTGTGGGAGACCTCCCGCATCCTCCTATTCCTCAAACCCAACAAACCCCCTTCTGCCGTCTCTTCCTATCGTCCCATCTGCCACACCTCCATCTTCAGTAAGGTCTTTGAATCCATCCTCTCCCACCGTATCCATTGGCACCTTGCTCAACACCACCTCCTCCCCCTTACCCAGTGTGGCTTTCGACCCTCCTTCTCTGCTGACGACCAACTCCTCAACCTTGTTCACCTTCTGTCCCTCCAGCTCAACTCCCATCGCTCCGCCATTTTTGTTTCCCTTGACCTCCAAAATGCCTATGACCGTGTATGGCATCCCGGTCTCCTCTTTAAACTCCAAACCTACGCCCTGCCTATCAATTTTGTCCGTCTGGTCGCTTCTTTCCTCTCGCACCGTCCTTCCTATGTCACCCTCCACAACACCAACTCCCATATCTTTTATCCCATGGCTGGCGTCCCCCAGGGTTCTGTCCTCTCCCCTCTCCTTTATCTCTTGTATACAGCTGATATGCCCAAGCCACCCCCACCAGTCCACCTTCTCCAATATGCTGATGACACCGCCTTCCTGGCTCTCTATCCTACCCTTCAACGGTCTCAACGTATCCTCCAAACCCACCTTAACCAGTTCACCACTTGGTGTAACCAGTGGCTCCTCCGTCTCAACCCCTCCAAAACCCAGGCAATCATCATAGGCCGCACCACTCGCTCCTTTCGCCTCCATGATTTCTACCTCACCCTTTATGGTCGTCCTATCCAACTCACCCCCACCCTGAAATACCTTGGCCTCACCCTTGACCGACACCTCACCTGGACCCCTCATCTCCTGACCATCCAGCAGAAAGCCCATTCCCGCCTCCGCCTGCTGAAACTCCTGTCCGGCCGGACATGGGGATTGCATCCTTCTACCATCCTCCACACCTACAAATCCCTCATCCGTCCTATCCTCTGTTATGCCAGCGTCGCCTGGATCTCCGCCCCCACCCGCTTTTACAAGGCCCTCCAAATCCTTGAACGCCATGCGCTCCGCCTTGCCTTCTGTATCCGCCTTCCTTCCCCCACACGGCTCCTGTATGAACTAATCCCCTTCCCCCACCTCCTCTTGTTCCTCCAACATCTCCGCATCCTTTACATTGTTCGCAGGGTTGATCCCCCCCACCCTCTGGTTTCCTCCTTCCTCTCCACCCCCCGCCCGTTGCCGCGCCTCTATCGCTGTATCCCTCCCTCTCTCCACCTCCACACCCTCCATCTCCTTCATCAGGGCAATTTCCAACGCCTCCCCCTCCCGGATGACGAACTTCGCCGTGACATATGCCCTTCCTTCCAACTATAACCCGGCCTTGTTCCCCCCCCCCCTCCCCAGGGCCCCCTTCTCCTCTTTCCTCCTTCTCCCAGAGCGGATTTTCCTCCATCCCCCCCCCCTGAGACCCTGCACCCCATACTTGCCTCTCTCCTTCCTACATCCCTCCCTACCTGGCCCTCTTCCACACGCCCCCCATTCCCCTCCCCCATCTCTTCCCCTCCCTCCCTTCTTCAGGTCTCCCTCATCTCCTTGAACCTGGCAGATCCTCTGTATTGATCATCATCAGTGTGCCCCATCAGTGTTGTGTTCAGTGCTGTTTCTCGTGTGCGTCAAGAGGTGTCATTTTAATTGTGTACTGCCTTGAGGTTCGCCGTCAGTGTTACGCTGTGTGCTATGCCATCCGTCAACACCTTTATGCTCCAGTCATACTGTGCCTTGTGTTCTTTTAATCGTCGCAGTGTGTGGCTTTTTGTGTGTGCTACTTTCTAACAGTTTTTTATCTCCATTTTACAGTCACCCCGTTTTTTTTTTTTTTTTTTTTTGTCTATTGCCTTCCATGATGTTCTCCCTTTTTTATATCTATGTTCGCCTTCTTCTCTCCTTTGCTGTTTTTAAATGTCTTCTATTGTTTTGTTCTATGTCTTTCGGCTGAAGAGCAGCGCATATGCTGCTGCCAGCCTGCCCCGATGGGGAATTGAAATACAATAAAGGAAAAAAAAAAAAAAAAAAAAAGGCCACATGCATTATGAATTATTGTAAACCTAGTATAGGTTGGAAGCCTTCGAAGTATGCTCTATTTTTTAGATACAGTTGATCGTTCAGTAAATTGCTTCTATCTGTAATTAGGTGTGCATAAATTTGTAGTTCCTCAAGCGTGACGAGTCTATATCCCTTAACTTCATGATGTAGTAGCTCTATGTCACGTAAAGGTTTAGGTGTATGAACTATTTGCACCAGATGTTCCGCAAAGGCTGACCCCCGTGTTCCTACGCCCTTTATTGGAAGATGTTCCTTAAACCTTACTGCTATAGCTCTGCCTGTTTGACCTATGTAATAACATGGGCAATCATCACACATAATCTTATATACGCCTGATTTCGCTGACTTGTCACCGTCTTTCTCAAGGGAATGAACCAAATTTTGCTTTAAACTATTACTCGTCGAGTAGGAAATTTTAAAACCTGAATTTTTCAACAGGCGCCCTATCTTGTAGGAGACATTACCTAAATAAGGAAGTGACAACCATTTCTTGGTCTGATCTTGGGTTTAAGTATTTGTGTTTACTAAAGCCGTTGTCCTTTTTCGCGTTTTCTTATGATATAACTGCCTCACTATCTATGGATCATGGCCATTATTCTGTGCAATACTCTCGAGAATTTGTAATTCTTTTTCGAGGTTGACACCTGACAACGGAATAGAAATCGCCCGATGGATACTAGAATAGGAAAACGCCATTTTATGCGCTTGGTGGTGGGTTGAATCGGCCGGGATGATATTGTCTGAATATGTTGAAGGCAGTCAGACGTCAACCTCAAAAAAAAAAAAAAAAAACCGCAGACAAGTTAGGCATCACGGGGTGATTGGGCGTTTCAGGGAGAACAATTTGCGACATTTCCTGCTCGACGTCGGTCCCTCGTAGCTCTGGGGACGCCAATAGCCAATTTCCCGGCTCTCCCCTATAGATCTGTGAACTCAGGGGAGGCGAGTACCACTCCTTCTGGGCCCTCACCCTCTTTCAAGAGCTTAGCCGTTTCAGAGCTTTTTTGACTGACTGAGACTGAGAGAATGTGGTGAGTGCCTCCACTTTAGAATTTCAAAAGCTATTAACATTATATTTGGGACTCAGTTAGCAATAACAGTCGGGTGATAAGGAAGGCTCACCTTGTGAATCTTTACTTGAGAGAGCAGCTTAATGATTTTTGCTGTCATTCGTGTAAGACACTTTTTTTAAAAAAGGTCAGAGTCGAGCAAAGAGTTAGAATTGTTAATATATTTTTTGAGATCAGGACAGAATGGTTGCAAAGGCTACTTTTTAACCTCAACTGTAGCATTATCATCGATTGAAGAATTGCAAAATTTTAGAAATATAGCCACAGTCATTAGAATTAACCCTCTCAGCCTTTGTCACTAAAATACCGTTTTAGTACACCTTAATATTTAACTTTTTAACAGAGGCAGTAATAGGACTTGGGTAATGCCTTTTGCGTTCAGCATGCTGTGAAGCATTACGTGTTTTGAAAGCAATGTCGGCCTGCGAAAATTCAGGAACATTTGTCTTTCCACGGTTACTTTTCGCTTCTGCAGTCGTCCTTTAAACCACTCTATTGCGGGACATGGTGGTAAATTAAGCCCACCCCTTAATATAGAACATACAGCTCGTTAGCTGAAAATTTAACACTGGTTAGATTGATCAGTTTTTCCATAAACTTGTGTTTACTTATTTGGTAGGCACTTCCCGCACTAGAGCAGGCATTCCGTGTGGAAAGGTTATCCAATTGCCGGCCGCGGTGGCGGAGCGGTTCTAGGCGCTTCAGTCCGGAATCGCGAGACTGCTACGGTCGCAGTTTCGAATCCTGCCTAGGGCATGGATGTGTGTGATGTTCTTAGGTTAGTTAGGCTTCAGTAGTTCTAAGTTCTAGGGGACTGATGACCTCAGAAGTTAAGTCACATAGTACTCAGACCCATTAGTTATCCAATTTCTGTCGATGTCTGCGATGAATTTCTTCACGTTCTCAACAGATAAAAATACACACAAGAACGAAAACTTCAGGAAATTGCGCTGGCGAAAGAACAGACATAAGTAAATCATCATCCATCAAAACGATGATAAAGGAATGCATCTGATTCGAAATTACAACAAGAGCTCAATGAACTTGTTTATTACTGACTTACTTAGTTACTATAACGGCCACTTGAACCGCAGTCGGTCTTTGGCCATCTCTTCGGTCCATGTATTCTTCTCCAGCTAGGCCCATCATCCGTCCATCCATCCCAGCTGAGGTCTTCCCCTCAGTGCTACCTCTGATGTCTCGTTCCATCACCTAAGTCGTGAGCTTGTTTTCTCGATGCATTACGTGCCCATATCACTTGAGTGTCCTCTCTCTGTTCACAAACACAGTGTCCAGTGATTTATACGGGTTCTGTATCTCACGGTTTTTCCCTTTCCACCCGTCACTGGTCCAAAAATCAGTCACAGAACAGCATTCTCAAATGTCAGGAGTTTTCTTCCTATCTTTTTTGTCCCAGTCTAGGTGTTCGCTACGTATAGGTAGCTCGACAGAAACAGGGACTTCATCAGCTTTCTGATTTCTGAGCCCAAACCTCGACCTATTTCCTGGTTCATTTCTTGACATTTCTTTTCCTGGTCTGTCTCATTCCTTTCACTGAGTACTATGGCCAGGACATGAGAAATCTTTTACCCTTCAAAGATTTTACCATCAGTATCTAAAGAGCTGTCATCGTCCTCTGTTTTCACTACGAGGTATTTAGTCTTACCGGTATTCATCTCCAAACCTGCTCTCATTGCCTCTTATTTAACGCTCTTGCCATCCGAACCAATCTTACTCATTCTCTGCTACTGAAGCTATGTCATCCGTGTAGGCCAGGCTGTTGATCCTTCTTTCCAGCTGCATTCATGTCTCCAGGCTCGATACTTCTATCAATGCTCTTGTCAGATGCAGAGCAAACAGAAGGATTGACAGGCAGTCAGCCTATCGAACTTGAACTCTCTGACATCTTCGCATTCACTTTCAGCGTGCATGTTGTCTCTTGCATACGTGCTCCTGTTAGTTTAATTAGTTTTCTGAGAACCTGCGCCTTTCTTAAAAAGTGGACAGTTGACAGACTGCTTCCATTCTGCCAGGATTCTTTCTCTCCTCCAAATTAACAGATTAGGTGGTACACTTGTCCTGTAGAATATCTCTTCCCTCTCTCAGGGTCTCTGCAGGTATGCCATCCAGTTCTGGTTCCTTTCTTCTCTTCATCATTTATATGACTTCTACTACCTCTTCCATGTTTGGCAGTCACTCTCCGCTGTTGGTAATGTCACCCTATCTTGTCTGTACAGTTCCTCTTCTTCTTCTTCTGATGCCGCTGTCGCAACACTGTTTACGATTTTCTAAACAATCTTTCCTTTTCTCCATAGCTTTAGTTTCATCTGTTACCACATATCCTGTTTTGCTTGACCTTTGATCGCATCAATCCTTGAGGTATGTACTTTCTAGAAGAACCTGTCTGTCCTGTAAAAGTATCTTGTATTGTCTACTGTTCGATCGTTCTCTGCCAGTGTTATCTTGTTGTTTGCACACTGATCAACCAGAACATTATGACCACTCACCTACTATCGATATAAACCCGTCCAGGCGACAGCAGCGTCACCTGGTGAGGAACGATTGACATTCAGACACAATCATGGTGCATATGGTATCAGTGAGTGTATAGAATGGCGAAGGCGCGCAATCTATCTGAGTTTGGCCGAGGGCAGATTGTGATGGCCCGGAGGCTCGGTACGAGCATTTAGAAACTGCACGACTTGTCTGGTTCTCGATGAATGCTGTGGTGAGTACCTCCAACACGTAGGGAAAGCAAGGTGAAACCTCGTTCAGAAGTCATGAGGTTGGGCGGCCACCCTTCAGTACAGATGTCGGACGTCGTAGGCTGTAAAATAGGACGGCGGCGAACTGTAGAGGAACTAATGTCAGACTTTAATGCTGGGCACAGCAGAAGTGTGTCTGAACACGCAGTGCACCGAACACTCCTAACAATGGGCCTCCGCAGACGACGATCCTTGCATGTACAAATATTGACACCACGACATCCGCAACTACGATTGAAATAGGCACGTAGTTGGTGCAGTGGCAGAGGGTTGCATGGTCTCATGACTCTCGACACCTCCTTCATCATGACGATTGGAGGGCGTGAATCCGTCTCCTTCGAAGTGAACAGGTCCTTGAGACCTGCACGGCTTCTCTGTTGTGTCCCATGGGTTCAGTGGAATCGTGCAAGGCACCATGACGGCCAAGCAGTATCGTACACTTGTTGCAGACCACGTACACCCCTTGATGACGATCATGTTGTCCGACAGTAGTAACATTTTTCGCCGTCCGATCGGGCTGAGCGGTTCTAGGCGCTACAGTCCGGAACCGCGCGACTGCTACGGTCGCATGTTCGAATCCTGCCTCGGGCATGGATGTGTGTGATGTCCTTAGGTTAGATAGGTTTAAGTAGTTCTAAGTTCTAGGGGATTGATGACCTAAGATGTTAAGTCACATAGTGCTCAGAGCCATTTGAACCATTTGACAGTTGTCAAGAAGATAATGCGCCATGCCCCTCCCCGGAATTTGCGGGAATGAGATAACGTGTGTGCAGATGTGGTGCCAACTCCATCCAGCGAACTACCAAGGCCTCAATGCTTCCATGCGACGTCGCGGTGACGCTGTTATATGTGTCAAAGGTGAATATACCGGCTATTAGGAAGGTGATCATAATGTACAGGCTGATCAGTGCATACATCTGCTTTTCTCGCTTCTCTAGCTGATTCCACATATCCGAATCTTGTCCTACCGTCATTGATCGTTTGTCAGACAAGATTTTAGCGCTTTTCTATTGCTGGCTGCATCTCTACACATGCCGTTAAACCATGCTCTGCTCTTTCTTCTTCTTCTCTCCCAAGGTTTCAGAAGTTTATCTGCGACGCGTTTGACTTCGTCTTGAGCTTGGACCATAATTCGTCTGCATTATATCCCTCTTCTTCCAGGGCAGCAAACCTGTTTCGAATTTCCGTTGTGCATATGTCCTTAATGTGATCTTCTTTCAGCAGATCTGCAATAATAGGAACACACCCCACCTACAAAAAACCCCCATACCATACCTATTCTGCACTTCACTGTTGGCATTACACGTGATGACAGTTAATGGTCTCCAGGCATTCGCCAAACCCAAATGATTTCATCGGATCGCCACAAGATATAGCGTGACTCGTCACTCGAAATCAATCGTACACTGTCCAGTAGCGCTGCTCTTTACGTCACCTCAAGCGTCGCTTAGCATTGACTTTAGAAATGTTTGGCTTATGAGCAGCTGCTAGACCACTACTTCCCGTTCTTTATAACTTCCCGCACAGTCATTGTGCTAGCTGGACTGATGGCAGCACTTTGGGACTCACGAGTGATTCCTTCCGCTAATTTCATGTGATTTTTTGCAACCACCAGCGGCAGTGTGTGACGGTCCCTGTCCGCCAGTACATAAGGTCTGCGTGGTCTTGATTTAGCTGTGGTTGTTCCTTCGCGTTTCCACTTTACAGTCATAGCAGTGACAGTCCACATGGGAAACGCCACTGATGGATTTGTTACTCAAATGACATCGAGTGAGTTGAACACGTTCGTGACCGACCCATTATGCTGTTTCTGTTTCCCTAATGACAACACTCACCGCGTTCTTTTGTACTGGATGGTGCCCCTCTCGTAGCATCTGGTCATCAGTTTTACCTTACGTAACCACTAATTACTACTGTCTGTGAATGCAGGTCGAAAGCCACAAAGGAATCAACAAAATTAGCTGCCGGTAGGCACTGATTTATGTCAAGGGGGGGGGGGGGGGGGGCAAGATTAACATTTGTGGCGGACTGGGATTTGAACCCGGGTCTCCTGCTTACTACGCAATACGCTGACCACTATGCCATGTGGACACAGTGGTCATCTCAACCACACAGACTACCGCAGCACGCCTCCCGTCAGGCACAAATTCTCAACTTATACTACGCACTGCATCAGTAGTGTGCTCTTTGACCTCATTACTCGCAGCATATCACCGATTTCCATAAGAGTTCGAGCTTGGTGCGCATCTGCGCAACCAGTTTCTGGCCGAATGCGAAGGTGACTGCACTCACTGGACACTGGGTGTCGTGCGGCTCGCAGATGACCATTGCTCAGGTTAGCACATAAAGCTACCCCTTTCAGTGGGCCCAGAAACCTATTAATTACACAGTGGGTGAATGGAGGCGGGCAGGGTGGTACGATAAGTCGTGACTGCTTCTGTTGCAAGGCGTCGATTGCACCGACAGCCCAATGAGCCTTTAACACTCAGTATGTGAAAGTCGTACTTCAGGCTTCAAATGACTCTGAGCACTATGGGACTTAACATCTGAGGTCATCAGCCCCCTAGAACTTAGAACTACTTAAACCTAACTAACCTAAGGACATCACACACATCCATGCCCGAGGCAGGATTCGAACCTGCGACCGTATCAGTCGCGCGGTTCCGGACTGAGCGCCTAGAACCGCTCGGGTATTTCAGGCCAGAAATGGTTTTGTGATGTTTTGAGGACGTTTCTCGTACAATCACTTGGGCCCACTCATACCCCTAATGTGAACGGGGATGTTAATTTACAAGAGCAGGAAGAGATTCGAGTTTAATGTCCCGTCGAGAGCGAGTTCGTTAGAGACGGAGTAGAAGCTCGGATTACGAAAGGCTCGGGAAGGAAAGTGGCCGTGCTCTGTTCAAAGGAACCATCCGGCTATTTGCCTTGATGGATTTAGAAAAATCTCGGAAGACCTAAACCTGTATGGCTGAACGGGGATTTGAACCGTCATCCTCCCGAATACGAGTCCAGTGCTTACGAAACAAGACGATGAAACACTTGTTAAGAACTCAGGAAGTAACTTCTGTGGTATTATAAGGAATCGTACAGAGCAAAAATTGCGCGGGAAATGTTGGCTGTAAGCAATACAGTACTTCGAGGTGAAAACTTTGACACAGGATAGGAAACATGGGTGGGATTCCAGTCTGACAAAAAGAAACAAAAGTGAAACGTATTACTACTCTCCATAGGCAACAGAAACAGTAAGAGGAATTTCAGAGAAGGAATCTCATTAGGCATGAGAGCACAATAGACCAGTGGTCGCAGAAATGTGGATAGTCACTCACTGAGGAGGAAAATAAAATTTCTCGAGGATTAGAAACAAATGGGTCGAAACTAAATTACTTTTAAAAGATCCCTACTATTACCACAATTTCTTAATACTGATTACGCACCAGTGATTACACTTTTTTCAAATACTACAATTAATGCATATCACATTGTGATGGACGTTAGAGATTTTGAAATGAATGTGTGAGCAATATCTTTCTCACATAGTCCACTCGCTGCATAAATCATTTGTACTTCGTATCATGTATCTATAACGGTAAAATTGACAGATATACGTCACATATTCTTAAATTATCTGATGAAAATGGCTTCTCCAAGTTGTTGGTAGTTCTGCAAGAAACATGAAATTTCTTCAGCATTCATTTCGCAACAAATAATCGAACTGACTGACAGCACAGCACGATAGTAACAATGCTGTGGCTACTAAACTGAGATGACAATAGTCATGGGATACCATGTATATCTCAGCGGACCTCGTATTGCCCAGTGTAGTGCACTAGCTCAACTTCAAAAGCCGTTGCAAGTCCCGCGCAGAAATACTGAGCCATGTGCCTCTATAAAATGGTTCAAATGCCTCTGAGCACTATGGGAATTAACTGCTGAGGTTATCAGTCCCCAAGAACTTAGAACTAGTTAAACCTAACTAACCTAAGGACATCACACACATCCATGCCCGAGGCAGGATTCGAATCTGCGACCGTAGCGGTCGCGCGGTTCCGGATGTAGCGCCTAGAACCGCTCGGCCACTCCCGTGCCTCTATAGCCGTCCATAATTGCGAAAGTGTCGCCGGTGCAGAATTTTGTGGACGAATTGACCACTTGTTCGACGTAATATATTTCGGGTGGCCAAATCATTCCCTCTAATTGCTCAGAATGTTCCTCAAATCAATTTCTAACAACTGTGGCTCACTGACATCGCCTCCTATCCCCCATAAAAATTTTATCATTGTTTGGAACACGAAGTCCATTGTTGGCTGCAAATGGTCTCCAAGCACCCGAACTTGACCATTTCCAATCAATTACCGGTTCATATAGATCAGTAGAGCGAGTCCGTTCCACGTAGACACACCCCGCACCGTTATGGACGCACTACGAGCTTGCAAAGTGCCTTGTTAACATGTGTCCATGGCTTCGTGGGTCAGTGCCATACTCGAACCTAACATCAGCTCTTACCGCAGTAGGACCGAGCGAGATGGCGCAGTGGTTAGCACACTGGACTCGCATTCGGGAGGACGACGGTTCAATCCCGCGTCCGGCCATCCCGATTTAGGTTTTCCGTGATTTCCCTAAATCGCTCCAGGCAAATGCCGGGATGGTTCCTTTCAAAGGGCACGGCCGACTTCCTTCTCTGTCCTTCCCTAATCCGATGAGACCGATGACCTCGATGTCTGGCCTCCTTCCCCAAAAACAACCAACCAACCAACCAACAACCGCAGTAGGGACTCATTTAACCAGGCCACCGTTTTCTAGGGTACAACCGATGTGGTCACGAGCGCGGCAGAAGAGTGCTGTTAGCAAAGGCACTCGCATAGGCCGTCTGCTGCTGTGGCTACTAAGGACATCACACACATCCATGCCCGAGGCAGGATTCGAATCTGCGACCGTAGCGGTCGCGCGGTTCCGGATGTAGCGCCTAGAACCGCTCGGCCACTCCCGTGGTTTCTCCGTACTGTCCTGACGGATATGTTCGTCGTAGGTCGCACATTTATTTCTGGGGCTATTTCAGACAGTTTTTCTTGGCTGTCAGTACTCACAACTCTACGCAAACGCAGCTGCTCTCGGTCGTTAAGAGTAGACCGTCAGCCACAGCGTTGACCATAGTGAGAGGTAATGCCCGAAATTCTCGGCATACTCTTGATATTGAGGATATCGGAATCCTGAATTTGCTAACTATTCCCGAAAATAAATGTCCCTTACATCTAGCTCCAACTGACATTCCGCGTTCAAAGTCTATTAATTCCCGTCTTCCTGCCATAATTACGTCCGAAACCTTTTCACATGGGTCACCTGAGGGCAAATGACGGCTCCGCCAGTGCACTGCCCTTTTATATATTGTGTAAGTTATACTACCGCCACCTGTATATGTCCATATCGCTATGCCATGATTTTTGTCACCGCAGTGTACACTTCTGTAGGGCCTACGCATTATTATTATTATTACTATTAGCAGCAGTGGTTAGACACAATGCGTTGGCAGCCTGAAGTCTTACAATTTCTGCTAGTTCAGAAGTAAGGAGTCCATCAGTTAAACGATTTACGCATGGTAAGTGATGTCTGCGCATTTTAACTTGGTTCATTTTAAAGGGGGGCGCAGAAGAGGAATGCTTTGTAACAAGTGTCTACCCTGACTATGGACAGTGAGCGTTCATCTCTGAGAAGAAGTTGTGAGTAGCACTAGCGATACGCTGAGAATTTCTTCATTATTCTTCGAAAATAAAAAAAATAAAAAAAGTTGTTACGAATAAGCAGTACAATGTGTCTCATTAGCTTAATAGTTTGTGGCTTCATAAAATCGCTACAAAAACTAAATGTCATTTGTATTTCATCATTTTTGAAATTAAAAGTGTTCGAAGCTGATTCTTTTCCTTTCTAAAGTTTAGGTACGCGCTCATGTTGGTGGTAATGTCGAAATGGAAGGAGGGAGGTGGTACTAGGTAATGTGTGTTTGCACTCAGGGGTAATGGTCTCAGGAGGACTGGGAATCACTGCAATAGATATTCATGTGAAAGGATGACAGACAGAAGTCAAGAATGGGTAAAATTGGAAAAGCTTCCATCATGCACTCCACTGTTTGTCGAACTTTTCCTTATAGCATGTAGAATACCGTGCGGGGGAGCTGACGGTAGCGCTTTCAGAGGAATGGTGCGGGGTTTCTTGACTGTCACTCGCAGTTCTGGCGTTACGCGCATGGTACGAGTTGTGTGATGAGTATTCGTGTGAAAGTAATTGCCGCACACGAAGTCACGAAACCTTATATGTTTCGTAATAGTGTATTTTTTACATGCTCGTTTCCATCTGCAGTACTTACTGCTAAAAGATCCTGCACTTAAGTGTTGGGTGATTTCCAAAAAACACTTGTCAGTGGATGATGGGATAGTTCCTTTGAAATGGTACATTCGATTCCCTTCCCCAATCTAAGCTAGAGCTCCTACAGTGTGTCTCCGTGAGAATGATACGGGAAGCAACTAAAACAAGTTACACCAAATACCTGTGCATCCAAAAAGAGTAAGCACATCGAGGCGCGATTTTGGTCAAGTTAGTTTCTTGTACATATTGTTTATTAGAACCATAGAAAATGGGGTGATGCCTTGTCGTGCATAAACTACAGTCGCTGCCTCTTTGCAAGGCTACAGTTCTCCAACAGTGCTGGTAATCATCGAGTAGAAATGGGTAATACACAGCACCTGTTAATCTTTTTGGTGAAGTGTATGGCCCAACGAGTTTGTCAGTGATAACTGATTGTGTCAGTCAGGTGCAACAGTAGATACATAGGCTAATATCAGTGAGAGTACTGGTTGCCCACAGTGCAACTTTCTGAAGCTACTCATGTCTTTCAGCACCATATTGTATGACTACTTACGCTTAATAACAAGGTGTGTGGTTTTAGAATGTTTGTGTCAGCCCGTACCGGTAACAACTGCAGCAAAAATTTTATGTCAATACAACTGATACGAACGAAATAAAAGAAAATATATTCAGTTATCTCAATTGCTTTCCATACATTGATAATGAAGCGCTCCTGAGGTCTCACTTCCGCGCTGGACTAGCCGAGCGGTCTAGAGCGCTGCAGTCATGGACTGTGCGGCTGGTCCCGGCGGAGGTTCGAGTGCTCCCTCGGGCATGTGTGTGTGTGTGTTTGCCCTTAGGGTAATTTAGGTTAAGTAGTGTGTAAGCTTAGGCACTGATGACCTTAGCAGTTAAGTCCCATAAGATTTCACACACAGTTGAACAGTCTCACTTCCGGGATTATTCGATAATTTGCATCTACCCACACGAGCGTGTTGTGGTAATTTACTATGCAATCTCTTGTGAATCCTATCTCCTCTGTAAATAAAACGCATATTTCAACGGCCCCTATGTCAACAGTTACTGATTTCCGGAGCTAATATTATTGGAACTTTTCTTACAGTTTTGATCAATAATGGTAAGAATACGTGACACTGTTTCTAAACACCTTATATATACGAGGGCTATTTGGAAAGTAAGGTCCGAATTGTAAACCACAGTGAAAACCATAAACGTTTTATTTGCTACAATTAGCTACACGTTCTAGCTATTTCTCTGCATAGTCACCGCTCCGACTCAGAGATTTGTCGTGGCATTTTACCAACTTCCAACACTCTCGTCGTAGAAGGCAACCACCCGTCTTCCCGCCAATTCTCTGCACGGGTCTGCAGTTCATTCTCCGTGCCAAAAAGTCTTCGTAGCCAGCGGTTCATATGAGCAGAGATGAAACTGAGTGGGAGCCAAGTCCGGGCAGTATGGTGGGCTATCAACACTTCCCATCGAAAACGCTGCAGGAGCGTCTTCGTTGCGACTGCAGTGTGTGTAAAAGTAATTTCATGATGAAAGAAAAAAAATGGTTCGAATGGCTCTGAGCACTATGGGACTTCAATTCTGAGGTCATCAGTCCCTTAGAACTTAGAACTACTTAAACCTAACTAACCTAAGGACATCACACATATTCATGCCAGAGGCAGGATTCGAACCTGCGACCGTAGCGGTCGCGCGGTTCCAGACTGTAGCCCTTAGAACCGCTCGGCCACGCCGGCTGGCATGATGAAAGAAATGCATGACATATACATTACATGAGCGACAGGGAACCAGGCGAAATCACTCAGCAGGAACTCCCTCGTACACTTGGTAAGAGGCACTATTTTCTAGGGATCTTTACGTGCTCACTGTGAGCTCAGAAATGAAAAGAGCGATGTGACGCAATCGAGGGGCATACTAGGAAAGCCGCTCATGAAGTCTGTGCAGTGCTCCATCGGATTTCCAGCGTGGTTTCCATTTCGCGACTGGTAGGACCTTAATTACCGAATGACCCACGTGGTACGGATACCATCGTAGATGCCATTGCGGAGAGTACTTCGTACCAGTATTAGAGATTTTCTTTGCTATTCCAATAGTCCATCGCGCGTTTAACGAGGGAAAATGATGGAGATCTCTCATAGCTATCTCACTAAGTGAGGTTTACGACGGCGGCAGTAGGAATGTCGCGCCGTCTTCCTCGAATCCCGGTTCAGTAAATCTGCCCAAGAGGGTTTTAAGACCAACGTTACCTTGCTGCGAAATACGCTCTTTTAAGTTTCATAGACATCTCAGTACATTTGTGAATTTGTTCGACGTCTACTAGCTTGCCTACCTGCATACCAAACGCTGGAGCAATTCCGTAGAATAAGTCGCATAATTGTCTCGTACGTGGGTTCCTTTTCAGATACAGCTGTATCAACATTTATGTACATTGAGAACATTACGGATCCTATTATGTGTCCTTCGCGGATATCGTCTCTGTTGACCGATCGCCCTCCTATGTACTGTGTTGGGGCTAATTAGTTTAAAATTCTTCGAATTAATTAAATGTCTGTGAAGAGACTACATATCATCATATCTTCATCACAGTAAACAATAACGCATTTCGGAAAAGTTGGAAGACTGAATCTACCTGTTCTCTTGGATGCACTAGTAGTGGTGTTGTCCGAAGAGCGAGGTGCCAAAGCGAGGTCGGTACCTCACAACGTAATCACAAGGGACGATAGTCGCTGCAAGCCGCATCGACAAATGAGCGCTACAGTTGCCGTAACGGATCACTACTTTCGGCCGAACACAGTCCGCGATCATCGATTAAGACGACAAAAAGAACGTATCCTAATAGGCCAGCTATGTGATTAATGTCTTAGGCAGAACATTACGAGAAATTCATTGTTCAATATACTCTGCATGAAAAACTTTTGTTTTGTCTGCATCAAGTGATACGTAAAGAAACATATTTAAGCACTCAGGACATTCCAGTGCAATATGTATTGTACAAAGTTAAGTAAGTCTTGTTATCTGTGTTGTAATAAAGTGAAATATTGTATGGATTATAGTATCCATTCGATCTCCTCCAGTAGCAAAGTAAAAAACTTTGCCGTTCAGCCTATACAACACTAGAAGCAATTTATCGATTTTCAGCCTAGAGAGAATCTCATATTCCTCCAGGAATGTTATGGCGTTCCATCTTAAAATAGTCTGGTGTGGAAAACTTAAGGACGAAAGCAACATCCGCAAGATGTTCGACAGTGTTCCTGGAGCATTATGTGTTCCCACCTCCCGGTATATGACGGCACTTCCAACTTTGTTGCACGTGATTGCTTTGGTGTCCCAGGTGTTATGATGTGGGGAGGCATAATGTTGCACGGCCGTACTGTCCTCCAGATCTTTGAACGCTGTATGCTCACAGATCTGTGTAACTGTGACGCCATACTCCTTCCCCATGTGCGTGATTTCAGGGATACATTTTTTATTTCTATGAATGACAATGCGCAATCACCTCGAACGACGACAAAGGCGGTGGAGCTCTTCGAATACGATGAGATTCGGAGTATGGCCTGACCTGTCCGTTGCCAACGGTTGCATGTGGGACGCATTGGGGATACTTGCTGAACCATGTCCATATGCACCACCGACCGTCCAGCAGTTCTCAGTCACGCTGGAGAAGGAATGGAACAGTGTTGCACAAGAAATGGTTACCAACCTTGTGGGTGGCAGGGCAGCACGTTGCAGAGCATGCTTCCCCGCCAGTGGCGACCACACAGCCTATTAAGGACCACGTCCCGCCTTTTGTAATGTCTAGGGGGCCATCATAAATGGCGATGAATTCAGTGTAATTATTGTGTCTGAATAAAAGACTAGAAATGTCATTTCTATTCGCCCCACTGCGTATTTCTTTCGATTACCTTCACTTGACTACTATACTGTAGCAGTTCGTTGTATGTGTGGTCCAAGATTCATCGAGTTATGTTACTTGGTATGACAAATCAGGCGAAAATTACTTTCCTTCTTAATTTTAGCACACCAGTCTATGTTCCAGAATCCTGTAACACATGGACCGTAGCGACATCGAAATCTATGCAACCGTCCTTTACCCTCTTTTTATAGCTATGATTTACCTAAGCACTTTTACAGTCGCGCGTACCTACCTGTAATATTTGTCGAAATCATCAGTCAGCAATCTGGTTCCTTCCTTTACGTCATTCTGTATTCTAAAGTACTTTCTTAGAGCTGCCGGAGTTAATTTCCACGAGGGCTCCAGAATTTCTTCTTCACACGTTTTCAAACATACAAGGACGACAGACCGACACGAAATTCACTACCTACTATAATCTACCTCATCGTTACTCACAATACTGTTGCTGTTAAATCTGTAACGTTGATAGAGTTCCGGTACAAAATATTACCGACTCAATTCGTAGCTAGGTGTCGCAGCATCAGGAAAACTTCGACATGTGTATTCCGAACAGATCTAAGCTTCCTCAAATTTTCAGTAAGGGGGATGACACGAAAACGGAAGTCAAGTGCAGCGTATGTGACACACATCTCTCAGGACCGCCTGACATCTTCTCGCTACGAGCTGCGTTGTTTTCACGTGATATTTGCATTTCAAAGGTGGCCTATTTGCCTCGGTCTCTGCCGCTTTCATTATTCTTGGCCTCTGCTGTTCCCGTACGCAAATACCGAGCAGAGGTGGTCCTCGCTTTGTGTTCAACAATATCACTTAACACAAAAAATTGAAAGTTCCTTTATTTCAGAGTCAAGATGATGAAAAATGAAATCCCACAGCTTGGAACAAACCTCATCTCCTTCTTTTTTGCCGGATATTTGAGGATACGTGTAGAAAATAGCTTCAGAATCTGATAATTGGTGCATGTTAAGCAAGTAGAATGACAGTTGGCATCGATAGTAAACATCGTTTGTGCTGATATTTGGAAGAGGCACGTTTTCTGAACGTCTATGGCGATTCCTTCTTTGGTCTTGTCTTTTCGTGCTGCAAGCCTAGAATTTTTCTTTAGTTTGTAAAAAGAATGAGCTCGCTTTAAGTTTAATTCTTTTTTTAGTATGTTCTTTGGTTTATAGTTAAGTTTTAAAGCTTCATTCTGAGTAATAGTAGGCAGGCTTAGTTTCGAATAAACAGATTCTAACTTCACAGTGAATTGGTCACAGGTGCTACAGGTGTCACACCTTGGACAGCCAAAGATCAAATTAAATTTGGTGTTAAATATTTCTCTGTACTTTTCCAGTGATATTTTATTGACTGGGAGAGCCTTTTTGTAGAGACAAAACATTTTACTCACGTTAAATTCCTGTGGTAAGTAGCGTTTTTGAGGCTTAGCTATACCATAGTGAGACACTCTGATTTCTGAACTGAATGTGTTCAATGATAGAATTTACAACATCATCAGAAACATTGTTAGGCCTGGAGCTGTGTTTTCTCGCATATCCAATGGTTGTACACCTGTTGTTTTAAGACTGTTGTAGATTTTGCAGCCTTTTAGCTGTAATACCATGAAGTGATAAAAATGATTTGTAACATACATGGATTTCACAAACCTGTTCATTCCTTATTACTCTCACCTCATAAGAATATGAATATGCGTGAAAGTCAGGCTCAAATTCTGGTTTCCACGGGCGATGACGAGTGACAGGAGAGCACTGTATTAATCCACAAAGACACATCAACCGTTTTTCATGAGATTCAATCTAATTAAACTTCGAAATAATATCACTTCTTTCACTTGCATTTATGTATTTAAAACACTCCAGTTTTAAGCACTTACAATCTTGTCCTGTTTGATGGCTACTTAACCTCAACTGTTTCATTACATCTTGTATGCGGCCAAAGGATTTTGTTTTCCTTGAACTTTTTTCAAAGGTTGTATCCTCTTCATTTTCATACATTTTCATTGATATGTTATAGACCAAACAAGGCACAACAACCAATAAACCAACACTGGGGTAACACGCTTTAACGGTTAACACAACATTAGACCACCAGCAGCTGGGTGAACTGAAGCAGAGCACTCTGCAATCAGGACAGCCAAATAAGTGGACCCTCATCCTTGTAACTCACATACAATGGCATCCTCATCTTTCTTGCCTAAACCATATACTTTTGTTGGCTGTGTATCCACAGACATTCATCTTTTTGGCCTTCTGGGAATAGTTCAACATATTCTGTTGGGATTAAACTATAGAAATTCATTGCAAGCTCATTTATCATTAAAAGTGGACCTTCATCCTTTCTTCCCTGGCCTCTTCGTATAAAGATATGATACTGCCAGAAGAATCTGACAAAACTCTGAAAGATCTAAGTCGAAATAAGGCCACGAGAGCATACGATATTCTGTCAGAACTGCTAATAGCCTTGGGAGAGCTAGTCATGACAAACCCTTTCCGTGTGGTGTGCAAGATGTTTGATACAGGCGAAATACCCTCGAGCTTCAAGAATAATGTAGTAATTCCAATTCGAAGGAAAGCAGTGGCTCACATGTGTGAAAATTACCTAAGTATCAGTCTAATAAGTCATTGTTGCAAAATACTGACACGAATTCTTTGCAGAGGAATCGAAAAACTGGGGGAAGATCAAGTTGTATTCCGTAGAAATGTAGCAACACGAGAGGCAATACTGGCTCTACCGCTCATTTTAGAAAATAGGCTAAGGAATAACAGATCTACATTTGTAGCATTTGTAGATTAAGAGAAATCTTTTAACAATGTTTTCTGGAATACTATCTTTGAAATTCTGATAGTAGCAGAGTTCAAATTCAGAGAGCGAAAGACTGCTTACAACTCTATTTATAACTTGTGCAGAAACCAGACGGCAGTTGTAAGAGTCGATGGGCATGGAAGGGAGGATGTTGTTGAAAAGCAGTGAGACTGGGTTGTAGGCTATCCCCAATGTTGTTCAGTATCTCAAACTGATTAAACTTTTCTACGTTTCCAAAAGGCTTTCGATACCGTTCCTCACAAGCGATTTCTAATCAAATTGTGTTCCTATTAACTATCGACTCAGCCGTGCGACTTGATTCGTTATTTTCCGCCAGAAAGATCAAAGTTGTAATAAACTTTTCGAGTAAAACAGAATTGATATCTGTCGTTCCTCAAGGAAATGTTGTGGGCCCTCCGCTGTTTCTAGTCTGTATAAATGATTCAGGACACAGTCTGAACGTCCTTCTTAGGTTGTTTGCTAACGATGCTGTCAAGAGTGGGGGGGAAGGGGGGGGGGGGGTGGCGACTATGCCAAATCCCTCAGTAATCGTGCCACCCCTGTGCCGATGCGGGACAAAGGCATTAGAAAATGGAGATCCTTCAGTTATTTCCGATTGTCTAATGTTGCTTCTGTCTAGTTCCTCCGTTATTTCTGTAATCCATGCTACTTTTGATTACTTTTTACATAAATACAGGAATATACACTCCTGGAAATGGAAAAAAGAACACATTGACACCGGTGTGTCAGACCCACCATACTTGCTCCGGACACTGCGAGAGGGCTGTACAAGCAATGATCACACGCACGGCACAGCGGACACACCAGGAACCGCGGTGTTGGCCGTCGAATGGCGCTAGCTGCGCAGCATTTGTGCACCGCCGCCGTCAGTGTCAGCCAGTTTGCCGTGGCATACGGAGCTCCATCGCAGTCTTTAACACTGGTAGCATGCCGCGTCAGCGTGGACGTGAACCGTATGTGCAGTTGACGGACTTTGAGCGAGGGTGTATAGTGGGCATGCGGGAGGCCGGGTGGACGTACCACCGAATTGCTCAACACGTGGGGCGCGAGGTCTCCACAGTACATCGATGTTGTCGCCAGTGGTCGGCGGAAAGTGCACGTGCCCGTCGACCTGGGACCGGACCGCAGCGACGCACGGATGCACACCAAGACCGTGGGATCCTACGCAGTGCCGTAGGGGACCGCACCGCCACTTCCCAGCAAATTAGGGACACTGTTGCTCCGGAGGTATCGGCGAGGACCATTCGCAACCGTCTCCATGAAGCTGGGCTACGGTCCCGCACACCGTTAGGCCGTCTTCCGCTCACGCCCCAACATCGTGCAGCCCGCCTCCAGTGGTGTCGCGACAGGCGTGAATGGAGGGACGAATGGAGACATGTCGTCTTCAGCGATGAGAGTCGCTTCTGCCTTGGTGCCAATGATGGTCGTATGCGTGTTTGGCGCCGTGTAGGTGAGCGCCACAATCAGGACTGCATACGACCAAGGCACACAGGGCCAACACCCGGCATCATGGTGTGGGGAGCGATCTCCTACACTGGCCGTACACCACTGGTGATCTTCGAGGGGACACTGAATAGTGCACGGTACATCCAAACCGTCATCGAACCCATCGTTCTACCATTCCTAGACCGGCAAGGGAACTTGCTGTTCCAACAGGACAATGCACGTCCGCATGTATCCCGTGCCACCCAACGTGCTCTAGAAGGTGTAAGTCAACTACCCTGGCCAGCAAGATCTCCGGATCTGTCCCCCATTGAGCATGTTTGGGACTGGATGAAGCGTCGTCTCACGCGGTCTGCACGTCCAGCACGAACGCTGGTCCAACTGAGGCGCCAGGTGGAAATGGCATGGTAAGCCGTTCCACAGGACTACATCCAGCATCTCTACGATCGTCTCCATGGGAGAATAGCAGCCTGCATTGCTGCGAAAGGTGGATATACACTGTACTAGTGCCGACATTGTGCATGCTCTGTTGCCTGCGTCTATGTGCCTGTGGTTCTGTCAGTGTGATCATGTGATGTATCTGACCCCAGGAATGTGTCAATAAAGTTTCCCCTTCCTGGGACAATGAATTCACGGTGTTCTTATTTCAATTTCCAGGAGTGTATGTTTCGTTAGACTGTTCCCATTCGTTTGGTCGTGGTGTCCAAATAGGACTAATCATCGCTTTGCCATTTCGTCTGATATTTCCTCTATATTTTGGTAGATCACCTCTTTACTTCTCGTTTTCCAAACGTCTCCAGTTTGTATTGTGCCAATTATTTTTCTGAAAATCCGTCTTTAAGGTATCTCAATGCATGCTTACCATTAACGAAAAGTGTTTTACATTTGTATTTCCAATTATGCATTGTTGTTGTAGATACCTTTTTTTATCGAAACACATATCATTATTTATTGAATTCCTTTATTTAACCTTGCATCACTAGTACCGTAAGGCTCTGGAACTAGGCATTCTATATAGGATGATTTTTTCCAACGTGTACAAACTCTAGGGATTGATCGATGGGAGGATACGGAACAAAAAAGGCCTCATGAATTTTTGGGCGGAAATTCATGATTTCTATGCTAGAGACCGTTTGTTCCATCATACCTTGTTACAGAGACTCACGCCTAATACGCGCTGTACAATGCAGACATTGTTTCAGTTGTTTTGAAAGACATCATGTTTACGCCAGTGACTGTAAAACTTTTTATTTCCAATATTGCAGTTTCGGCCTTAGGCCATTATCAAGTGAAGATGTTTTGGCTTTAAGCCATGTCCACTTTATACAGGCTGACACATTTATATGTCGTTGTCATTTGCTGTTATATACATTCGTAACGCTTCTAAGTAGTGCCAGCACGCATGTCCATATATCGTTACGAATGTATATAACAGCAAATGACAACGACATATAAATGTGTCAGCCTGTATAAAGTTGATATGGCTTAACGCCAAAACACCTGCACTTGATAAAGGCCTAAGGCCGAAAATGCAGTAGTGGAAATAAAAAGTTTAACAGTCACTGGCGTAAACATGGTGTCTTTCAAAAAATTTTAGGTGACTGTGAATCCCAGTTAAGAAAAGTTAATTCATTGTTACAGTGTTTTATGTGCCTCAACGCACGCGTGTACGCGGCATGTCCTCTCTCTCACGTGCACATCAGGTCACGTTGCATCCGAACAGTGTCAAAGGCAGCATGAATACGCTGCTCCAGTGTCTTCACATCTGTACTTGGCTCTGCATGCACGATACTTCTGAAATGGCGCATAACCAGAAATCGCCCTTGTTTGGATCCGGTGAACGAGCTGGCCATACAGCTGCACCGATGCTGATGATTCGCTGTCACCATACCATGGGCGTTCTGCGTAAACGTGGCCTTGCCTGTGAATAGTGTGGATGACGTAAATCTCGGAATCGTGGTTGCCTGGTGAAGGACCCGGTGACAAATCTGTCTCAGAAAAACTTTGAAACACTATCGCAAACACTGAATGCTGTGGTTGCTGTCTGCAGGGATGGGTCTCCTGATACAGCCATGCTGTCCATCGCCCGCTCCCATTTACCTGTCGGCAAGCTCTCGATTCGAGTACGGAACCATTGTGTACAACGTTGCGTCACATCCACTACAAGGTGAGTCAGCAAGAAAAGTGTATTCGGACAAAACATTACCAATTACTATGGCAGGAGTGGGCGCAAGGGCATGACGTATGAGGAACAGTACTACCCCTAGGAGGAAACCATGCATACTGTAATTGTGGCTGCATAGTACAGTGAGTATTGAACCGCAGTCTCTCTAACAAAGTAGACTGAATAAATGCTCTCTAGCGTGGAACCATGCATTTCGAGCCATAACTTCATAAGACCTTTTTTGTTCCATATCATCTCATCGATCAAACCCCTAGAGTTTGTACATGGTGGAAAAAATCACCCTGTATACACCGTCCAGTCACATTAATATGATCACCTGTCAAAAGCCTGGAAACGTTTTGCAGCGCCAACTGCTGTGAGACGTGCAGGAGGAGTCAGTGAGGCTCTGTAGGGGATGTGGAGCCATTCCCACTCCCGCACCGTGGCCAGCTGCGCTAGATTTCTCTGTTGAGGACGCATAGCGCGAACAACCGAATCGAGGTGGTCCCATAGAGTCTCTATTGAGTTTAAATGCAGGGAGTATGGTGGCCAGGAGAGTGCGGTAAACTCATAGTGGTGCTGTTCGAACCACGCACGTACACTTCGAGCTGTGTGATGAGTTGCATTGTCGTGCTGGTAGATACACCCAACCGAGAAAAAATAAACTGTGAACATGGTCCCCCAATGATAAATGCATACTTATGTTGATCCATTGTGCCTTCCAGAGTGATGGGATCACCCAAGGAATGCCACGAAAACATTCCCCAGACCATAATACTCACTCTTGGTTGCAGAGTGTTTGCTTTCAGAGTTTTCGCGGCGTACACGCCAACGCCCATCTGTCCGATGGAGCATAAAAAGTGTCTGATCTAAAAAGACCACCTGCAGCCAATGAATGAACGTGCAGTTGCGGTACTGGTGTCCAAATTCCAGTCTTTGTCTCCGTGAACAGTAGTCAGCATAGCTGCGTGAAGCAGGCGCCTGCAGCGGAGGCCCATGCTGAACGGACGTTGAGGGTACACTACTGCTAGGCCCTTGGTTCATCTTGGCAGTCAGTTGCTCCACAGCTGCGTGTGCCCTCGCCCGCACACGTCTCCGCAACCGCCGTTCGCTCTCGTCATCCATGGCCCGTGCTGCACCACAGTTGCCTCGGCGCCGGTTTTGTATAGCGCCATTTTTCCATGCACGGTATCCTTTAACCACGGCGGCATGCGAATACTTTACGTACTCAGCCACTTCGGATAAGCTTCCATCCTTCGTCCAAAAGCCAATGATCATGCTCTTTTGGACGTCAGGTAAACCGCTCTGTTTTCGCATTACGACAACGGCTTCACTGTCTCACGCGTCCTCCCGAGACGCTTTATATACTCTCCACTGCTAATACTACCATCTGAGACTGACAGAAGGAAGTGATTCAGCTACTAAGAAGAAGCAACATAGCATTTAATGGTGCGTACAAAACAAGGGCAGCTGGTTCCAGAAGCGTAACAGAGAAGTTATGGTACCGAATCATTTTTTTTTCTCCAGAAATCATTTCATACAGTCGATCTCTGGCTGCAAATACTGGCTCAAATCGATCCTCGTAACGTACCTTCGCTTCTTTCGTTTCCAGTTTCTGTTTTGTGATGTTTCCCGAATGGCTTATTCACAAAGAAAGGAAGAGTAAGGTTTTTATGTCCTGTCGACGTGGAGGTCAGTAGAGACAGAGCAGAAGCTCGAATTGTTTGAAGAATGGGGAAGGAATTCGGCCGTGCCCTATGGAAGGAATCATCTTGGCATTTGCCTGGAAAGAGCTGGGGAAATCACGAAAAACCTAAATCAGGATGGTCGGACCCGGATTTGAACTGTCGTCGTTCCGAATGCCAATCCAGTGGGGGTAACAACTGCGCTACTTTGCTCGGTAAATGGTTTATTGAGCCATTTAAATCCTCACATTTTCTGTTCCTAGGTTGACTCATAACATCATTTTTACGAAAGCTGTTTACGCTTTAATACACGTAAATATTCATATAAACCATTTCAACGAAAATCATATAAAACATTTCAACAAAATCTAAATTACAGGGTATCACAAGCCTTTTGGGTCAGATTCAAACAGATGATAGTGGATTAACAACTGATTGCATTGAGTTAGGGAACCAATGATCGGAAATGCATATTTATTGTGTTGTGGATATACACAGCGTACACAGCATTAAACGACGTAGTTCATTCTAATTGTTCAAACTGACAATCGCCAGTGTCAATGCATGTATGAAAAACGGTGCGTGAAGATCTGCCTCAAGCTCTCAACGATCTCTGGTTTCTATTTAGCAGGAGACAGGCAGCTAGGACTCCAGGGGGGTTTTATACACCAACGTCTTGACATAACCCCAGAGGAAAAATTCCATAGGTGTGAGATCCCGCAATCACGCTGGTCATGTAACAGAACCTACCCTTCCAATCCCACGATGAGGGTACGTGTTGCTCAGGTGTTGGCAGACATTAACTTCGAAGCGGGCTGGTGCTCCGTCATGTCGAAACCACATATTTTCGTAGACAACAAGGTGTACAATCTCACAAGGTGTGGCGGCACATCTCGCAGGAACACCAGTCAAGCGGGAATGCAACAAATAACGTCTTATTAGATGATCTTCGACAATGTCCGCCCATACGTTGAGAGGATCGCTGCTGGTGGCCATCGATGTGGGTGGTGTGGGGATTGTCCTAACCCCAGACATTGCTGTTACGGCACTTGAAAACACTTTCATGAGTCAATGACGCCTGATCCATGAACAATACAAACTGAACGTAATTCAGTACAGCAGCATTGCGGTGGATAATCCACTGACTGAAGTGAACGTGGGGCTCAAAATGCGTTGGTCCCAATGCTTGCACACGCTCTTTTTGACAAGTGTTTAATACCCATTCCACCAGTACTCTGCACACTGTATCCTCCGAGTAGCGTGATCATGGCCAGGTTGACAGGTGCTTGTTGCTGGGTGGTCGGCTACAAGATCCAACTCCATCTCGTCAAGTCTGGTATTCGGGCAAGTCTTTGGCTGGAACCTTCGCCGGCTCTCTATGGCGTGAACGACCCCGTCTCTCGTAAGGCGGTATCCATGGAAATAAACTTCTTCCGATTAGGATGGCGCCTGTTGGTAAAGCATTTGCTGTACATTCGGGCTGCTTTACGGATACTACCTCCTGCCGCACTGTACATTAAATGCACGTCTGCCAACTATCGTGACAATCTGTCTGATGCAATGGACAGCTGACTCCATGAATATTAGTGTGCGTGAGCAAGGGTTAATGCGCTGGTGTGATGCATGTGGTCTTTACATGACGCACGTGATACGAACTAATTGGCTCAAATGGCTCTGAGCACTATGGGACTTAACATCTATGGTCATCAGTCGCTTAGAACTTAGAACTACTTAAACCTAACTAACCTAAGGACATCACACAACACCCAGTCATCACGAGGCAGAGAAAATCCCCGACCCCTCCGGGAATCGAACCCGGGAACCCGGGCGCGGGAAGCGAGAACGTTACCGCACGTACGAACTAATTTCTGTAGAGTATTTGTGTTGGTGGTCTGAGGTGTAAGCTGTTTATCACCTGGGACTGCGGCAGAACTACAAGCACCATTGCAGTACAATGTATAGAGACCGGCAGTCGTCGCTTTGAACAGCTACTATGAACAACATTGTTGTTATCTGGTTTACGCTGTGTTACTTCCACAACACAACAAAAATATACTTCCGACCATTGGTTCCCTGCCTCAGTACAATCGGTTGTGAACACGCTATCACCTGTTTCAATTTCCCCCCAAAAGCTTTGAGACACTCTAGGTTTAAATCTATCTACACACATCAAAAAAAGTTTTGCATCAGCATGGATCCCAAAACTCCTGAAGACAAACGTTGACTGTGGATATTGTATCACAGACACAGTCCCTCTGACTGTTTAGATATGTCACTAAACCCACCCAAAGATGTAAACAACCATGCATGAGCAGCGCCTGCCTATTAGACGGAGCAGGTCCGACAGCCGATTAGTTCCAGTCATTCCACCAGAAAGGAGGTACACGGCTCGTCTTGTCTGTAGTTCAACCTTGCCTAGACGGTAAATACCACGGTTCGATCGCGTCCGCATTGTTATTTTTGCCAGGAAGGGCTCTCAACAAGAAAGTGTCCAGGCGTCTAGGTGTGAACCAAAGCGATGTTGTTCTGACATGGAGGAGATACAGAGAGACAGGAACTGACGATGACATGCCTCGCTCAGGCCGCCCAATGGCTACTACTGCAGTGGATGACCGCTACCTACGGATTACGGCTCGGAGGAAGCCTGACAGCAACACCACCATGTCGAATAATGTTTTTCGTGCAGCCACAGGATGTCGTGTTACGACTCAAACTGTGCGCAATAGGCAGCATGATGCGCAGCTTCACATCCGATGTCCATGGCGAGGTCCATCTTTCAACCACGACACCATGCAATGCGGTACAGAAGGACCCGACAACATGTCAAATGGACCGCTCAGGATTGGCATCATGTTCTCTCCACCGATCAGTATCTCATATTCCTTCAACCAGCTTATCGTCGGAGACGTGTTTGGAGACAATCTGGTCAGGCTGAACGCCTTGGACACACTACTGTCCAGCGAGTGCAGCAAGGTGCATCACCATGGATCCCAAAACTCCTGAAGACAAACGTTGACTGTGGATATTGTATCACAGACACAGTCCCTCTGACTGTTAAGATATGTCACTAAACCCGCCCAAAGATGTAAACAACCATGCATGAGCAGCGCCTGTTAGACGGAGGGGGTCAGTGACTGCTGTTTTGGAGTGGCGTTATGTGGGGCCGACGTACGCCGCTGGTGGTCATGGATGGCGCCGTAACGGCTATACGATCCATGAATCCTATCCTCCGACCGACAGTGCAACCATTCGGCAGCGTATTGGCTAGCACTCATCTTCATGGACGGCAATTAGCGACCCCATCGTGCACATCTGCAGGATACCGACATCGCTCGACTAGAGAGGCCAGCATGTTCTCCAGGCATGAACCCTATCGAACATGCCTGGGAGAGACTGAAAAGTGCTGTTAATGGACAACGTGACCCAACAACCACTGTGAGGGATCTACGCCAAATCGTCGTTCAGCAGTGAAACAATCTGGACCAACGTTGATGAATTTGTGGATAGTATGCCACGACTAATACAGGCAAGCATAAATGCAAGAGGACGTATTACTGGATATTAGAGGTACCAGTGTGTACAGTAATTTGGACCACCACCTCTGAAGGTATCACTGTATGGTGGTACAACATGCAATGTGTGGTTTTCATGAGTAATAAAAAGGGCATAAATGATGTTTATGTTGATCTCTATGCCAATTTTTTATACATGTTCCGGAACTCTCGGAACCACGTTGATCCAAAACGTTTTTTGTCGTGTTCTTTTAGTTTTTATACTACAGCTTCCATTCTATTCAGTTGGTGCTCAGCAACCCTTTCAAGAATAGTTAACGGGAAGAACTCTTTCTATGGGGCTGTGCCCTCGAAAAACAACAGACTTGGAAGAAGAATTTGTAGACAAGTCTCTTCTTGATCATGGAGTAAAATTAATGATACTGTAGACGTTTCTAGTACAGCATGCGAGACCATACATTGTATTGGTCACACGACTTACAACAATAGGCCTTGCAATCATTTCTACCGTTACTTATGGTTCAAGTGAAAGACGTTATTTCTTCACTGTTACAGATTTAGGCAATTTGAAGGTCGTGACAGTGACATAAGAAATATGGACAAAACAATTAATGCATTGTTTACCTATTACATAAACCAACACTACTATTTAACCTTGGGAACTACTCATCATTTTCCCTGATAGACGTTTCACGTGTTGCAAATATTAAACATGGACAGTGTGCACTGATAGTCTTGAATCTGGACCCGAAATCAACATCTACATATGACAGCTGCTCTAGCGCCCGCAGGTAGTCAAACCACTTCAAAGGGGTGTCGAAGGGGTTGCCTAATCCTAAGGTGTTAAAGCAGCCGTCAGACATTTAGCGTCGAAATTTCTGAAGGTACATTCCTAACGTGTTCAGCAAAGGTGCGTGAGTGGTACCAAGGGTGTTGCCGAATTGGGGGTGGTCTTAGAGGTTCCCCTTTGCCATTTTATTCAAGTACATGTTAATGTTGCACTCCTGTGTGATAGTCCGCAGCTCGTGATCTAGTGGCTAGCGTTACTGCCTATTGATCACGGGGTCCTGGGTTCGATTCCCGGCCGGGTTGGGGATTTTCTCTGTCCAGGGACTGGGTGTTTGCGTTGTCCTCATCATTTCATCATTATTCGTGAAAGTGGCTAGACTGGACTGTGTACGGGCGCTGATGACCGCGCAGTCGAGCGCCGCACAAACAATCATCATCCCCTGTGATAATGCCACAGGAGGGCGAATAACAGGATGCTTGAAAATGTATAGGTACCCTTTGTTGCTTCGGATCACGTTCAGATTTCGATGAATGGCTTTGAACGATCCCTAGTGGTCCAATCTGTACACGAGAGCAAAAACTGAGCTCGCGTTTCACTTCAATCGGGTGCGATCACGTTCAATATGGATTCAGCCCGACAATGTCGTTAGAGAAGGGTTGAAACGTCCGAGAGTGTCAACAGTGTCAAGGGTTATCAAGAACATCTTTCCGTTGCTCGTCGCGCTGCGAAGTGTCCCTTTCACCCGCTAAATGTGGGGGAATCAACGCCCAAGGGAAAGGGATAGTTTCATTGACGCCCTTCACGCGACCCCCTGAGCCTTTTCGTGTTGATTCTGAGCGGCAGTGTGTCTGAAATGTTTTCATTGGCTACACATAGGAAAATGGCGTGATTTCAATGCTGGTGGTCGTGGTTGCGGCCTACATCGCAGTGACGTCGGAAGAAGGGCTGAAATGTGGCTACAGTTCACACGATCTTCTGAGCTGTGGCCTTTTCCTCGCATGTATCGACACTTTGCTGTTTGAAGCGTCGCTGAACCCGAGGTTGACGTCGCAGGGCACCACTGAGGAAGGGTGTAGGTACCTTTGCACGAAGTTTAAAACCCCCAGTGGGAGATAATTACTTGGTTTCGAAAAGTTATCCCTTTAATTTTTTGCGCAATACATAGAAAAAATAGCGGTCCTATCATACGTCCCTGGGGCACTCCTTAACAACACACTTCGCCGACGAACACTCGCCTTTAAGGATAACTTACTGCACAGTTCGATGATATTTTTATTTTTCCTCTACCCTTATTTCTCCTCTGTTTTTCCTTTTGTAATCAGCTTTAACCTGATACAAGTGTATAACAAAATGTTGTATTTACTCCGGTTAGTTTTAAAGGTGTGGCAAGCACAGCGTTTCTGAAGAAGATAAATCTGTTAACATCGAATATAAATTTAAGTGATAGGAAATCTTTTCTGAAGGCATTTCTTCTGCAATGTTGATTTGTACGGAAGTAAAACGTGGACGATAAGTAGTTCGCACAAGAAGAGAATAGAAGCTTTTGTAATGCGGTAGTACAGAAGGATTCTGCAGATTGGATGGGTAATTCGCTTAACTAACGAAGAGATACTGAATAGAGGAGAAAATAAATTTGTGACGCAACTTGACTAAAAGAAGGGTTCAGATGACAGGACACATGCTGAGACATCAAGAGATCGTCAGTTTAGTATTGGAGGGAAGAGGGAGGGGCAATTGAACAATAAGAGACGAGTACACTAGGAAGGTTTCAATGGATGATGGTTGCTGTAGTTATTCGGAGATGAGGAGGCTTGCGCAGGATACAGTAGCTTAAAGAACTGCATCAAACCAGTCTTTGGACTGTAGAAGCAAACAACAAAAGTTTTTATTGTACCTGCAGAAAGTGAGATGTGATGCTGGTGATATAAATTGCAGATAAATCTTTTTTCTGCTATAGCATTACGAACACGACATGAATGTGGTTGAGAGCCATGTCACTACAGCAAGCAACATTATAGTGTTCATATTCGTGGGTTTCGCGAGTTGGCCTTTTAATAGGACTGCGACCAAACAACGACATACAGTGACACTGTTGCCATATGTTCCACTAAATCTACACAGTATTCAGTAACGCGATTACGAAACAACGAACAATAACAGTAAGCAACGCCATTATACAGGGCGTTTCAGCACAGCCGTTACAAACTTTCAGAACAGACAGAGTGTTTCTGGTCCCCGACGATGCCGGCATTAACTATAAACCGTCTCTGAGCTGCACGGGTTCTTGTTGCAGGTGTGCTCTCCTCCGACCACAAGTGGGTGTTATGGGGGCTGAGCATTCCCTGCCTCTTGAAAGTCGCCTCATAGTTCACCGTAACTGTGGCTAGAAAATAGTGATCTCTTATGCACCTCTGCAATAAACACCGTGCGAAGGCCACCCGTGGAGCAAAATCGTCTTCGTCCAGTAGCTGCACGTGCTGGTCGTGATACGGGTGCGTGGAGTTGTCATGCAGGAGCTGCCACACCCTGCTGTGGGAAATCCCGACATGACTGGCGACGGCCCTCGTGCTGGTACCGAAACTGTTCCGTACCAGTCCCAGCGCAGTCACCGCGTTGGTTATTGTTGTTGCTGTTCGCTCACGTTCATGTGTTTCCTCGCTAAGGAATTCCCTTTTGGACAACCTCCAGTGCAAGAGTGCAAAGTTGTGGCCCAAAGTTTAACTCTTGGGGTAAAGTTGGGCTTACACCCGCTGTGCGCCTCGTCAACTGTAACCAGCGACCCCGTGTGCCAAATGCACACCAACGAACTCCGTGTTCGTGTACGGTGCCGTCCTACTTCCCCTCTGTCGCCAGGCGAAAAGAACCTTCATCTTGCACTTGCTGCGTCGACCGACGTTGCGGAGCGCCAACTGCTCCATACTGCAGCCAAAGTCGTCCCAGCATTTTAACTGAACTAAGCGTAATAAACATGTTTTCTCATCCTGTTCGGGTCCTTCCTTTCTTGTGTTTGTGTCGTCGCTACCAACCCAGGTGCGCGTTTTCGACTATACACTGTTCATTAATTTTCCATCATCTAGGTATACTCTAGTTTATAACCATTGTGCTGAAACACCCTGCGTAAAACAGTCTTACAGGAGAAATGTACCGTCAACGTAAGAGTCATCAGAGGAGGAACAGAAACGACTTGGCAAGATTTGGGAAATGGTGGCCCCTGGCCTTTTGCGAGTATAAGAAACCGTCCTGCACATCTCCTACCATGCAGGGAATCCACCAACTTCTTTCTGGACTTCTTCGAACAAGACTGGGTCGGGTACGATTTTGTTTTATGCAGCGATGCCTTGGCTGCATTGAAGCTGTGTATATCGCTTGTAACAAATTTTTTTAGTGTAGCATCTTATGAAAGACGTACAGAGAAGTGAAATTTTATCAGTGTGAAATTTTCTCATTATCGCTTGTAGGTTTTGAAAGAATCGTTTAGGAACCAGGGTTGTCCGTCTCAGATTGATGCGCATGGCATATGCTTGACGTTAGTCCACTCTGGCAGCGATCTACATTGATGTAACAATAGAAGTAACGAACTTCAGAATGCCACGGTCGCTTTAGTAGGGCATTTATTCACATTAACGCTTTCGGCAAACTATGTTGCCATCTTCGGAGCTAGTGCAGTGCACAAGATCCAAAGACGACAATACAACTTTCCGAAACCGGTAATCTGAATGAACGTTTGATGTTTGTTACGTCTATTTGCAGATACATTTGCCCTTCTCGATCAGCCCTGGGCGCCTATGTAGGGTGAGGCAATTACCTCAGACCACCTTATACACATCTAAAATGAGTGAACATATGAGGGAGGAGGGATGTTCACTAAGCTGTAGACAACAATATAGTGAATATTAGGACATACGCAAAGTAATATTTTACGTATATAGCTGTCGAATTATGATACAGACTGTTTTTTCTGTGGCATTGGAAAGGGCTTTCGTAGCAGAATGAAGCGATATATACGGCCCGTCCCACAGGAAAGGTCACGGATTCTGTATTCGCTTAACTACTAATGCCGTCTGTGAACGGATGCGTGTTATTTCGAGAGCCTGCCGTTTTAATTTTACAACGCTTGCATAACGGACTGTTTGTAATAATAGAAACTTTTAATAGCATATTTTGAACTTCAGTCGTGGAAGGAGAGATGGAGCAACGTGCGAACATTTTTCTTGATTGGCTAGGAGTGCTACATACGCTTTCGAAATGATACAGCCTATTTATGGCAGTGAATCAATAAGTCTTAAAAACGTTTGTAAGTGGTGTGCAAGGTTTCAGATGGTAGAGACAGCATCGTGGACAGACGAGTCGAAGAAAACGGTTAGTAAGTACCTGAAGTTCTTCGAAATGATCGTTGTGCATCTGTCAAAATAAATGAGGAGTAGTTCACTGCAATTCCTAAAACAATACTGTGCCTCACATTCTGATTGAAAATTCGGGCAAAAGAAATATGTGTTATCGCTTTGTTCCCCAATCACTGACTGAAGATCAAATAGGTCGCTAGGAATCCAAACATCAGGTGATGAAACATGGTGTTTTCAGTAAAAGCCATTTACAAAAAGCCAAAGCTCGGAAGGGAAGGTCCAGAATCTTCGAGACCGAAAAAAGTGCGCCTGCAGAAAATACGTGTCAGTACACCGCTCACTGTTTTCTTTGATTCAAAAGAAATTATCCGTAAGGAATTCACCAAAGGAGGTCAGATGTCGATTGCACATTACGACTTGGAAGTTTTAAGTCGCTTATCGGTGACGATTGTTCGGATTCCATGTGAATGCAGGAATCAAGGAAGGTGGTGTTTCTTGCACAACAATACACTGGCGCACAAAAGCAAGATCGTACGCGATTTCTTGACTCGAACATGTATCTTAGTGCTTGGACATCCTCCTTACTCACCTGATTTATCTCCATGCGACTTCTGGCTAACTAAAAATGGCAGTGAAAGGGTACCGTTTCGACATGGTTTCAGATATCCAGAAGCCATGGTACGTCACGTATTTTCAGAGGGTGAGTATCTGGCTTAGAACAATTTTTCAAAGGACATAAAAGTTTTCTGGGTGTAGTACCTCGTCTTACTGCATGAAAGTACTGCTGGTGAAAACAAACGTTTCGGCCACGGTTGGAGCGGCCTTCTTCTGGGTCTACTGGTGCATTATAGCTATGCAGTGTCCCTTATATTTTGTTATTACTGTTCATTGTGCATGCCATTACGTCATAATTTTAAAAAGACAGTTCATTCCATTGGTCACTTAAGGAAGAAGAGAGGGAACTTTATTTTAATAATTTACTGCGGTGGAGGGAGAGTGTAACATCTGTTGTCTATTGGCTCTTGTATTATGTGCCATCATTGGTGGTCACCGACGAATCGGAAGTTGGCTGCTGTTTACCAAATGCTGGACGTCGGCCGCGCGGCGTCAGTTACTCGCCGGTAGTGCTCGTGCCTCGTGTTGACAGTGCGGTCTGTTGGGCTCTGATTGCTGGCAGCCAAGATGGGGCAAGCCTGAGTCCATCCTCTCTATTCATGTTCTTGGGGTGTTTGTTGTTCGATGGCCTCTCTGATTTTGCGCTTCATCATAACCGGCTGCTTGGCCAACACACGGGCTTCGCTGAATTTTATTTCTTTTCCGCAGTCTTGCTGATTTTCTGCGACTGCAGATTTGTTGTGTTGCCCTAGTCGAATATAGCGCTCGTGTTCTCGAATGCGCGTTGCTATTGGCCTTCCAGTCTCGCCGATGTACGAGTATACCTCTCCACATTCGCATTCCACCTTGTACACGCCTGCAGTGTGTAATGCATCCACCTTGTCCATAGTGGAGCCTAGCAAGTTTTGGATCCTGTGACCACTATAGTAGACAGGCTGCACCCCACCCCGGCGAAGGTGTTTGCCTATTCGGCCAGTGACATTTTTCACATAAGGTAAGCGCAATGCTGGCTGCAGTTTTTCTGTTTTTTGCTTGCCTTGCTTACTCTTATTCGTCCATAAGGCTGTGTGGATCGACTTATGGCTGTAGCCATTGGCTAGAAACGTTGTGCGTAGCCTTTTAAGCTCAGGTGTGATGTTTTGAGCATCACTGCAAGCAATCGGAGCCCAGCGGACCGCACTGTCAACACGAGGCGCGGACGCTACCGGTGCGCGGCCGACGTCCAGCATTTCGTGAACAGGTACCATACCCAGAAACTTTTATGTCGACTGACTCTGGTCGCGGAAGCCCTCGCAATTAAATTTTTCAAAGCTTCTAATTGTGTGTTGATTCACAAGGAGCTGGTTTTCAATAAAAAGTCATATTAACTAAAAACAAACAGTATCTGGTATTTTATTTCATATTTCACCTTTACTGTGGGACGTGTTGTGTAATACATGTGGAACCGAATCGCATAGTAGGTAACAAAGCGGCAAACCACTCTGACGCTGTCAGGAGAAGAGTCCCTCTAAACCCCAGCCCTACTCTATGTAAGTGCCGGCTGTACTGTTAGCTTTGGTAGTATTGAGTGGTCTGATGCTAGTGATCTTAATCTGTATTTGTGGCTGCACATAGGCAACAATGTGACACTGCCCTGCTGGCCATTTAACACATCTACTGATGATGGCGTACTCCGTGAGTGCAACGGTTAATTAAAGTAGAAAGAACTTCTGCCCTGAAAACAAGTAAAACTATTTTTTTAATCTTATGCATCAGAAACCATCAGCACAGTACGGCCTTAAGGAGACAAGCACAGTGTTTAGTCGTACTTCACACTTTTCTTAATCTGTTGCCTGATGCATCTGAAAAACCCCTCGGCGGCTTGCAGTAAAAGACTGAAGTCAATCTATTCAATTTATTAACAGTTGCTTTTACATGAAGGAAATTTGAATTGTGTTACAAGCAATGTTCTTAAATGCTACCGCCCCTTACGAAATGAAGACTTTTAACTAAGCAGTTAAAAGGATCACTACGGGGGGAGAGGGGGGGGGGGAGGTGCCTCTCTGGGAATAAGGGAAAGGAGTTTATAAACTTGTATGTGATTCAACATACTGCAAAAGAGATATTCGTTGTTGAGGGCAAAGAACAAGAGAGAAAGTTGCTATTATTCTTCTGACTGGTTTGATGTGGCCCGTCATGAATTCCTCTCGCGTGCCAACCTTTTCATCCCAGAGTAGTCCTTGAAACCTACGTCCTATGTTATTTACTGGATGTATCCCAATCTCTGTCTTCCTCTATAGTTTCTATCCTCTACAGTTCCCTCTAGTGCCTTGTAAGTTATTTCCTGATGTCTTAGCAGATGTCCTATCATCCTGTCCCTTCTTCTTCTTTTCCATATACTTCTTTCCTCGCCGATTCTATAGAGAGCTTCTGCACTGCTTACCTTATCAGTCCATCTAATTATCAACATTCTTCTGTAGCGCCACATCTCAAATGATTTTATTTTCTTCTGTTTTGCTTTTCCCACAGGACATGTCCCACTACCATACAATGATATGGTCCAAACGTACATTCTCAAAAATTTCTTTCTCAAATTAAGACCTATGTTTGACATTAGTAGATTTCTCTTAGCCAGTAATGCCCTAGTGCCAGTGCTAGTCTGCTTTTTATGTGCTCCTTGCGTCCTAATTCATACGTTATTTTGTTACCTAGGTAACAGAACTCCTTAACTCTCTAGTGGCTAGCGTTGCTGCCCCTGAACACGGGGTCCCGGGTTCGATTCCCGGCCGCGTTGGGGATTTTTCTGCCTGGGGATTGGGCGTTTGTGTTGTCCTTATCTTTTCATCACCATCATCATTCGTGATAGTGGCTAGATTGGACTACGTAAAAAAAAACTGGAGAGTGAAAAATTGGGACTTCGTACGGGCGCTGATGATGCAGTTGAGCGCCCCAAAATCAAACATCATCTTTGACTACATCTACTTTCTTATCACCAATTATGGTAAGTTTATATATACTAAGCTGGTATCTGTACTATCGGACATGTCCGAAAGAACAGATACCATCAGTGACCAAGCTGCTCGTTAGAATGAAATTACAATGAAATGACAACCCTTAGCTGCTTACAAGCGTTGACATACGTCGACGGGGACAGATGAAAATGTGTGCCCCGACCGGGACTCGAATCCGGGATCTCCTGCTTACATGGCAGACGCTCTATCCATTTTTTTTTTTCGATATAGTTCGTTGCGTTTGGTCGGGGCGGACGTCACAAGACATCCGTTCAAATTGATCGTTTTTTATTATTACAGAGAGCACGCAGACGTCTGACCGAACACGCTGAGCTACCGTGCCGGCTCCATCTGAGCCACCGAGGACACAGAAGATAGGGCGACTGCAGGGACTTTTCTCTGGCACGCCTCCCGCGACACCCACATTCTCAACGTATTGTCCCGCACTACATTCGTAGTGCCCCCGCCCATTATACTCATTACTTGCGGCGCGTTGACGATTCCCGTAAGAGTTCGGGCACTTGTTGTGCACCCGCACAGAAGAAGAAGATGGTCAAGGGGCCGGTGAGCCTTAACTATATATATATACTAAGATGGTATCTGTTCTCTCGAACATGTGCGAAAGAACAGATACCATCAGTGACCGAGCAGCTCGTTAGAATGAATCGATATTCTACACTTATTAGACTGTTTATTCCATTCAACACATCCTGTAATTCTTCTTCACTTTCTCTGAGGATAGCATTGTCTTCAGCGAATCTTAAGCTTCCACCTTCAATTTTAATTCAATTCTTGAACCTTTCTTTTATTTCCATCACTGCTTCTTCGACGTATCGATTGAACAGTACGGGAGAAAGACTACATCCTCGTCTTGCACTGAATACCGTAACACCTACAACCATCAAAAAGAAACGCAAAGTATATCTATTTAAAAAACTGATAAAAATGCTCTTAACGCCTTTTTAAAGAGACAGTCTTCACTCCTTCCGATGGGATCATGTAAGTGTAGGAAAGTTGTGGAATGTTTTCAAAGAAATAGTATCGACAGCAATTGAGAGTATATACTCCATAAATTAATAAGTGATGGTACTGATCCCCCATGGTACACAAAACGGGTCAGATCGTTGTTGAGGAAGCAACGAAAAAGGCTAGCCAAATTTAAAAGAACGCAAAATCCCCAAGAGTGGCAAAGTTTTACAGAAATTCGAAACATAGCGCGTACTTCAATGCGAGATGCTTTTAATAATTTCCACAACGAAATTCTGTCTCGAAATCTGGAAGAAAACCCAAAGAGATTCTGGTCATAAAGGAAGCACAACAGTGGCAAGACGCAATCAATACCTTCACTGCGTGATAACAACGATGAAGTCACTGATGACAGAGCCACTAAAACAGAGCTATTAAACACGATTTTCCGAAACTCCTTCACCAGAGAAGACGAAGTAAATAATCCTGAATTCCAATCAACGTCGATTTGCAGTAGAGTTCTGGAACATATACTGTATTCGAACATTATGAAGTACCTAGAAGAAAACGATTTATTGACACATAGTCAGCACGGATTCAGAATATATGGTTCTTGTGAAACACAACTAACTCTTTATACTCATGAAGTAATAGGGATGTCAAATTCATTCAATATTTCTAGATTTCCAGAGGGCTTTCGACACCGTTCCTCACAAGCGTTTTCTAATCAAACTGCGTGCCTATGGAGTATCGCCTCAGTTGTGCGACTGGATTCGTGATTTCCTCTCAGAAAGGTCACAGTTCGTAGTAATAGACGGAAAGTCATCGAGTAAAACAGAAGTAATATCCGGCGTTCCTCAAGGAAGTGTTATGGGCCCTCTATTGTTCCTGATCCATATAAATGACATAGGAGACAATCTGAGCAGTCGTCTTAGATTGTTTGCAGATGATGCTGTCTTTTACCGTCTTGTAAAGTCATCAGATGTTCAAAACTACTTGCAAAATGATTTAGATAAGACATCTTTACGGTGCGAAAAGTGGTAATTGAACCTGAATAAAGAAAAGTGTGAAGTTATTCACATGAGTACTAAAATAAATCTGCTAACTTTCGATTGCGCGATAAGTCACACAAATCTGAAGGCTGCAAATTCAGCTAAATACTTAGGGATGCCAGTTACAAATAACCTAAATTGGAACGATCACATAGGTAATATTGTGGCTAGAGCAAACCAAAGACTGCGATTCATTGGCAGAACACTTAGAAGGTGCAACAGGTCTACTAAAGAGACTGCTCACACCACGCTTGTCCGCCCTATTCTGGAGTATTGCTGTGCGGTGTGGGATCCGCATCAGATGGGACTGACGGATGACATCGAAAAAGTACAAAGAAGGGCAGCTTGTTTTGTATTATCGCGAAATACGGGAGATAGTGTCACAGACATGATACGTGAATTGGAGTGGCAATCATTAAGACAAAGGCGTTTTTCGTTGCGATGGGATCTTCTCATGAAATTTCAATTACCAGTTTTCTCCTCCGATTACGAAAACATTCTGTTGGCACTCACCTACATAGGGAGGAATGATCATCAAGATAAAATAAGAGAAATCTGGGGTCGCACAGAAAAATTTAAGTGCTCGTTTTTCCCGCGTGCCGTTCGAGTGTGGAACGGTAGAGAGACAGCCTGTAGGTGGTTCAGTGAACCCTCTGCCAGGCACTTTATTGTGAATAGCAGAGTAACCACGTAGATGTAGATGTACACCCTTTTTAATCCAGTCTTTTTTGTTGGTCTTCCACTATCTTGGTTCTTATACACATAGTATATCACCCGTCTTGCCCTATAGCTTACCCCTATTTTTATGATTTCGAACATCTTGGACCATCTTGCAACCTTCAGTCTTGTTTCCATTACCAACAGCAACTTCAGAACTTCCACTCTTGTGGCTTTACCTTTCCTAAAGCCAAACTGATCATCATCTAGCAGATCTTCAATTTTCTTTTCTATTCATCTACATACTAATGTTGTCAGCAATTTGCAAGCATGTGTTGTTAAGCTCATTCTGCGATAATTCTCGCACTTGTCGGTTCCTGCAATTGGAAATTCTGTGGGCGATGTGTTTCCGGAAGTCTGACAGTATATCGCCTGTCACAGACACCCAGCACACCAACGTAAATAATTGTTTTGATGCTACTTCTCCCAATGATTTTAGAAATTCTGATGGAATGTTATCTGTGGCTTCTGCCTAATTCTAGCTTTAATCGTCCAAAGGTCTTCTAAATTCTGATTTTAATATTGGATCTCCCATCTCGTTCCTATCGACTCCTGTTTCTTTTTGTATCACGTGCAACATCCTGTAATGATTCATTAACGTAACGTCTGACGTTCTTAGAGAAATTCTTGGAAGAGGAGGAGGAGAAGGTTAACTAAATCGCCGAGGTCTGCAGCCCTCACACCTTGTGACTTATTTGTATGGGTACGTAAAAGATCGTGTTTTTTCCCCCCTACGTCTGACTCTTGTTGAAGATGTGAATTCGATAACGAGATACCAGCTGCTTCTTGTATGGCAGAAAATGAGTCATCGTTTTGATATTTGTCGTGTGACACATGGTGCTCACACTGAACGCATAAAAATTTGTAGTTCTCTCTTTCCAGGAACGTTGGAACTGGGTTTGTATTTTTCGTAGTTTGGAAGCAATAAATATTTGAAATGTGTTCCTTCGTTTTGAATAGCTCTGTATGTAAGCGGAGCAGAAACGGACGAGGGATCACCCTATGCGAAGATGTGGGCTGCAAATGGGGATATCCATTGACACAAGTGACTATGACAAAGGGTAGATTATTATTACGCACAGACAGTGAACGAGTATCTCGAAAACGGCGAATCTGGTCGAATGTTCACATGATACTGCCGTGAGCATCTACGGAAAGAGATAGGACAGTGAAACTAGCAGCAGGCGCTAAATGGTTGGACGTCCACGACTCTTCGCAGAACGTGGGGTTCGGAGGCTTGTCTGCTCGATAAAGCAGGATAGATGGTGATATGTGGTATTTCTGCCGAAAGAGCATAACGCTGGTGCACGCCCAAGTGTTTCGGAGCACACCGTTCATCGCAAATTGTTGAACATGGGCCTCCGCAGCGGACCATCGCTACATGAACAAATGTTGATCCAACGACATCGTCAGTTACGATTGCAGTGGGCACAGGACCATTGGAATTTGACCGCAATGAAAACGTGTCGGCTCTTCAGATGAATCATATTTTTCCTACAGTAGGTCGACGGTCGTCTCAACAAGCGCCGTCATCGAAGTGAACGACAGCTCGAAACGTGCAGCGCGCCACGGAAGCTGGCTGGTGGGAGCAGTACTGCTCTGTGAGAGACATTCTCCTGTGTTTACCTCGGACCTGTGGCAGTAATCTAAGACACGCTGGCAGCAGCGAACTATCTGCACCCCTTCATGCTTGATGTCTTCCCCGACGGCGTGTCATCTTCCAGCCGTACAAATGTCCGTGTCTCGGAGCAGGATCGTGCTACAGTGGTTTGACGAGCATTATAGTGAACTCACGATGATGTCCCGACGACCAAATTTGATTGATGTAAATCCTATGTTATCCATCTGGGTCGCTATCGGACACCGTCACTGAGTACGAAAATCAGAGACCCGTTACTTAGGCGAACTAAATCACATGTACGTATACATCTAACGCCACATACCTCCACAAACCTACCAACAAACTGTCGGATCCCTGATACTAATAATCAGTGATGTATTTCGTTCCAAAGATGGACAAACAAGGCATTAAGCAGGTAAGTAGGTGGTCATAATGTTTCCGTTCATCAGTGTATGATGAGTTATGATGAAAGAGGCGAACATCTAGGATATAACGAACACAGTCATTCATGAAGAGTTCCAGGCGCCTTGAGTTTACGTGAGAAAGGCCTTGCAGGATAACATAGCTGTAAACAATAATTGGAAGTGCAAGCGTTTGTACAAGTTTGTTTTTCAGGTCCAGAGGGAAGAGCATTTTGTATTTTTGTAAAATATAAAGAGATTCTTATGCCTTCTTGGATATTGCCGTTACGTGATCAGTCCAATTTAGATTTTCGCCTATTGTTATTCCTAGACTCTTTTTCCCATCTAAAGATAGTAGGGATTCCCGTTAATCCGGGGTAATGAGCCTAGAATGACCAACCAGTATCGCTTGGGTTATCGACAGGTTTTGGATACGTTCAAGAAGGTAGGATACGTTCTTTAGAAGTAGCAGAGAAAATGAGGCAAGTTATCGATTCAAGATAGTTCCACGAAACTTACGAGGTAGCAGATATAAGATACGTGCATAAGATTTCGTTTATTTTTCAACATTTTAATTTGAGTGTATTATATTAAGTGTGTTTCGTTATTTTGACAGTTTTAATTTTTTGTACGGTGTCTTTTGATATTTCAGGTGTCGCATTTCAGTGAATTTTAAGTGTATTATATTCACATGTAAGTTACGTACATAAAACAATGCCACGTCTTGGTGGACGAGGAGGAAATATTGGCGACGGACTCGGAATTCACAATTAGTCCAGAACCGTCGGTTAAAAAGATCGGCAGAAGATCAATTGACGGACAATGAAAATTTAAGAAACCAGGCTGCAATCAGACGTGCTAATGAAAGTCAAGAGCAACGCAACGAAAGCCTTCGAGCTAATGCATTGAGACAAAGACCAGCCCGTCAACGAGTCACCGACACTTTCAGAACACGTGAACAATAGCGTTTGCAAGTGTATCGCGCATTGACACGTGCATCACTTCTTCGCCTTGCGTTTGAATATGAGTCGGACATCCACTATTCGTCACATTCACAAATTGTAATCGGTGCTATGAACAAACAATGCCAACACTGTCATGCACTCAAATACAAAGCTGAATCGGCCGGATTCTGCTGCGCGTCTGGAAAAGTTGTATTGCCACCATTGAATTCGCCGCCAGAACCATTGAAAACAATATTGGCTGGAGCTACATCTCAATCTAAACTGTTTTTGCGTAAAATTTCCAAATTCAATTCGTGCTTTCAAATGACATTTGGAGCAGGAAAAATCGTTCAGAATGAGGATGGTCCAATTTTCAATCAACGGTTAAGATTCAGGGCCAAGTGTATCATCAAATTGGTTCTTTATTGCCGATGCCTGATACAGATTCAAAATTTCTGCAGATCTACTTCATAGATGATGAGGAGCAGCAAATAAACTCACGCTGCCATTACAACCATATCGAGCAGATGGAGGAGCGAGAAATTGTGGGTATTTTAGAACCGTTTTTACAGAATCACAACCAGTTGGTCCAATTGTTTAATACCGTTTCAAGCAGACTACAAAACGACATCCGTATTCTGTTGAATGGCAAAATCGAGGTTTGCCACACGCGCATATTTTGATTTGGTTAGTCGACAAAATACAGTCTGAAAAAATTGATAAAATTATCTCAGCAGAAATTCCGGATCGGAATATCGATCAAGAATTGTATGAGATTGTTACCGCTAACATGATCCATAGTCAATGCGGTGCTATAAACATGACGGCGCCGTGCATGGACAATGGAAAATGTACGAAACGTTTTCCAAACAATTGTATAAATGATACAATCGCTAATATCGATGCTTATCCATTGTATCGTCGTAGAGACACTGACCATGGTGGTCAATCACATCAATTACGTATGTCAAATGGTACAACAGTTGACACTGACAATCACTGGGTGCTTCCGTATTCACCATTGCTGTGTAAAATCTACAAGCACACATAAACATTGAGCTCAGCAGTTCAGTGAAGTCCATAAAATATATATGCAAATATGTCCAGAAGGGCAATGATACGGCCGTATTTGCTGCTCACAATGTCAACGAAAACGATTAAATAACACGGTATCAAATGGGCCAATACATCAGCAGCAATGAAGCAGTTTGGCGTATTTGGGTTTTCCGTTCCGGTTGAAGGATACAACGGCATATCTATGGTAAATACATTAGGCCGATTATACACAGTTCATCCAAAGCAACGCGAATGTTTCTTCTTGCGTTTATTGTTGGTTAATGTTCCTGGAACAACCTCCTTCCAATACATGTGAACAGTCAATGGCATTTTGTACGACACATATCATGATGCGTGTCGCGAATTACATTTGCTGGAAGATGACAACCATTGGGATATTACACTTGCAGATGCTGCATTGAGTTCCTCTCCTCATCAAATTCGCCAGTTATTCGCCATATTATTGACGACATGTTTTCCATCTCAAGTATCTGTCCTCTGGGACAAATATAAAGATCCCATGAGCGACGACATTCTGCATCGCATTCGGATCGCTGATCAAGATCACAATATTGATTTTTCACCGGAAATATATAACGAGGCGCTAATAAAGATTGAGGATATTTGCATTTTGATTTCGAATATGCCACTCAATCATTTTGGTATGCCCTCACCTAACCGCCCAGCAACAGACATCACTAACAGCGAGATTCAGCGCGAACAGTAGTTCAATACGGTCTCTTTAACTACTTTCGTTGAAAGTAATTAGCAACTACTCATTGAAGAACAAAAGAATGTATACGATCGGATTAATTTGTCAATTACAGCAGAACAAGGTGGATTTATTTTTATTTTTATTTTTTTTATTTTGACGCACCTGGTGGCACTGGAAAAACGTTTCTCATCTCGCTAATACTTGCGCGCATTCGATCACAAAATCATATTGCGCTAGCAATTGCTTCATTAGGTATTGCAGCCACTTTGCTTGATGGCGGACGGACTACACATTCAGCACTCAATTTCCGTTGAACATTCGCACAAATCCAGATGCAGTGTGCAACATAAAAAGGCATTCCGGTTTGGCTAAAGTTTTGCAAAAATGCAAAATTATTATCTGGGATGAATGCACTATGGCCCACAAGCATTCACTTGAAGCTCTCGATAGAATGATGAAAGATCTAAATAATAACACCAGACTGTTCGGTGGTGCCTTACTGCTGCTGTCAGGTGATTTCAGACAGATATTGCCGGTCATTCCACGGGCTACATATGCGGATGAAGTTAACGCATGTATAAAACAATCTTATCTATGGCGAAATGTCAGTACATTACGTCTTAACAGAAGTATACGTGTTCAGCTGCAAAATGATCCATTGGCACTATCATTCTCCGAGCAATTGCTCAACATTGGAAATGGAACAATCCCATTGCATGGAGATACACAATGCATAAAACTGCCAGACAATTTCTGCAACATGGTAAATACGAAAGATGTTTTGATTGAAAGCATATTTCCATATTTACAAGTTAATTATATTAATCATGCGTGGCTTCCTGAACGATCTATTTTAGCAGCAAAAAATATCTATGTTGACGGTATTAACTTCAAAATACAACAGTCATTGTCCGGCAATGAGATACTGTTCAAATCGATCGACACTGTTACCGATCCTGACGAAGCAGTCAACTATCCTGTTGAATTTTTGAATTCGCTGGGTTCACCAGGAATGCCACCACATAACTTGCGATTAAAAATTGGCTCACCTATCATTTTGCTTCGGAATTTAAATGCACCTAAGCTATGCGACGGTACAAGATTAGTCATAAAAAAATTATGAGCAATGTTCTTGAAGCTACAATTTTCAACGGCAAATTTCAAGGTGAAGTTGTTCTCCTTGTTCATTCACGAATCCCAATGATCCCTTCAGACTCACCCATTCGATTCAGACGTCTGCAATTTCCAATTCGCTTGGCATTTGCCATGACTACTAATAAGTCGCAAGGTCAAACAATGGCGATTTGTGGGTTGGATCTAGAAAATCCGGTCTTTTCACATGCCCAATTATATGTGGCGTGTTCTCGCGTTGGGAAACCAGCAAGTTTATTTATTTATACTCCTCTGCAGTTGACTGAAAATATTGTTCATCTACTCGCATTAAGATAAAATTAAACAAACATTATTAATTATAACGAATTGTTTTTAGAAAAATTGATGTTATTTCAAAATAAAGAATAATGAAATTATTGTATTATTTGTCTTTCATTTCATACTTTGTTTAATATCCTAATCGCTTGAAATATCATGCAGGACAACGTCTGTCGGACCCGCTAGTAACAATATATGATCGAATACATGGGCTCTAGCGAGGAAACCATGCACTTCCGGACGTAAGATCATTGAACATTTTTTGTTTCGTAACCTTTCATCGATCAATCCCTAGCGTTTGTACAGTCAGAAACAGTCTGAAAAGGGTTGTGGAAATAATAGTGAATAAAAACTTCTATACACTGCGCCATTTCTGAGTTAATTATAATTCAATTTAGCCAATCAGGCCATTGCACAAGCAAAGTCAAGCAACTCACCATAGATGGCGTCGTCAAACGGGTTCTTCGTTGGTTTCCTAAAACTAAACAAGAGAGTGATACAAAAATTGGACAGTAGTAAGGTGTACCAATGAATGAACCCGAGCCAAAGGCCCAGCAGTATTGTGCACTATCATCCACGTTATGAGAACAAGTGACGGGCGGGCCGTTTGAAATTGCATGTGCAACAGCCTCATTTGCTAACTTCATTGCTAATTAACTTGGAAATGGTATATGTGGTGTCACCGCCAGACGCCACACTTGCTAGGTGGTAGCCTTTAAATCGGCCGCGGTCCGTTAGTATACGTCGGACCCGCGTGTCGCCACTATCAGTGATTGCAGACCGAGCGCCGCCACACGGCAGGTCTAGAGAGACTTCCTAGCACTCGCCCCAGTTGTACAGCCGACTTTGCTAGCGATGGTTCACTGACAAATTACGTTCTCATTTGCCGAGACGATAGTTAGCATAGCCTTCAGCTACGTCATTTGCTACGACCTAGCAACGCGCCATTATCATTTGCTATTTATTTTGTGATGCATGTACCGTCAGACCGATGTTCACCAATTATGGATTAAAGTTAAGTATTCCAGAAGCTACGTACTTTTTTTACTAGACTCAACTCCTTTAAGTGTTCCAGACCTCACGCCAGCCTGCGTGAGCTTAAACGCGTGCCTTTCGGCTATCTCATAGTGACTTGGCTGTCTTGCCAAGTCACAACAGTATAAACTACCGATTTTTTCTTAACAACTGTTTCCTAGCAAAACTTACTCTATAACACCGTTAAAAGCCTTTTGAGACTATTTCTGACTGCCCTGCAAATATCCTACAGGAGTCAGCCTCTACATGCGGAAATTATGTAGCTGTACTAAAACATCATATTATCGATATAGCTGTATTTAATTTAGTGAAAGAAAACATTGATTTATTTTCATTACATTTCGTACTTAATAAACTTATTCTATAACGTTACTTGGTTAAGAACTTGTTATTTGGTGGGTAGAGACAGTAATTCTTTGGGTTTCCCATCCATTGAGCAAGATACACGTAAATGACTGCGAGAAAAAATGTGATAGGGTCAAATTAATACTATGACACCTTAACCTTTGTCTTTGTGTCTTATTTATAGTGATACTTAATGTTAGTTTTACTGGAAATTGCATGCTTTTGAATTGAAATCGCAATTCGATAGACATGACTAGGGTCCTCAATAAATGTTGTTTTTCCTTTATCTTTTCTTGAGATTATCTTTGCTTCAGTTATAGTGCTTGGTAACTGTTCCCGACCATTTGTTGCTTTGAATTTTTTAATTATCATAATGAATTACTTCATTTCTTACTGCTAAAATCACTCTTCCATACGAGCAATTTAAGTATATTCAAATGTGTTCCGAAATAATTTTTCTATTAGTTTATTTGCGCTGTTGACGGTGTTACATAAATCGTTTATAAGTTCAATTTAGGTAGTTACACATTCGACTGGGTGAGTGCCTCCACTAATTTGTGAGAGCCTCTTGACAAGATGTTACGCTTCATTACGAAAACTGAACTCTCATATTTGCCCTTAACCATGCATTCCTCACTCGAGATCAAGGAAGTGATTTAATTTGCTGGAGTTCATTTTGGAATAACTCGAAGTACCTGCTTAAAATTTGCAGAATGTGTAAATAATACGCCTCCCATTAATTCCGGATTACCTCGGAGATTTACAACATTCTCGAACCCTCTAGAGTCTAGATGATTGTATAACATTTTGGAACATTCAACAACATTCTTCAACATTCTTCAACATTCTTGAACATTATAGAAAGAACATTCTGGCCAGACTCGCCCACTTGGTAACTCGACTCCTAGTTGCTTCGCCATCTTCCCATAAGATGTCAGTGGTGCGATGCCCTGTTTTGACACCCACATCTTCGAACACAACCTCTGCACGTCCAGACAACACCTTCTCCATGGGTGGACGATGGAGACTTACCGTACCATGTAACCCCTGAGAGGCTGCAACAGCACTGATACGTAGTTACAGCGCCACGTACTGTCATACCACGATTACATTCTCGCGAAAAAATGGTCTCTTTATACACCGACATTTTCATAGATAGCCCCTGCAGTTCCAAAACAAAATGTTCTTCATCGATGAGGAAGAGAGGTTACTATACTATTTAACCCCCATGGGGCTGCGCAATTCCCTTGCGAAGTCTCGATGGCACTTACAGACAACCACACTTAGTTTTACTAAACATACTGACTCAGACAAAAAAAATTCTAAGAAAACTCTTGATATATTCGTAATGAGAACAACTGAGTCGATAAAAACCAAATAACATTTTTATCAAACCCAAGACATTGTAGTTTATGCGACTAGCGCGTTAGTAAGTAATATGATTTAAACTCATTTACAGATGACATTTCAGTGGTACATAACATCTGTCTTAGTTTTCATGTATGCAGAGCTGCTAAACGAAGTGCTGTCTGCCAGCTGTGGTTGACAACGAAGCATAAAACAGTGAATACTGGTCAACGTAACCTATTTCTTTGCATACTGCAACTCCCAACAGCCACCTAGCAAAGAGAATTTTTAGTCTGCACGTACAATAGGATTTTCTCTGGAATCTTGTACACGGTAAACATCTTAAATTTAGAAACACTAAATTTGGATTCCACTCTAGTTAACATAACATTTCAAATTTGAATTAAGTATATAAACAATCAAATAATTTTCAAAGAAATGTTCAACTTCGTAACTAAGTATATTATGGAACTAGTAAAACCTAATTTTACAATTGGATAAAGAAACGGAAATCTGTATAACCCACAGTAGATTATATTAATAACAACGTATTTTCAGCGGATCTGATTACCTTATTATTTAACTTGACTTATCGTGAAATGGGGTTACATTGTACAAACAGAAGTTTGACAGTTCGTCAAATTTTAGTATTTTCAGACTTCGTCCGAATACAAGATGCCATGTTGACAAAAATCCCAAAGCTTCCCAGACGCATTGCACCATCCAGCGTGGGCTTCTCGAAGCTGTCATGGTCCATTTATTATCTTTGACCATCGTATTACTTGAACATGTTCTTACGCTGTTGTTTCACATTTCAGACACTATATGTGCTGAGTTCTTTCTTCTAATACTTCCAACGAAATTACGTAATTCTCATTGATAAATTGTGTTTTGCATTTTCACACTTTCGTTTAGAGAACGAAATAAGCCTTTTGCGAGCAGTAGACACTAAATCTGTGACCTGATTCAGAACTTCCTGACATACAGAATTTAGCACATAAACTGATGTAAGCGTCACTTCGTGAGTACCGCATGGAAGTATTAAACAATCATTACTGTTTACAGCATACATCAGTGACCTAGTGAATGACGTCTGAGGGTCCATGAGGCTGGTTGCAGACGGTGCCGTTGTCGATAGGAAAACTGTAACGACAGGAGGATGTGGCAACACACAGAAATATTTGCGAGGATCGAAGATTAGTACAGGAGATGGTAGTTGACACTTAAGCCTTTGTTGGCTGTTGGTACTTACAACTACTACATCTTTCAATCCTTATTTATTCCCATTAAATATATATACCCCACATCTACGGCTGACTGAACATTTAAATGCACGTTTCTCTTGAGTTGGCAATACTTCAACATCTTCTAGGTCTAGTTTTCTGTTCGAATAAACTGTCTGTATAAACTTTGCCAACAGCTGAAGAGCGGGTTTGGAGCGAGCGCAGTTGTTATGTATATTGTCGTTAGTTGTTTGAAATTTTCGAGTTAACCGCCGTTGACATAATGTAGGTTAATTACTGTCTTTTCCCCCGTGCACCTCGTTACTTAGATCGGTAGTTTTTTATTATGAAATAAACAGAAAACTGTGTGGTACTTTAAAGTATCGTTTCGCCATGTATACGTATTCCGTATGCTGCTGCACAGGCTCGGTTTGTTGCTTTCTTTGATGATTTTCTTTGTATTTTCGCGTATGAGCTACATGCACAAACGCCACACTCCTTTTAGGGTAATTTCCAAGAATGATTGCCTATCGAAGTCGCGGGGTCAAAACGATACATATCGAACGTGCGATCGTAAATCGATCTTGCGACACCAGTGGCAGGTTTGTATGTTTATAATGATCACTGCAGCAACGACAAAGGAAGAGCGTTAGAAAATACTTATAATTGTAAAGGAGACGACTTACCTTACTCGTCGTCGGGGTTGTCGTCATGTGAAAGTCCATTAAGGTGTTCTGGATGGATAATTCGGAAGAGTCGAACCATGTATTTTCCCTGATATTCGTTCGTTTTCCGCACTGTCCGCAATGAAATTGTAACGGTATTTCAGCGTAGAAACTGTTCTTACTAAGTTTTACACACTTTGCATCACCACGGTCTACATAGTCCCTTCTTTCCTCGTGTGGTAGTACTCCGTATTGCGACAAAAAATCGAACAAGTTTCTACGCTGGATAAACGTGGAATTAGATTTTTCTGTGTGAGAGAATCCGCCGAAGAAACGTCAAGAACACCAGACACACCACTCACGAACGACATAAATCGTTTGGGGTGTCCCTAGCAACTCACAAACAATTCGCAGAGGTATGTAAGTTAGAGCAACCAAGGGAACGACAGGAAACAGATAAAAATGACGATCACAAATAATTTATCACAACACCCACCACCGGAGTCGCATGATCGATTTACGATCGCGTGTTCTATATGTATTGCTTGGACCCGTGACTTCGATAGGCAATCATTCTTGGAAATTACCTCACAGTGATATCACGACAATTATTTTTTTAATTTTTTGACAGATAAAAGATAAATATTAATTTTCATGGTCAAACTGTGCTTTATTGCAGACCAGAAAGGCTACATTCCTGCCTTTGATATTCATAAAGGGAGAAATGAAGTTCTGGAAATGGAATTCGAAAATTATGCCTTAGGAGAGACGTAGCTTTAGGTTAACTACAGATGATTTGAGGAGGAAACAAGAGATCGTATTTCGATACCTTTTTACTTCCATAGCCTTGCTGGAAAGACTGAAAGTATAGAAAACTATGGCTTGTGGCATAATGAGGAGCAACATCAAGATTTTCCATGAGGCCTTTCACTTTCATAGTAAATAAAGAGGCGACTTTCGCTATGTGATGTAATCTTACAGAACTGGGCTATGTTTGTGGAAAGACAAAGAATCGTTGCGTCTGGCTTAAGTTGCCACGTAATAAAAGTAAATTTTGTTTCTAGAATACAGACGGATTGCACCAAAATACATATTCAGTACCCATCTTTAGTAATGTGGGAATTGTGGACCATATGGACAGGCCTAAATATGCGTATGGTGTGAGAAGGAAATCCATAAACCGGTGTGATTGGCTGTTCTGGGGCATGATAGAAGTAGAATTTGTAAAGTCTAATGTGCTGTACTGTGGACTGCATAGAATAATTCCACTGTTGGAGTTCAGGAGAAATGTTGCTCAGCGCTTGACAGAGCAGACAAATGTAAAGCGCATGAGTCAAAGAGCTGTAAGGCAAGTTTTCACACAAAGTAAAACAAACAACAAAAGGAAAAATTATAACAACTTAACAACAAAGGATGTAAGATTAGGAAATAATGGTGTACACTCTGTCACTTTTTCAGCAAACAGGGAAGACAGTGGGTATGTAGTAAAAGAAAGGTTCAACCTAGACGACAGTCAAGAATTTCTCTGCTGCTCTGAATAGAAAAATTATTTTAATGAATTCCAATCAGCAACTGTGTAGTTATCTTCCGAATATTCACTAATTTGTAGCTTTTGTGCATTCCAACGCATATTGTTTTGTTAGTTTCAATGTCTGCCATACTGAGAACTGTAGCTCAGCAAGCCGCCAGAGGGCCAGACGGTGCTCCAAAGTGCTAACTTCGTAAATCAGTAAAAACAACAAAATAAAACATCTGAAAAATTGTCACTGTTATTTTGATACTATTTGGTGCTGTGTTCCACGAAAAACTTCAAAAATTATGTGTTTTTGATAGTGTGGGCACAAAGAGTTAAGATAAATAAATGTAACTCATGACGTATAAAGAGGCAAAGAGATCGACTACGCTGTTGGCTACGAATCACTGGAAACAGGAATAGGCCTAAAATGCCTAGGACTAACTGTCGGGAGTGACCTAAAGTGGAATCCATATCTATTATAATAATGTGTATGTGTGTGTGTGTGTGTGTGTGTGTGTGTGTGTGTGTGTGTGTGTGTGTGTATTCCATATCTCCTGCTAAACTACTTGACCAATTTCATCCAGACTTGGTGCACATATCTCTTATTGTCAGGCTACAATCGCTGTATGAGTAAGAACCAGCTACCTATCAGAGTTACGAGACAAGACTTCACAAAGAATGAGAGGCATGAAAAACTGCCGCATCAGCCATGACGTTTAGGTCTATTACTTCTGTGCTACTATTTGTATTAGCAATAAATTTGTCATGAAATATCCACATATGCCGCTAAATGCACATACTAAATTATATCATGGTATCACACGTAGCTCAGGAGATACGACATCATTAACACTGAGATGCCTGAAAACTTCCACATGGTGCATGGCGTTTATTTCTACTAATTCTAGTCGCAACACATTTTGCAGGCAGTATCCACATATGTCGCTCAATGTACCTACAAAACTTCATTATTGTAGATTAGGAGATATGACGTCATAAACACTGAGGTGGATGAAAAACTGTCGCATCATGCATGGCATTTAAATTTATTACTTCTTTGCTAATAAATCTATTGGCAACATACGAGGGCTATCCACAAAGTACATTACGTTTTCGTTTGCGTCCGTTAGGGGCGGGGCTAGCGCGGCCATCTTGGTGTCATGGCATTCCGCCGCTCAGTCGGCATCCTGCCGTGCTAGTGAGAGGTTCGTGCTGTACTCCGTTTGAGTTACTGTGACAGTTTGAAATGTCAGCGTTAATTGAAAATGCAGCGAAGTGTGAAGTGCGTGCTGTAATAAGATTTCTGACTGCAAAAAACTGTACACCGATAGAAATCTATCGGCAGCTTTGTGAAGTGTATAGGGACAACATAATCACTGAAGGTGGAGTGCGTCAATGGGTCATAAAATTTAAAAATGGCCGAACTAACGTTCACGACGAAGAGCGAAGTGGAAGACCCAGCATAGTGACTGCCGAACTTGTCGAAAAAGTCGATGCCGCGGTCCGCGAAAACCGTAATTTCACAATAACGGAACTCTATGAGTTTTCCACAAATGTCACGAAGTTTGTGGCACAAAATCATTACCGAAAAGCTTGGTTACCACAAGTTTTGTGCAAGATGGATACCAAAAATCTTGACAGAGATTCACAAAAATCAGCGAATGGCTGTAGCGTTAACGTTTTTGGACGCTTACGAGAAAGATGGCGATTCATTAGTCGATCGCATCGTTACTGGTGACGAAACATGGGTTAAGCATGTGAACTGCGAGACAAAAGTGCAGTCAATGCAGTGGAGGGCACACAAATTCCCCCCAAAAACCCAAGAAATGCATGCAGACAATGTCGGCAAGGAAGGTGATGGCGACTGTCTTTTGGGACAGAAAAGGTGTGATTTTTGTGGATTTCCTGGAAAGAGGCACGACAATAAACTCTCAAAGGTATTGCCAAACTCTGCACAACCTCAGAAGAGCGATACAAAACAAGCGCAGGGGAAAGTTGGGCTCAAAGATCTTGCTGATTCACGACAACGCCCGGGCTCACACGGCAAATGCCACTCGTGAAGTTCTCGGATCTTTTAAGTGGGAGTTGTTTCCTCATCCGCCGTACAGTCCCGACCTGGCACCGAGCGACTTCCACTTATTCCCAGCAATGAAGAAGTGGTTGGCTATGCAGCGTTTTGATGACGACGCACAGCTTCAAGAAGAGGTAACCACGTGGTTGAAGGCGCAGGCGGCCTAATTTTACGACGAAGGAATTTCCAAGCTCGTCTATCGCTACGATAAGTGCCTTTAATGGCAGCTATGTAGAAAAGTAGTATTTAAGTGTGGCTTTCATCTGTAAATAATAAAAAAATTCCAATACTTTATTTATTTTTAATTCCAAAACGTAATGTACTTTGTGGATAGCCCTCGTATTTCGCTGACAGAATTCACTTATGCGTCTGAATGTACCTACACAAATATAACAGTGTGCTGCACGTAGTTCAAGAGATAGGAGCACAGAGATACGTGAAGCAAACAGCCGCATCCAACATGAAGTTTTAGCACATATATTCCGTACTACTAAGACACTCCTACAGTCAAGTCAACTTAAGGAAATACCTGACATCTGACAGCGCTTTTACAACTTTCAACTGCGAAGCACAAAAGGCTGTTGGCGGAAGCAGTAGCCGTCTGTAGAGCTGTGAAGAGGCGTTGCCATAGAGTAGTTCGAAAAATAGCGTTGTTGACAGACACTCGAATCAGCTATGCCCAGCGTACAGAAACTGAATCATGTTTCTTTATTTGGATGCTCCCTTATCATTTGTACGTGATGTATATTTCTTTGTATGACTGTTTCATAATTTCAGAGGTGTTTTCACGAATACGAATACGTGAAAATCATTTTTTTCCATAAATTTACTTCACCAGGAACAAAGTTCATTTTTGGTGTTCGTTTCTAATAGAAAATTGGCAAAATGAATACTCAGGCATTGCTGGGTTTGTAAGCTAGTTAGCATAAATAAATAAGTAAATAAATAAAAAACTAACTCTACGAAATGCAGAAGTCAGGTAAAAACCTTAGGTAAAAAACCTTAAGAAAATATGATGCCTGGCTTACAAAACACCTGCAAGACTGATTTTTGAGGAGTGCTCGTCGGTCGGAGACCATTACCAGACTGGAGTGATAGAAGAAATAGACAAGATACAACGATGAACAACACGCATCCTCTCGGAATTTTCATAAGTGCGGGAGTTAGTTAGTTAGTTCCTTGTTCCATGGACCATTATGCACGATAAATCTTAATTATGTGGAATGAGTCCATTTACATTGACATAGCAAGTTAGGTTGTAAATAAGGCTACATGCTGAACACTTACAAGATTTTTTAAAAATATATTGATGGGAGTTAGTAAACCCTACCCACCATCTTTTACACCCTTTAATAATAGAAATTTTTCTACGAAGTAGAATGAGTTGTCAAGGAAAAACTTCTTCAGTTTCTTTTCAAATTTTGCTTTGCTGTCTGTCAGATATTTTATGTCACTCGTTACGTGATCAGAAATCTTATTTGTAGTATTGTGCCCCACTATTTTGTGATAAAGATAGCCTTAATGTGGAGTAATGAACAGAAATATTCACAAAAGTCCAGCGGCAGCAGTTAGAAGGAAAACGATGTGTATCTCGAAGAGATTCACAGCTGGAAGGCTGAAAGTGTACTTCCTCCCGCATACTTCCAATGTAATGACCGCGACGAGAAAATATGAGGAAACAGAGCTCATACGGTTGTTTATCGACACACGTTCTTCCCTGGCAAGGAAGGGGGGAAGCGATAGTCGTATATCATAAGGACGCTCTGTCACTCATCGTGATGATAAATGTAAATGACTCTTTGAGTCTTTGATAACATTTATGTTAGGTGTCAGTAGATAACGAAAATATAGAGAGATGTCATCCTTATTTTATGAACAGCTGACACTGCACTGATCCGTGTACCAAGATGAGCTGGGGAACCACGATCGATAAAGATAAAATAAGACGCAACGGTCCAGCAGAGCATCGAAGTCAAAAAATAACGCAAGAAGAGGCAGTCAATACAGACGCGTCCGGTTAGTTATCCGAAGATAACACGGAATGGTCTGTAGAGGATTTGTCCGCGGTAGAAGCAGAGGGCGCTCTGCGATTGATGCCCAAAACTAGTAACTAGTGACATCATGGGATTGAATACTTTTAAAACAAAAGACTTCGTGGTAATCACCCTTGAAGTCCAGCTTCCCCCTGGGAAGTGACGTATCTAAGTGGAGTCGGTTACACTAGAAGCGTTATAGGGCGACCAAAAATTTATTATTAATGATGCGGATGAACTTATTATGTGAAAGATGAAATTCCTTAGGTCGTGGGCACACAAAGTAAGTACCCCATATCAACTTGCATGTCAAAAATCTAATGCTTGAAAGTGTCACAAACGCCGAAATTGCAGTAGTAAAATAAAAACAGCAACGTGACAGTTAAAAGACAAGGGTTGTGCAAGGTCAAATAGTTACAGCAAGGCTGCCATATTTTTCACTGTTACAGTTGCCAAAAACAAAAGAGTTACATTTAATACGACATATGCGAAAGTTGATATCCATGAATGAAAAAAAAGGCCTCTGTTCACTTTGTCGTCATAAATTTTCTTCCTGCATGTATGATAGTAACGCTGAGGTCACAAAGTTGCCTTACTCACAGAAGCAAGACTGTAACAACTTGTAAAAATTTTGTTGTTACAGATATCAGTTTGCACAAATATATATTTTGGAGAGAAAGGTATCGAACTGTATTTAGGATTCAATCCTTAAAATCTACATCTACATCTACTACATCTAAATTGATACTCCGCAAGCCACCCAACGGTGTGTGGCGGAGGACACTTTACGTGCCACTGTCATTACCTCCCTTTCCTGTTCCAGTCGCGTATGGTTCGCGGGAAGAACGACTGTCTGAAAGCCTCCGTGCGCGCTCTAATCTCTCTAATTTTACATTCGTGATCTCCTCGGGAAGTATAAGTAGGGGGAAGCAATATATTCGATACCTCATCCAGAAACGCACCCTCTCGAAACCTGGCGAGCAAGCTACACCGCGATGCAGAGCGCCTCTCTTGCAGAGTCTGCCACTTGAGTTTATTAAACATCTCCGTAACGCTATCACGGTTACCAAATAACCCAGTGACGAAACGCGCCGCTCTTCTTTGGATCTTCTCTATCTCCTCCGTCAACCCGACCTGGTACGGATCCCACACTGATGAGCAATACTCAAGTATAGGTCGAACGAGTGTTTTGTAAGCCACCTCCTTTGTTGATGGACTACATTTTCTAAGCACTCTCCCAATGAATCTCAACCTGGTACCAGCCTTACCAACAATTAGTTTTATATGATCATTCCACTTCAAATCGTTCCGTACGCATACTCCCAGATATTTTACAGAAGTAACTGCTACCAGTGTTTGTTCCGCTATCATATAATCATACAATAAAGGATCCTTCTTTCTATGTATTCGCAATACATTACATTTGTCTATGTTAAGGGTCAGTTGCCACTCCCTGCACCAAGTGCCTATCCGCTGCAGATCTTCCTGTATTTCGCTACAATTTTCTAATGCAGCAACTTCTCTGTATACTACAGCATCATCCGCGAAAAGCCGCATGGAACTTCCGACACTATCTACTAAGTCATTTATATATATTGTGAAAAGCAATGGTCCCATAACACTCCCCTGTGGCACGCCAGAGGTTACTTTAACGTCTGTAGACGTCTCTCCATTGATAACAACATGCTGTGTTCTGTTTGCTAAAAACTCTTCAATCCAGCCACACAGCTGGTCTGATATTCCGTAGGCTCTTACTTTGTTTATCAGGCGACAGTGCGGAACTGTATCGAACGCCTTCCGGAAGTCAAGAAAAATAGCATTTACCTGGGAGCCTTTATCTAATATTTTCTGGGTCTCATGAACAAATAAGGCGAGTTGGGTCTCACACGATCGCTGTTTCCGGAATCCATGTTGATTCCTACATAGTAGATTCTGGGTTTCCAGAAATGACATGATACAAAGTAACCCCATGTTACGGTAATAAAATTATATCTTGCTTTAAAACTACCGTAGCATTTAAAGTACGAAAATGTATTTAGTGAAGTGCATGGTAGAGGGTAATAAGCATGAAAACACATAATAGGATGTCTTCACGTCCGAATCATATGCGGAGCGCCGGAAAAATCATTGCGTGAATGCCTCTCCGTGTGCTGTAATTAGCTTAATGCAAAAATGCAGTAGACTTCGGTAGTTTTCCTAGTAGGTCTGGTCAATTAAGATCGCACCTGTGTTACCTGTACGTTAGGTGTGTTGCATACATATCGGGGTTTACCTCCTATCGACCGCTTTCTTAACATGTGCGTTCAGTGTCTTACTAGAGTCCCCTAGAAACAGGAAGCGGTGAAGTGTTTAGAAACTGAGTGAGTAATTGACGGAAAGTCATCTAGTAAAATAGAAGTGGTTTCAGGCGTTACTCAAGGTAGTGTTTTAGGCCCTTTGCTGTTCCTTATCTATATAAACGATTTGGGAGGCAATCTGAGCAGCCGTCTTCGGTTGTTTGCAGACGACGCTGTCGTTTATCGACTAATAAAGTCATCAGAAGATCAGATCGAAACAAACTGCAAAACGATTTAGAAAAAATATCTGAATGGTGCGAGAAGTGGCAGTTGACCCTAAATAACGAAAAGTGTGAGGTCATCCACATGAGTGCTAAAAGGAACTCAAACTTCGGTTACACGATAAATCAGTCTAATCTGAAAGCCGTAAATTCAACTAAATACCTAGGTATTACAATTATGAACAACTTAAGTTGGAAAGAACACATAGAAAATGATATTGGGAAGGCTAACCAAAGGCTGCGTTTTATTGGCAGGACACTTAGAAAATGTTACAGATCTACTAAGGAGACTGCTTACACTACGCTTGTCCGTCCTCTTTTAGAATACTGCTGCGTGGTGTGGGATCCTTACCAGATAGGACTGACGGGGTACATCGAAAAAGTTCAAAGAAAGGCAGCACGTTTTGTATTATCGCGAAATATTGGAGAGAGTGTCACAGAAATGATAAAGGATTTGGATTGGAAATCATTAAAAGGAAGACGTTTTTCTTTGCGACGGGATCTTCTCATGAAATTCCAATCACCAACTTTCTCCTCCGAATGCGAAAATGTTTTGTTGACAGTGACCTACATAGGGCGGAACGATCACCACGATAAAATAAGGGAAATCAGAGCTCATACGAAAAGATATAGGTGTTCATTCTTTCCGCACGCTATACGAGATTGGAATAATAGAGAATTGTGAAGGTGGTTCGATGAACCCTCTGCCAGGCTCTTAAATGTGATTTGCAGAGCACCCACGTAGATGTAGATGTAGATGATATATAAAGAGCCGCATAACCTATGGAACATTTTTGTTCTACATAGTTATCCTCCTGTCTATTACTTAAAAATAAACAGTATTTATAGCAGAATTGAAATTGTCAATGTTTAATTCAAGTTTTATTCGAAAATCGCTGGTTTGTAGAGTGAAACAAACGGATGTTGTAGTAAAAATTAAAAAGGCAGTACAGATTTATCATTTAGTGCTAGAAACGCAATTTCTTCAAAAATTAAAATAAAAAACCCAAAACAAAATTATATCAAACATAGCTTCATTACGTCGTCCATCTGATATAAAACATATTTCTGTCATTCATAAACAATTTCGCATTCATCGAGAGTACAAATTTAAGGACAAAATCTGTATAGATTTTTCCATGTTCGTGCATGTAAATAGTCTTTGCATCAAAATAAATTGCTTTACTTATAGAAAAGTTCAGACTTACTTATAAAATGGAGTTTATATTCTGTAAGGATATAAAGTAAACAACGAGCTGACACTGAATGATGTATGGTTCTAATGGCATGCAAAACAAACCACTAAAAAAACAAAAAAAAAGAGAAGTCATCGTTTCCCAGTTTCTCTTCTACACATTTATTTACCTTTCTTTCCATACCAATACTACCGGTAATCCTGCCATTTACTGCGTTGTTTATGTACTGTACAAAAATTACTGGGAACCTTAGTTTTTTCTAGAGCGCAACTCAAGTTCAATATAATCTTCCCGCTCCGAATAGGGGGCTGAGGCATCCCTAGAATTTCGGTTTAATTCTCGTTCTTATGTTCTGTAAATTACGGCCGTTAAGAGCAGCTAAAGTGAAATTTATCTACATTCACTGCAACTGAAGTGAGAGTATTATCAAAAAATGAGAAAAAACAAAGTCTGTAACATTAATGTTGATTACGTTTAATTGTGTGCTCTATCTGGAATTTAATATCGCTGTTTGTAAAGCTCAGTCAAGTACGTCGTCGGTAAAACCGAAGGATTATCATAATAGTGCATTCTGCAAACAACAGATAGCGAGGATTTTTACATTTCATTTTTTTTACATCCGCATGGTAATCAACAAATATCACTACAAACGTTAAATGCTAGACTGAAGCTACAATTTTAATTATTTGTGTAACTTAGCATTGCCTGGGTCACAGAGACCATCTGGAACTAATCTACAGATCAGTCACCAAAGATCACTTATTATGTGATTTATTGAGAGTCCACTCATCAGGCGACACCTTTATATAACTTATCCACGGCAATATGTCAAATATATAAAGCTTCGTTTTGTGTTGACTTTCTTGCGAAAAGGTTCTTTAAACCTTTAACGTGTAGCCAATGGGGCAATGAAAATCTCAAAATGCTCACGTCTTAGAGCGAAACGAGTAACAGATCAGATACTAAGCGACCTGTGGCGGTTTATCTGCATATTTATGTAACTGGTTTTACACTCAGTTTGGTAATATACAACATGTTTGTGGTTTATATTTCCTCTTCTGAAAAGTTTGTCTGTTGTAAAAAGTTCGTACCTTTGGGCACTGTGCATGTTGCGAAGAAGTAACCTGCTGACTTGCTTGTTTTTATCTTATTGCATTTATTTGGGCTCGTGGCTTGTCTTATCCGAGACAGTCCGTCCACTAGGCGTGAACAAGAGCAGCGCACGCGGACTCACACACACACACACACACACACACACACACACACATACTGGCGTCTGTCTGCCGTTTAGGTGTGCTCCGCTAACGGGCACCGCTGACCCAGAGGTTGGCGATCCCGACCGCCATTTCCATAAGCTCTTGCGTCACTCGCCACAGAGGCGGCATCCAAAACTCGTTTTGGCGGCTTCACTGCCAGACGCTAGCAAAGTGACCGAGTGTTCCGCCACGAACCGTTGCATTTGAAACGACTGTCTGAAAACTTTTGGCCGTATGTCGCTTGGTGACATGTTATTTAAATTAAGTGCCGTGGGATGTTCAAAACATGTGCCCAAAATCATTCAAGTGGTTCAAATGGCTCTAAGCACTATGGGACTTAACATCTGAGGTCATCAGTCCCTCGAACTTAGAACTACTTAAACCTAACTAACATAAGGACATCACACACATCCATGCCCGAGCCAGGATTCGAACCTGCGACCGTAGCAGCAGAGAAGTTCCGGACTGAAGGGCCTAGAACCGTTCGGCCACAGCGGCCGGCCCAAAAATCATTGTTTAGTTTCTAAAGACATAGCAACACCATAAAACCGTTTATAGCTCGGGGCCGCAGGGTTCGGTTCTGGAGCCTGTGCTGTATTACATTTACATTATCATGCCCAAGCAGCAGGAGAGGAAAGGGGGATGTGGAATCACCCAGTACCCGGGTCATACTGCATAACTCAGTCTCTACCGCAACCTGAACTACTGCACACTGAGGTGACAAAAGTCTGGGATAGCGATATGCACGTATACTGATGGAGGTAGTATCGCGTACACATGGTATGAAAGGACATTGAATAGATAGAGCTGTCATTTGTATTCAGGTGACTCTTATGAAAAGGTTTCCTACGTGATTATGGCCACACGGCGGCAATTAACAGACTTTTAACACGGAATGGTAGTTGGAGGCAGACGCATAGGACTTTGCATATCGCATATCGCTAGTGAATTCAGTATTCCGAGACGCACAGTGTCAAAGATACCAAATTTCAGACATTACCACTCACCAGGGACAAGTGGCCGACGGCCTTCACTTACCGACCGAGAGCAGCTGCTTTTGCGGTGAGCTGTCTGTGCTGACAGGCAAGCAACACTGCGTGAAATCCATCAAATTGGTACTTGCGAAGAACATATCGGTAAGGACAGTGCAGAGAAAGTTGGCGTTAATGGGCTACTGCAGCAGGCGAAATACGCGACTGCCTTTGGTAACAGCACGACATCAACTGCAGCCTCTTTCCTCGGTCTGTGACCAAATCGGTTGGGCGATAGACGACTTGAAAACCTTGGCCTGGTCAGATGAGTTCCAACTTCAGCTAGTAAGAGCTGATGGTAGGACTCGACTGTCGCGCAGGCCCCATTAAGCCAATGAAGCAAGACGTCAACAAGGCACTGTGCAAGATGGTGGTGACTCCATAATTATGTGGGCAGTGTTTAACTGTAGTTTTCTGCTACTTAGACACCATTTGCAGCCGTTCATGGACTTCATGTTCCCAAACAACGATGAGATTTTTACAGGTGACAATGCACCCTGTCATCGAGCCATAGTTGTTCACGATTGGTTTGAAGAACATTCTGGAAAACTGAGTGAACGATTTGGCCAAGCATATCGGCAGACATGAATCCTATCGAACATTTGTGGGACATACTCGAGAGGTCAGTTCGTGCACAAAATATTGCACCAGTCGCACAGTCACAATTATGGGCGGCTACAGAGGCAGCGGTCCCAGCATTTCTGCAGCGGACTTCTATCGACTTGTTGAATCCATGTCACGACACTTTGCTGCGCTACGCCGGGCAAAAGCAGGTTCAGCATTGTATTAGGAAGTATCATATGATTTTTGTTACCTCAGTGTGTATTGTTAGGCACGTCCTGAGACCTCTTGAGAAAATCACCCAGTGATGCTCTGTCTGGAAAATGGAAATAAACCATAAAAAATATCATCCAATTTTGTACACTATCAAGCTCAAGCGACCAAATTACTAACACAACTGGTGGCACGGAGACTCAGTCCAGTGCATTGAAATTGCTATAGACATGAAATTGACTTGATTATCGCTCATAAACAGTTGAGTCAACAAGATTCGCGCTCTACTTCACCCAAGATTTGCGCTATGCTTCATCAGTTCTTCTCGCTCTTCAAGAGTGACAGAATATCAGACGACGCAAAACTAACTAGCTGGCATGCCATCATACTTCTGGCCATCTTGCGCTGTTCGGAAGTGTCGTCAGCGGCCGCTGGCACTAGCACTAAACGTCTGCAAACTCTAAAAAACAAATTACTTCCAGTTACAGCCATGCTCCCCACTATATCCTCAATGCTCACATTATGGAACACCAAGTTATTCAACAAAAGTTCATAGAATTTTATGCGAAAACAAAGTCTTCTCTCCCTAATCTCTCAAATTAATTATGCCAAAAACCAGCAAATTCTGTCCACAAAAATCTAAGATGACCCTCAGACGGCATTTTAGGAGCTGACACATTTATAGACGACACAAACAGAAACACTATGCACTGACCAACAAAACGCATTTCCGACTCATCTGCAGCACTGTCAGAAGTCGGGCAGCCGTAAAGCCCAGTGAAGCTTCCTGTCTACAGATAGCCACGATAGCATTCACAGGAAAAAAAATCGTCTGAGGTCCTTTGTGACTCTTGGCAAACCGCTGCTCTCTCCTTTTCTTAGGGCACCTATGTACGATAACGACCTGCGAATGTATAGCGATCTATCTTGAAATGGACATGCACTCGAGTGGATTATTTTCATTGGGACTTGCACGACACCACTGAGTACTCCTGGGTCACGACAGCATTCTACTTCCTGCCTTTTGAGTATTATTGTTGAGTTCATTAAACGTCAGACTAGCTTCGAAATTGACAACATCACTGCTTAATAGACTAATAAGTCAGCAAGAGCAGTTGGTTTGTGGAAATGCAGCATGTCACTGGTTAGCTTCGGCAGTTTCCTGGTATGTAATAATTTTGAGTCAGCAATATGTACTAAAGCAGGCAACAAAATCTTAAAGAATATGTGAACAGCTAGAACAGAGAAGTAAAATGCAAGTTCTGTTTAATTAACTATCGTGGAACGTTTGATAAACTATTAGCCTCTGTTTGGCTTTATTTTAACCTTGCCTCCTTCCCATGGTGAAGAATAGGTACATATGTGCAAATCTCAGATTTTCTGAGTATCCGTTGACACGTATGTGGATGTAATTTAGTGCATAATTACGGTTGAATTTGGAAAAGGTAAATCTTAACAGGCATAATGGCAATTATTTGCTATTGACAATCAGAAAACAGCGTGCCCCTTTTAATGCTGAGTTAAATTTGAACTAATGTGCAGTATCACGTCTTTGGACTTGAAAAATTTTACACTTAGACCAGTCAGCACCAAAGCACGGAACATAAAATTTTAATTCAGGGCAGCTTTGATACGCAGAGGAATTGATTCAAACGGAGTGGAACTAACATGTTACAGTGTTTAACGAATTTAAATAAATTACCAAAGCAATTTATAATGTGTAATTCACTGTAATCAAAGCGCTTTGGGAATAAAATTACCACCTACCAAACATTCAGGCTAGGAGTTTTTCTTCGGAGAACTATTATTACAAGTCCGATAGCATATTTACGGAAAAATATGAGCTACGAAGGAAGAAGCCAATGCACAAAATTTCTAGGCCATAAGATTTTGACATCGTAGTAACGGCACTATATATATAGTTCAGTAACCCTAGAGCTTTGTGCCGGCGTACTAAAAATTAACATCACAAATTTCCATTTCTATGTGTTGTAATAAATTTGAGAGATACGCGTAAACCTTCGTAACCCGGAAGGAGTAAATACAGTGTGGCTATAATTAAACTTCACTGATTGAGCCGGTTTGTACGAATAACCATTTACCGTATGGATATCCACTTAAATAAGAGCAATTTTCAGACTGTGCACTGCAGGATTTGCGTTGTTGGTAGTATTAGTGTCATGACTTGCCTTTAGACGCCGCTACTGATACGGTGATATAGGGTTGAAACACAAGCATCAATGTAAATCACAGTTGCAGGCAGTTTACATTGGTCTGGACAAGGTGGGCAAAACTGTTTTATCAAAACCACAGCAGTAGTGGTTGTGCTCTTCGCCAGCATCGACGCATGAAAGGAGTACGGAGAAGTTATCTTTCCGCACTGGAATTTGGCATTAACTTAATTGCTCCTGGGAGAGTCTGACGGCCAGTTACACCACAGTTTTTTAAAGAATTTACTGTTGCCACGGCGGAGAATCCTGAACGGAATGTGCGAACTTCAAGCAATGCACGAGCTGCGTGTGTCATGACAGCCGGTCCACCATTGGAGAAGTGCTGCGAACAACTGTCAAACGGTATCTCCAGGGCGGTTGCAGGCTGTCGTGGATGCAGATGATCGTCACATCGAGTAACGTTTGTAACCTGGAGCGCAAACATTGTATTAACAACTTTTACCCTCTCATGTGGAAATCAAAATGTGTTTCTTTCGATGGTTTACTGGTTATTCCCTTTATTTCTCTTCCGCATGTCCTTAAAAATGTTTCAAGTTTCTTTGTCCTACGACCAGCGATTTTTCATGCGGGCCCTCTCAAGTAGCGAAAGTTTAATTATAACCGCCCTGTATATGAGTCATTAAAGATTCTCAACGTCGCTGTTGACTGTTTAATGGTCCTTCGTTTTCTCGCCTAGATAAGGTGTAAGCTATTAAGTAAATAGCTTGTCGATACTGTTAGACAACAATTTAGTAGTGACGTGCCAGAAAATTACTTCATGCATGGAAGAGTCTGTAAAGTAATTAACCTAAGGCCCTCGAACACATTAGTTACCGCACCGTAGCTGTCTAAATCCCCAATTCTGAACCAACGAAGCGTGATCCATGAAGCGATCAGAACCGGATGATGTAATTTGTTGAAAGTTTCACGTATGTTCCTCATTCATCGAAGCAGATGTTCCTAGATTGAAGACTTTCCTAATGTTTTGGCTTTTTTGAAGTCAATTTAGAAATCCATGTACAACACAATTCTGTCAACTGTCACATCTGTGTTATACTCAAGTTCTGCACATTTTGTTGTCCTACGATTCAACTGATTTGATTTCATAGCTGACCTTTCCTTCTACGGTATTTGTACACGGACACTGTTACTGAGGGCCCTGGAGATGTATGGGCTGTATTATCACTTTCCCCCATTGTACTTCCGATAATTTGATTGTGAACAATATTTTTATTTAAAATTAAATTTTTGTGACTTCGAATTCAATTCAATATCGTTACAATGTCTAATCTCAGGCATCAAATTACTTTGTTTGCTATATTTGAGTTTGAACTGGCTACAGAGTGGGGAAACACACCTTATATACTGTATATGTTGGCGTACGCTAACTGGCACAGCATAGTCAATCGTAATTTACTCGTTTCGGAACACATGATATCGGTTAACTACAGATTGTATTTATTTATTTTATGTGTCCAGGACATATACAAAATAGTAAAACCAATAAAAAATTCTACCGTGCACTACATTGTGACTGGCTGCCTACAACCAACTACTGTCCCCAAAATTTATCAAATTATGGGTGCATCGCTACCTGACATCTGCATAAGAGTCGCAGAAATAGAGGAAAAGGAGCGGGAAATCGACCCCAGACACCTGTTTGGATAAGAACAACGAAAACCTAAGACCAAGTCAAGAAGGGGCTTCGTGCACCAGCATTAGCAATTCCATCAGCACCTGGAACTCCACCAAAAAGCTATGAAAGCCAACCTCATAAAGTGAGGCTTCGTGACTTAAGATGAGTCCTGCGAGTGTGGTGACCTGCGACACTCACAACAGCTCCTAGCCTGCAGAAATCGGACTGATACTTGCACCACAGAAGATCTATATGCAGCAGCTGATAAAGTCGCCGCCAAGACAGCGGAATTCTGGAGCTTACGGCCCATCCAACACAAAATTTAAAATGTTGACATCCGGTTCAAAATGGTTCAAATGGCTCTGAGCACTATGGGACTTAACTTCTGAGGTCATCAGTCCCCTAGAACTTAGAACTACTTAAACCTAACTAACCTAAGGACATCACACACATCCATGCCTGAGACAGGGTTCGAACCTGCGACCGCAGCGGTCGCGCGGTTCCAAACTGTAGCGCCTAGAACCGCTCGGCCACCCCGGCCGGCTATTGACATCAGGTAATCACATCACTAGCACGATCAGAATTATGTAATGTAATGTCGCGTGATGTCAGGCTTGTGAAGGCAGAAAAACATCAGTTCAGTCTCTTGCGACTTGTTTACTACATCTCATATGTAGCATGTCATAATTTTTCCTCTCTGCTTCTATAATTACTCATAGGGGAAGGTGGGGTAAAGTGGTCACTCTAAGTGAAGTTGAATTTTCATGAAATCATGGATATTAACTGAAGCTTGTGGCATATACATCTCGACTCTACATACTGTAAGGTATCACTCCAAATGTTTATAGGATATATAAACGTTTGTCTGAATGCTTACATAGTGGCCACTTTTTCCTACCTAATGGGGTATAGTGGCCAGACCTCTGCCACCATTCCCTAATAGTTTGTTTAGTTTTATAAGAATGGATAGGCTTATAGTTTTTATTTCACCATTGGTTGTTATTAGAACAATAACACATATGAAAAAGAAATGTGTCGCAATCCATTGTTGGCACATAAAGGTCAACAATACTTAATGATATAAACAGAGAAATAAACGATTAATCATGGGTTACTATTTCAGTCTAATTCATTCACAATTTATCCACTCAGAAACATCATTAAGTCATGTACAAAATTCGCTCATGAAGTTGTCATCGTCGTCATCACATTTAGCGCACAGTTCATGAGCCCAGCGTTTACAGCTCTGACATCTTACCCACCCAGTCTTTGCCTGCCACTTCAGAATCTTTGTTGAGACGATGTGGTGTTTTGTTGTGCTCTGCCAAGTGGAATGCTAATCGCTTCAGGTCATACACTGTTAATTCCATAAAATTTCTTTTATGGTATTCATTGGTTTCCTGTTACCTCTGATAACCCTATATAACAGTTTCTTATTTCCTCTACTGTCCTCCTCCAATTTCTGAGTGAATATCTTCTATGCCTTGGAACAAACTGCGCCATGAAGAATTGTCTTCGTAATCACTTCAATTACGCAGCGGTCAGCACCCTGTGAACTCGAAGTTCTTTGTTTCTGTATACTTACCTACTTACTCACTGGTCATACCGGACTCGAGAGTCCATTACCGCAGCAACGTATTTTCGCCATCTGTCCCTGTCTTGGGCTGTTTCCTTCTATTCTCCTTCAATACCTAGGCTCCTCAAATCGGCCTTCACATTGCCCTCCCATCTACGCCTCGGTATCCCCACGGGACGTTTTCCCTCTAGGTGCCCTACCAGTACTCTGAATGCTGCCCTGCCCTCATCCATTCGAGTTACGTGACCCGCCCATCGCAGCCTATGTGATTTAATAATACTGATTATGTCAGGGCTTGAATAGAGTTCGTGAACGTCTTCGTTATGCAGTTTTCGCCGCTCTCCGCTAATGTCATCCCTTTTTGCTCCGAAAATTTTCCTCAAAATTTTGTTTTCAAATACTCTAAACGGCTTTTCATTTTGCACAGTGAGAGACCAAGTCTCACACCTATACAGCATAACTGGTAGAATAATAGTTTTGTATATTCTAATCTTTAAATTTCTAGACAATATCCGTGATGAAAGTAATCTATTCAGTGAGAAGTAGCACGCATTTCCCGCCCGTAATCTCTACCTCAGTTCGGATTCAATCTTATTTCTCGAAGTGATGTCCACGCCTAGATACTTAAATGTGTTCACTTTTTCAAACTGCATGTCTCCAACTCTTAACATTTTCTGATCTACTGCTGTTGGCATTCTAGTAGTAACCAGGTATTTAGTTTTGTCTTCACTTATCCTTAGACCTACATCTTCACTAGCCTTGATTAACGCATTCGCATTTGCTGTTACAGATTCTTTCCCATCGCTAATGATGTTTAGATCATCTGAACACCCTAATATCTTAATATTTCCATTTAACTCCACACCCTCTGAATTATCTGCTGCCATTCGTACGTTATATTCTAGGACTAAATTAAAAAGTAGCGGAGACAGGGCATCTCCCTGCTTAAGACCGTTCTTTATTACAAATTCTTCTGACTCCAATTTCCCCACGCGTACTCTACCTTTTGTGTTTTTCAAACTCACTTCTATAAGTCTAACATACTTCTTTGGTATTCCAAGTTTCAAAAGAATTCTGTACAATTTTGATTGCAATACTGAATCATATGCTTTTGTAAAATCTATGAAAAGATTATGAACTGGTTTATTGTATTCCCATTTCTTTTCCAAAATTTGACGTAGGGTGAATATTTGGTCTAAAGTTGATCTGTTCCTCCGAAAGCCGGCTTGGTAATCCCCCACAATTTCATCTGCATATGGTGTAAGCCTGCTTAGCAGAATATCCGAGAAAATTTTAGAACATACTGGTAATAGCGATATGCCTCTATAATTACTACAATCCATTTTGTCACCTTTCTTAAAAATTGGGATCAGAATCGACTCCTGCCACTCTTCAGGTATCATCTCTAAGTTCCATACATTAGTTATCACTTTGTGAACTACTTCCACCAATTTCTGTCCCCCATTTTTAACTAATTCTGCAGTTATGCAATCTGACCCTGGTGCTTTGTGGTATTTAAATTTGTTGATTGCATCTCTTACTTCCTTTAACGTTGGCTCAGGTATCTGGGGTTCTGCTGTATGTATTTCGTACGCCTGCTCATTTCCTGCTTCCTGGTGTACATTTAATAGATGCTCAAAATGCGCCCTCCATTTACTTAATATAGCACTGGGGTCTGTCAGTATTCCCCCAGCATCCCCTCGAAGTGCATTTGTCCTAGTCTTGAAGCCCTCCCTATACCCATTTATGTCTAGGTAAAGTTCCCTTATGTTTTTTGTTTTACTGTTTGTTTCGATTATTGTAATTTGATTGGTCAAATAATCCCTCTTCTTTGCCCGTAGCCAACGACCAACTTCCCTTCTCAAGTTCAAGAACTCCTCTCGTTTTCTGTCTCCAATTCTATCCCAATCTAATCGCGCTTTTCTCCTTTCCTCTACCAATTTCTTGCTTTCCTCATCAAACCACGGTTTCCTCCTGTTCTTCTTAATTGTACCTATTGTGACCTTCGCTGCCTCTTTGATATTATACCTCACAGTGATCCACTGTTTATTTACATCCTCGTCTTGATCTTCGTGTGTCCTGAGAGCATCAAACCTATTTGAAATTTCTATCATGTACCTTCTTCTAAAGTTTTCATCATTTAGCTTGTCATTGTCGAACCTAACAAGTTCTGCATTGTGACACCTTGATGTTGCTGTAGATAGCCGTTGGTGCATTTTGGCAACTACAAGAAAATGATCAGAATCGCAGTCTGCTCCCCTGAAAGTCCTAACATTTTCTATACTAGTGTGCCATCTTCGATCAACAAGAACATGATCAATTTGGTTTCGGGTGTGTCCATCCGGAGAGACCCAAGTTGCTTTATGAATGTTCTTCCTTTTGAAATACGTGCTCTCAACAATCATGTCTTTTGAAACAGCAAAATTAACCACCTTTGTGCCATTATCATTCGAAATGTTATGCAAACTTTCTTTCCCAATTGTAGGCCGGAATGCTTCCTCCTTCCCAATCTTCGCATTAAAATCACCTATGATTAATTTTGTATCATACGAGGAGAACTCATCCCACAGTTGATCTAGTTCTTCATAAAAGCAGTCTTTAACAATCTCTTCAGTGCGTGTACATTAATTACTATTAGTCTATTCCACCTGCTGGACAACACTATAACTGATAGTCGGTCACTAATGAACCTTATATCTCTGATTGCATGAGGCACTTTTCTCTGTACTGCGAAACCTGTTCCGAAACTGTGAGCATCCGCACCTTCATAGAAAAATGCATAGTTACCCCTCTTTATGCTCCCCTCCCCCTGCCACCGAGTTTCTTGAATAGCTGTAATGTCTACATCGTATCTATCTGATTCGTCTAATAATGTCTGGAATGTTCCTGGCCTGTTCAAACTTTTAACGTTCCATGTTCCCAACCTGAAAGTTCCTTTCGACCTGAATCTCTTCGAAGTAGGTTCCGCCCGGAGATCCGAATGGGAACCTAGTTTACCTCCGGAATATTTTACTTCAAAGGGACTCATGACCTTTAATGTTGCTGTTTGTTGATGGATAGATTTGATAGTAAGAGAAGAAGAAACAGGGATGGTTCATCACGCCATCGCCTGCTCCCCACCGGCTGTCCGCGACTGCTTATTTTTTTGTATTCGCAGCTACCCTTCATATCTGAAGCCCGTATCCCCTATCCGCAATCTGAGGACGCGCTGTGCCGTGGTGGTAGGGGCCCATGAGACAGTCTTTGTTTCTGTATACAACAAGAAAATGCATTACCATGTTAACTCTTTGATTTCACACTCCGTGGTATGGACTAAACAATCTGTGCTGTCTACAATCGAAAACGCTACATTTATGTCGTGCTCATCATAGTTTTAAACTTAATGAGAGAAAGTGCTGTTCTGGCTAATGAGCAATGCGGCACGTGCAATTACTATTCTTTAATCACGGTAAATGTCGAAATCATAAACGTTGCGCCGTTCAAACAAAAATTTTTCACTGGCGACAAACAATGCAAACCCGCAGCACGACAATCTCTGTGTTCTCTTCGTTCCAGACTCTTTGTTGTTGCCTGCCTCTGTCGACCTACTGATATAATTCCACATGACTCTTACATCTCGCTCAGATAATACTTCCAAAGATTCTAATTACATCGATTTATAGTTTTATACAAAACTTTTACGAGGCCAGAGAGAATATTTCGAATACCTGACGGGGTTGGGGCCATACTCCCCTTCAAAGTAGGCCCCTTGTGCTTGCACACACTTAGCCCACCGATCCTTTCACTGCTGGAAACACCTCTGGAAGTCTTCTTTTGGAATAGTGTTCAGCTCCATCGTCGTGTTCCGCATTACCTCTTCTCTACTTTCAAAACGGGGTCCTTTCATTGGCGTCTTCAATTTTGGAAACAACCAGAAGTCGCAAGGAACCATTTCTGGAGAGTAGGGAGGTTGGCGAACAGCTGTAATTCCATGTTTGGCCTAGAAATTTTGGAACAAGTGGGATGAATGTGCGGGGGCGTTGTCGTGATGCAGTTGCCAGTTTTTCGCTGTCCACATGACTGGTCTTTTGCGCCGAATTGCGTCATGGAGTCGCCTTGGAACGGCTTGATAGTACTCCTTTGCCACTGTTTGTCCTTCCAGTGCGTATGCGTGATGCGAAATTTCACGGACATCAAAGAAGACAGCATCACCTTGATTTTGCTTCGCACCTGCCTCACTTTCTTCGGCCTTGGAGACTCGGGATGCTTCCACTGCGACTACTGTGTTTTTGTTTCTGGGTCGTACCCGTACACTCACGACTCGTCTCCAGTTATCACGGTGTTCAGAAACCCAGGATCAGTGTTGGTGGTGTCCAGAACGCCCTGTGCAACTTAAAAATGGATGTCTTTTTGTTTCAGCGACAACAACTTGGGCACGAATTTCGCAAACGCTCGGTGCATGTTCAAATTATCAGGCAAAATTGCGTATGCAGAATCTTTATTCACTCCAACCTCTTGGACAATCTCCCACGCGGTCAAACGACTATCTGCCATTACCAGATTTTGCACCCTCTCAACAACAGCTGCTATCCGAGCAGTCTGGGGCATGCCAGAGGCTGGTCACTGGCCGCTAATGTGCGGCCGTTTTTGAATGGGTTGAACCACTCCTTAATTTTTATTACACCCATCGCATCTTCTTCAGGCTGAATCCTACGAATTGTTTCGCTTTGAAAATCATCAAGCATTTGACAAAATTTGATGCAGTATCTTTGCTCAACTCGTCCAGTCATCTTGCGAGAATCAGTAATCCGACGAACACGTTGTGTAGAACCTCACTCAGCGACCGACAGGCAGCGATTGACGCGCTGGAAGGCAGATACAAAATTCACGCATGCGCATAAAAGTCTTCCTTTACGGGAAAATCAAACGTCGGATATGTTTTTGACAAACCTCGTATTTCATCTCACTCTGTCCTTTAAAAAATGAACTCACATAACGCGTTAACAAATAAGAAGGCATAGTACATCTGGATAAATGAACATGGCAGTCACATTCATAGCAACTACATTACGTAACCAGAAACATAATTGTACGGAGAGTTATATTTACAAAACCCATTCCGAGACAATGTTTTCAGTGTATCACGAAAATAAAAGCACGTAAAATGTAAAAGAAAATATAGGAAAAAGAAAAAATCTATCTCGTTCTGTAATATTATACTCGCAGTGTCAATCAGCAATAAAGTGCAGCTTTTGTCGTCCTTCATTTATTGTATTGAAGTGAAAGATAACCAACGATATGAATCCCCGTCATTTGTTACTTGAGCCTTGAAATATAGATTATAAATATGATCATGTAGTTTAGTTACCCTTATCACATTCTCGAAACATACAGTAATAAATTATACAGTGCAATAAAAATAACGCACACAGCCTAAATTTATGCATATTTTGTCGTTGTTAGCGATATTATAAAACCAAAGTCACTATTGTTGTCCCACTAGGTTTGAATGAGGGGACATATTTCTTTACCGTGTTATTTCAAGCTTCTTGCCACACATCTCACACAGACAATAATTGGGTTGTCAGAGGTAAAATTTATATCAGCTCCTCAACCAGAGAAAAGGTTAACCATCTGCCCACTGGGTGGAGTGTAGAATCACTCACCTGTCCTACTTGCCTTATTTCACATGCGTGATGTAGCTCAAGTTTTATCCCCAGTTATTCTAGCTTATCACGCTTGCAGCACTGGAGGAGTCGCCTGCTCCGTGGTACGTACTACCTGGGTGGTATTCCACCCGACCTTGTTAATGCCCTTCCAGTCTGCCTTGTGGGCAGAGGGCTAATGCTTGCTGTGTCTGTGGAATTCGATAAGCCACACATACCTTCTGGGTTGTACCTAATGCAAGTCACCACAGAGAGCTCAGCTGTGCTCGCCGAGTTTGGGTTTGAAAAACTCTGGTTTTCTGAGCTGCGAACCCAAGAGAGGCGGCATAAGAAGGTCCCTCGCAGAGCTGTTGCCAGGCAACAGTAGCCTTCTTCAGAGCTCTGACAACGTGAAGCTGTTGCCATAGGGAGGTTTACAAAATCTCATTACGTTATTGCTTGATGTAGATCCGTGAAGCTGCTACGCCAAGGCCGCTGCAACTGTCAGGGGCCAAGACGTCGATTCAACAACGTGAGTACTGTCACGCCTCCATAACCCTACACTCTGTACATGCTTCGACGACAACTGGCTCGCCGTTGGAACGTTGTGTGTCACAGGGAACGGGAATCTTGGCTTAACCAGTCGGATTGCGAGAACGGCACAAACCTCTACGGAAGCCGCTCTTAGTGTTTACTGCACGCCACTGGGGTTGATGGCTAGTGAGGCGGAAGTCGTTAGCATCGAACTCTTTCAGTGCCCGCTTCACTCCGTTGTATAAAACTCACCCAGTCCAGTGGGCTTCATTTTGAAGGGCATTTATTTCCCTGGCGTCTTGTCGGCCTAAAGTGGCTGATGACTATGGAAAACAAAAATCCTCAAATGAGTTTCACAGAGGAAGATCGCGCTGTAGTTCTCCTTTAAGCCGTCGCACTACCGACCAAATAACAGATATGGAAATAAGTAACCTAGGGATAGAAAAATAACTGAAATCTCTCAACAGAGGAAAGGCCTCTGAAACTTATGGGGCACTAGTTCGATTATACATAGAGTACGCGAAATAAGTTGTACCTCTTCTAGCAGTAATACACAGTAGGTCTCTGGAGGAGCTAAGCGTTCTTAATGATTCTAAAAAAGCGCTAGTCATTCCCATTATCAGGAAGGGTCTTTGAACAAATGCGCAGAACTATAGGCCTTTGCGTTTGGCGTCTGTATGTTGTAGAATTTTGGAACATGTTTTTTGCTCGTATATTATAACATTCTGTAGACCGGAAATCTCCTCCGTAGGAATCAAGATAGGTTTCAAAAACGGCGATCGTGTGAAACCTAGCTCGTTCTGTTCGGCCACAAGCCCAGAAAGCAGTAGGTGCACAGGTAGATGCCGTGTTCTTTAACTTACGGAAGGCGTTCGGTGCAGTTTCGGACTAATAAACAGAATACGAGACCACGGAATATCAGACCAGTTGTGTGACTGGACTGAAGAATTTCTAGCAAACAGAATACAGCATGTCATTCCCAACGGAGATGTAAAAGTAAGTTCGGGGGTACACCAACGCAATATATTATTCGACCATTACTTTTCATTGTGCATGGAAATGACCAAGCGGATATCGTCAGAGTTCCCTTAAGGCTCTTTGGGTTGACGCTGTTGTAAACAGAGAAGTCGCCACGTTGGAGGATAGTAGAGAAATACAGAAAAACCTGCAGAGGATTGACGCCTGGTGCAGGGAGTGTCAGTTGACCTCCAACATAAATAAATGTAATATACGGCGTGCGTACAAATAGAAAAACCCGTTACTGTATGATTACACGAATGCAGACCCCTGCGTACTGACAGACAGAAAGACCTGTTACTGTATGATTACACGACGATTACACAATTGCAAAACAATCACAGGAGGTAGTTACTTCCATAAAGAATATAGGACAATGCATGAGGGGCGATCTGAAGTGGAACGACCACATAAAACTAATCGTGGGTAATGTAGATGCAGACTGAGATTCATTGGAAGAATCCTCAGGAAACGTAGTCTGTTAACAAAGGCGGTAGCTTACAAATCACTCGGTCGACCAGTACTTCCATACCACTCGTCTGTCTGGAGTCTGTTTCAAATGGGTTTGGTGAAGTAAGTAGAGAACATGAAAATAAGTGTAGAACGTATCATTGCAGGCTGATTTAGCAAGCGTGAAACCGTCACAGCGATCCTCAGCTACCTCTGGTTGCAGAGCCTCCAACAGAGGTGTTCTGCATGACAGAATGGTTTACTATTAAACGTTCAGAGAGCGTACGTTGCTGGAAAGAGTCAACGAATATATTGTTTCCTCCTACGCCTATCTCAGGAAAATATCACGAATATAAAATAGTCGTTCTTCCCGCGAAACATTGGCAACTGGATTATTGCTACTGTCTCTTTCTTTCTCTCTTTCAGGCTGCTGTCTTTTTCTTCAGCCATCATTGTCTCCTCCCCACACATGTCCTTGGGGAATCTTTGTTCAGGGTTTTGCCCCCGAGACTAGAAAACTTCAACAAGTAGGTGTGGGGGGATCGAGATAGAAGAGAATATTTTTCGTTTGCAGTCTTTCTCGGCGTATTCCACTGATTAATTCTTCTCGGGTTATCAGCCGAGTGGTGGCGTCGTCTTTTCGCAACGTTTCTGGCGAAGGTGATGGGTACGAAACTCATTGAAACGTTTCGACAAGACGACGCCACCACTTTGCTGATAACGCAAGAAGAATTCATCAATATTTTTCAAGTTCACCAGCCTAGGGTGGGGGTGGGCGTGGGGGTCGGGGGGGGGGGGGGGGGTGAGGTGGGGCGGGCGGTGTCTAGAACCCCCAAGCGTGCCTTTGTATGGTCTTCACTCATATTTCTTCTTCATTTCTAATGTTTCCACTCTCATTTGCTCCCACCGCTGTTTCCATCCATCTCTCTTTCTCGTGTACTCCCAATATCTCTCACTGACGATTGCGGACTCCTCTCTCTTTCTTCCATCGTCACTGTCTCTCTGCTACTCACTTTCGGCTGAATAAAGCGTGAATATTTTCACACGCTAAAACTTTTGTTGAGGGAGACAGAATGAGGGCTGAGGCAGGTTATTCGCCACTTTTCTCTCAGTTTTTTTAAAGAAGAACACATTCGCCGTTTTTCAGCTCCAACAGGAGTATTTCTCATGTGGTCTCCTTTTGTCACTGTGTACAATATCGTATGCTGCTTGTATACAACGAATTCTGTTTGTATACTTCGAACATTCACGTCCTTTCACACACTCTGAGGTGACAAAAGTCACGGGACAGCTGTATGCCCACACACAGATGACAGTAGTATTGCCTACACAAGGTATGGAAAGGCAGTGCATTGGAAGAACTGTCATTTGTACTCAGGTGATTCAAGTGAAAATGTTTCCGACGTGATTATGGCCACACAACGAAAATTAACAACTTTGAATGCGGGACTGGAGTTGGAGCTAAAGGCATGGGACAGTCCATTTCGGAAACCGTTAGAGAATTCAGTATTCCGAGATCCACAGTGTCAAGAGTGTGGCGTGAATAGAAAATTTCAGGCATTGCCTTTCACCACGGACTTCACTTAACGACCGAGAACGGCAGCGTTTGCATAGAGTTGTCAGTGTTAACAGACAAGAAACACTGCGTGAAATAACTGCAGAAATCAATGTGGGACCTACGAGGAATATTTCCGTTAGGAAAGTGAAGCGAAATTTGCCGTTAATAGGCTATGGCAGCAGACGTCCGACGCGAGTGCCTTTGCTAACAACGCGACATCAACTGCAGCGCTTCTCCTGGCCTCGTGACCTTATCAGTTGAATCCTGCACGACTGGAAAACCGTGGCTTGGTCAGATGAGTCCCGATTTCATTTGGTAAAAGCCGATGGTGTGGTTAGACACTGCAGCAGACCCAACGAAACCACGGACCAAGTTGTCAACAAGGCACTGCGCAAGTTGGTGGTGGCTTCATAATGGCATGGGCTGTATTTACATGGAGACCATTTACAGCCATTCGTGGACTTCATGTTCCCAAACAACGATGGAATTTTTATGGGTGACAATGCGCTATTTCACCGAGCCATAGTTGTTGGCTATTGTTCTGATGAACGTTCTGGACAGTTCGAGCGAATGATTTGGCCACCCACATCGCCGACATGAATCCCATCGAACATTTATGACGCACAATCGAGTGGTCAGTCCGTACACAAAATCCTGCTCTGGCAGCACATCCGCAATTACGGACAGCTATAGATGCAGCGTGGCTCAGTACTTCTGCAGGGAACTTCCGACGACTTGCTGAATCCATGCCACGTCGAGCTGCTGCATTGCGCCGGAAAAAAGGAAGTTCCACGCGATATTAGGAGGTACCCCATGACTTCCGTCAGCTCAGTGTATACAAACAAGAAATAAGTCCACACAATATAACATTAACACAAAATAGTGTTCCACCCAATGCAAATTCACTTTAAACTCCCCCCCCCCCCCCCGTGTAGAGAGGGGCGGCTATGAACCAGTATGGTGCGAGCGAATGGTGGAGGCGAGGAGGCAGCGTACGAGGCTCCAGAGAAAGGCAGCAGCGAGGGTAACAAGTTCTTTATTGCTGCGCTGCGTAATGGTACGTCGGGTCAGTGCCATCAGTGGACGGCTTCCTGCTAGACTGACTGCTTGCAAGCCCCGCAATGCAGTGCGCCAGCTGTCACGTTACATAGCCGGCTGCGTGATTTGCGCGCCAGCGGTGTGTACTCAGCGATGCATCTGCTACGGCCCCGGGAGGCGCCTCGGCTGCGTCACGGCAGGGGATGCTTCGCAATGATGCGCCCGCCCTGCGGCGGCGGTAGACATCGGATGTGCACGGTGAGTGGCCTGTTGCCCCTGGGCAGGAGTCAGCCAAGCTGCTGGAGTACACGTGGGACGTGCTGCTGCGCCGTGCACCGAGTCTGGGAGAGCTATTGCCCTGCCGTGGCCTCGAACCACTGACTTTATCGGCAGCTCCACGTGGCGACCTCATCTGGCACAGCTGTGTCGTCCTATTAGAGCTGCAAGACTGATATTAATTGCTTTACAAAATGTTCAGTACTTATAGTCGATACAACTGTACTTGTTGTCCGTAACTCACTACCATCACATATCCTAAAACACCACTACAACTACCACTGCTAGTGTGAGAATGTGCCTTTTCCCACAAGTTTGTGCAGTACCACTGATTTTCCTGCCTGGCAACACTGCATCAGACTTGTTGAATTACAGTGGCGATATCTTGCACTCGCCCACTCGCAGCGCTGCTGTAACACACTATTGTGCCCGTATACAGGGTCCAATGGGTGAGGTGCAGATGTTTCTATTGGTGACTGAGGGCGGTGTACTGAACAACATTACATCAGTATTTACTTCATCTGCAGACTAATAATCATAGACATTAGAAGTAGTATGCGTTTAGGTTGGTTAATTCCTCCAGGCGTGTGTGGCAAGAGCAAGACATTAATGTTTATTTTCCCTGTGCACACTTCAACACATGGCTATGTGTTGAAGTGTGGATACGTGGACGCCAAATAGTTAGTCTATACTGACAGGCGTAATACACTTATTCGTTGAGTTGCGACCACGCAGAAAACATCAGGTAGTAAATTATGTGCCTTGTGTATGGGAAGACAGTTCAACGTAGACACGAAACAGCGAACGCACTGCTCCTTGTACATATTAAGGTACCACATATAAAAACATCTGCATTTATAGCCGTTACACTCCTTATGGTCGGTGCAGTACACTATTTTACATACATATGCATAAAATTTTTAGGATACAGCTAGAGCATACCAACAAATGCAGTTTTTGATTTGCAGGTACAAAGAATTTTGTATGACAAAATTAATTTTTGTGAGACACTTCCACCACCAGGTGGTACTATCGAATAATTTCGGGCATTACAGTCTGTGTAGGCGTGAAATGCCCATCGTACAGAGACAGTGTGTCATAAAGTATTACATGTAAAAAAAATGGCGACTAAAAACATAGTCTGGTGAACTCAGAACACTTGTGTTGACCCTAGAATCCTCGCCATATGTTCACTACATCAGTTAAAACTACCTTAGGCCTCAGACCGGATATTTAGTTCATCTTTTACTTGAGTAAGTATGGCTACTTTGAACCTCTGCATCGCGGTAATGGATGGTGATATCGCCAAAAGTTGAATGGTTCCTCGAATGAAATTGTGGAATGTGGTTGAATGTTGTGACGGGCGGCACTTCCAGCTATAAGTTTGGTAGCGTGAGGGCAGATGGAAGGCAGGGGGGAGGGGGGGGGGGGGCATGTAGACACAGGAGAGTATACTAGGGTAGGAAGCATGAATGAAATGACTGGGTGGTTGTTGATGTCACGTTTATGGGAAGTGCAGGAAATTCGATATGTATGCGCCATGTAAAGTTGGTGTAATATACAAAACAGTAAAAACGATGAGTATATTTCAGACTGGCGTGTAATGTGTGCTTGCAGGCTCGGACCAGTTAAGGTGCCTCTGCACGACTCCTCACTGCCGGCAGAACGGGCGCAACTTCTGCCTGACGAGCAACAAGTGCTACACGCAGTTCCTCTACAAGGGCGATGGTTCAGACCCCGTCAGCTGGGGGTGCATCACGTGAGTACCTCGCCTCTGGCGGCCGCTGCACTTCATGTTGATGACAGAAGGTGCCAGATCCAAGTAGACCAGTGAACTACTGGCAATTTTTAATACGCATGTAAAGTGTCTGTCGTGGTGTGTGGGTGTGTGTTTCTTATAGCACAGAGAGCTGGCTGTCTGGTTGAATGCATCATGTCACCTTAAATGTTATGCCAGAACAGATAAAATACATAAACATGTTCATCTAACCCTCCCATTTCACGTATGGAAAATGGGAGGTATATATCCCCCTCTACTGCACTGGCATGCAAGAACTCTGTCCATGAAATTCACTATGACTACGCCACAAGTTTCCACATCCAAATTGCTGACAACTTGTCGAATTTCCTCCCTTATGAAAGAGATGTTTCCGAGTTTAATGACATACACCACTGACTTAAGATGACCCCCAAGAAAACAGTCACAAGGAGGTAATTCACAGACCTTCGTGGCCATTGACGATCAGCATTGTGCGAAATGAGGCGATCCGGGAATTGGCTCGTGGAACAACTGAATTGTTTCGTGGGAAGTATGACAGGTTGCATCTTCCTGCTGAAACCACAGCTCTTCAATGTCCATTCCATTCAAATGAGGTCACAAAAATTCCCTTCTCATCGTACATTATCGGTCTCCATTGTTTGTCACAGCTTGCCCTATATCTTCAAATATGCCGCACTAAATTGTCACTCGTTTCCCTTTCTTGGATTATTCAAAGATTTTCTGACCTCCAGCATACGGTAGTTCTGTTTATTCACAAAACCATTTGTTATTCACAAAACCATTTGTGTGGAAATGTGCTTCATCACTGAAGATGATTTTGTTTGCGAAGCTGTAGTCCTCCTGCCTTCCTGCTGTCGTCCTCTCAGAACCCAGTCAACAAACTGTCGTCTCTTCTGGTGATCCATCACTTTCAAATGTATTTTATATGGGTGGTAATGGAGATAATGCCAGAGAAGTCTCTGTACAGAAGAAGTGCTTCAGCCCAATTGTTAGGAGTGGTGACGAATTGATTACATTGGGCTAACAGCCGCACTGTCAAGAATCACCACGACATTCTGCTCACTTCGGCCTGAACGACGTCTCCAAGGATTTTTAAGATTTATAGTTGAATCCGTCTCAAAGAACTTGTAATAAATTTGCGAACTGTTGATCTTTCGGTGCCTCATTACGCCCCAAAATCGATCGAAGTCACCTGAGGCTGCAGCATAACTTGCTCCGTTCTGACGAACGTTTTCACGATTAGCATACGTTGCGCACAAATGAACTGCTCTATTGTTAGACGCCGAATGCCAGAAATTCAAACTGAGTCAACAATCGGAATGTTCCTGGAAATAGAAACGAATCAAAACTGTCACCAACTGCCAAATAAAAATTCATCGGCCGTTTCAAAGCTTGCGCTCTTTTAGAACCACCCTTTAGCTGAGTACCCGACTATGCCTGGAAGTATATTTATTTCATTCTTCTGTTAGTCCATCTCCGCCTCCTCCTACTCCTTCCCCTTCTCACTGTCCAACCGCTGCTCCCCCTCTCTCTATCTCCTTCTCTCTCACTCCATCTCATCTTTTTCCTTTTCTCTATCCGTTTCCGCCGGTCGGTGTGGCCGTGCGGTTAAAGGCGCTTCAGTCTGGAATCGCGTGACCGCTACGGTCGCAGGTTCGAATCCTGCCTCGGGCATGGATGTGTGTGATGTCCTTAGGTTAGTTAGGTTTAAGTAGTTCTAAGTTCTAGGGAACTGATGACCACAGATGTTAAGTCCCATAGTGCTCAGAGCCATTTGAATCATTTTTTTATCCGTTTCCTCCTCCCCCATTCTCTGTCTACCTCCTCTTCATCTCCTACTCAGCGAGGTGGCGCAATAGTTAACACGTGGACGACGGCTCAAACCCGCGTCTGGCCATCCAGATTTAGGTTTTCCGTAATTTCCCTAAATCGCTCCAGGCAAAAGCCTGTATGGTTCCCTTGAAAGGGCACAGCTGATTTTCTTCCCCAAGCTTCACTCAATGCGAACTTGTGCTCTGTCTCTAATGATCTCAATGTCGACGGGACGTTAGACCCAATCTTCCTTCCATCCTTTCCTTCCTCCTCACACCTGCACACCTGTACCCTTCTCCTCTTTCCCCCTACTCCTTCCCACCTTCCTTCAACAAGATATCACCACCACCCCAACAGTGAGCAGTGGTTCTTATGTGCACAGTATTTCTTTCCAGATAGCAGTTATTATGTGTAGCAAGTTTGGTTGAAATCGGTGCTGGGGTTTAGGACGAGCTTTTTACTTGCGGGTTTGGCAGAGTGCGCACATGTCACATATATTTAACATGTGTCATATTTGTTTGTAAACATATTTCAACTATGTCTGTAGCGTGTTTCACCGTGCGGCTCGATATTTAGAATGTCATATCTCCTGAGGAATGTGTCGTAGAATGAAATTAATTTTGCAGGTACGTTCAGTGGTATATTTCGATACTGTAAGCGAAGTGTATCGTGAACACAGTAGTAAATAAGTGATAACTTAAAACTTCATACGTGATATGCTGTAATTTTGCTGCTTGAACAGCGAAAATATAGCAAGCGATAAACTTTTTTCCTTTCATCATTTTGTGGGCGACGTCAGCAAGAAAGAGTGTGGTAAAGGTTTGCTGTAAGTCACCAAGTGCTCTCGTTCTCAAGTACTGGATGACTGAAGTCTGGGAAAATGCGTGTCATGAGCTACACTTCATTTCCATCCCCACCTCTTTTATAGGTACGCGGTTCTTTATCCCCACAGAGATTCTTTCCAGACAGTAAGTGATGTGTGTATCAGGTTCAGTTGAAACCGGTCCAGTGGTTCAGAAGGAAATGTGAAATATAAATACACACACAAAATACACAAATTTTCATAATACACTGAAGAGACAAAGACTCTGGTACACCTGCGAGCACGCAGGAGTGCCGCAACATGACGTGTCATGGACTCGACAATGTCTGAAGTAGTGCAGATGGGAATTGACACTATGAATCCTGTAGAGCTCTCCATAATTCCGTAAGAGCACGAGAGGGTGGAGAACAGCATTTTGCAATAATGTTATGTCTGGGGAGTTTGGTGACCAGCCGAACTGTTTAGACTCAGAAGAGTCACTCTGTAGCAATTCTGGACGTGCAGAGTGTCGCATTATCCTGCTGGAATTGCCCAAGTCCGTCGGAATGCACAAGAGACATGAATGGACGCAGATGATCAGACAGGATGCTTACGTACATGTCACTTGTCAGAGCCGTATCTAGACGTTTCAGGAGTCCTATATCATTCCAACTGCACAAGCCCCACCATTACAGAGCCTCCACCACCTTGATCAGTCCCCTGCTTACATGCAGGGTCCATGGATTCATAAGGTTGTCTCCATACCCGTACATGTCCATCCGCTCGATACAATTTGAAACGAGACTCATCCGACGAGGCGACATGTTTCTAGTATCAACAGTCCAACTTCGGTGTTGATGCGTCCAGGCGATGCTTTGCGTCATGCAGTCATCAAGGGTGCACGAGTGGGCCTTCTGCTCCGAAATCCCATATCGATGATGTTGATTGATTCACACGTTGACGCTTGTTGATGGCCCAATATTGAAATCTGCAGCAATTTGCGAAAGGGTTGCACTTTTGTCACGTTGAACGATTCTCTTCAATCGTCGTTGGTCTCGTTCTTCCAGGATCTTTTTCCGGCCGCAGCGATGTCGGAGATTTGATGTTTTAGCAGATTCATGGTATTCACGGTACACTCGTGAAATGGTCGTACGGTCAAGTCCCCACTTCATCGTTATTGCGTCGATTATAACACCACGCACAAATTCACTGAAATCTTGATAACCCGCCATTGTAGCAGCAGTAACCGACCTAACAACTGCATGAGACAATTGTTGTCCTATGTAGACGTTTCCGACCGCAGCGCTTTATTCTGCCTGTTTACATACCTTTGTATTTGAATACCTATACCTATACCAGTTCCTTTGGCGCTTTAGTATATTTATGGATTTTTCCCCTCTTTTTCGTTTTTGGTTCTCTGTCCTCTCAAGTTGCACCATCGACGGTGTAAGCGTTTAGATCAAATATTCCTGCTTCAGTGTTTTTTTTAATCTTTTCCCACTTGGCTACATCATGCTCTTTGGAAGAGTACTTTAGACAACAATTAAACATCAAAACTAAATTCAGCTTCATTCGCCATCCAAAAATGTAATGAAAAAACATTACAGCAGATCCCTATGTTTAGCAACTGGAATACATTTTCATCTTATAAGGGGTGTTACTTACATAGTTGCAAATTAACACCTTTTGGAAAAAAATATACCATTGGAAAGTAGAGAAGCTTCACTCTTCGAACAGAATTACGGCAAGGCCAGATATTTTGATACGATGCTCATGTGTACCATAGATACTCTTCCAGTATTGTGGTTCTAACTTCCTACAAACATTGCAAATTCTTGTAGAGGGTGGAGTGCAATAAATTAACAGTGAATCACATGGCCTTAGTTTTTAGAAGCTGGAAACAGATGCCAGTCCTACTGAATAAGTTTATAACACTCGGGCTGCAAGTTCGCGCCAAGTATGAAAGTAGTGAAGTTCATTTGAATGAAACTGCAAACGGTCGCCAGCCTGATTAGGCACAATAATTTGAAACATTAGGTTTAAATAAAAATGAAACTGAGTTGCTAAAGTGACTTTCATTATTACTCCTTTTAAATCGTGCAATGAATACACACGACTGCCGGACGAACAGAGTAGTGGGTAGCAGTATTTACTATTTCCACAAATCAGCAATCATGGGAAGTTACATGATATTTCCCTCATAGCAATAATAGTTACTGTCTCAAACATTAACAATTCAGCACTAAGATGTTACTCAAGAAAAAATGGTTCAAATGGCTCTGAGCACTATGGGACTTAACGTCTGAGGTCATCAGTCCCCCAGAACTTAGAACTACTTAAACCTATCTAACCTAAGGACATCACACATATCCATGCCCGGGGCAGGATTCGAACCTGCGACCGTAGCGGTCGCACGGCTCCAGACTGAAGCGCCTAGAACCGCTCGGCTACAACGGCCGTTGAACTGCACAGCAGATGCTTTCATACTTCCCATCGAAAACGTTGAAGCAAAGCACGTTTTGACGCGCCGAGTGGGGTGTTGCATTGTCGTGCGGGAGAAAAACGCATTTGTTTAACTTTCCATGCTTCTTGTTCTACACTCCTGGAAATTGAAATAAGAACACCGTGAATTCATTCTCCCAGGAAGGGGAAACTTTATTGACACATTCCTGGGGTCAGATACATCACATGATCACACTGACAGAACCACAGGCACATAGACACAGGCAACAGAGCATGCACAATGTCGGCACTAGTACAGTGTATATCCACCTTTCGCAGCAATGCAGGCTGCTATTCTCCCATGGAGACGATCGTAGAGATGCTGGATGTAGTCCCGTGGAACGGCTTGCCATGCCATTTCCACCTGGCGCCTCAGTTGGACCAGCGTTCGTGCTGGACGTGCAGACCGCGTGAGACGACGCTTTATCCAGTCCCAAACATGCTCAATGGGGGACAGATCCGGAGATCTTGCTGGCCAGGGTAGTTGACTTACACCTTCTAGAGCACGTTGGGTGGCACGGGATACATGCGGACGTGCATTGTCCTGTTGGAACAGCAAGTTCCCTTGCCGGTCTAGGAATGGTAGAACGATGGGTTCGATGACGGTTTGGATGTACCGTGCACTATTCAGTGTCCCCTCGACGATCACCAGTGGTGTACGGCCAGTGTGGGAGATCGCTCCCCACACCATGATGCCGGGTGTTGGCCCTGTGTGCCTCGGTCGTATGCAGTCCTGATTGTGGCGCTCACCTGCACGGCGTCAAACACGCATACGACCATCATTGGGACCAAGGCAGAAGCGACTCTCATCGCTGAAGACGACACGTCTCCATTCGTCCCTCCATTCACGCCTGTCGCGACACCACTGGAGGCGGGCTGCACGATGTTGGGGCGTGAGCGGAAGACGGCCTAACGGTGTGCGGGACCGTAGCCCAGCTTCATGGAGACGGTTGCGAATGGTCCTCGCCGATACCCCAGGAGCAACAGTGTCCCTAATTTGCTGGGAAGTTGCGGTGCGGTCCCCTACGGCACTGCGTAGGATCCTACGGTCTTGGCGTGCATCCGTGCGTCGCTGCGGTCCGGTCCCAGGTCGACGGGCACGTGCACCTTCCGCCGACCACTGGCGACAACATCGATGTACTGTGGAGACCTCACGCCCCACGTGTTGAGCAATTCGGCGGTACGTCCACCCGGCCTCCCGCATGCCCACTATACGCCCTCGCTCAAAGTCCGTCAACTGCACATACGGTTCACGTCCACGCTGTCACGGCATGCTACCAGTGTTAAAGACTGCGATGGAGCTCCGTATGCCACGGCAAACTGGCTGACACTGACGGCGGCGGTGCACAAATGCTGCGCAGCTAGCGCCATTCGACGGCCAACACCGCGGTTCCTGGTGTGTCCGCTGTGCCGTGCGTGTGATCATTGCTTGTACAGCCCTCTCGCAGTGTCCGGAGCAAGTATGGTGGGTCTGACACACCGGTGTCAATGTGTTCTTTTTTCCATTTCCAGGAGTGTATATGGCGTTGTGCAGCAATGTCACTGCTGCGCAGTAAGAATCAGCGTACAACTGCTTCAGAGTCGAAGAAAACGGTGGCAATGACCTCCCTGCTGCAGCCACAACTTTGAATTTCTACCGAGGAGGCGAGAAGACGCTTTCTTTGTCGCACGTGTGATATGATGAGCTCATGTTTCGTGACCTGTAATGATGTGACTTACCAAATGACTGACACAGAATAACGCCCATGGAAATACTCTCGTGTCTTTGTGGTCGTGAAACCTAGCGTTCGCATCATTTGCGTCAAGAAAGACGATCTCCCACCAGGGCTATATCTAGGGGCGCGGTGGAAGGTTGGACCGGGGGGGGAAAACCGTGCCACCGTCCAAGGCGACTGGTTTTCTGGGGCGGCAAAATCTTAAATTTTAATATGGTTCAAAAAGGATGAATTAAAGAAGAAAGTGAAACTTTTGCATATATGAACAAGTGTAATAACGGGTTGGAAATACAAATCATTCATAATATCTAGTGTCTTAATGGACATTATTTACTAAGTTGTGAAACAGACGAGAAATTAGCGCTGGAATTGATAAAATTCGGTACGGCTTTTAAACAGCACAACTTGCTAGTGGCAGTGTTGTCAACTAAATTTCTACCATGGCCCTATTCAACAATTTAAGCGTACCTACGTCAGCTTGAAAGCCTCCAAAGAAACCAATAATTTTATAATAATTAAATAAAGAAATATCGGAACAGGCTGGCCTAACAGTTCCGATACAGCAATCTTAAACAACTATAGCAGCAGCACCGAGAAAAACACCATGTAATAAATAAAAAAGGAATAAGTAAAATACGAATTGCCCGCCACATGCCATAATCTGTTGAATCTAACCACTGTAATTAAGCGGCCTTTACACGTGGAAAGATGCATCGCATCATTCCCCGGCCACTCTCTCTCCTTTGTACCAACCATTAACACCATTTACGTTGCTCCTCTTCTTTCCAACCTCCTGCAAATTAATTTTTATTGCTTTGTCTGTGACTTCTTTTAAGTTGCAGATATTAAGTCATACGGAAAAAATTGTCAAACCACATTCTGGAGCTGAAGCAACTAAACAGCGCTGCACGAACTCTTTATCCAGTTAAATGGTATTTCACACTGTTCGCGTTCCAGTCACTTTTTGCTACAGTTAATGAAAGTGCTTTCAAAATTTCTTGTTTTCAGCCGAAAATCGTGGTCGTGGCTTGTCGGAAAGCAACCTTTCTCGGTATCCGATTGTAGCCGTTTTTCCTTTATGTATTATGGACGATGACGTTTTGTTTACGTATTTCGGTTCTTTTAATTCATTTACTTTATAAAGTTTTCTTGTTTGGTCATCTAGGAATAGCGTCTTTAACTAGTAATCAAACCGTTCTTTGTACTAGGTTATAACCTTAAATTTTAAATCAAAATCACCAGCAGTGGCGTCCAATGACTTCCGGCATAAGAAGTCACTCTTGTTCTGCCCAAGAGGACGGAGAAGAGGACAGAGGGACTCTGTTGCCCTTGGGTTGGGAAACTGCCCCTAAAAGCCGGAAGAATCAGCAGTGATCAACGGCCTGCGGATGCAGAAGATAATGGAAACAACTGCATTAAAGACAAGTAATGTTTATCCACAGGACACGTGGCATGTAACAGAAAAAATGTCACGATGACCTGACCATTCGCAAAAGGGTCCGGACTAATCCCCCATTCGGATCTCCGGGAGGGGACTGCCAAGGAGGAAGTGCCCATAAGAAAAAGACTGAATATCCAACGAAAGATGACGTTCAATGAGTCGAGGTGTGGATCATCAGAATTTTAAACATGCTAGGGAAGCTAGAAAATCTGAAATGGGAAATGCTAAGGCTCAGTCTAGATGTAGTGGGGGCAAGTGAACGGAAATGGGAAGAAGACAATGATTCAAATGGTTCAAATGGCTTTGAGCACCTTGGGACTTAACAGCTGTGGTCACCAGTCCCCTAGAACTTAGAACTACTTAAACCTAACTAACCTAAGAACATCACACACATCCATGCCCGAGGCAGGATTCGAACCTGCGACCGTAGCAGTCGCACGGTTCCGGACTGCGCGCCTAGAACCGCGAGACCACCGCGGCCGGCAAGACAATGATTTCTGGTCAGATGAGTATAGGGTAATATCAACAGCAGCAGAAATTGGTAGGGTTCGTTATGAATAGGAAGGTAGGGTAGAAAGCGACGTGCTGTTGAACATTTTAGTGATAAGGTTGTTTCCATCAGAATCTACAGTAAACCAACGCCGACAACAGTAGTTCAGGTTCACATGCCGACATCGCAAGCCGAGGATGAAGAGATAGAGAAAATATATGAGGATACTGAACGGGGAATTCAAAACTTAATGGGAGATGAAAATTTTATAATCATGGGAGATTGGAATGCGGTTTTAGGGGAGGGGGTAGAAGAAATGGTTACGGGAGGGTATCAGATTGGTAGTCGGAATGAGAGGGGAGAAAGACTAATTGAGTTGTACAATAAATTACAGTTTGTAATAACGAATAATCTGTTCAAGAAATTTAGAGGAGGAGGCATACTTGGAATAGGTACGAGAAGATTCCAGTTAGATTACAGCATGGTCAAGCAGAGATTCCGAAATCAGATATTGTTTTGTAAGGCGTAACCAGAAGCAACTATAGACCCAGATCACAATTTCGTAATGATGAAGTGTAGGCTGACGTATAAGAGACTAGTCAGGAAGAATTAATGCGCAAAGAAGGTGGATACGGAAGTAATAAGGAATGAAGAGATACGCTTGAAGTTATCTGAGGCTATAGATACTGAGATAATGAATAGTTCAGTAGGTAGCTGAGGAGGAATGGACGTCTCTAAAAAGGACAGTCACAGAAGCCGGAAAGAAAACCGTAGATACAAGGAAGGTAACGGCGAAGAAACCATGGCTAAAAGAAGAAATACTTAAGTTGTTCAACGATAGAAAGAAATACGAATATCTTCAGGAAACTTCAAGATTACCGGAGCCGGCCGGTGTGGCCGAGCGGTTCTAGGCGCTTCAGTCTGGAACCGCGCGACCGCTACGGTCGCAGGTTCGAATCCTGCCTCGGGCATGGATGTGTGTGATGTCCTTAGGTTAGTTAGGTTTAAGTAGTTCTAAGTTCTAGGGGACTGATGACCTCAGATGTTGAGTCCCATATTGCTCAGAGCCATTTTGATTACCGGAATACGAGTCACCTAGTAATGAAATAAATAGGAAGGGCGGAGAAACTACTGCAAAATTGCACGAGAAATGTCAAGAAATCGGAAAAGAAATTATTGTCGGAAGGACTGACTCAGCATATTGAAAAGTCATAACAGCCTATGGGGGAATTAAAAGCAAGGGCGGAAACATTAAGAGTGCAGTGGGAATTTCACTGTTTAACGAATAGGAGAGAATGGATAGGTGGAAAGAATACATTGAAGACCTCTTGATTTGTCTGGTGACGAGTTAGAAGAAAACAGAATTTAAGTGCTTTGGAAGACAAATAAGGCAGAAGGGATAGATAACACTCCATCAGAATTTCTAAAATAATTGGGGAAAGTGGCAACAGAACGACTGTTAACGTTGGTGTGTAGATTGTACGATATTGGCGATATACCATTAGACTTTTGGTGAAACATCATCCACACAATTCAGAAGGTAGACGAGCCGACAGGTGCGAGGATTATTGCACATTTAGGTTAACAGTTCATGCATCCAAGTCGCTGACTCGAACAATACACATAAATATGAAAAAGCAATTGAAGATCTGTTACAAGGTGGTCAGTTTGACTTTAGGTAAGGTAAAGGCACCAGAGAGCCAATTCTGGCGTTGTGGTTGATAATGGAAGAAAGACTGCAGAAAAATCAAGAAAAATTAAGACACGTTCATTGGTTTTGCCTACCTGGGTAAAGGGTTCGAAATTCTGAGGAAAATACAAGTGAGATATAGAGAAATACGGGTAATATATACAAGAAACCGAGTGGAAATAATAAGATTGGGAGATCAAGAACGAGAACAAACAAGATGCTCGGATTAAAAACAGTGTAAGATAGCGCTGCAGTCTTAGGCCTCTACTGTTCAAACTATACGTCCAAGAAGCAAAGAGGGAAATAACAGAGAGGTTCAAGAGCGGAATTAAAATTCAGAGTGAGAGGATATCAGTTATAGGATTCGCTGATGACATTGAGATCCTCACTGAAAGTGAAGAAGAATTACAGGACATGTTGGATGGCATGATTAGTCCGAGTAGGCACATAATATGGATTGAGGGTAAATCGAGGAAAGACGAAAATAATGAGAAACAGCAGAAATGAGAGAATCGAGAAACTTAATATCAGAATTGGGGATCACGAAGTAAATGAAGGTAAACAAATCTGCTAGCTAGGAAGCAAAGTAATCCACGACGGATGGAGCAAGGACGGCGCGAAAAGCAGACTAGCACTGGCAAAAGGGGCATTCGTTGGCAAGAGAAATCTACTAATATCAAATATAGGTATTAACATGGGGAAAAATTTCTGAGAATATATATTTGGAGAATAGCTTTGTATTGTAGCAGAACACAGACTGTGGGAATCGAATCCTTTGTGATGTGGTGTTACAGAAAATGTTGAAAATTAGGTGGACTGATAAGGTTCTTCGCAGAATTGGAGAGGAAAGGACCATATGGAAAACACTGACGAGCATTAATCAATTGGTAGGGAGCTGTAGAGGGCAAAAACTGAAGATGCTCATACGTACGCCCGCTGCTCCGACTGTAGCTGCGCTGGTGTAACTGGAATCAATTACCTCGACAGCGGCGCTAGAGCCTTGGCACTAAGCACTAAGGGACTTTAACATCTGAGGTCATCAGTCCCCTAGGTTTAGAACTACTTAAACCTAACTAAGGACATCACACACATCCATGTCCGAGGCAGGATTCGAACCTGCGACCGTAGCAGCAACGCGGTACCGGACTGAAGCGCCTAGAACCGCTCTGCCACGGCGTCCAGCGCTAAAGCCTTCCTGGGTCGTACCAAGGCGGCTGGAACCACGGACCGCGGGTCTCTGTCGTGTTCTCGGCTGGGGGGTGTGGCGGCAGCGGTAGTGGGTCAGGTCAGTGTCCTCTCTCAGCGACCATCACCGGCGACCGCTGTCTGGCGTAGGTGGCCAGGGTCCCCGGATCCAGCCCCGGTCACAGTGTTTTGTGGCGGTAGCGTCCCAGGCGACGACCTCAATTACGACAGTGACTTATGATGACTGTGATGACAGTGACGTCTCCGACCTGTTGGTGGCGCTGAGTGACACAGACTCTGCCTCACTCCAACGCCTTACCACGGTCGATGATGACGAGCTGATTGTCGGTCGTTAAACACGGCTTTCTGCCGCCGGGGTTTGCGGTCTTCCTCCCCAGTAGGTCGGTGGAATATTCTGGTGTTGCTCGGCTGGCGTAATTGACCCGATTATTACCCTCGATGTGAAACGCTGACGTGCGACGAGCTGCTTCTTTTCACGTCCTCCGCTGGCCGGTGACACCGTGTTCTGCTTCGAATTGCTTAACTCGGCGCTCTGCCGACCCACTTGTGTCACAGTATCATACCACTGAGCTGCGCAGCAGAATGTAACACACGTGTGACATCTGGCTCCGAATATTCTTTCACATTTTAACTAAATTCAGTACTGAAAAACACCTACTTTTAACTGACTAAATCGCACTAACCATTCGACCTTCTACAGTAGGTTGCAATTGCTATTCTGAGATGAAAATGTTGACACAGGAGAGGAATTCGTGGGGGGCACCTCAAACCAGTCAGAAGACTAATGTATCACAAAAAAGCCTACATTTTTTTCCAAAGGCAGAATAAGTTAAAAAAAAGTCATCCACCCGTGCAAGCTCATTGTTTGAGGTGTTATTTTACTTATTGCTGCCTGTTTACTTTTTCGTGTTCCCCAGAAGCCACAGCTCTGCTCCAAAATCGTTAACACAATGCGGAACGTTTTGTGCGTTTTGCAACTGCTGCCAACGTATGCGATCTACCATAGTGTTGAAGAGGTGTGTGTTTGTTTGCCTTTGTGGTGTGCTACGAATACACATTGTATGTGAAGACAAACGCTTTCACGAAACCAGTCTCTCCTGCACCTGATTTTGGAAATACTGTGTGAATTCTAATCACCTTCCGTCCCCCTCATCCCCGCCCCTCCCGTCTTGTTTCCCTTGGCGGTCATGGAGCTCCAGACTGCACGCTCCACTCTGCTGAGAGAACGAGGAAAAAAGTAAACACATTTCTTATGCGTTCTGCGAGTGCTGTTACTGAACTCTGCTTGATGTAACTGGTTTTGGGGCTATAACTTAGGGACCAAACTGCTGAGGACATCGGTTCCTAGACTTACACACTACTTAAACTAACTTACGTTCTTACGTTAAGGATAACACACACACCCATGCCCCTGGGTGGACTCGAACCTCCGACGGGAGGGCCCGCGCGATTCGTGACCTGGCGCCTCTATCCACGCGGCCACTGTTTCATTTCTGTATCATTGAATGGTGCCCCATACGTGGTACTGGTCTTAATGGCGTATTCACGTCAAAAAGACATATCAGTAAGTGTGATATATGAGAACAAGACGTAATGGATTAATGGCATTCCGGAAAAGGTTGACGCTGTCTTTCGGACGATGGAATGAACGCTGCCTGTTGAGAAGCGCATCCAGTCATCAGTGTCCAAAACAGTCATTCTGCGATTGCTGTGAATCAGTTCCTCGATTGACAGGACATTGTCGTCTGTGGTCGGTGTCGACTGCCTTCCTCCCCAGTCAGTAGCACCCACGTCAGTGCGGCCTTAGTCAAAATATCGACACCATTTGACTACGGGTGTGCGCGACTTTGCACTTGGTCCATATACTACCAGAATTTCACCGTTAATATGCGCGCAAATTAGACATTTTTGACCACAAGAACCGTACTATCCGGCGTACTTCAACTTTGGAATGCGTTTCCAGTAGCTGCACCACTTCGCTCACCCATTTTGATACACCTGTTACCTGTACAGCAACCGAACTGCCTCTGCAGGAAACCCGGAACATGTACTCTTCTGACAATGTTCCAGTCTTGTTATGTAATTCTGCTTAGCAGAATTTACACTGATGGCCATTAAAATTCCTACACCACGAAGGCGACGTGCTACAGAACCGAAATTTAACCAACAGGAAGAAGATGTTCTGATATGCAAATGATTAGCTTTTCAGAGCATTCACACAAGGATGCGCCGGTGGTGACACCTACAACGTGCTGACATGAGGAAAATTTACAACCGATTTCTCATACACAAAAAGCAATTGACCGGCGTTGCCTGGTGAAACGTTGTTGTGATGCCTCGTGGAAGGAGGAGAAATGCGTACCATCACGTTTCCGACTTTGATAAAGGTCGGATTGTAGCCTATCGCGATTGCGGCTTATCGTATCGCGACACTGCTGGTCGCGTTGGTCGAGATCCAATGACTGTAAGCAGAATATAGAATCGGTGGGTTCAGCAGGGTAATACGGAACGCCGTGCTGGATCCTAACGGCCTCGTATCACTAGCAGTCGAGATGACAGGCATCTTATCCGCATGGCTGTAACGGATCGTGCAGCCACGTCTCGAACCCTGAGTCAACAGATGGGGACGTTTGCAAGACAACAACCATCTGCACGAACAGTTCGACGACGTTTGCAGCAGCATGGACTATCAGCTTGACGCTACATCACAGACAGGAGCGCCTGCGGTGGTGTACTCAACGACGAACCTGAGTGCACAAATGGCAAAACGTCATTTTTTTTTTTATATATAAATCCAGGTTCTGTTTACAGCATCATGATGGTCGCATCCGTGTTTGGCGACATCGCGGTGAACGCACATTGGAAGCGTGTCTTCGTCATCGCCATACTGGCGTATCACCCGGCGTGATGGTATGGGGTGCCATTGGTTACACGTCTCGGTCACCCCTTGTTCGCACTGACGGCACTTTGAACAGTGGACGTTACATTTCAGATGTGTTACGACCCGTGGCTCTACCCTTCATTCGATCCCCACGAAACCCTACTAATGCACGACAGCATGCTGCAGGTCCTGTACGTGCCTTTCTGGATGTTCGACTGCTGCCCTGGCCCGCATCTCGTGGTCGTGCGGTAGCGTTCTCGCTTCCCACGCCCGGGTTCCCGGGTTCGATTCCCGGCGGGGTCAGGGATTTTCTCTGCCTCGTGATGGCTGGGTGTTGTGTGCTGTCCTTAGGTTAGCTAGGTTTAAGTAGTCCTAAGTTCTAGGGGACTGATAACCATAGATGTTAAGTCCCATAGTGCTCAGAGCCATTTGAACCATTTTTTTGAACTGCTGCCCTGGCCAGCACATTCTCCAGATCTCTCATCAATTGAAAACGTCTGGTCAATGGTGGCCGAGCAACTGGCTCGTCACAGTCACAATACGCCATTCACTACTCTTGATGAACTGTGGTATCGTGTTGAAGCTGCATGGGCAGCTGTACCTGTACACGCCATCCAAGCTCTGTTTGACTCAATGCCCAGGCGTATCAAGACAGTTATTACGACCAGAGGTGGTTGTTTTGGGTACTGATTTCTCAGAATCTATGCACTCAAATTGCGTGAAAATGTAATCACATGTCAGTTCTAGTATAATATATTTGTCCAATGAATACCTGTTTATCATCTGCATTTCCTCTTGGTGTAGCAATTTTAATGGCCAGTAGTGTACTTTAAGTCCCTACGTAACATCACAGGGCGTGAACTCCAAGTCCCACAACTGCTCCATGGACGAAAATCTAAGTATCGCAATAAATCGAATACTCTCCGAGTCCCACAAAATAATTGCTATAAGTGATACACTGTAACGTCTTCCAAATATTTATAACAAGGACAGTATTTGCGTTTGAACGAACATACATGTATGGAATTTTGGTTACAGTATCATTACGTACCTCTCAATTTACTGGTCAGTCTCGTTTTTCTGCAAGATTCTGCTAACGTGCTTGAGACTGCAGATGTCACTGTAGAAGCCAAACGCAATGCAGATGTCTTGACTGTAAATGCAGGTGAGGACTTCCACTAAAATGCTCAAAGTAGCGTGAATAGCTACAAAACGCACAGTGAAGAAAAACAAGTTTATCACAAGTCATAACTGCACATTCTATAATATCAGTGCTGAACGCCACGTCACTGACACTTTTGAATTTGGCCACAGTATCAACAATATCGTAGCCAGCGCCAGTGTTCTGCCACACGTAGCGAAGCGCTGGAGTATATACTTCCGCAGATAATCGACTGTAAATGACAGAACGCATTTTCATCATAAATAATCTGTCACTTATTCTTGACTGCATATTCGTGCAACGTAGTTCAGGATTGTCTATTATTCACTAGGTATGTATTTTACACCGCCTGAAGAAGCACAAGCCCAGTGCTTGCGCATCTTTTGTAGTTTTATGTGGGATGATTTCTAAAACTTCATCTTTTCCTCCAGAGGCTTCCGGTAGTACTGGTTTATCCTCGTGACCAGACCATGGGTCACAGAGTACTAGAGTTCACAAAGTACTAGACACTTGATCGGCAAATGTGGACTCAAAACTGACACAAAAAGTTTTCAGAAGTTCTTTGTCGTCTTCCTGCTCACATTTGCATCTATGAAGACGTTTGGGGAACTCCGTCTTTTCTAGTTCTTTTGACCCACGCGGTCCAAATTTTCCATTAGGTTCTTGAAAGCATTTATAGAGTTTGTGTGTCTAACGTCCGTCCACTGGTACAGGAACATCGGTACTGTAGCTGTGTGTTGCACCGCTAACTAATGGCAACGTGGAGGCCGTGTCTCCCTTTCATGGATAGAATTCTTTCAGAAGAAGGCTGCTCTCATCACAGTTTCATGCAGAATCTATTTGGATGTTCTCTATCGTGATATGCGCATTGACTTCAGCAAGAAATGTTTGAGTTCTTTGGATCATCTCTTCTTCGTCGTCTTTATTTTTTCGTGTGTGGAGAAAAGTTATACGGCGCAATGTTACCCTAAACTCCTTTTTCAAATCAGTAATAAATCCCAGGAACGCTGTACAGTTTTTATACTCGACACTGAGGCTACTTCCAATGCCCAATGCTGCAACTACCAGTAATGGAAGGAAGAATCGCATTTTCCCGCTTCATCAAACTTCGCCTTTACACGGTGCGTGACGCGATTGAACTGCAGCATACTATTCACTTTGAGAACTGCATTGCCTTTTCTTTTCTTTGTCACACATTCCTGTAAGCTTTTAATAAATCTAAACCTTCATTTTATGGCAACTTTTCACCAGCTTGTCACATGTATTAAAACCTCTGACATAACCGTCGTATGTGTCATATACTGTGTTCTCATTAAACGCCGTAATGACATATTCGACTTCAAACTTCTTATCACGAGAAGGTTGGAGTTCACTTTCTCTGCTTCCACCGCCTCCTATCGTACTTGCTTTGTCACCACAGCTTACAGTGAGGTGTTCGTCATTATCATCACTATTATCATACACTCCTGGAAATGGAAAAAAGAACACATTGACACCGGTGTGTCAGACCCACCATACTTGCTCCGGACACTGCGAGAGGGCTGTACAAGCAATGATCACACGCACGGCACAGCGGACACACCAGGAACCGCGGTGTTGGCCGTCGAATGGCGCTAGCTGCGCAGCATTTGTGCACCGCCGCCGTCAGTGTCAGCCAGTTTGCCGTGGCATACGGAGCTCCATCGCAGTCTTTAACACTGGTAGCATGCCGCGACAGCGTGGACGTGAACCGTATGTGCAGTTGACGGACTTTGAGCGAGGGCGTATAGTGGGAATGCGGGAGGCCAGGTGGACGTACCGCCGAATTGCTCAACACGTGGGGCGTGAGGTCTCCACAGTACATCGATGTTGTCGCCAGTGGTCGGCGGAAGGTGCACGTGCCCGTCGACCTGGGACCGGACCGCAGCGACGCACGGATGCACGCCAAGACCGTAGGATCCTACACAGTGCCGTAGGGGACCGCACCGCCACTTCCCAGCAAATTAGGGACACTGTTGCTCCTGGGGTATCGGCGAGGACCATTCGCAACCGTCTCCATGAAGCTGGGCTACGGTCCCGCACACCGTTAGGCCGTCTTCCGCTCACGCCCCAACATCGTGCAGCCCGCCTCCAGTGGTGTCGCGACAGGCGTGAATGGAGGGACGAATGGAGACGTGTCGTCTTCAGCGATGAGAGTCGCTTCTGCCTTGGTGCCAATGATGGTCGTATGCGTGTTTGGCGCCGTGCAGGTGAGCGCCACAATCAGGACTGCATACGACCGAGGCACACAGGGCCAACACCCGGCATCATGGTGTGGGGAGCGATCTCCTACACTGGCCGTACACCACTGGTGATCGTCGAGGGGACACTGAATAGTGCACGGTACATCCAAACCGTCATCGAACCCATCGTTCTACCATTCCTAGACTGGCAAAGGAACTTGCTGTTCCAACAGGACAATGCACGTCCGCATGTATCCCGTGCCACCCAACGTGCTCTAGAAGGTGTAAGTCAACTACCCTGGCCAGCAAGATCTCCGGATCTGTCCCCCATTGAGCATGTTTGGGACTGGATGAAGCGTCGTCTCACGCGGTCTGCACGTCCAGCACGAACGCTGGTCCAACTGAGGCGCCAGGTGGAAATGGCATGGCAAGCCGTTCCACGGGACTACATCCAGCATCTCTACGATCGTCTCCATGGGAGAATAGCAGCCTGCATTGCTGCGAAAGGTGGATATACACTGTACTAGTGCCGACATTGTGCATGCTCTGTTGCCTGTGTCTATGTGCCTGTGGTTCTGTCAGTGTGATCATGTGATGTATCTGACCCCAGGAATGTGTCAATAAAGTTTCCCCTTCCTGGGAGAATGAATTCACGGTGTTCTTATTTCAATTTCCAGGAGTGTATTAGTACCGGTTAGAGACGGACACTATTGTAACATTACCACATAATTACACTCCTGGAAATTGAAATAAGAACACCGTGAATTCATTGTCCCAGGAAGGGGAAACTTTATTGACACATTCCTGGGGTCTGATTCATCACATGATCACACTGACAGAACCACAGGCACATAGACACAGGCAACAGAGCATGCACAATGTCGGCACTAGTACAGTGTATATCCACCTTTCGCAGCAATGCAGGCTGCTATTCTCCCATGGAGACAATCGTAGAGATGCTGGATGTAGTCCTGTGGAACAGCTTGCCATGCCATTTCCACCTGGCGCCTCAGTTGGACCAGCGTTCGTGCTGGACGTGCAGACCGCGTGAGACGACGCTTCATCCAGTCCCAAACATGCTCAATGGGGGACAGGTCCGGAGATCTTGCTGGCCAGGGTAGTTGACTTACACCTTCTAGAGCACGTTGGGTGGCACGGGATACATGCGGACGTGCATTGTCCTGTTGGAACAGCAAGTTCCTTTGCCAGTCTAGGAATGGTAGAACGATGGGTTCGATGACGGTTTGGATGTACCGTGCACTATTCAGTGTCCCCTCGACGATCACCAGTGGTGTACGGCCAGTGTAGGAGATCGCTCCCCACACCATGATGCCGGGTGTTGGCCCTGTGTGCCTCGGTCGTATGCAGTCCTGATTGTGGCGCTCACCTGCACGGCGCCAAACACGCATACGACCATCATTGGCACCAAGGCAGAAGCGACTCTCATCGCTGAAGACGACACGTCTCCATTCGTCCCTCCATTCACGCCTGTCGCGACACCACTGGAGGCGGGCTGCACGATGTTGGGGCGTGAGCGGAAGACGGCCTAACGGTGTGCGGGACCGTAGCCCAGCTTCATGGAGACGGTTGCGAATGGTCCTCGCCGATACCCCAGGAGCAACAGTGTCCCTAATTTGCTGGAATGTGGCGGTGCGGTCCCCTACGGCACTGCGTAGGATCCTACGGTCTTGGCGTGCATCCGTGCGTCGCTGCGGTCCGGTCCCAGGTCGACGGGCACGTGCACCTTCCGCCGACCACTGGCGACAACATCGATGTACTGTGAAGACCTCACGCCCCACGTGTTGAGCAATTCGGCGGTACGTCCACCCGGCCTCCCGCATGCCCACTATACGCCCTCGCTCAAAGTCCGTCTACTGCACATACGGTTCACGTCCACGCTGTCGCGGCATGCTACCAGTGTTAAAGACTGCGATGGAGCTCCGTATGCCACGGCAAACTGGCTGACACTGACGGCGGCGGTGCACAAATGCGGCGCAGCTAGCGCCATTCGACGGCCAACACCGCGGTTCCTGGTGTGTCCGCTGTGCCGTGCGTGTGGTCATTGCTTGTACAGCCCTCTCGCAGTGTCCGGAGCAAGTATGGTGGGTCTGACACACCGATGTCAATGTGTTCTTTTTTCCATTTCCAGGAGTGTATTTCCGCATTATAGGCGTAACAGACACCAGAACATATACGAATGATTCATATTCTACACCACTACCACCTTCACACCGAGCGACATGGTGAAGTGGTTACCACACTGATCTCTCATTTGGGAGGACGATGGTTCGAACTTGCGTCCGGCCATCTTGATTTAGGTTTTCCGTGATTTTCCTAAATGGCTTCAGCAAATACCGGAAAGGCTCCTTGAAAGGAAACGGCCGACTTCCTTCCCTAATCTGATGGGACTGATGACCTCGCAGTTCGGTTCCTCACCTCCCCCCCCCCCCCCCTCCAAATCAACCACCCAACCATCTTCACGAAGAAGGAACTTGCCCCCCTTCTTGCAGCGGTGTACCGTAGGTCTCTAGAAGAGCGTAGCGTTCCAAAGGATTGGAAAAGGGCACAGGTCATCCCCGTTTTCAAGAAGGGACGTCGAACAGATGTGCAGAACTATAGGCCTGTATCTCTAACGTCGATCAGTTGTAGAATTTTGGAACACGTATTATGTTCGAGTATAAAGACTTTTCTGGAAACTAGAAATCTACTCTGTAGGAATCAGCATGGGTTTCGAAAAAGACGATCGTGTGAAACACAGCTCGCGCTATTCATCCACTGGACTCAGAGGGCCATAGACACGGGTTCCCAGGTAGATGCCGTGTTTCTTGACTTCCGCAAGGCGTTCGATACAGTTCCCCACAATCGTTTAATGAACAAAGTAAGAGCATATGGTCTATCAGACCAATTGCGTGATTGGATTGAAGAGTTCCTAGATAACAGAACGCAGCATGTCATTCTCAATGGAGAGAAGTCGTCGGAAGCAAGAGTGATTTCAGGTGTGCCGCAGGGGAGTGTCGTAGGAACGTTGCTATTCACAATATACATAAATGACCTTGTGGATGACATCGGAAGTTCACTGAGGCTTTTTGCGGATGATGCTGTGGTATATCGTGAGGTTGTAACAATGGAAAATTGCACTGAAATGCAGGAGGATCTGCAGCGAATTGACGCATGGTGCAGGGAATGGCAATTGAAGCTCAATGTAGACCAGTGCAATGTGCTGCGAATACACAGAAAGAAAGATCCCTTATCATTTAGCTACAATATAGCAGGTCAGCAACTGGAAGCAGTTAATTCCATAAATTATCTGGAAGTACGCATTAGGAGTGATTTAAAATGGTATGATCATATAAAGTTGATCGTCGGTAAAGCAGATGCCAGACTGAGATTCATTGGAAGAATCCTAAGGAAATGCAATCCGAAAACAAAGGAAGTAGGTTACAGTACGCTTGTTCGCCCACTGCTTGAATACTGCTCAGCAGTGTGGGATCCGTACCAGATAGGGTTGATAGAAGAGATACAGAAGATCCAACGGTGAGCAGCGCACTTCGTTACAGGATCATTTAGTAATCGCGAAAGCGTTACGGAGATGATAGATAAACTCCATTGGAAGACTCTGCAGGAGAGACGCTCAGTAGCTCGGTACGGGCTTTTGTTGAAGTTTCGAGAACATACCTTCACCGAGGAGTCAAGCAGTATATTGCTCTCTCGTACGTATATCTCGCGAAGAGACCATGAGGATAAAATCAGAGGGATTAGAGCCCACACAGAGGCATACCGACAATTCTTCTTTCCCCGAACAATACGAGACTGGAATAGAAGGGAGAACCGATAGAGGTACTCAAGGTACACTCCACCACACACCGTCAGGTGGCTTGCGGAGTATGGATGTAGATGTAGATGTAGAAGAGTTCGTCGTAACTTCATCTCAGTCAATTCCACTACATTATAAGGGTGGATTACCAAACGCTAACCTATCTGACCCTTTTCTGCATAAATAACGTCACAAAATGCAACATCCCGTACACACTGCACAGTCTCTACTAGTCTCGGCCGGCATAGCAACAGGCAAAGGTTGAATTCGGCGTGGCACACTCCAGTTTCTAATGGACGACTGCCGGAGTTTGCAGGCAAACGAATAACACCTTTAAATGACTCCTCGCGGAATTCTGGCGGAAGTGTTTATTTAAAGTCCAAATACTTTCCTTGTAAGTGCTGACTAATCTTAGTACAATCCGACATCATTCAGTGTCCGGTGCCGCCAGAACCAGTGCGAAGGATTATCTTCGCGGGGAAGCTGTCCTCCCGTTCTTCTGTGTGCTTTTCCTTTAGACGAACTTGATGGTGAATACTAGACCATTTCTCTTGATAGCCGTCTCTGGTATCAATATGTAACATATAACAATCTGATACTACCGTGGTAAATATACGAGCTTAGCTTGCCAGAAATTATGGCCGATTAGTGACGCGGGGGCTTTGCACCTAGGTGTCTAGGTTCTGGATGAGTCAGTTAGAACTCACCGGTCGCTCGTACGTATCTCTTACGGAGATTCTGTGTCACAGTTATCTGATGCGTTCCTGAATTTGGATCAATGTTAGTCTGAGCTCGATTTGACACCATTTTTGTATCTTCTCACTGCATACCTGAAAACAGGACGCAGCTGCACCTTTATGTAGAAGAATTCCAAGATCCTGTATCGGGTTTAGCAGCCTTCCAATCCCTTTTGTTCTCAATTTTCGACATGACGGCGAAAAATGTAGCGATCTCGAAGATAATACTGCTGTCAGGCAGTGTATGGGACAGTTGAATTTGGAGACACACTGTTGAATTTGGAGACATAATTCTTGCTCAGGCATTTTTTTTTCCACGAATCCGAAGGCTGCGATCCGTTTTCACAGGTGTTATAGTGGATCAAACAGAATTCTATTGTGCTCCTATTCTCATTCCATCAGCGCAGTATGCCTTTGTAGTGTATTGCCTGTTTTATTACGAGTGAGTGTGAAAAGGGAGGGGGTGGTGCGCAGTATACTACTCTCGTATACCACCAAAGTGGCTGCCGATCTTAACGTCCTAATTCGACGCTAGATCACCATCGGTAATGCCAAACGCTCTCTCTCATTTACAGAGAGCAGGACACATGGGAACACCTTGATGACAAGCGCCTCTACGCCTACCGAGCAATGTGGCGCAGTGGTTAGCACAGTGGACTCGCATTAAGGAGAACGGCGGTTCAAACCCGCTTCCGGCCATCCGCATTTAGGTTTTCCGTGATTTCCCTAAACCACTTCAAGGGAAATGCCGGAATCGTTCCTCTGAAAGGGCACGGCCGACATCCTTCACCATCCTTCCCTAATCCGATGGGACCGATGACTTCGCTATTTGGTCCCCTCCTCCTAAACCAACCAATCTCCACGACGGTGTTGTTCTTATCATTATCTAACCGACTAAAAAAATTTTCTTCGAAGGACACCACCTATCCGCCATTGATTGAAACGTTTCTTTTATACAAAACAGTGCTTTGTAATTACTCATATGTTGGTTTGAACTTTATGTATGGCGTTTGAAAGTCTTTGCACAGGCGTCTGGTGGTGACACATCACATCAAGCGCAAGAGCTGTCGTTAGAGACAAAGTCCCGTTCGCTGACACTTCCCAGCGCCGCCAGGCGTTCTTCTGTATTAGTTATGCCCCTGAGAGACGGCAGGGCTTACACACTGTGTGTATGCCATGTATTTTACCTATAATCTAGTGATGGGCTACGCATGAAACGGAGCAGGCCGAGCCAATTATTCGCTTCTAAGATATCTTTCTCTGCTTAGAGACACTTATTCGTAAGGTTTTCTTGTTGAAAATCGCTTTCTCAATAACTGTCGTAGGTAGTATGCAGATCCAGCACACCTAGTTAGTAGATCCTGCTACTTCGGTGAAAACTCGTTGTCCTAGGGACTATGAATTCAATAAAAAGACACCTACCATCGTAGTCTCTAGCAAAAGTTGTTCTCTCTCTATCCCCTCCAGATGTCTGATGCAAGGACTTTAAAGCGCCCTGAACGTAATCTTTGCTGTGCTATACAGGGAGACTCTTATTAACGTTTAAAAAAACCCCGAAGCGACATTTTGTGATTGCCATCGATACCTCTCGTATCTTGCTCGACTTTCTCATCGCTCCAGCCGTCACATATTTTACAAAGTTCCCCTAACCACGAAACGTCATTCGACCTGTCTTCTAAATTGCAGCTATTGTTACCTTCCTCGACAGTATGCCCCTCCTTTGATGCTTAGGAACCATCTTTTTCCCCATACATAATATCAATTTCTCTTCCTCTCACTGTACCCTGTCCCATATATTTTCCAATTTCATCCACCTCCATAACGATCGTTTTTTCCTGTAACTCCGATGTTTGCGCCTTTATTGTCTCAGTTGAGAAATTTGCTTCTAACAAGACCGTGCTCTACCTTTCTGATCCTATCATAGTACATTTGTTGTCCTTTCTTCAAACAACTTCTCTTTTCCGTGCCCCACATACCCGAAATCTGCCCGGATTTACTTTTCCTAATCTCCGTGCCCCCTGCAATTGTTGAATTTACCTCTCCCACGACTGTGAACTCTCTCTACCACGTTCTCTCCTCACATCTATTGGTTTGCCGCTGATGCCTCCTCTTTCAAGTACATTTTGATTCCTGAAAGTTCTTCGGTCGTCTGTTTCACACCATCATCTTCATCTTCGACTTTTTCTTAGAAATTGTCGACCGTTTTGTGATTGCCATTGATGTCACGTTTCGAATCATGGGGTTGTTTCTTTCATAACTCCCACGCTATCTCTGATTCGGGAAGCCTGTATTCCAAATATTCTAACCTTTTAAACCGGGACTCACAGTATTCCTTCATGGTACCAGGTCCTTGATTCTGTGTCATTTTCGCGACGAGAACTCTCGCCACAACTGGCGCTGTTTTTGCAAAGACCAAATCTCCTCTACAAAACTTCTCTTTGAACTTCTAGAACGTCATATTTGACGTGTCTATGTTCACATCCCATGTCTCTGCCCTACCAGTCATATCACCAATTACTAAATTAATCTTTTTCCTGATCTGTCAGCTCATTCTCAACTCTTTATGGAATCCGCCGGATGTCAGTCCCCTTACTTGGTTTGAGGATTGTTTCTCCTCTTTGCTCAGTAATTCTGATTTTCGCATAGCCAAAGGAGTACTACCCCCGCTTTGTTTTACAATTCTATGCGTAATGACCGTACTTCATTACGAATTTGCGTTATCACATCACCTACACTGCTTTTCTACCTTTTGTGAAACTGAGTGCCACGAAACCAGCTTGCGTTTCGTCTATTATTTCGAACTTTATTACCTGAACGTGCTATTGCAATTTATTCCCTACGATCGGTTCTACACTTTCTTTTTTTTTTTGTGAAATTCAGTATTAATTGAAACGCTACTGTTAAAACTTCTAAACTTCTGTTTGCAAGTGTCTGGTTGGTTGGTTATTTTTATACTGAAATACGAAAACCTCAGTGCATGGCAACAGAACGCCGTTAAAATTTAATTCTGATAGGAAGTATATGAAGCTGACGTTGCACGATGCAGAATCCAGAATAGCCAGTAAATCAAACATTTCACCTGTGAGAAAGCAATCCGTTTTCAATGAAAACAACGTATGCTATATGACTGCAAAATGAAATGATACAGATTAAAATATTGACCCTGAATATTACTATTATTTGTATTTTGCCCAGCAAGCAATCACTGTACCAGAACTGTTATTCTAATTACACAGTAAATGAAAAGAAAGTTTAACGCATCTGAATTTCTCATAAACTGCTTGAAAACATACAAGATAGCGCCTTTCTGAAATCTTTTACTGATATGAAACCTCTGAAATGATATGATATTTTCACAATACATTCCGACAACCACTGTACCTTACAGTGGACATGAATTTTGATGATAATTAAATTTGTTGGGCTAAATGTGCGCGTGGAAGTCTCTTTCGTCCTGCAACCTGATCTGACTGTCCAAAACCAAATTTCATTTATCGCACTTGCGATGCGCAACGCAAGGCGGTATCTCACCAATTTTCAGAAAAATGCTTCTCTAGCATACACCTCGCGATGTGCAATGCGAATATACAAAATATATTCATAAAGGTAAAGACTGAAAAATAAGGAGCTAAACTTAACGACTGATAAATGAGACCAAGACTCCAAATTAAACTATGCTTCATCAAGCCATAAGAACAATACACCCTTTCATAGAGTTCTCACAACTAGACAAGTTAGCAAAACGTTTCTGAACAATTTTCATGTGTACAATTACTTTCCTTGATACTTGATTCGACCATCAGACAAGGCCATATGCTTCACTATAAAATTTCTACAGTAGACTTTAACCACACCCAGTGTTCTAACAATAAGAAACTACATAGTTACAAATATAAAAAGACTGCCTTACCTTAAAACTGTCTTCGTCATTCTCGCATTCATATCATCTCTGGTTCCCAGGTTGGATATAATTTAGAATCTGAGTCGTACTTTGAATTGTGATATTAGTTTGTAGAACCTCCATATCACGATTCACTATGGTCATGTTCATAGTCTTGTTTTACAACATTTCCATTATTTCAGAGCTAAAAGGTTGCTGTTCTACTGTCATGGTTCGATTCTGTTCAGCGTTTTTCTGATAGAAAAATGTAGTGTCATGCTCTATTTTGATCTCTAGCTGTATGGAATCGTATAATGGGCACATAATCTGAAACACGCTGTCACCGGTTATCTGTGGTGCCACTTGTTGGCTACTGTTTTCACTCTCTCCTCATGCGCACTCTCCATTTGCAAGTACTTCGTCATTCCTAACACTGCCCGACTCCACCTTGACTTTTGCCAGTCTCTGATTATTTTTAGGACCTGCCATGGACGTCCCCTTTACACAGAATGGAAAGATAAGGAAGCGTGAGAGGGCAACCAAGAGTAGTAATGGCATTTGTCGTTTGATTACATTTATTCAGATAACGACAAATAGTATTAAACACAGTAATGGTCAAACTCCCTTTTAACAAACAACAACCAAATGGCAAATATGTCAAAAATTAAAACAGAGATATACTAAACTATTTAAACTCCGCCCAAACAGGCCTTGAAGGCCCAACGGGTTCTACCGGCCGCCGTGTCATCCTACACACACAATAAAGAAAGGGCCTATACCACTTTCAGTCTGCACTCAACCAAGCTGTGTTGCTAATAACAGAAACTGCTACAATTTATAGTACAATCAGTAATTTCATCAAAGGCAGCAAGTTATTTCATAGTAGCATTAACAATTCTTTATACCAAGAAAAGAACCAAATGTACTGTTAAAGCAGAATATCACCCCACCCCCCCACCCCCCCGCCCGCTTTTTATTAAAAAATTTTAAATAAATAACACTAAATTGCCCTAGAGGATACAAGGTGAAAGCAGTACATTAGCAGTTAAAAGAAACGCCTTCAAATACACTACGAATCCCTAATTGTTGAGAGAAAGCTAGTACAGTACAGTTACTTAGATCTAAAAGCAAAATGTTGTCTGGGAAAGGGTACAATTTTTACTAACAATACAGGGCGTAAAACATAAGTTGTTTGTTCCAACAGACTGCCTGAGTTACTTTGCTTAGGTCAATCCGCTCTGCCAGGACACAAGTTAACAAACAATAAGGTAGCGCTTGACATCAACAAGCCCCGGAACCCGTGAGGCGCAGAGAGGTTGGCCGTAATCTGAGGCAAGTTAGTGTGCTCTACAGAACTGGAATCAAACAGATTCTCGTGCCCATTAGCTGCCTACGCAACACTTTAAGCAAGGAAATCTATAACACAATTTGCATACATATTTGACATACAAGGTTTAAGCCCACCCCCTCACGCAAATAAAAAGGCAACTGCTAAAATAACCAGCAGAAAATACAGCTAGTTAATTTAATTAACTTCAGTCTCAGATGTCCATATGGCTAATCAAACTTTTTAGTTCAATCAGAATTTCACATAGCCATCCGTAAGAAAACTCTGACTCAGTTACACCATGTAACGTTCTTTGAAAACACTAAGTGTAACGTTCTTTAAAAATAACTTTGTGTTATTCAGATTTATTGTGTGATGTGTTGTTGAGCAAATGGGGTGCTTAGCAGTTTTTCTGTAATCCAAAGAAAAATTAAACAACTTAACATGGAAAACCAGTATGTAATGTCTATAATGAAATCAATGCCTCTGAAATTTACACAGTCTCGTGAGCACCGGCTTCTATGGCCCTGAGACATAAACTGATAAAATTCGCTATGCAAATAAACAATGAAATAGATTTTCCTTAGCTCTTCAGTTGCAACGGATGTAAAGTAATGTTGGTATTCTGTTCTCTCCACAGTAGGCATACAAGATATTCAATCCCGGATCAGCGAAGTGCAATGCCGGCCGTAAAACAGTTTCGTACATAGAATGTCACACGACACCGTAGACACGACATGGTAACCGATGAGGTACTGATAACAGGATATGCTAAGACCGAATTCTTCAGTTCGAAAATTGCATTCAAAATAAAGCTTCTCCTCCACAAAATATAATTTTACATTATCTTCAAAATCAGTGAAATTCTCAACTGTTCTACAATTCTCACGTACTGACATAGTTAACAATACCTGGTCTGTTACATGACAAAAGATCTGACATCATTTGACAAAACAGATTCCAAAATTTAACTTCCTTGTATCAGGATTACAAAACACACAAAATATTACAAATCGGGCATACCAGATCAATCTATACATTAAATCTGAGGGCAAATTCCTGGTTCCTACATTCAAGGGTTAGTACTGAACATTAGCAAAAGCCACATTACTTTGCTGCATACTTAAAACTAAATATAGAAAATTTATTACCTTACAAAACTGCATTATGCTGCGTCCATAGGCCATCAGCTGAATCCTCACAGCAATCCACTAGCTTTAAGTCTTACATCCTACCTTTAACAGAGTGCAACGGCAGCTACTACTGCGCTCTGCGCACCCCTACTTACAATCAATTCTGCCACTCAGACAACATCTTTAGTTCAGTGGTGTCAAACACACAATTTCTTCTACATGTGATAACGATTTCACAACATTTTTCATGAAATACATTACAAAAACGGGCTCCAAGTACAAGTGGATCCCTCACAACCACAAAATTGTTTAAAGGATACAGAAGGACTAAGCTTCCATTAACAACACTATTATTAAAAAACGAGTGGCCACAAACATTTAAATAAATCAGGTCAACCCTCAAAGTAATCACCAATACAATTTAAGGTAAACAACATTAGTTAAATAACTTCTCGTCCACTGTAACTGGAATTAAGCGATCAAACTACATACGTAATAAATAACGCCAAAAACCTCTCTTAGAGAGGCACAAATAGACAAATAATAAAAAATACCAATAAATAAAAAAGCGGGCTTAATCACTAATCACATTAAATTCAGCCCTTCAGACCGAGCGATGTGGCGCAGTGGTTAGCACACTGGACTCGCATTCTGGAGGACGACGGTTCAATCCCGCGTCCGGCCATCCTGATTTAGGTTTTCCATGATTTCCCTAAATTGCTCCAGGCAAATGCCGGGATGGTTCCTTTGAAAGGGCACGGCCGACTTCCTTCCCCGTCCTTCCTTAATCCAATGAGACCGATGACCTCGCGGTTTGGTCTCTTCCTCCAAACAACCGAACCCCAACTCAGCCATTCAGGAAGCCACCAAGACCAGGGAAAGCGAGATGCTCTCATAGTGCGACCACTGTGCATGAAAGGTGCAAAATGCGAAGGCAGGTTAAATATTGTCAGGGCAGCATTAAATGTCCAGTCGCACGCAGCATTGAATCGCCTGAATCACAAACCAATGGACGTCAGGACGAAAGGAATTCATACAATGGGAGGCAGTCTCCCCAAAAATCGCAGCAGGCGAGAAACGCTAAGGCCGTGAACAAAACGTGTACCAGAGTAATTTAGCTGCACCTGGTAGCCGGGCTGCTGGTCGTCCTGGTCGGCCATACCCAGCTGTTACTCTTATGTTCGCCGTCCTGCGTCTAACTGTGTTCTGCCGCTTCCACGACGCACCGCCAGAGATGTTGCTTCAAAAGGGTAATCGATACATAGAGGGAAATGTGACGCCATAGACACATACAACTACGCAAAGCAGGGAAGAATCGATAAGGAGCCGTCGCCACGGCTCAGCCAAACTATTTAATTCTTTTTTTTGTCTCGCTGCTACCCTAATACAATCTAATACAATATATCCAATGGTCCTGAACTGCTTTTGTTCCACTATTATGAGTTGTCATCATGTACTTTTCCCAATTCTGATATTTCCACTTTCTCGAACAGGACCTAAGTCCGTTTTTACCAGAAAATCTTGACGTCCCGTCACGGTCGCCACGTGTACATGAATCCGCCGATTCTACGTGTGAACGATTCGTCTTTTATTTTTAAAGTATAAGAATCGTGTGTAATCGAGTTTTTTAATGTTTTCGAAACAGGGAATGTATTTCTTTTTACGAAACCAGAAATTTTTACCTGTTGTAACCGCTGTGTTTGCTTTCTTTGGTGTTCAATATGCTACAGAAAAGAGGAAATGCTGACCCTACGGAGCTACGAAAAAACAAGCCGCTTTATCGCACTGTTTTTACGGCCGCTCAGCGCTCGACCCAGCCATACCATCAAAACAACAGTCTTACTCACCATCTCTCTCTGTCTTCCCAGAAAACGAAAGTATTATCTTCGCTCATCTGAGAATCGACATTTATTCTGCACCATGTAACTGTTACTATTTTGCTGGCTCTAAAAATATTTAATTATTGAATTGACAATGTGTAAACCAACAGAATATCGTTAATTTTTGGCATCTAATTTTCTCTCGGACGTCTCTCCAAAGCGCGATGGGGATAACGGGGCTCTATTCGCAATAATTTAGGAACACAATAAGGAAATTACACTGACTAAATACTTCTATGTTTACCTTGTAGTTTCATCCTCATCGCACTAGCGAAATTATTCTGGACTGCTTAATCTTACCATACGACAGTCCCTCTGAAAAAATAGTAATTCAACGAAGATTTGTGATCACTAGCTCTGAAGGTGGAATTTAACTTAATTATTTCCAAATTTATTTAACTGTTACTGAAATGAATTTTTGTTATTACAAATAGTTGTGAATGTTCTGCTTGGAATCAAGATGGATGCAAACTGTGAGATTCTGACGCAACTCGATGGCTACTATCTCTAAATTTTGCAGTTAGGTATTAAAGAAAACTGAATAACTGAATATTAAGTGAAAGAATCGCAAAATCTGAAGCATTGAGTGAATTAGCAACGTGGCCAGATAATTTTATATCCACACAAATAAATTCAGAGCTGTATTTTTCAGCTAAATACACTTGAGATAGTCTACTATTGTCGTAATCTGAAATTATTTTATACGATCTCTTGACCGTTTAGCTTTACTCAAACTTATTTCAACACAGTGACAAGCAATGAGGATTTACTATTCACTTCGTGATATCACGTTTGTGACTGAAATATTCGTAACACTTCTGGTTACTTAGATTTGATACAAAGCCTTGCCTTGTTTAGCACAGCTGTTGTGGTGTTTTAGTTGAAGATTGCAGAATGATAACTGGGTAGGCTCTTCATGTACGACCACGTTGCAGTAGCCATTATCCTTTAAGCCTGCGCTGGCTCCGAATTTCTTCTCAAATTAATGTTAGATATTCTGGATTCACAATTCTGGAAAGAGCTTTATGATAAAAATGCCGCTTCCACCCAACTGTCACTCGAATAAGGACAGTTTTAGCACCCACAAAATTTTGGCAACGCCAGATGTGGCACAGCTACACCATGTGATCAAAAGTATCCGGACACCCCCAAAAGATACGTTTTTCATATTAGGTGCGTTGTGCTGCCACCTACTGCCAGCGATCTCAGTAGTAATTAGACGTCGTCAGAGATCGTAATAGGGCGGTCCGCGGAACTCAACGGACCTCGGACGTGGTCAGCTGACCGGTTGTCACCTGTGTGATATGTCTGTACGCGAGACTTCCACATCCCAAGGTCCACTGTTTCCGATGTGATAGTGAAGTCGAAACGTGAAGGGACACGTACAGCACAAAAACGTACAGGCTGACCTCGTCTGTTGACTGATAGAGACGGGAAACAGTTGAAGAGGGTCGTAATGTGTAATAGGCAGACATCTATCCAGAACATCACACAGGAGTTCCAAACTGCATCAGAATCCACTGCAAGTACTATGATAGTTAGGCGGAAGACAGGAAAATTTGGATTTCACGGTCCAGCGGCTGCTTATAAGCCACACGTCACGCCGGTAAATGCCAAAAAATGGCACTGAATAGTGGAAAAACGTTGTGTGGAGTGACGAATCACGGTACACAATGTGGTGATCCGATGGCAGGGTATTGGTATGGAGAATGCCCGGTGAACGTCATCGCCAGCGTCTGTAGGGCCAACAGTAAAATTCGGAGATGGTGGTGTTACGGTGTTGTCTTGTTCTTCATAGAGGGAGTTTGCACCCCTTGTTTTGCGTGTCACTATCACAGCACAGGCCTACATTGATATTTTAAGGACCTTCTTGTTTCTCACTGTTGAAGAGCAATTCGGAGATGGCGATTGCATCTTTCAACACAATCGAGCACATATTCACAGTGCACGGCCTATGGCAGCATGTAATGGATTGAACTGCACATAATCCTGACCTTTATCCTATAGAACACATTTGGGATATTTTGGAACGCCGACTTCGTGCCAGGCCTTACCGACTGACATCGTTACCTTTTCTCAGCGCAGCGCTCCTTGAAGAATGGACTGCAATTCCCCAAGAAACCTTCCGGCACCTGATTGAACGTATGCCTGCGAGAGTGGAAGCTGTCATCAAGGGTAAGGGTGGACCAACTCCATATTGAATTCCAGTATTTCCGATGGACGGGACCGCGAAGTTATAAGTCATTGTGCGGATCTTTTTGATCACATAGTGTACGTATATGCACCAGGCTACCTCACCTACGACTAACGTCTTCCCATTTTGTTCTAGGCTTTCCGTGCCACTTAGTGCCACTTAGGTCAGCCACACAAAACGCGCGTTGAAAACACAAAGTGGATTGCCAACTTTCTGATTTGCTTTACCAAAAGTAATATACATTTTCAAATAACCTACGAATATTACAGTCGTTATAAGTATAGCAAACATCCATCATTATGCATTTGCTTTCTTTAAACAATATCTATTATTACATATTCTACTTTTAAAAAATAGTCAAAGACAGTCAACTTTGCTAGAGAACATCGATACATTTAAATAATTGAAAATGTCGATACGTTTATGTATCGATATTGGTATTCATTTGTTAATAGATAAATTGTAATAAATGTTTTGATAATATTTAAGCTATTACGTTACAAAGTGTAACATCGGTCTTGGAGAGAATATGATGTCGATATTGTGGTCTTTGATCTTACTACTGTACTATTGCATCTGGGCAAGATACAAAGGACGATAGCTGTGCGTACGTGTTTTACTAATAATCAACGACTTGACAAATATTAGTATCAAAATGCGGCAACAGAAGTCAGTGTTTCCACTTACAATTTTCGTTTTACTCTAGTTTCCTTCGGAATTATCCCTAAAATACACTAAATAATCATAAAAGTCCCTAGATTTAAGGAGTATAATTAGAACGAAGAACAATACATTATTTATGGCATTTAATAACATAAAATATCAACAGAACACTCCATAAAAGGTTCAAAGATATACAGGATCAGAAGCTAAAGCATTACTTTTCCACTGTGTCGTTACATTTAGAATGGCACTATTGCGTTCTAAAATTGGCCATTTGTTTTCAGGCATTCCCGGTTTTCAGAATGAGATTTTCGCTTTGCTGCGGAGTGTGCGCTGATATGAAACTTCCTGGCAGATTAAAACAGTGTGCCGGACCGAGACTCGAACTCGGGACCTTTGCCTCTCGCGGGCAAGTGCTCTGCCAACCTTTTTTTTTTTTTTTTTTTTTTTTTTTTTTTTTTTTTTTTTTTTTTTTTTTGTGTAGTCTCATTTTGTTCGTTATAGTTCGTTGCAATTGTTCGTGGCGGACGTCTCCAGTCGCCCTTTGAATTTCGTTATTGATCCATTCACTCAGTTTTTTTATTACAGAGGGCAGCTAACCCTCTGACCGTACACGCTGAGCTACCGTGCCGGCGTAACTGAGCTGCCCAAGCACGACTCACGCCCGGTCCTCACAGCTTCACTTCTGCCAGTACCTCGCCTCCTGCCTTCCAAACTTAACAGAAGCTCTCCTGCGAATCTGCAGAACTAGCACTCCTGAAAGAAAGGATATTGCGGAGACATGGCTTAGCCACAGCCTGGGGGATGTTTCCAGAATGAGATTTTCACTCTGCAGCGGAGTGTGCGCTGATATGAAACTTCCTGGCAGATTAAAACTGTGTGCCGGACCGAACTCGAACTCGGGACCTTTGCCTTTCGCGGGCAAGTGCTCTACCAACTGAGCTACCCAAGCACGACTCACGCCCCGTCCTCACAGGAGAGCTTCTGTAAAGTTTGGAAGGTAGGAGACGAGGTACTGGCAGAAGTAAAGCTGTGAAGACAGGGCGTGAGTCGTGCTTGGGTAGCTCAGTTGGTACAGTTGGTAGAGCACTTCCCAGCGAAAGACAAAGGTCCCGAGTTCGAGTCTCCGTCCGGCACACAGTTTTAATCTGCCAGGAAGTTTCATTCCCGGTTTTGTTTGAAGCTGACCGTTAAGTATTTCATTGTTAAGTCTATTTCTGTTATCTGTTTTTACTTTTTGAGAACACAGAATATTCTTCCTACTTCAGTATTTGAATTCTGAACTGCTAGAAAAAGTGAAACACCAGCTTGAGATTTTCGTAAATAAAATTACCATGATTTTTCAAGCTTAGTACCTTGTTACAATAAATTTAAACTGACTATTTTCCTCACCTTCAACCTCAAAATGCTTCGCTTCGATGAGAGTTTGATGTGCCTATTCACTTTCTGATTTTAGCATGCTGCTTGTTGTTACTAAAAGATTTACATAGCTTAAGACATGTTGCACAGAGTGTTTCTCTAGATTTCGTACTACTTGTTGATTACACTCTTACACGGTCGATGTAATCGGTGAACTTTTTATGCGGTTACTATTGGTATAATATGACTAAATTTCGATGTCGCACTTAACAATGGTAATCGAACAATTAACATAGTAAGCTACAATTGGACGGATTATATTCGATAAGTTTGAGGGAATCCCCTTTAATCAGTTGATGGTGTCATAAAGTAAAACACTAAGTGATGTTTACAGTAAATATTACTACCATCTTAAGTTTGCTTTTACTCCAAATTTCCCTAAATCGCTGTCAAAATAATATAGCCCTAAGCCACACATTATATGTTTCGCCCTAAAAAAGGCAGAAATCACTAAGTGACAGAAATATCGTCTCCTCGAGAAAATAAATTTTAAATTCAGGATATAAAGTGGACTCCGTACAATCACGTGACTAATGCAAGGAAAGGTAACGTAGAAGAATCAAACTAAAATCGTATTAAATCAGATTTCTTTTCTAAACACAATGCGATATTTACCTTACGCTCCACATACAACCCACAGAACCCAAGGAATTTGTCTTTACTACTTTGTATTCTAGTCCAATCACTAACACACATACCACCTCTAAATAATTACATTCAAGACAGTATCTTCTTCCGTTATGTCCTATTTAATTGTAATCATTATTTTGCAGCAGCATAGTACACTTTCCAGTACGTCTGTGGTACTATACTACGTCCTTTGTCCTCTTCTGTTATGCATAATAAACATTCGTGTTGTTAATGTGCCATTTTACGACCTATTCAACACAGACTTTCTTAATAACCGAACTGTCTCCAACACATAATTTCTCAATAGCCATATTGTCTCTTCACCTCTCAACGATGTGGGTGGTATAGGCCAGAAATAAGTTCAGTACAGTCGTGCTTTACGCTCGCCAGGGAGTCATGTGACATCATCTCCGAACCCGCCGTCTCGCTGAGCACGTCGACTCGAATGGTGCGTTTCCGCCGCAGCCCACTCGCCACCTGAGTCTGTTCTCGGGTACGAGTGGACCCGACACGCTCAGAAAGAAACAAGTGCAACCGTGGACTCGCGGCATTCCAGCTACATACGCAACCGTTTTGAAAACAATTCGGCCATTAAACTGGAAATTACACTCCTGGAAATGGAAAAAAGAACACATTGACACCGGTGTGTCAGACCCACCATACTTGCTCCGGACACTGCGAGAGGGCTGTACAAGCAATGATCACACGCACGGCACAGCGGACACACCAGGAACCGCGGTGTTGGCCGTCGAATGGCGCTAGCTGCGCAGCTTTTGTGCACCGCCGCCGTCAGTGTCAGCCAGTTTGCCGTGGCATACGGAGCTCCATCGCAGTCTTTAACACTGGTAGCATGCCGCGACAGCGTGGACGTGAACCGTATGTGCAGTTGACGGACTTTGAGCGAGGGCGTATAGTGGGCATGCGGGAGGCCGGGTGGACGTACCGCCGAATTGCTCAACACGTGTGGCGTGAGGTCTCCACAGTACATCGATGTTGTCGCCAGTGGTCGGCGGAAGGTGCACGTGCCCGTCGTCGACCTGGGACCGGACCGCAGCGACGCACGGATGCACGCCAAGACCGTAGGATCCTACGCAGTGCCGTAGGGGACCGCACCGCCACTTCCCAGCAAATTAGGGACACTGTTGCTCCTGGGGTATCGGCGAGGACCATTCGCAACCGTCTCCATGAAGCTGGGCTACGGCCCCGCACACCGTTAGGCCGTCTTCCGCTCACACCCCAACATCGTGCAGCCCGCCTCCAGTGGTGTCGCGACAGGCGTGAATGGAGGGACGAATGGAGACGTGTCGTCTTCAGCGATGAGAGTCGCTTCTGCCTTGGTGCCAATGATGGTCGTATGCGTGTTTGGCGCCGTGCAGGTGAGCGCCACAATCAGGACTGCATACGACCGAGGCACACAGGGCCAACACCCGGCATCATGGTGTGGGGAGCGATCTCCTACACTGGCCGTACACCACTGGTGATCGTCGAGGGGACACTGAATAGTGCACGGTACATCCAAACCGTCATCGAACCCATCGTTCTACCATTCCTAAACCGGCAAGGGAACTTGCTGTTCCAACAGGACAATGCACGTCCGCATGTATCCCGTGCCACCCAACGTGCTCTAGAAGGTGTAAGTCAACTACCCTGGCCAGCAAGATCTCCGGATCTGTCCCCCATTGAGCATGTTTGGGACTGGATGAAGCGTCGTCTCACGCGGTCTGCACGTCCAGCACGAACGCTGGTCCAACTGAGGCGCCAGGTGGAAATGTCATGGCAAGCCGTTCCACAGGACTACATCCAGCATCTCTACGATCGTCTCCATGGGAGAATAGCAGCCTGCATTGCTGCGAAAGGTGGATATACACTGTACTAGTGCCGACATTGTGCATGCTCTGTTGCCTGTGTCTATGTGCCTGTGGTTCTGTCAGTGTGATCATGTGATGTATCTGACCCCAGGAATGTGTCAATAAAGTTTCCCCTTCCTGGGACAATGAATTCACGGTGTTCTTATTTCAATTTCCAGGAGTGTATTATTCATTTATCTCACACAAGCAACGGCCTTGCCGCAGCGGTGACGCCGTTTCCCGTCAGATCGCCGAAGTTAAGCGCTGTCAGGCTTGGCTGGCACTTGAATAGGTCACCGTCATGGTCTGCCGAGTGCTGTTGGCAAGTGGGGCGCACTCAGGCATTGTGAGACCAACTGAGGAGCTACTCGACTGGGAAATAGCGGCGCCGGTAACGAAAACACATTGGCCGGGAGAGTGGTGTGCTGACCGCATGCCGCTCCGTATCCGCATCCGGTGACGCCTAAAAGCGGAGGATGACACGGCGGCCGGTCGGTACTGTTGGCCCTTCAGTGCTTGTTTAGACGCAGTTTGTTTGGCTTATTTCACATAATCATGACTTCGGTTTTATAACCATTCTGAAGTGCAAGTTGAAATGTCAGAAAATGACGACTTGCCTAAGTGTCAGAAGCAAGTTATATACCAGTATAACGACTGATCGGCTAGCAGTGAATGTTGTTCTGTTCATACATAAGTCTATACAGATAAAACTTTTTCGGAGACTGCTGCAAATTTATTTCATATTTAATATCTGTTCAGAGAACGTCTAAGAATGTTTGAGGTCTTACTGGGTCTGCAGCGACAGTACCAGAAAACATGTCATGAGAATGAAGTGCAATCTCTCAATGGTGGTTAATTATTAAAACGAATTACAAAAATGAATAATAAGCTACACAAATGGCTGTTAGCTCATTACCGCAAGTTGCCATGACCATATGAGAACAGAAGCAGTCCGCTTTTAGGCTCAGGGACATAACACTGACGTTGCTCTATGTCCAGACTTCGTTTCAGAGAGCGCATAAAAATGGTTCAAATGGCTCTGAGCACTATGGGACTTAACTTCTGAGGTCATCAGTCCCCTAGAACTCAGAACTACTTAAACCTAACTAACCTAAGGACATCACACACATCCATGCCCGAGGCAGGATTCGAACCTGCGACCGTAGCGGTCGCGCGGTTCCAGACTGTAGCGCTAGAACCGCTTGGCCACTCCTGGCCCAGGCAGCACGTATGTTAACTCGTCATGGAGGTGGAATAAACAATAATACAACCATTTTGTTAACAATGGATGAAATTTGTACGTTTTCTGTATAAAGCATGGACTATAGAATGAAAGTTATGCCAGATACTACTCCCTCTCTCATGGAAAACATTCGCAATTCTGTACTTTGCATCAATTTATTTTCGTCTTACACCCTCTACAGTGTTACAAAATAGTTGAAGAGCATCTGATCCCGAAACTTGGTCATTTCGTCTGTTCAGTGCTACTTTGCAGCATCAAGATCGTGTACTCCTCTTCCGTACTGACAAAAAATCACGGCTAACCTTACATTCCCGCACGCTTCAGCAAGACAGCGAGTCGAAGAGTTTGAAGCGAACGCAGCGCCACAGTTCTCAGACTCGCCACACTCGGGGGACTGCAGCGGGAAGGAAGGGACCCCGTTAGTACGGACATAACAGGCGCTCCCTGATTTGTGAAGCGCATGCAACCCGCACATTAGACTCGTACTCACTCCGTTTCTTATCTCTAGCGAGATGCCACCAGAAACGGCACATGGTTCGCATTCCATTTAAGGACTTTTCCTGGTCTAGGGTTCCAGTTTTTACATTTTCGACATTTTTTTTCTAGGCGACGTCAAAAGTGATGTCAGACAATGCTTATATCCTATCATTCATCTACCTTTTACCTGCATTAAAAATTGTTCTAAAGTATTAAGGAGTTAGTAAACAAAATGACGTCGAAGGTCGTAGCGCGCACCGTGCACCGGTAGGCGGTTGGACCTGGCTCAGTAACGGGGGGTGGTCTGAAACAGACCAGATCAAAAAATTACTAAAATACGAGTGTAGCTACGGTCAGAACCTCTGAAAAGTTTAAAAAAATCATATTTTCACAAAATGTCGGCTATTTGAAAATAGTAAGAAAAGTCGACTGTGTTTGGGCATTCAAACGTACATGAAAAGATCGATATTTAAAAAATTGTTTAAGTTTCGGAGGTTCCGACCATAGCCATTTCAGTTCTCTACAAAAACAGCTAAGCGTCATCAAAGTCGACCAAGTAGTTTTTTTGGCAATCCAAACACTTGGCAAAAAAATGTGACTTTTGGGAAACCGCGTTTAAAATTTTGAAAAGGGTTTTCGTCGCATTTTGGGACTCACTTTCAGTCTGGCGATGCCTGTGGCATAAAGTACGCCTTCCTCGATCTCGTAAATGTCGTTCGTGTGCACCGCTTCCTCCCGGGCCGCAGATCTGGCTTCTTTACTGGCCGTAGATACTCCGTGCTCTGAGCGTACAAGGCGGTCCGCGTTGCGCTTTATGCAAAATTCGAACGCCGTGTTGTCAAGTTGAATGCCCGTGACATTCATTGTGCGGGCGAGTCTCATGAAGCTGTTGTTGAAGATAACTGTAGCAAAATTGTTTGCAATTTCGACTACTTCTTTACCGGAATATACACTCCTGGAAATTGAAATAAGAACACCGTGAATACATTGTCCCAGGAAGGGGAAACTTTATTGACACATTCCTGGGGTCAGATACATCACATGATCACACTGACAGAACCACAGGCACATAGACACAGGCAACAGAGCATGCACAATGTCGGCACTAGTACAGTGTATATCCACCTTTCGCAGCAATGCAGGCTGCTATTCTCCCATGGAGACGATCGTAGAGATGCTGGATGTGGTCCTATGGAACGGCTTGCCATACCATTTCCACCTGGCGCCTCAGTTGGACCAGCGTTCGTGCTGGACGTGCAGACCGCGTGAGACGACCCTTCATCCAGTCCCAAACATGCTCAATGGGGGATAGATCCGGAGATCTTTCTGGCCAGGGTAGTTGACTTACACCTTCTAGAGCACGTTGGGTGGCACGGGATACATGCGGACGTTGGAAGTTCCCTTGCCGGTCTAGGAATGGTAGAACGATGGGTTCGATGACGGTTTGGATGTACCGTGCACTATTCAGTGTCCCCTCGACGATCACCAGTGGTGTACGGCCAGTGTAGGAGATCGCTCCCCACACCATGATGCCGGGTGTTGGCCCTGTGTGCCTCGGTCGTATGCAGTCCTGATTGTGGCGCTCACCTGCACGGCGCCAAACACGCATACGACCATCATTGGCACCAAGGCAGAAGCGACTCTCATCGCTGAAGACGACACGTCTCCATTCGTCCCTCCATTCACGCCTGTCGCGACACCACTGGAGGCGGGCTGCACGATGTTGGGGCGTGAGCGGAAGACGGCCTAACGGTGTGCGGGACCGTAGCCCAGCTTCATGGAGACGGTTGCGAATGGTCCTCGCCGATATCCCAGGAGCAACAGTGTCCCTAATTTGCTGGGAAGTGGCGGTGCGGTCCCCTACGGCACTGCGTAGGATCCTACGGTCTTGGCGTGCATCCGTGCGTCGCTGCGGTCCGGTCCCAGGTCGACGGGCACGTGCACCTTCCGCCGACCACTGGCGACAACATCGATGTACTGTGGAGACCTCACGCCCCACGTGTTGAGCAATTCGGCGGTACGTCCACCCGGCCTCCCGCATGCCCACTATACGCCCTCGCTCAAAGTCCGTCAACTGCACATACGGTTCACGTCCACGCTGTCGCGGCATGCTACCAGTGTTAAAGACTGCGATGGAGCTCCGTATGCCACGGCAAACTGGCTGACACTGACGGCGGCGGTGCACAAATGCTGCGCAGCTAGCGCCATTCGACGGCCAACACCGCGGTTCCTGGTGTGTCCGCTGTGCCGTGCGTGTGATCATTGCTTGTACAGCCCTCTCGCAGTGTCCGGAGCAAGTATGGTGGGTCTGACACACCGGTGTCAATGTGTTCTTTTTTCCATTTCCAGGAGTGTATGTGTTTTGGGGAAAGCGCCCAAATCAGCGAATTTATCGACTCGTTAGAGTTTTGAGTGTTCGCGCCAACACATCTTCCCAGTAACCTGTCATTCGATAGTGCTTCGTACACAGGTCTGATTGCCTTTGAGCGCCGTCCGTAGGCGCTCGATGACGTGGGCTGTCGGTTCGATTATCGTGTGTTTCGACTATATGCAGTAGTTTGCTGGCGAAATGGTTTCGCCCAAATGTTCTCCATAATATAAGCTATAGTATTATCCAATAAAAAATCGATTTTTTGAAACTTCTAGAACTGATATCCCCCGTAAACTATTGGTCCCCTTTCCACGGTTGCTTAACTGTAGTTAGCTAGGGACAAGCAAGTCGCGGAAGTGGCTTCCACTAGAAAGACTTGCACCAGGCCACTGAAGCTTACAATTACTGTTATTATTATTATTATTATTATTATTATGTGTCTCAGTTCGTTACATCGTTACGTCTTCTTTCTCCCTGGGTTGCGCTTACTTTCATAGGCGACTTTACAAATAATATTGCACCCCATTACGTTCGATTTACTACAGCTTTAAAATTTCCTGCGTTGTTTTAGCAAATTTCGAATAATTTCCTCATTCTCGCGGCGATTTCAACAAAGTGAATTTTTCAATAATGCGTTTACTTGGGGATTTACCGCTCAAACACTTTCAAAAACGATTTAATGCGATTTTTAACCGTGGCCCAATTCATTTCATTGTATTATGCATCGGAAGATTAAGCAGTAATTTTTTTATCGGGGGACAGAGAAAACCACCAAACCATACACAAATATAAATATTCTTTAAACTATATTTAGTTAGCCACTCGAAAGAATATCAGGTAAATAATTTTTTATTTCAAAAGCTGTATTTTACGCTAACTTTTAATGGGCTTTGAGAATGTCGAAATCTTGTTGCTCATTGGAAGAGTGATTGCCATGTCACAGGCTTACTCTGTACTAAAGTAAACAACGACCACCTTTAAAGAAGCCAAGCGTAACTCTGTATTTTCGTAGAACCACAAGAAAGATGTCACAACGTATGGTTTTCGCAGTTGTTAATCTCATCATCAAAATTATTCTGTCGTATTATCACCGCCACACTCTATGAGAAAAAGTCACGTACAACAAATTTGCCGGCCGCAGTGGCCGAGTGGTTCTAGGCGCTCCAGTCTGGAACCGCGGGACCGCTACGTTCGCAGGTTAGAATCCTGCCTCGTGCATGGATGTGTGTGATGTCCTTAGGTTACTTAGGTTTAAGTAGTTCTAAGTTCTAGGGGACTGATGACCTCAGAAGATAAGTCCCATAATGCTCAGAGCCATTTGAACCACCTGAACAACAGATTGACATGATGAGGATATTATGAATAATCTAGCTTGAGGCTGGAAATAAATTCATCGTCATATTAAGTTCAAATTAAGTTGTTTTCGTGCAGCAGATGATACTGCCAGTTCTCCTGTTTGCTGTGCCGGAATTCTGCACCATAAAGGAATACGTTTATTCTCTCAGTCTTCCTACATTAGGTGTAGTAGAACACTATCTTATATTAGTGACTATGCATGATTCTTAAAGAGACGAAGATCTTAATACTGCATATTGGCGTGGGAAAGTTTTTTCGTAATCTCAGCATATTGTTTGTTTCTCGTTTTCCTTTCTTGGGGAATCTTTTTCTGCCGGCTCTACTTGTCTGATAGGAGTTGGATTAAACAGTTGTTTCATTCATACTAGTGTACACGACAACAAGCTAACCGTTTGTTACTCGCGGGTCAAATCTGCAGGCGAACATCTATCCTGTTTCAACTAGATGTGTATCTTGTCTACACCTGTAGTTTTACTCACTATCAGCTTTTATGAATAATTTAATATTACTTTTGCGTTTTAAGAGTTACCAATTAAACAGTGTTACGCATTAGAGTGTAGCCTTCAGTTCCAACAGTCACAGCGCAGGATACGTCCACATTGTATGTTCTTCTTCGGGACTGTTTCGATAAAGATTGACTGTGTAACGTATTCAAGCAGCTATAGTTGTGTACAGTCGTTACCTTGATTCATAACCTAGTTTCCTAATATTTTACTTGCCTCCCTTTCTCTTTTTAAACAGATTTTCTAATGATGAGAAAATCTTGTATTCCTGGCGCCCCGTATCGTGTTAAGTTTTTACTAAAAGACATCTCAGATTAATGATTTGCTATTAAACATTTTTACATCCAGCTAATGGCGTACCTCATGATGTCTTAACAAATCATTTGAGCATTGAGGATGACCTGGTAATAAGTCGAAATCGGTAATGACACCATGTGTACGACCTGACTGTGAAATACACGTATAAAAGAATGTATTTATTTTATAATACAAAATACGTCTCGCAAGTCGTACATAAAAATATAGTGTGCATTTTCAATCGTTCTTTAGATCTGGAGATGACAGTTTCTTAGAGTTTAAGCTACTCATGTACAAACGTATGATCGTATTAGTATTTCATACCACCTTTATTGGGGCACTATAATACTCGAAAAAGGAATTCAGAGGGGATACCATTCGTCATCAGGTGCAAAACTCTGAGTGTAATGAAATAAGGAAACATTATCTGTAGAGAATGGAACTCTGACAGCTGTCATCGCACTAACAATACTTAACGACACAGGCAATATTTAGTGTGCGAGCAGCCACAGTCAGCGATCTGCAGACGTAGCAATCCTACGCCGTGTGCCTGCTTCCACGCTGGCAAAATATTTAGGAAATGCAGCAGGTCTACTAAACAGACTGCTTACACTACGCTTGTCCGCCCTCTTCTGGAGTATTTCTATGCAGTGTGGGATCCGCATCAGACAGGACTGAGAGAGAACAACGATAAAGTTAAAAGATAGTCAGCTCACTCCCTATTATTGCGAAATATTGGAGAGAGTGACACGGATATGATACGCGAATCGGGGTGACAACCATTAAAACAAAGACATCTTTATTAGCGGCAGGATCTTCTCATGAAATTTCGATCACCAACTTCCTCCTCAGGGCGCGAAAGTATTCTGTTGGCGCTCACCTACATAGGGAGGCATGATCATCATAATAAAATAAATCAGGACTCGTATGAAAAGATTTAATTGTTCGTCTTTCCCGTCAACTGTTCGAGAGTGAAACGGCAGAGAAATAGCTTGATCCCTATGCCAGGTATTTAACTGTAAACTGCAAAGTAATCTTATAGATATGGACCTCTGCTTGCACGACAACAGCTGGGCCTGGGAAAGTGCCTCCCTTAAGGGAAAATTCAAGGTGACCTAGAAACGTGACACTGGTACCTCTTCCGCAGATATTTGTACTTAAACACCCAGGCCAGTGAGCAGATTATTGGCTTGGCAGGGCAATGCTATGTCATACATCGTGTGCCAGTCGCCACTGCAAGATCGACAATGTTCTAGTGATAGTCATAATCGATACAGCTGGGCATTGCTGTACCAGACGCTGCCATGCCTATGAAGCGGCCATCACTGACAACGACAGGCCGTGAACCACTGAACAACCTACCGCCGCCTCACTGTCCGAGGCAAGAACAGACAACCAACCAGCCCCGTAGCACTGGGGTCTGCCAGACCCAACTCCGTATGTTGGCCAACGGTCCACAGTTTGTCGCTGAGCGATGTCATCGTCTGCTGCATCACCAGAAGAGGTCGCTGGTTGCCGCCAGCTCGCTACAGGCGCTTCTCAAGTGCCCCAGCCGCCAGAGACATGTCAGCACCTGGCACGTCGGCGTTCACCGAGTAAGCAGCTGTGCGCACTGCAGGCACGTTGCCATGCCTCCTGCTCTGGTGTAGCAGCAACACGGCGCAGCGCCACGCCCTGGCCTGGATGGGGACACACGCAATAGCTGTTGAAGTCCGGCGTAATAGGAAATTGTTACGTTTGCTGGTGGTTTTACTGGAGCCACCAACAACATCCTACAGTCTCCCTCGCCATCAGCCTAACGCAGGACGCACTGGTGGGAGTCGAGCATCTCCTGACAAACTCAAGACAATTCTCATCACCTAGTAGCGGTCGTTGCACAATCCGCCCACTGCGTATTGGTTTCAGAAGTCGAATAGCATAGACTGACTGACCAACAAAGAAGAAGAGCATCGACTTCATTCTACGAAACTGCGGTGCCTGTGTTGTGAACGAGTATGATGCGAGAATAACATTAATGGGTTGCAGGAGTACAGGTGTGACACATGGAAGACGACATATGGAAGTTTGGGTCTGCTCGCTGGTCGTGTTTGGAAAGCTAAAGCGGTTAAAGGCGACCGCTCGCGTAAAGCGGGAAATCCGGGTTCGAGTCCCGGTCTGGAACCAAGTTTCATTGTGGTCATTCCATTATACAGCTGGAGGTGGTTCATAACGTTTCACGCCACAACATTCTGGTGACAGAAGCAGATGGAGACTGCATTGGTGACCCAACTCGGACAGCAGCAAGATAAGCAAGTAGCATCGCAGATTTTGGATTATCACTTGTGGGATCCTCGTATCTTTGTATCTTCGTATCCTTGAATTCTCACCGCTCAGTATTTCCCTATGTCGGGATCAGACTCAGATGTAGTATTTAGTTAAGACCTGAGGGCTGAAAGTTAACACCTGTAATATAAACACTGTGCCATTTCCCAGAACATTCAGCTCTATGCCCTGAATTACAGCATATAGTTTGCCGGATATGCTGAAATAAAGAGTTTTACGCCAGGCAGAGCAGATGAAATGGGCAAATTACGCCCCACGGAATTTCTTGGAAAAACACTCACATGGAAGGACTTGACCCAAGCTGTTCAACAGTATTCACTGTTTAATTTCAAACACATATATATTTTTATCATGACCATTCAGAAAACAACAGTTTAATTAAACGATTAATCAATTAAAATAAGGTTACTTGAAAGCATCAATTACTCAAGAATTGGCATTGTGGGTGTCAAGACTATGTAATGGCACTCTCATTAATAACAGCAAAATCAAGATTCACAGGTCGGCTAATCCCCAGAATAAAACTGTATTTACATTTTTTTCTTTTACAAGAAACAAATCAAATTCATTTACCATCGGGAACCAACCCCTTAAGCACAACTGTCTGAATACAAAATTACACTCTTTAAGAAAATTAACTGGATCCAAACTCACTATAATAATCAACATTTTATCAATAACATTGCCTTAGAGAAATAAGAGAACGATCTACACTCCTGGAAATGGAAAAGAGAACACATTGACACCGGTGTGTCAGACCCACCATACTTGCTCCAGACACTGCGAGAAGGCTGTACAAGCAATGATCACACGCACGGCACGGCGGACACACCAGGAACCGCGGTGTTGGCCGTCGAATGGCGCTAGCTGCGCAGCATTTGTGCACCGCCGCCGTCAGTGTCAGCCAGTTTGCCGTGGCATACGGAGCTCCATCGCAGTCTTTAACACTGGTAGCATGCCGCGACAGCGTGGACGTGAACCGTATGTGCAGTTGACGGACTTTGAGCGAGGGCGTATAGTGGGCATGCGGGAGGCCGGGTGGACGTACCGCCGAATTGCTCAACATGTGGGGCGTGAGGTCTCCACAGTACATCGATGTTGTCGCCAGTGGTCAGCGGAAGGTGCACGTGCCCGTCGACCTGGGACCGGACTGCAGCGACGCACGGATGCACGCCAAGACCGTAGGATCCTACGCAGTGCCGTAGGGGACCGCACCGCCACTTCCCAGCAAATTAGGGACACTGTTGCTCCTGGGGTATCGGCGAGGACCATTCGCAACCGTCTCCATGAAGCTGGGCTACGGTCCCGCACACCGTTAGGCCGTCTTCCGCTCACGCCCCAACATCGTGCAGCCCGCCTCCAGTGGTGTCGCGACAGGCGTGAATGGAGGGACGAATGGAGACGTGTCGTCTTCAGCGATGAGAGTCGCTTCTGCCTTGGTGCCAATGATGGTCGTATGCGTGTTTGGCGCCGTGCAGGTGAGCGCCACAATCAGGACTGCATACGACCGAGGCACACAGGGCCAACACCCGGCATCATGGTGTGGGGAGCGATCTCCTACACTGGCCGTACACCACTGGTGATCGTCGAGGGGACACTGAATAGTGCACGGTACATCCAAACCGTCATCGAACCCATCGTTCTACCATTCCTAGACCGGCAAGGGAACTTGCTGTTCCAACAGGACAATGCACGTCCGCATGTATCCCGTGCCACCCAACGTGCTCTGGAAGGTGTAAGTCAACTACCCTGGCCAGCAAGATCTCCGGATCTGTCCCCCATTGAGCATGTTTGGGACTGGATGAAGCGTCGTCTCACGCGGTCTGCACGTCCAGCACGAACGCTGGTCCAACTGAGGCGCCAGGTGGAAATGGCATGGCAAGCCGTTCCACAGGACTACATCCAGCATCTCTACGATCGTCTCCATGGGAGAATAGCAGCCTGCATTGCTGCGAAAGGTGGATATACACTGTACTAGTGCCGACATTGTGCATGCTCTGTTGCCTGTGTCTATGTGCCTGTGGTTCTGTCAGTGTGATCACGTGATGTATCTGACCCCAGGAATGTGTCAGTAAAGTTTCCCCTTCCTGGGACAATGAATTCACGGTGTTCTTATTTCAATTTCCAGGAGTGTATGATTAAGAGAAGACTAGACCCGTAAAACTAATAACCAACACAGTAACAGGCCAGATGCTAGAACATCAAACAGTACAATAAGCAACTTCTTGGAACATGAAAACAAATAAGTTTCGGTTATTACACGAAATATTAAAGGCCCAAGGCCAGTTTCCAAATGCAATGAACATTTTAATTTTGGCAATAGGTTGCATGGACTTGTTGCATTATACAGACAGAGTTACTCTGGAATAATTACATACAACAAGGTGAGTCGCCCGATATCTACGTGTCCTTACCGGATCGCAGACATACGGACTATCCTGCGCGACGCTGTCAGCGACCCAAGCGTGGATAATTAACGCAAGCAAAGAGACCCAACGCAAGCAAGCACGTAAACAACTAGTATGAGAAGCACACCAAGGGTACAAAAACTTATTAGTGGAGGAACAAGAGGAAAAATTCACTCTCACTGCACAAAGGGGTGAGACAAATATTGAACTACAATATGAATATTAAATTTTCGTTAGAAAAACCTTGCACCAAGCCACTACTCTTGGACTGACACAAACTTAAGCAGTCACCCGAAATACCTGGGCAGTACTACATTTAAACCTCAAAAACATGAACAGACTTATAAACACATTAAATGCCATTTATGAGCTGACTAGATAGCACAAAAAATTGCAGAAATCTTAAATATTGTTGTTGTTGTTGTTGTGGTCTTCAGTCCTAAGACTGATTTGATGCAGCTTTCCACGCTACTCTATCCTGTGCAAGCTTCTTCATCTCCCAGTACGTACTGCAGCCTACACCCTTCTGAATCTGCTTAGTGTATTCATCTCTCGGTCTCCCTCTACGATTTTTACCCTCCACGCTGCCCTCCAATACTAAATTTGTGATCCCTTGATGCCTCAGAACATGTCCTACCAACCGATCCCTTCTTCTTGTCAAGTTTTGCCACAAACTCCTCTTCTTCCCAATCCTATTCAGTACCTCCGCATTAGTTATGTGATCTACCCATCTAATCTTCAGCATTCTCCTGTAGCACCACATTTCGAAAGCTTCTATTCTCTTCTTGTCCAAACTAGTTATCGTCCATGTTTCACTTCCATACATGGCTACACTCCATACATATACTTTCAGAAACGACTTCCTGACATTTAAATCTATACTCGATGTTAACAAATTTCTCTTCTTCAGAAACGCTTTCCTTGCCATTGTCAATCTACATTTTATATCCTCTTTACTTCGACCATCATCAGTTATTTTACTCCCCAAATAGCAAAACTCCTTTACTACTTTAAGTGTCTCATTTCCTAATCTAATTCCCTCAGCATCACCCGACTTAATTCGACAACATTCCATTATCCTCGTTTTGCTTTTATTGATGTTCAACTTATATCCTCCTTTTAAGACACTGTCCATTCCGTTCAACTGCTCTTCCAAGTCCTTTGCTGTCTCTGACAGAATTACAATGTCATCGGCAAACCTTAAAGTTTTTTTTTCTTCTCCATGGATTTTAATACCTACTCCGAATTTTTCTTTTGTTTCCTTTACTGCTTGCTCAATATACAGATTGAACAACATCGGGGAGAGGCTACAACCCTGTCTCACTCCCTTCCCAACCACTGCTTCCCTTTCATGTCCCTCGACTCTTATAACTGCCATCTGGTTGCTGTACAAATTGTAAATAGCCTTTCGCTCCATGTATTTTATCCCTGCCACCTTCATAATTTGAAAGAGAGTATTCCAGTCAACATTGTCAAAAGCTTTCTCTAAGTCCGCAAATGCTAGAAACGTAGGTTTGCCTTTCCTTAATCTATTTTCTAAGATAAGTCGTAGGGTCAATATTGCCTCACGTGTTCCCATATTTCTACGGAAGCCAAGCTGGTTTTTCCCAAGGTCGGCTTCTACCAGTTTTTCCATTCGTCTGTAAAGAACTCGCGTTAGTATTTTGCAGGCGTGACTTATTAAACTGATAGTTCGGTAATTTTCACATCTGTCAACGCCTGCTTTCTTTGGGATTGGAATTACTATATTCTTCTTGAAGTCTGAGGGTATTTCGCCTGTCTCATCCATTTTGCTCACCAGATGGTAGAGTTTTGTCAGGACTGGCTCTCCCAAGGCTGTCAGTAGTTCTAAAGGAATGTTGTCTACTCCCAGGGCCTTCTTTCGACTCAGGTCTTTCAGTGCTCTGTCAAACTCTTCACGCAGCATCATATCTCCCATTTCATCTTCATCTACATCCTCTTCCAGTTCCATAATATTGTCCTCAAGTACATCGCCCTTGTATAGACCCTCTATATACTCCTTCCACCGTTCTGCTTTCCCTTCTTTGCTTAGAATTGGGTTTCCATCTGAGCTCTTGATATTCATACATGTAGTTCTCTTTTCTCCAAAGGTCTCTTTAATTTTCCTGTAGGCAGTATCTATCATATCCTTACATTTGTGCTCTAGCCATCCCTGCTAAGCCATTTCGCACTTCCTGTTGATCGCATTTTTGAGACGTTTGTATTCCTTTTTGCCTGCTTCACTTACTGCATTTTTATATTTTCTCCTTTCGTCAATTAAATTCAATATTTCTTCTGTCATCTTTTTACCTACTTGATCCTCTGCTGCCTTCACTACTTCATCCCTCAAAGCTACCCATTCTTCTTCTACTGTACTTCTTTCCCCCATTCTTGTCAATTGTTCCCTTATGCTCTCCCTGAAACTCTGTACAACCTCTGGTTTATTCAGTTTATACAGGTCCCATCTACTTCAATTCTTACCTTTTTGTAGTTTCTTCAGTTTTTATCTACAGTTCATAACCAATAGATTGTGGTCAGAGTCAACATCTGCCCCTGGAAATGTCTTACAATTTAAAACCTGATTCCTAAATCTCTCTTACCATTATATAACCTATCTGAAACCTGTCAGTATCTCCAGGCTTCTTCCATGTATACAACCTTCTTTCATGATTATTGAACCAAGTGTTAGCTGTGATTAAGTTGTGCTATGTGCAAAATTCCACCAGGTGGCTTCCTCTTTCATTTCTTACCCCCAATCCATATTCACCTATTACGTTTCCTTCTCTCCCTTTTTCTACTACTGAATTCCAGTCACCCATGACTATTAAATTTTCGTCTCCCTTCACTATCTGAATTATTTCTTTTATTTCATCATACATTTCTTCAATTTCTTCGTCATCTGCAGAGCTAGTTGGCATATAGACTTGTACTACTGTCGAAGGCGTGGGCTTCGTGTCTATCTTGGCCACAACAATGCGTTCGCTGTGCTGTTTGTAGTAGCTTACCCGCATTCCTATTGCTTTATTCATTATTAAACCTACTCCTGCATTATCCCTATTTGATTTTGTATTTATAAACCTGTATTCACCTGACCAAAAGTCTTGTTCCTGCTGCCACCGAACTTCACTAATTCCCACTATATCCAACTTTAACCTATCCATTTCCCTTTTTAAATTTTCTAACTTACCTGCCCGATTAAGGGATCTGTCATTCCACGCTCCGATCCGTAGAACGCCAGTTTTCTTTCTCCTGATGACGACGTCCTCCTGAGCAGTCCCCGCCCGGAGATCCGACTGGGGGACTATTTTACTTCCGAAATATTTTACCCAAGAGGACGGCATCATCATTTATCCATACAGTAAAGCTGCATGCCCTCGGGAAAAATTACGGCTGTAGTTTCCCCTTGCTTTCAGCCGTTCGCAGTACCAGCACAGCAAGGCCGTTTTGGTTAGTGTTACAAGGCCAGATCAGTCAATCATCCAGACTGTTGCCCCTGCAACTACTGAAAAGGCTGCTGCCCCTCTTCAGGAACCGTACGTTTGTCTGGCCTCTCAACAGATACCCCTCCGTTGTGGTTGCACCTACGGTACGGCTATCTGTATCGCTGAGGTACGCAAGCCTCCCCACCAACGGCAAGGTCTATGGTTCATGGGAGGGGATCTTAAATTTATAATTTGCAATTATTTATTAGCTGGGTCACAGATTTTCATCCGCAAGACCTGCAATGCTGTGCAGCATGCTACATGTAAAATTCCGGAACTTCAAACAAAGCCAATTAAGCTTCAATAGCTTACAGTATACTACAGTTGCAACAGTGAACCCCCGAGTAAATAACAGATCACATACACCCAACGGAACAACCGTCGAGTGACGTAGCGAAAGTTAAAACTTAGGAGTTCACGTGGGCAATACTTCGCTTCCAGAGGATCAGCTTCATTCTCCGAAAATATGGAGTTAATGGACAAACGGAAGGCGCCCAAAATCAGTTCGGTCGGTCAGCCAACATGAAACCAAAACACGGCACGACCACCAGGACAATGACAACTGCAAATTACCGCCAGCCCACACAGACTGCGGAACTACCATCGGGCTGCAGTACGCCCAATAGAGCATACTTTCTCGTAAACGGGCTTTGCAAGCTCGACGAATTCGCCTCACTGCTCTAACGTGCTCTTTTACCTCTTCATCGATCTGAAAGTGCTTACCACCGAGAAACGACTTAAGACGCCGAAATAAATGAAAATCGCTAGGAGCGACGTCGGGACTGAACGGAGGACGCCTAAAAACGTCCCAGCCAAAGATCTGAAGGAGTTGTCTTGTCACATTCGTAGTGTGTAGTCGGGCGTTGACATTAATGAAAACTACACCTTTCGAGAGTATTCCTCTGCGCTAGTTCTGTATTACGCGGCGCAGTTTTTTTAAGCGTCTCGCAATAAACATCCCTATTGATTGTTCATATCGTGGTAAAAAGTAAGTCAGTAAAATGCCTTGTCTGTCAAAAAACACTGTGCACGTGAATTTCTGCGGTGTCAAGAGTTGCTTGGGCGTAACTTTTCCTGGGGACGAAGTGTGCCTCCAGTCACTCGATTCCGTTACGTCTCAGGGGTGTCATAAGCAACCCGTGTTCCATCCCCCCCTGGCTATCTGGGATAAAAATTTCTCGCCACCGTCATTGTAACGTGTCAAAAAATCGAGTGCGCTATCCATCCGCTATTGTTTGTATTGTTCACTAAGAAATTTAGGCATCTAATGTGTGCAAAGTTTATGAAAGCCCAGTTTTTCAGTAACAATCTCGTAAATTACTGTTCATGAATACTAAACCTGCGGTTTTTCTTAACCATTTGTTCGACTGCATTAACCAGTCCATCGGAAAACAACAGATGAACGTTCACTTCGTTCTTCGTCACACTTAATCACGCCCTTCCTTAAACTTTCGGACACTTCTCACCACTGAAGAACTCATTGAACTTTATTCGTAAGCCTCAGAGATATGTCGATGAATGTCAGTTTAACGTTCGTAGCATTCAGGAAACGAACCACAGATCTCAGTTCCCACACGGCGGGATTTTCTATCAACGGTGCCATTATAAACAATTACTACGAGCGAGACACAACACAGCGAGGTCGAAATTGCGTCATTTCGTTCTGCTTCAACCAGAGATACTACTGCTCACGAGCGGAACTGTGTAGATTTCAGCAGTACCGCAGAGAACTTACTTTCGGAACTTCCCTCGTATTTATATAATGTCAACGGTGCAATGAATGGTAGCATGTTTACCATGAATGTCACATTTCTCGACATTTCAGCATAACAAACCATACTAAAACTGATGGGTTGTGGAGAGATATTCTAAGCGGTGTATTATTTACAGTGTCTAGTGGTGTAATACGGAATTGTAAGTAAGAAAAGTAACAAATACGACATGTTAACTTCGCAAATAGTTTAATCAACATGGAACTGCTCTGTTTGCTTTTGCAGCCAATCACAGCATAGGACCTGTGACGTCACAGACCATCACTGACTCGACGCTTGAATTCATAAACGCCGCATATTGAAAACACATGAAAGACGATAAACGTCTCAAGTGTAGAAATGAAAATAACAAAAACATGAAGTATCTATCGAAGCTAACATAGACAACATTAAAGATCTCTCCAAAACGCGTCATTTCTAGTACTGTTTGTTGTGATAAAGTGTCGGTAAACGTGACGTCGGCGGCGAAATATGCCACCTATATATCTTATCTTTGAGATATCTTTCCGTGTTATTTAGTAGATGATTATGAAAAGGAAAGGACGTACGGTCTCTAAACGGTTCAGGGAGCCCTGGCGCCATATGTGCGATCAGTAAATGTTGCAGCCTTCCTATGGAAGCCCCTGATCAGGAATGATACTCAACTGTTCATCATTTCGCTGTTGATCATTCAAATTGCACTATTTTCTCATACAACACAACTGTACTGTCATGACACAAATGTTTTCATTGAATCACTTCTCCTTATGCGTCTTCCAAGAACACAACTGTAAATGGTACAAAATACCTCGTCAAAGTTACTGCTACCAAGCGCAAGAGCTGTTTTACATCATTAACTGCGCCTTGTCGGACTGTGTACAATGCCATGCAGCACAGTGCATAACTAAAACACATTATTTTTGGAGTTTGGTTCTACATCTACATCTACATGGATAATAGGAAATTTGTGGTAAGACCTTATGGGACCAAATTGCTGAGGTCATCGGTCCCTCAGCCTACACACTACTTAATCTAAATTTAGCTAACTTGCGCTAAGGATACCACACAAACCCATGCCCGAGGGAGGACTTGAACCTCCGATGGAGGCAGCCGTGCGAACCGTGACAAGACGCCAAGACCGGGCGGTTACCCCGCGCGGTTACATAGATAATCTGCAAATCATCTTTAAATGCCTGGCAGAGGGTCCATCGAACCACCTTCATAATATCTCTCTATTATTCCAATCTAGTACAGCACGCGGAAGAACCGAACACCTATATCTCTCCGTGCGAGCTCTGATTTCCCTTATTTTATTATGATGATCGTTTCTCATCCGGAGGAGAAAGTTGGTGATCGAAATTTCGTGAGAACATTCCGCCGCAACGAAAAACGCCTTTGTTTTAATGATGTCCACCCCAAATCCTGTGTTATTTCAGTAACACTCTCTCCCCTATTTCGCGATAGTAAAAAACGTGCTGCCCTTGTTTGAACTTTCTCGATGTACTCCGTCAGTCCTATCTGGTAAGGATCTCACACTACGCAGCAGTATTCTAAATGGGGACGGACAAGCATAGTATAGGCTGTCTCTTTAGTAGATCTGTTACATTTTCTGTCCTGCCAATAAATTTCAGTCTCTGATCAGTCTTCCTCACAACATTTTTTGTGTGTTCCTTCCAATTTAAGTTGTTCGTAATTGTAATGCCTAGGTACTTAATTGAATTGACGACCTTTAGATTTGACTAATTTATCGTATAATTGAATTTTAACGGATTACTTTTAGCACTCATGTGGATAAACTCACACTTTTCGTTATTGAGGGTCAACTGCCAATTTTTGCACCATACATATATCTTTTCTAAATAGTTTTGCAATTTGTTTTGATCTTCTGATGACTTTACTAGTCGATAAACGACAGCATCATCTGCAGACAACCTAAGACGGCTACTCAGATTGTCTCCTACATCGTTTATGTAGATAGGACCTAAAACACTATCTTGAGGAACGCCAGAAATCGCTTCTGTTTTAGTCGATGACTTCCCGTCAATTACTGCGAACTGTGACCTCTCTGACAGGAAATCATGAATAAAGTCACATAACTGACACGATATTCCATAAGCATGCAATTTCAGTACAAGCAGCTTGGGTCGTACTGTGTCAAAAGCCTTCTGTAAATCTAGAAATATGGAATCAATTTGAAACCTCTTGTCAATAGCACTCAACACTTCGTGTGAGTAAAGAGCTAGTTGTGCTTCACAATAACGATGTTTTCTAAATCCGTGTTGAGTGTGTGTCAGTAGACCGTTCTCTTCTAGGTAATGCGTAATGTTCGAATACAATATATATTCCACAATCCTGCTGCATATCGACGTTAATGATATGGGCTTGTAATTTAGCGGATTGCTCCTACTACCTTTCTTGAATATCGGTGTGACCCGTGCAACTTTCCAGTCTTTGGGTACGGATCTTTCGTCGAGCGAATGGTTAAACTGTAATTTTCCCTGCACCCACTTCTCATATTTACCAGACTTATTCTATTCGTGATAATGGTAAGTAACTGTTCCCGCTCTATAAATTAATCGACAGGTTTCAACAAAGGTCGATTCTCCCACAAGAAGTACAACAATAACATTGAAACTTCCTGTCAGATTAAAACTCTGTGCCAGACCATGAATCGAATATAGAACCTTTACCTTTTGTGGGCAAGTGTCTCCCAACAACTGAACTCTCCAAGAAACTCCTCTCACGAAGGCGCCCCCCCTCCTCCCCCCTCATAGCTTTGCTTGTACCAATAACTATTCTCCTTCTTTCCAAACTTCACAGAATTTCTCCCTTGTACCTTTCGGCACATAGTTTTAATCTTCCAAAAAGTTTTAAATCAGGACACTCCCTGCTGCAGAGTTAGATTCTTTCTGGAATCGCAATGCAATGTTCACGTCGTGATAATGCTACAGACTGCACTCTAACAATGAGTTGGCTGATGTTTGTCGCTATAATAGAGTCAGCAAAAGAAGATCCTTGACAGCTGGCAATTCTGTTGCCAGCTTTCAACTGCAGAGTGGAAACAGCGGCAGGCGAAACAATAGTCTTCTACAGAGCTGTGAGAACACTACAGAGATGCCATAGAAATGCACGTGATTGGATCAGGAGACACGAAAGTAAAGCAGCAACGCCAAGCCCACTGCAACTACGACGGATCTTCTTTTGCTGACTTTACTGTAGGATTTCTCTTCTCATATTCCGCTTTTTTCAGAGGATAGTTGGCTGTTATTGTGCCTCTTGTCCCCCTGACAGAAGACATTTCGTGATACCACGATAGTACAGTCGTAAAGTGAATTACCACCTCAAAAAAATTTTATTATATAATTATTTTTTATTTGCTTTTAGATACTTACCTGCAGTCATGGTACGCACATCGGTCTACAGTGTCGAAACCCGCTGATACAGTGGAGTATCGTTCACTAATTAGTTTTTGGAATCAACAGAAGTGTTGCAGTTGTGTCAGGCTGCTGTTGAAGGTGATCTTTTTTTTTTTTAGGTGATAATGAAATCTTTGTGGTTTACCCTTGTACAGTAGGCAACTCAAAAGAACGCTTGTGAGGGGTGAGGACGGGGAGAAGGGAAACAGTCCTTCACCTTATTCCCTACTGCTCCGTACCTGTCTACGACTTACCTGAAAAATATTGTCTTACCACTAGCCTTCACTGTCAGTCTTGTCGTCTTTCATTGCTCGCCATTTATGATCTCCCATTTTTTTTTAAATTTTTTTGTTCACAGGACCTGTATCAAAGACTAAATTTCTAGCGAAACGCGGGGTGAGACTGCACATTGCCGCTGCAAGCAAGAAATGGACAACAATACGTTACCGTTGGTTTTAACTCAATAAAGCAAAACGTGTACTATAATTAAGAAACGCATTTCAGTAGTTGTATCAAAGTCACCAATATTTAACATGAGTACACAAATGGACAATTTGGTTCAAATGGCTCTGAGCACTATGGGACTTAACATCTGTGGTCATCAGTCCCCTAGAACTTAGAACTACTTAAACCTAACTAACCTAAGGACATCATACACATCCATGCCCGAGGTAGGATTCGAACCTGCGACCGTAGCAGTCACGCGGCTCCGGACTGAGCGCCTAGAACCGCGAGACCACCGCGGCCGGCTAATGGACAATTTGATCTATTTTATTCCCGAAGTATCAGCGTTATGAAGACGTGAAACAATCTATTATACAGGAGTAGTAGGGCTGAGAGGGTTCAGGTCCAGGCAGCATTTTTTTGTCAGATTCCCCCTGTCCCTCTCCATCCCCTATGACATGCACTTTTACCTGATTCCCCCTCCCCATTCTCCCGTCCTTATGATATATGCCAGTTCCCTTATGCGTAAAATGATGGGAATTTTAAAATATTCTAATACTGCCCTACATATAAAAAGGCATGAAACTCTTATATCGGCAGGTAATTCAGATTAATCCAGTTGTGTTATGTGCACAGCTGTGTGAAATTCAATAAAGCCAAGATGCGGCATTGTCATGGTGGTGGAAGTAGGAGCTGAGTACAGAATCCTACATGGTGGACAGAGGGCTATGAGCCCAGGCTGCATGGGTGCCACATTTTCACTCCACTATGATGTCGGAATCCTAGCTGGCGAGGGAATATTGGCACTGGAATTTCCTCCAGTTCTATGATGTCAGAATCCAATATGGCAGATCTGGAGCTATGTATCCAGTAAGCTTGGTTGCCAGATTTTATGTGTGTTCTAAATTTCTAAACTTAAAACCCAGTCATTGCTTTCCCAACTCTTATGCACCCCCACCTCAGCCTACTTGATTTAAAACAATATCTAATTGTAGAACTGGACATTCCTGGCCTCTTAGCCACGTGGAATTCATTACTTTCAATTGCATTTCTATGGCCTTAACCATGCCACAGTATCAGAACTTAGCAGCATTCTATTCTGCAGTGTGAACTAACCTTACCATTACAGGACACACACCAACACTAGACTGGCCACTGTGTACCTGCAGCTGGCCAAGGCTCTGGATCAGATGGCGCTGGCCATACTATAGAAGACTCACAGTGCTGCATGACATAGCGACTAGGGTGTCCACCCCGCGGTAGTTGAGTGGTCAGTGCGACAGAATGTCAATCCTAAGGGCCCAGGTTCGATTCCCGGCTGGGTCGCAGATTTTTACCGCTCAGGGGCTGGGTGTTGTGTTGTCCTAATCATCATCATTTCATCCCCGTCGACTTGCACCCGTCGGACGCTCTACCCGACAGGTAGTCACACGACATTTTTTTTTCTTTAGCGACGAGAGTCAAGCGTCGCCGATTTGCAAGAGGTTATCATGATAGTACGCTACTGGCATAGAGGAGTATTTCTACTCATACTTGCTATAAATTTGGACACACACGATATAGTGCATCCATACAACATATCATTGAATTTATGTCGAAATTGGTCAATTTTGCGCTGAAGTCAATGAATATTTTACAAATTAATACACGTTTGTCTGGGTTATGCATACCGGCTACGATCCTAGCAGGCATCTCTGTTTTCGTTCAATAACTTTTGTGATGCTTAATTCATAAGCACTCCAAACAACCCTCTAGAACCGTGCTGCAAACAGAGTGTGTATTTAGCGAGCTTGAACGTTTCCACAAGATTTTTAAATCATTCTGACGAATACTTGAAATTGCTGACGTCCAATAGTGTCCCAGATGTGTTCAGATCAAACGAATTTGACAGCTATGTCCAAGTGGCGCCTTTAACACTGTCACTGCAGATTTGCGTTATTTTCAGTGGGAGCTACTATTTTATTCCAATGATATCTCTGTAGACAATATGTTGAACTCCAATCGTCCTCCATACAGATTCGTCTAAGACTACCTGTAATGCTGATTTTAGTTCACACAGTGCAATAGGGTGCTGCTCAGTTCTAAAATTGGAGCCTGGTTAGTTACTCATCTGAAAGCGATGCATTCCACGTAGTTAAGAGGCCAGAAACCTTACCGATCAAAAAATAAACATATTTAAGTGTAAAATCATGCAGCCTGAGATGGCGGTGCACGGCTTTAGCGAACAATAGAAGACGGATAACTGCTCTCATTCCTAAATGATGACGTGGCGTCGCAACACAATCAATTTGCGAGCTCCAGCACGTAGGCAAAAGTAGTCTCCCTGTAGTAGTGGTGTAACATCAAGTGCCTTGTGGCGGGTAGATGACTGGCCTGTCCACTGTGGTGGACAGCACAACATGCCACAGGCTGTGGCCGTGGCAGTGGAAGCAGTTTACTGCGAAGGAGGTGGGGCTGCATCAGTGACCATGACCCACCAGCATTGACCCGCACAGTGGCAGCTGCCATCTCTGACTGATAGTGGCGATGTAGACTCCTTCCGGAATCCCTCTGACTAGTGGACACACTCCACGGTGCCGTCTTTGTTTAAATAAAGACAAAATTGTTCCTACTCAAATGGTTCAAATGGCTCTGAGTACTATGGAACTTAACTTCTGAGGTCATCAGTCCCCTAGAACTTGGAACTACTTAAACCTAACTAACCTGAGGACATCACACACATCCATGCCCGAGGCAGGATTCGAACCTACGACCGTAGCGGTCGCGCGGTTCCAGACTGTAGCGCCTAGATCCGCTCGGCCATCGTGGCCGGCAATTGTTCCTACTCTGTCCTAGCAGTAGTGGCAGTTGGTTACGCTTAGCACTTGAAAAAGTGAGTTCAAACTGTAATATCATAGGAGTGGGGAAAATCTGAGAACTGTGAATTTCGCCACAGGATGTGGTTCTAAACTTAGAACACACGGGAAATCTGACAACAAGCAAGCTGGGTTCATACCCCAGATCTGCCATCATGTATTCTGACATTAAAGAGCTGGGGAAATATGGCCACCATGCAGACTGGGCTCATATCTTGAGGTCCAGCATCTTAGGTTCTGACGTCATAGGACCGAGTAAATCTGACAACCATGCAGGCTGAGCCAACATCCTAGGGTTTGGCGTCTTGGATTCTATGCTTAGCGTAAATGATCTATTTCCACCATCTTGGATTTTTTTTATTTTCCATTTTACAGTTCGTGTAATTGGACTATTTTGAATTCCCCAGCAACTTTTGAGTACTCCGCCATTTTATACATCGACCAATTGGGTTATTTTGTATTTCCCACCATTTTATACGTAAGGCAATTGGCTTGAGTCAGAGGTAGTGGGTGAGTTGAGAGTCGGGTAATCTAGCAGCAGTGCAGCCTGGGTCCAAACTTTCTTAGTTATATGACGTATAGGGTAGACACAATAAAACTGGCCTACAAAATTGCTGCAAGACTAGCTTGGATTTGACCCTTGTTAATGAGAGAATTACCCACAACAGAAACTGCTGGGAACCACTAAGTCTATGAACCATTCGATTTCTGAGTAAAGTGGACTCAGCATTTCTGGAGCATTAGTTTTTTATTTCTAGGGGTGAGATGTGATTCAGCCTGTCAAGGCACATTAACTCACAGAAGATGCACCATTATGCATCAGGAAATCCTCAGCGGTATTTTGAAGAGCCGTTACATAATCTAAAGGTTCGTTTTTTGATGTGCAATGTCTGGTGTCCTCATCATAATACGTTTTTTTCCCAGACTGTTTATGCTTAACGGTATTTCCAGAAACCGTTTAATACATATGTAGATAGATTCACAGAAGATGAACGACTGTGTAGATTTTTTCAGCAATATGCAGCAATAGCATGCACTGCCTTGAGAACTTTGAGTTGAGTGTGTGGGGTGTTCAGAAAGGAGACAACTATCAGCAGAGGCAGTGCAATATTTTAGCTACCACAATCACCCCATCTCTCTGTCCCTGTGATTTTTATCTGTTTGGGAAATTGAAGGGGAATATATATTCACACCGTAAGAACTACAGCAAAACGTTAAAACAGCTATGCTGCTATTACTCAGGCAAAGCCGATACAAACGTCTCGCGTTTGCATGAATCGAGCACAGCTCTACACTGACATCAATGGTCGCCATTTCCAGCATCTTCTATGATGTTCATCGCGTGTCGGTCCTACTGTAAGCATTTTTCGACCATTTTTACTTCGCACAAACTGTATTTATGTCACTCAAACAAAATCAAGTCAGTCACAGTTACAGTGCTGAAGTAATTGCATTTATAAAAATTATTAAATAGTTCAGAGGAGAATGGCTAGTTGTCAATGTCCAACGGGCACACTCTTTCGGCAGCTGAACACATTACCACCACCAGGTGAGCTGATGAACAGTTCACTTGTCGTTGGATACTGACGTCCAGTCGTCCACGCGTCATTTATTTCGTCACGAATTACGCCAGGAGAAGCTGAAGACTCATAATAAAATGTTTACAGCAGTGCATAGTGTTCTGTTGTAGTGTAACTGATCCGCTGACCAATTCCTGGTGCTCGCGCTCCTCTCAGCAGCGGACAGTAGCCGCGATGCGTGTGTGTGTTTCAGAAGCAGCACGCCGCTGCTGTGCGAGAACCGGAGGCCGGCCAAAGTGCCGAGAGACCGCTGGCCGTACCTGGAGTGCTGTGACGAGGAGCACCTCTGCAACCGCGCCCCGCTCATGCGGCCGCCGACCGCCTGGCTCGCCGAGGTACGAGCCGGTAAGTGGCCGGCCTGCCCAGCGCTCCAGCACCTGCGTGTCCAGTGGTTACACACAGACACAGCAAACACAGCAGAAACTCACAAGTCTTTAGATGTGCATGAAAACTTAAACTAGACCTGCTAACACGTTTAAGTTCGCCTATGTTCGCCATGAGAATATTTGCCAACTTTTGGGTTATAGAAATCAGAAAGCTAACATATTTCGCATACTTACACTCACTGACGTCCTATAGATAATATCCTGAGTAAATCCTGACTTCAACAGTAAGTAGCAATTGCACAAAAGAAAGTAATTATAGTTGTGTGAATCGGGTTGGCGAAACGTACTTCTTGCAGGCATCTCTTTAAGCAGCTGGAAATATTAACCTCAGCCTTGCAGTGCATTTATTCACTTATGGAATTTGTTGTCAAAATCATTCTTAGTTTGAGAGTAACAGACACATTCACAAATATACCACTGGAAGAAAAAGTGATCTGCGTTATCTTTTCATGAATCTAACGTTGGCACAGAAAGGGGTTAGATGTGCAACTATAAAACACTTTGGCAATCTGTAGAGTCTAAAGCGATTTAAAACATAAAGACCTTTCACATAAACAGCCCCCTCTGTGCCACAGAAGAATTATTGAACAAAAATAATTAGTCATTTTTACAGAAAAATATCTGCAAATGACCAGAATACGAGTATCCATACACATTATAAAAACTGATGTATGTATATGTGTGCGTTTATGTATGTCCTAAGCCGTCCGCTGTGGCCGAACGGTTCTAGACGCTTCAGTGCGGAATCGCGTTGCTGCTACGGTCGCAGGTTCGAATCCTGCCTCGGGCATGGATGTGTGTGATGTCCTTAGGTTAATTAGGTTTAAGTAGTTCTAAGTCTAGGGGACTGATGACCTCAGATGTTAAGTCCCATAGCGCTTAGACCCATTTGAACCATTTTGTATGTCCTAAACCACTTATCCAATCTCAACCAAGCTTGTTACAGATATCCCTCACTGTCAGGCAATAATCGCTGGCGAGGTAAGAACCACCTTCCTCTCACAGTTGAGGAGATGTGACGTCATAAAAAATTAGATGCGTGAAAAATTGCCTCTTCGTGCATGACGTTTAAATTTATTACTTCTTTGCTACCAACTCTATTCGCAACACATTTTGCAGAGAGTATCCGCGTATGCCGTTGAATGTAGCTACACATATACATCACGGTACGATACATAGTTCAATAGCTATCACGTCACAAACACTGATATGCATGAAAAAATGTCGTATCACGCATGAAGTTTTAATACACTTATTCTTTAGTACGAAGACACTCCTACAGTCGAGTCAACTCAAGGAAAATCCTGAAACCCGACAGCGCTTTGACAGCATTAAATTGCGAAGCGCAAACTGTTGTAGACGAAAATAACAACCGTAAGTCTACCTATGAGGAAGCGTTGCCATAGAGATGTTTACAATACCTATTACAGCTGTACTTATACATGTCTACATTGCGCATTTGCGAGACTGTTTCATAATTTAAACGTGTTTTCATGAATACATGCAAATGAAATTTTTTCGATATTACACTACACACACAGTTCACTTTTCGCCTCCTTTTCTAATAGAAGATTAGCAAATTGAAGACACTGGTTCAAATGGCTCTGAGCACTATGCGACTTAATTTCTGAGGTCATCAGTCGCCTAGAACTTAGAACTAATTAAACTTTACTAACCTAAGGACATCACACACATCCATGCCCGAGGCAGGATTCGAACCTGCGACCGTAGCGGTCGGTCGGCTCCAGACTGTAGCGCCTAGAACCGCACGGCCACTCCGGCCGGCAAAGACACTGGCAATGACAGGTTTGTCAGCTAGTAATACACCCATGGAAAAAGTATTCATACACTAGTGTTGCGGTAGAATAGCTTTATTTGTTAGAACTGAAGATCACACCGAGGGATCTTATTGGGTAAACTAACACTATCAGGTTTTCTTCCTAATCTGTACTTAAACTATATGATCAAAAGTATCCTGACACTCCCAAACCATACGTTTTTCATATTAGGTGCATTGTGCTGCCGCCTGCTGCCAGATACTCCATACAAGCGACCCCAGCAGTCATTAGATATCGTGAGAAAGTAGAATGGGGCGCTCCGCGGAACTCACGGACTTCGAATATGGTCAGGCGATTGGGTGTCACTTGTCATACGTCTGTACGCGAGATTTCCACACCCCTAAACATCCGTAGGTCCACTGTTTCCGATGTGACAGTGAAGAGTAACGTGATGGGAGTCGTACAGCACAAAAGAGTACAGGCCGACCTCGTCCTTTGACTGACAGAGACCGCCGACAGTTGAAGAGAGTCGTAATGTGTAATAGGCAGTCATCTATTCAGACCATCACACAGGAATTCCAAACTGCATCAGTATCCACTGCAAGTCCTATGATAGTTAGGCGGGAATTGAGAAAACTTGGATTTCATGGTCGAGCGACTGGTCATAAGCCACACATCACGCCGGTAAATGCGAAACGATACCTCGCTTTGTGTAAGGAGCGTAAACGTTGGACGATTGAACAGTGGAAAAAAACATTGTGTGGAGTGACGAATCACGGTACATATTATGGGCCATCCGATGGCAGGGTGTGGGTATGGAGAATTCCCGGTGAACGTCATCTGCCAGCGTCTTTAGTGCCAACAGTAAAATTCAGAGGCGGTGGTGTTATGGTATGGTCGTGTTTTTCAAGGAGGGGGCTTGCACCCCTTGTTGTTTTACGTGGCACTATCACAGCACAGGCATGCATTGATATTTTAAGTACCTTCTTGCTTCCCACTGTCGAAGAGCAATTCGAGGATGGAAATTGCATCTTTCAACACAATCGAGCACCTGTTCACAATGCACGGCCTGTGGCGGAGTGGTTAGACGACAATAACATCCCTGTAATGGACTGGCCTACACATAACCCTGACTTTCATCCTATAGAACACTTTTGGGATATTTTGGAACGACGTCTTTGTGCCAGACCTCATCCACCGACATCAATACCTGTCCTCTACATCTACATTGATACTCCGCAAGCCACCCAACGGTGTGTGGTGGAGGGCACTTTACGTGCAGCACTCCGTGAAGAATGGGCTGCCATTCCCCAAAAAACCTTCCAGCATCTGAATTAACGTATGCCTGCCTTCGAGGCTGAGGGTGGGCCAACACCATACTGAATTCCAGCAATACCGATGGAGTGGTAAGTCATTTTCAGATAGGTGTCCGGATACTTTTGATCACATAGTGTATAAAAGGATTAAGTAAATTTGCATTCTGCAAAAAGTAATTAACAGTTATGTACAAGCTGGTCTCACACAGTGGGGAAAAAGTTATTCATACACTACCAGAACTGTAAACAAAGAAACGACTAATGAATTGCGTACAAAAAAAATTGTTCGAATGGCTCTGAGGACTATGCGACTTAACTTCTGAGGTCAGCAGTCGCCTAGAACTTAGAACTAATTAAACTTTACTAACCTAAGGACATCACACACATCCATGCCCGAGGCAGGATTCGAACCTGCGACCGTAGTGGTCGCTCGGCTCCAGACTGTAGCGCCTAGAACCGCACGGCCACTCCGGCCGGCCAATTGCGTACAGCAAGGAACGTCTTCAGTCGCAAGCTGCACCTCGTGCATGTTGATTCCGATACGACCAAGATGCCAGACAACAGTAAAATGGTCCGCAAATGGGAGGAAAGAACTGCAGAGGAAAGGTAAATAGTTATCTCCCAAAATGAAAAGGGGAAACCATTTTCAGAAATAGCTGATACTGTAAGAATCCGGGCAACCGTGCAGTACATAATATCGCGATTTAGAGAAAGAAATACCCTCATTAACAGTGAAAGAAGAGGTCAACCACAGAATCTAACGCAAAGAGAACGAAATGTGTTAACAAGGATGGTCAAAAATATCCTAAACTGACAGCTTCTGCATTATCTGCGCATGTTAATTATCATTTCGGAAGAAAATCACAGCAAGGTCCCTTTGCTGTGTTTTAAGTAGTAATGGGTATGGAGATAGAGCATCAAGAAGAAAACCATACTTTAGCAAGACGAGCAAGAAATTGTGACTTGAATTTTCTCTAAAGTATATAAGCCAGAACACATGTTTCTGGAGAAAGATACTGTACACAGATGAAAGCAAATTTAACATATTTGTAAATGATGGCAGGATATTGGTGTGGAGACGACCAAATACTGTGCTGGATCCCAAACACATTCAACCCACAGTAAAGCACAGTGGTAGAGTAGCTATTCTATGGGGATGTATCGCTACATCTGGTGATGCGCAACTTGCTTTTTGTTGAAGGTAACGTGGATAGATTCCAGTATATAAATATCCTAAAGTAAAATCAGCCAAAAAGTGTTGATTGCTTGAGTTTGGGCACAGATTACTACTTTCAGCAAGACCGTGACCCCAAGCATACAGCTGAAATTGGTCGCCTGTGTTCTTTGTACCATTTTCTCAAGTTTCCAGCACGGAGCACAGAACTTGTTCCAACTGAACATCTTTGATGTACGCTTGAAAGAATGGTCAGAAAACGTGAAATACGAAGTGAGACGGTTATGAAACTATGTCTGTAAGAAGAATGGCAAAATATTACGTCAGAGACCACCAAAAAACTGGTTCATTTCACGCCAAAGAGGTTAACAGAAGTGATTCGCAGGAGAGGAATGCCTGCAAAGTATTAACATTGTCATTACATTTACGTACATTGTACTTTTCTTGGTTTGTATGAATACTTTTTTTACTGCTGTGTGAAGCCAGATGGTACAGAACTGATATTTACTTTTTGCAGAAGACTAATTTAGTTAATCCCTTTATAAGTACAGATTAGGAAAGGAACTCCATATCTCTGGTTGGGACCTTAAGTTTTAATAAATGGAGATATTCTACACGACCAGTGGTGTATGAATATTTTTTCCATGACTGTATATAATGCGTGAAAAATTTTGAGACGTTGTTCAGGGATACTTTCCGAGTATTTTGGTATAAGAGACCCACAGTCTCCAGCGACTCGTCACAGACTAATAACGTAATTATGATTTATTTATTTTTTTACAGCAATCACCTCTGTTTCTATAGAAGTACTTTCACAACTGTAAAGAAGGTTGCAACTTGCTATAACCAAAACCTATAACACGCAACAAAGAGTAACTCAACAACCTTCAGACTAAACATGTACACTTTTGTCACAGTATGTTCAATGTATTCTGTCAGCGTACAGTACAGCATGTAACAAAAATAGAACCGTTCCCTTACAGGTGTTGATCAAAACATCGACTACCATGATGACAGAAGATTGTAGAGCGACGCACCATCGACTGTCTTACACGAACAAAAATTCCAATAGTCTGGGTTACTTTTTCTTTTGCTGTGATAATCTTAGCAACAAGGTCTTTGCTAGTGTCGAAAGGAGTCTTCTAAACTAGGCTCATCGCATGCTCCCAGAAGCAAAAGAAGAAGAAGACCATTGATGTCAGCTCTGCCGGCGAAGCTGGCCATGGAACAGGACGATCGTGACCAATCCATTGTCGTTCAAACTGTATTTCAATTTCGTTCCTAACATGAAGTGCGAAGTGTTCTGGTGGACCGTCATGCTGAACCCACATAAGTTGACAAATTCTCAGCGGCTGATCTCCTAAGAACCGTCGAAGAACGTATTGGAGGAAGGTTTTGTAGACGACTCTTCAATTTATCAGGAAGTAGGTAGGGTCCAATCACAAAATCGTTGACAATACTAGCTCGTGCATTCACGTCAAACTTCTGCTGATAGGATCGACACACCACTGCAAGTGTATTTTCGTCATCCCATGCATGGCTATTCCTAGTGTTGAACATGCCCTCTCTTATGAGCATTACGTCGTTTGTAAACAACACGAAATCAGGAAAATTCGGGTGTCCTGTACATTGCTACAAAAACCAATTTGCAAATGCCACTCGACGTAGGAAGTCCGTTGTCTGCAACGATTGCACCTCTGTGCATGATACGGGTGCAACTATTATTCATGTAAGGCTTTCAAAACCGTTGGTTAGCTTGTGTTCAGAGCTCGAACAACGTGGCGACACCATGACGCAAGATTGTCGCCAATCGAGTGTAGCACATTCGCTTCCACATCGGGTGTTCTTTCATACCTTAAACAGCCACTATCTTCCATTCTTACACTGAAGGGTCCAGTTTCTCGTAGGCACCTATTTACAGATGCAAAAGTCCAGTGATGCGGGTGGACAGCTCAGCATAACGTCCTTGTATCACTCTGCTATTGCAGTCACTGAACCCATACGCGAGCTGCATATCGGCCAACACTTCATCGGTAAACGTATCCACACTACTGCTGTGTGTCACTGTTCACGCACTACGAACACTACTCGAAAACAAAACCCTACACAGAACCGAGCAGGACTCAATACTAACTTGAGGACAACGGGGACAGGAGGGCGTTGCTGTTGTCAATAGCAGGCATCATTTGCGAATGGAAACAAAACACACAGTGCATACCATCGACATGTGCTCAGTTGTGCATTATTTTCATTGAAATGCGGATATAAAGCAAATTAGGGCAAAAAACCTAACTAAAAGCAGCAACTTCATAACGGAACACCGGAGGCCGTGGATAGGTTATACCACAATACTCACAACAACCTCTGAAATTATGTCGGTGGAGTCCTGGGTTCACTTTGTACACACTTCAAAAGTTTTGCACCACCCCAGTTCCCAGAACTCCTGAAGATAGACGTTGACTGTGGGTACTGTATCACAGACACAGTCCCTTTGACTGTTCAGAGATGTAACTAAACCCGCCCAAATATGTAAACAACCATGCATGAGCTGCGCGTATTAGACGGAGAGGGTCCGATAGCCGATTATTTCCAGTCATTCCACCAGGAAGGGGGCACACGGCTCGTGTTCAACCATACCTAGACGGTCAATACCGCGGTTCAATCTCGACCGCATTGCTACTTTGTGCCAGGATTGGCTCTCAACAAGGGAAGTGTCCAGTCTTCTCGGAGTGAACCAAAGCGGTGTTGTTCTGACATGGAGGAGACACAGAGAAACAGGAACTGTCGATGACATGCCTCGTTCAGGCCGCCCAAGGGTTACTACTGCAGTGGATGACCACTACCTACGGATTATGGCTCGGAGGAACCCTTGCAGCAACACCACCAAGTTGAATAATGCTTTCCGTGCAGCCACAGGACGTCGTGTTACGTCTCAAACTGTGCTCAATAGGCTGCATGATGCGCAACTTCACTCCCGACGTCCATGGCGAGGTCCATCTTTGCAACCACGACGCCATGCAGCGCGGTACAGATCGGCCCAACAACATACCGAACGGATTGGTCAAGATTGCCATCAAGTTCTCTTCACCGATGAGTGTCGCATATGCCTTCAACCTGACAATCGTCGGAGACCTGTTTGAAGCTAACCCGGTCAGGATGAACGCCTTAGACACACTGTCCAGCCAGTGCAGCAAGGTGGAGGTTCCCTGCTGTTTTGGGTTGGACTTATGTGGGGCTGACATACGCCACTGGTGGTCATGGAATGGGCCGTAACAGCTGTACGATACGTGAATGCCATCCTCCGACCGATAGTGCAACCATACCGGCAGAATATTGGCGAGGCATTCGTCTTCATGGACGACAATTCGCACCCCATCGTGCACATCTTGTGAATGTCTTCCTTTGGGATAACGACATCGCTCGACTAGAGCGGCCGGCATGTTCTCCAGAGATGAACCCGACATTAATTGCTGCTACATTAGTGAGAACTCAAACAATGACCACCCAAGATAGAACAAAGTTAGAAAAGACGAACAGGCGCGCTCTGCTGAGCTCTGATTATCGCCTAGCAAAAATGCCTGCTTTGCCGGTGCTGCGGACGTGCTGCAAGTACACGATCTGGCGTACTGGAAGCGATGGCTGGTTGCTTCGACGTCCCGTCGTGGTGATGATAATGTCGCGAGTATAACCCAAAACAAATTATCCTGGCCTGGTTGTTCCAGACTAAAGACTTCCTAGCAATACAAATGCGCCTCTGAGGGAGACGAAGAAGGCTCGCCACACAATCACTGACGGTACAGTGATTGATTTTAACAAGCGAAGTCACCCAGTAACTCCGATACAGTCAACATTAACCAAAACTGCTCAACACAGACAACATAGGCCTCTTGTACACAGAACACTCAATTCCCAACTGTACTCGGAAAGTTACGTTCAAGTCGAAACTTCAACAACTTCGTCAAACAGTTACAATTAAATAAAAGTATATTAGACAGCCAATGGAAGGCAGGCTGACCCGCGCAGCGAGAGCTCAGTCTTGTAACCTACTTCGACCGAAAGGCGAGAGCTGACTCCCCACAAGAGCACCCGTACAAACCGAACACAGAACATTCCCACCCCCACGACAGTGGCCGTGGTTAACCGTTCCAATCAGCAACTCGAAAACCGGCGGAAAATTCCACTCTACTGCCGGAGCACTACCATTCCACCAATGGAGATTCTTGGCGCCAATTTCTGCGCCGATTTTGCTACGTCACGGAGCTATGCCCTGACCAAGCCAATCACAGTTACGATTTTGCAGAAAGCGCGGGAATTTGCCCGCCAAAACTGCCTGGGTACACAAGTCATTCCCACGCCCCGCTGGTAGCCCGCCAGAAAGTGTTTTCGCTAAGTTTCTGCGAAGTAACGGGACCTCTAGCCCAGCCGATACTTCAGGCCCCTCCGAGCGTGTCTCCTCCGCTATTCTACCATGTCGGCGTTTGGAAAGCATTCACTCGACTCCCTCACATCCGTCGGCTTACCCTTTCAATATTAGCAGTGCCCGCCTGTCACCGGACCACCCGGGTGACGAGAGACGCTGCGTGGGAAATCCGCGTGTGAAGGAATAACAACTTTACACCGCATGCAATTGGAGAGGAAAATCGTAAGACAGAAATATGTGAGGGGGCTCATGCCACCTCTCAAATTACTTCCTTCAGGATAACGACATCGCTGGACTAGAGTGGCCGGCATGTTCTCCAGAGATGAACCCTATCGAACTTGCCTGGGATAGGGCTGTTTGTGGACGACGTGACCCACCAATCACTCTGAGGGATCTACGCCAAATGGCAGTTGAGGAGTTGGACAATCTGTTCGAACAGTGCCTTGATGAACTTGTGGATAGTATGGCACGACGAATATAGGCATGAGGACGTACTACCGGGTATTAGAGTTACCGGTCTGTACAGCAATGTGGACCACCACCTCTGAAGGTCTCGCTGTATGGTGGTACAACATGCAATGTGTGGTTTTCATGAGCAATAAAAAAGGGTGGAAATGATGTTTATGTTAATCTCTATTCCAATTTTCTGTACAGCTTCCGTAACTCTTGGAACCGAGGTGATGCAAAACTTTTTTTTTGATGCATGTATATATAGGTTGAGAGCTGGTAAGGCTGTTGCAGGATAGATTAGGCTGAGAAATAATTTTAAGAAAAAAATCGATGCTTGCGCCGTTTCCAAGTTAATTAGCATTGAAGTTGCCGATCAGGTTGTTGCGCGCGCAAATTCAGCAACCCGTGTCAGTTGTTCTTGTAGTGTAGATGATAGCACAAGAGACTGCTCAGTTTTTGGCTCGGCTTCGATCCTTCCTATCGCCTCATGTCCAATTTTTTATTTCTCTCTTGCTCAGTCTCTGGCGGGCAGCTTGAACTAGCTCGCGCAACGGTCTGAGTGGCTAACTTCAATGCCAATTAATTCGGAAACGGTGCAAGGTACCAAATGTTTTTCATAACAATTATTTCTCGGTAAAACCTACCCTAAAATACCCTTGCAAGCTTTTCAGACTGTTTTTGACCGCCCTGTATATACAGGATGTTTCACAATTCCTGTTAGAGGCTCATAGAAGTTGTAGAGAGAACTTAGTAAATGAAGTTTTCATGAGAAGCCCATGTCCTACCATTTGGATATAAAAGTAATATGTTCACTTTCAACTCGCGCCACCGTCAGTTCCTTTTGTTGATATGACGTCATAGCAACGGCTACGAGAAAATGGTGCGTTCACAACAAGAATGGTTGACTGTGGTGCTCGACTGCGCTCTCGACTTTGCAGAGGACGCCCTTCGTCACGTAGATGAGAACCCTACTACAAGTACTTTTCATGCCATGTTCTCCTACAGCATACAGGTCAGAGCTCGTTGTCTCCATTTTGTGCGAGCTGTAAAGCGCAAGATTTGAAAGTGATCCGATGTTCAAACTTATTTTGCATCCACATGGAATATTTACGGACATGGGTTCCTTTACAAAATTTTATCTACTAAGTCCCCTTGTAAAACCGTAGAGGGCTGCAATAGGAATTCAAAAATGGCTCTGAGCACTATGGGACTTAACATTTGAGGTCATGAGTCTCCTAGAACTTAGAACTACTTAAACCTAACTAACCTAAGGACATAACACACTTCCATGCCCGAGGCAGGATTCGAACCTGCGACCGTAGCGGTCGCGCGGTTCCAGACTGAAGCGCCTAGAACCTCTCGGTGACACCTGCCAGCCAATAGGAATTATGAAACACCTGTAGATATACAGGTTGAGTCGTAAATTAGGAAAAATATTTAATAAATAGTGTCACACATTTGGATACAAACATCAAATCGTTTTACCAATGTTTGTATGTCATTAAATGGCAATTCAATTGAATGTTATAACATTGAGAAACGTGTAACGAGCTTTTGAGTATTTCTGCGTGCCGACATATGCCAAAACGAAGGGTCAGCATCACCGCACAACATGCGAGTGTTGTAGGTAGTCGACGTCGGCGACTAGAAGGCGCGGCATGCGGTGTCCAACGACGGTCTGCCTGGCAACGCGAGCAATGAGAGTGTCTAGGCGGTATCATGTATCGTGGATAGTTGGCGTAGGGAAAGGAGAGGGAGGAGGAACTGTGTATGCATGTTTCATTATTTGGTTTCTGTGTCCTGAATTTTTCAAGGGATGAGTACGAGGACTCAGAATACGAAATACGACTACTCAGTTATGCCTGAGTTAATCCAAAGGAATACAGTACAGCTGTATAAATTTAAACTAACATAAAAGACATGACCAGAAGCTGCAGTGGCGTATCATAAGTGCTGTTCGAAATGACGGGCATGGTCTGTGCGGTATTGCACTTTTTATTCTGCGTCGAAGGTTGTTGACATCAACAATCCCTCCTTCATAAATCATACATTTAACAAAAATAAATCCAGTGGATTAAGGTCTGACGATCTAGATGGTCATCCCAAAGACCTTCACGACCAACCCATTTAGAAAGTAAAAAATTGTCCAGGTTGCGACACACTGTGCCGCTGAAGTGTGCGGGGGCTCCATCACGCATGTACCACAGGTTCATACGAGAGGCTAAACTAACGTCTTCCAATAATGCCGCTAATTCAGTATCTAGGAAGCACAGATATCGCTCTCCTTTCAGCCTTGGTAGTAGCAAGTGTGGCCTTGTGCAATGCTTATCGATAATACCAAACCAGGTATTGACACCACATCGTCGCTAGTAGCCTCGTTCCATTGTGCTCTGGGGGTTTTCTTCTGCCCACTCGTGCCAGTTATGCGAATTCATTATACCCCCTTCGTGAAATAAGTATCGTCGGTGAACAGTATTGTTCGTGAAAAATGCTAGTCATGCCTTTCGGTTTGCGGAGGTCCGTCCTCTGCTGGTAGTCTAACGGCGACAAAGCCTGTACCTTGTACGTGGGAAAGGAGTGATAATGGTTTATATGCAGTAGTCGCGTAGCAGCAGAGTGTGACGTTCTGATCGCAGTGGCGAGAGACCTGGCACTTATTCTTCGGCCCTCCACAAATTCTCTTCGTCGGCAGCGCTGTACGTCGACGGCCGGCCGCGGCAATAAATCTTGGAGGTGCTACACATGCACCATAGTCCTTCGAGCGCCTATCCACCGAGTAAAATGTTTTCTCGTGGAAGGCGCAGGTTAGGAAACCTCTCTTGCAACGTCAGTTCTTCCATCGTCAAGCCCATAGGTGAGGTAGACATCGGCATATTCCTCGTTCGCGAAACGTGCCGTAGTCGGAGCACTGCAACGCGTCCATTTGCAGCTGTCGGCGCAGTGAGTATCGGACATAGCGAACAGCACAATACTGTTGTACACACATCATGCACGCCGTGGTTTTCCTTCCGTCAATGACCGACTTCACCGTTAATAGGACAGACGTCACCTGAAATGAGACTGCTCGCTCTGTCACCGCCGCCAACGTGTAGTTCATAAGTTCTGCTACAGGCTAATTATTGAACTATATGGAAAAAAACGTAAATTGGGTTAGATAGAGCAACAATCAGTCCTTTAATATGACACTTACAGACACAACGCAGATCAGATTTTGGCCTGTGTCAGGTCATTATCAATGCTAAAACAAATACGAGAGTATATATTACAATGTGATCTACAAAAGTTATAAGTCCATCACATCGTTGTCTTTTAATGTTAACATTACATACCAGTGCGGAATTGTAGCAGTTGTTCGTGTTCAAGTGAATGCTTACACAGTTCAACCAATTATCTGTTGGTTTCACAGTACACATCGGTTTTGCGTATGGCGCCCTCTATGAGCTGCGCCTGAAGTTTATAGTTTTGACGACATTTTTTGTAATACGTATGTTGTATAGTAACTAAGTAGTAACATGTAATTATTATGAGTAAAACTATGTAAAATTACAATTCTTACTTTTTCTCATGTCTGTAATGTGCTAGATGTTTAAAATTACTATAGCACATAAAAGTAACAGTTTACGCCTCATGGCCCAAAAATTAATTACAAAACTGATATGGCTACGTAAAGTACGTTATAGGAGGTATTGCATATTTTGTCGTGTTGGGACCTGTCTTAACTTAATTAGTTGTTACTTGACAAAAGATATAACGTGAACTTTATTTACAAAATGCACTTTGTTGGCGCTAGTAGCGCTTGTAAGCTTCATTTCAACATGTTGCACTTAGTGACCGAGAAATAAGAACAATATGATAAAGTGTGATCTTTTGAACACTTATTTTGAAAAATGACAGTTTTACTTATTAATTGTTGCTAATAGTTACCCTCATGAGTTTGTGTGTTATTGTAATGCAATAAGTTATGTAAATATGGTGTTATGAAAGTGGTACTCGTTTAGAACTTATGCAAGTGGCTGCTACATAATGGCGTGAGGTTGCGACTGATCTTTACTCGTCAAAGTTCTGGTCAGCCCTCCGTCGCCTTACCGGAACTAAACCTACCCCCTATTATCCTCTTCTCCACGATGATCACCCCTTCCCTGACACCCTTAGTAAGGCCAATCACTTTGCCTCCTACCTCTCTGATGTGTTTTCCCCCCCGGATGTCCGCGATCGAACTGACACCTCTGTCCCTCCCCTAGCACCTGGTTTCCAGTACTTGGACAACATTGCACACACAGAACTCAATGCCCCTATCACTACACAGGATCTCATTGCTACACTCCGCACAAAACGCAACACCGCTCCTGGTCACGATCGTGTCACCTACCGTCAGCCGCCCGGTGTGGCCGTGCGGTTCTAAGCGCTTCAGTTTGGAACCGCGTGACTGCTACGGGCGCAGGTTCGAATCCTGCCTCGGGCATGGATGTGTGTGGTGTCATTAGGTTAGTTAGGTTTAAGTAATTCTAAGTTCTAGGGGACTGATGACCTCAGATGTTAAGTCCCATAGTGCTCAGAGCCATTTGACCCATTTTTGAACCTACCGTCACCTTCGTGAAGCTCAGGTCTCTTTCCTCTCCATCCTGGCCAGGCTCTACAATGTAGTCCTGTCCACCAGTTACTACCCCGACCTGTGGAAAACCTCCCGTATCCTGATGTTCCTTAAACCTGGCAAACCGCCGTCCGCCGTCTCCTCCTACTGTCCCATCAGCCATACCTCGGTCTTCAGCAAGGTCCTGGAATCTATCCTCACCCGACGCATCCACCAGCATCTCCGCCAGCACCGCCTCCTTCCCCTTACCCAGTGTGGCTTTCGGCCGTCCTTCTCTTCTGACGACCTTCTCCTTCACCTCACTCATCTCCTTTCCGAACAGCTTAATTCCCGTCGCTCCGCAATCTTCCTCTCCCTGGACCTCGAACGTGCTTATGACCGCATATGGCATTCTGGTCTCCTCTTCAAGCTCCAAACCTTCGCCCTTCCCATTAACTACGTCCGTCTGATCGGCTCCTTTCTCTCCCACCGTCCTTCCTACATCACCATCCATAGCACGGATTCCTACACCTTTTCTCCCTCCGCTGGTGTGCCCCGAGGCTCTGTCCTCTCCCCCCTTCTGTACCTTTTGTATACGGTGGGCATGCCGCCGTCGTCACCCCCCGTCCACCTTCTCCAGTTTGCCAATGACACCGCCTTCCTTGTCCTTGCCCCCACCCTGCAGCGCTCCCAACACCTCCTCCAATCCCATCTTCACCGGTTCACCGCTTGGTGCAACCAGTGGTTGCTCAAGGTCAATCCCTCCAAAACCCAGGCGATCATTGTAGGCAAAACCACCCCTTCCTTCCGCCTCCTTGATTTCTATCTCACCGTCTATGGCCGTCCTATCGCCCTCACCCCCACCCTCAAGTACCTTGGCGTCACCCTCGACCGTCGCCTCTCCTGGACCCCCCATCTCTGGACAATCCAAGCCAAGGCACGCTCCTGACTCCGTCTCCTCAAGCTCCTTTCCGGCCGTACGTGGGGTCTGGACCCCTCCACCATCCTCCACACCTATAAATCCCTCATCTGCCCTATCCTTTGTTACGCCCATCTGGCCTGTATCTCCGCCCCCCCCCCTACCTTTTATAAATCCCTTCAAATCCTTGAATGCCATGCTCTCCACCTCACCTATCGCATCCGTCTCCCTTCCCCCACGCAGATCCTGTACGATCTCATTCCGTTCCCCCACTACCTCCTTTTTCTTGAAAGGATACAGATCCTGTACACCTCCCGCAAACTCGATCCTCCTCACCTGCTTGTCTCGCCCATCCTCTCCCACCCCTGCCCGCTGCCACACCTGTATTCCCACGTCCCACCCGGTCTCCATCTCTCCACCCTCCTTACCCTCTCCCAAGGTGGCTTCCGCCAGCTCCCCCTCCCTGATAATGTCCTCCTCCCCTCCATTTACCCCTCCTATCAACTTTGATCCTTCCCGCCCCCACTTCCTGTGTCCTTTCCCTTAGGCACCCTCCCTCCCGTCTCTTTCCTTTTCCCCCGTCCTCTCCCTCCACCCCTCTTCCCCCGGGCTTCCCCTCCCCCTTCCTCCCTTCCCCCTCTCTCCCCTGCCCATGGCATCTGCTCTCCCCTCTCCCTCTCCCACCCCCCCCTCCTCCTCTCTTGGCAGGTCCCCAGACTCGTACACGCTGGAGATCAACGCCTCGTGTTCTGTGTGTGCTGTCGTTTTGTGCTTAAGTGGTTCAGTGTTATTCATTTTGTGCACATATGTTCACGTGTGACAATTTTCGTCTATTTATGTGTCCAAGTGTCTGAACAAATTTTATCTTGGACTCTACGCCTATGAACGGCACCATGTATTTTAAAAAGTATTTATCTCCGTTTATATGTCCACCATATTTTTATCTCACATTGCCTTCATTTGTATCTTTTGTGTTTCTCTGAGGCCAAAGAGCGGCGTAGTATGCTGCTGCTGGCCTGCCTGTCAACAGGTTTAAAAATAACAATAAAGAAAAAAGAAAAAAAGACTGATCTTTGAGACCCCCTGGGTCGAATTTTTCACTGCTTTCAAGTAAATTATTTACAAACTACGGCGTGCACACAATATTCAACATCTAAACGTCACTACAGATATTCGTATTTAGGCTATGACATGTTCGATATGCCTACTATCATTGGCGATGATGTGGTGCAGACGAATAGCGAAATTCTGCATGACCCGCTGAACTGTCGGAACATCGATGTTGTCGATGACCTGCTGAATGGCTGTTTCCAGCTTAGCAATGGTTTTGGGGTTATTGCTGTACAACTTGTCTTTAACATAGCCCCACAAAAAGGAATCGTATGTATCCAGATCCAGAGAATATGGAGGTAAATCGAGGCCCATGCCAGTGGCCTCTGGGGTCTCCAAAATGCTCCTCCAAGACCTTACTCTCCTGCTTCGATGGATTGGAGCTCCGTCTTGCATGAATCACATCCTGTGGAAATGAGAGTCACTTTGGGTAATGGGGTTGAAATCATCTTCCAAAACTTCGGTAGTCACGTGCCATCAGGATATACTGCACTGATTATTCCGTGACCGGACAATGCACACCATACAGTCACTGGTTGAGGGCGAAGAGACTTCTCGATCGTGAGGTGCAGATTCTCATTCCCTCAAATGTGCCAGTTTTGCTTACTGAGGAACCTATGAAGATGAAAGTGGGCTTCGTCGCTAAACCAAACCATACAGCGCATCAAGTTCCATCATGCCCCGTGGCCAACCGTGCATTTTGAACCTCCTAAACCAAAACCGTTGAGAAGTTACGTCGATTTTATTTCATATAGTTCAGTGATTGTGACCCTGTACAATTTCACATACACTCCGATAGGATTTGTTCGCCCGCATCTCGTGGTCGTGCGGTAGCGTTCTCGCTTCCCACGCCCGGGTTCCCGGGTTCGATTCCCGGCGGGGTCAGGGATTTTCTCTGCCCCGTGATGGCTGGGTGTTGTGTGCTGTCCTTAGGTTAGTTAGGTTTAAGTAGTTCTAAGTTCTAGGGGACTGATGACCATAGATGTTAAGTCCCATAGTGCTCAGAGCCATTTGAACCATTTAGGATTTGTTCTTTTTGAGTATCTTTCAAACCCTGGCAGATACAAATCAGCTCATTGGTGTGTCGTGTGTTGCATTTGTGAGTGAATAACATGACATGATCGTGGGGTCTGGCGGTTTCTCATTAAATGGTTAACTGCTCTTTTGTTTTATGTACTCAATCATCGAGAAGACCAAAAGTTACAAAGGTCTGTCACTTGTACATAGCAGCATGAGGTCCTCGGAATATTTTTCCTCGTTTGCGACTCACCCTGAATATATATTTATCGAACATGTAACAAACTAACAGGACAGACATTAAGATCTTGCTAAGTATGGCAATGTGGCAGTACCAAACCAGTTTTTTAAATACCTCGCTATGGTTATCATGGCAGCAGAGGATGTCTAACATATATCGATTCATTAGGAAATTAGTGACATATTTTCGGCTTTACAGGAGAGGAAATGGTAGTATGGCATTTTTGGCAGGGAGACAAAGTCTGCGGTATTCGGCCGCCTGGTGCAAATCAATCCATCTGACGCCATTCGGCGACTTGCGTGTCGATGATGAGATCAAATAATCAGGCAACGCAAACACCAAGTCCCCGAGCAGAGAAAACCTCCGAGCCATCCGTTGATCGAACTCGGGACCCATCTAGAGGCAGCAATGCTCACCACTCAGTCACCACCTAAACCACGAGCTATGGACTGCCTACGCAGAAAATATGAGTGTATTACCCTATTGGAATATTAGTTCAAGAAGTCAGTTTCGTGCATCAGCTTCTGCGGGGTAGCCCTCAGCGTGACTAATTTTCTGGTCGAAGGCATTCTCTGGATTTTTCCGGAGGTTAATGTTTTGAACCATGTCAACGATAGGCCATCATTTACGGAATGAACGATTTTTCTTAAGCCACATACAGTGGATCTTCAGGAAGTAAAATCGCTTTTAGATTGAGCTCCGAAGCTTTTATGAAAAATAAGGCGGTCCATAGGAGTGTAAACACTCTTCTAAAACAAAAACAAGGGGTAAACATTAATTCAGAGAGAAGTAGTGTGAGGTGGGAGGCAATGTTACTAATATAGATTCCATGTTAGAAGCCGCCGTCTTCGATACAATACCGCAGATCTGACCACTGGATCCGACATTTACATACTGCGTCTCACAGAATGAAAAAAAGTACGCCTTCTACCTTCCACTAGGATTAATGGTTCACCTTCCGTTACGAATCCGTAGCCAATCATAGATGAGATATAGCTGCAGACGATTGACAGTTGCCTCAGTAACAGGTCTTCCTGTTGGGTTTGCCCTTCTTGAATTCGCTGCATTTCTCTGTTAAGTGCAATGTCCTCAAATGACGATTCGTCACCATAATTTACACTAGAGTATTTAGAAAAGTTTCCACTGACTTATTTATAAACCAGAAAACTCTGTCTAAAGGACACTGTGAATTTGAGGCACTACCTGAAGTTAGTTACCATGTATACCACCACAATCAGCTAAAATATTTATTTTGCTGCAATATGTTTCGACAACATGTCATTGTTGTGGACATGTGGAACAAACTATGTAAAATTTTAAAATTTACTAGATGATGACAAATTGGCATAGCTAAAGAGTGGTCCGTAGGCGTGGAATCAACCTTCTAATAGAAAAGCTAGTGGTTGAACAGAAATGTAAAGTCGAGTAGTATGACATCGGGAAAATCTGTGAGGTTATATTACCAATATGGCGACAATTATACCCGTGGAAGCTGCCATGTTGTATGCTACTCGTAATTTTCAAATGAAAGGGCGTTATTCGATACATCAGGCACATAGAGAATTACACAAGAAAAGCAGTGGTGTTTGTCATTTGAGCATAATTTTATCTACTCTTAAGCTATGTCGCATTTTGTTCAGAACAAGGCAAATTCTAATGATATCTCGTAAGGGGTACATGATATTATCGGCGTATTAATGTTGTTGTCCGCTTTACCCATTCCTTACACTTTTACCGACAACTGTACTAGTATGTGAGCATTTGCATCAACAGTCCACTCGCTGAGGCGTGCAAAGTTTCTGATATTCCCCACTTACACCACTGCCTTCAAAAATCCCTTAGGATAGAAGGCTAATGGGATTCAGCCCGGAGAACATGGCGGCCATTCCGCAAGACCTCTACGACCTAGCTATCTTCGTGGATAGGCCCAAGGTTCTTACTGAGGTGGGACACCGTCGTGCAGAAAAAAAGTTGCGACAGCAAGGGAGGCAACAAAGCTGCAGACAACCTTGACTGAAGAAGCGCCCGAAAAAACGAGAACCCCATATTCTACACCGAATAATCACTTTTTAAGCGCCAAGTTCCGTCGATCGATCCACCCAGTGAGGGTCGACTACTGATCATACCCGTGATTACCTCTCTGTTCACAAAGTAAACAACCTACACCGTAAACAGTACGTCATAGGGGAAACAAGAGTTGTTGTCCAGCTTGCGTGTCACTTATTCTGTTGGATGAATCAGACTTTCTGGATCGTCCTCGGTGGGATGTTGTGACATTTGTTTTTTGTAAGACTACACTCTTACTAAACGATGCCGGAAAAGCGGTTGATGTTGCCTCATCTATAGCCATTATCGATCGTCCAACTTTTGGCTTCTCGCGAATTTCGCGAGACCTTTGTGGACAATGGATAGTCTGTATGGGTCTCGTTGGTTGAAATCCTCTGCAACTACGCGGGTGTTTCTCTCTCCTGACAACGGGATGATTCCAATGCGTTCGACTCAATGCCATCAGCTTTCACGTCACCGGTAAAGAAGAAACTTCAGCCATAACTCGAGCATAAATCAAGCTGTGCTCAGATGAAGGTACCATTGTTTTTCCCGTGTAACTCTCCATTTGTTTGATACGCCAAATGATCCCCTATTTCCATTTCAAAATTACGAGATGCATCCAATATGAGGGCTTGCATATGGGCTCAGTTTTGCTAACATAACCTCTCCCATATCATACTACTTAACTTTAAATTTCTGTTTTCCCATCTGCTTTTTTGTTAGAAGGATGATTTCACACATCCAACGAGCAGGTTGCACAATCCAAGTTGGCGCACTGCGAAACTGATGCTCACGTGTGTGAAACGCAATAATTAGTTTCTTACGTGTAATTGGTGCTGTCGTCTCTCTTTGCTTAACTGGAAGTCTAGGGGGCAGTCTATTTCTGCTTTAGTGTTTCTAGTCTTTTTTCTTTTGAGTCGTCAGTCTTCTAACAGGTCTGTTGCGGCGCTCCACGAATTCTATTTCTGCTCTAACTTCTTCATGTCAGAGTAGGACCTGCAACCTATATCCTCAATTACTTGTTGGATGTATTCAAATCTCAGTCTTTCCCTGCAGATATTACGCTCTGCAGATCCCTCTAGTACCATGTCCTGTCATCCTGTCTCTTTTTCTTCTTAGTATTTTCCGTATGTTCCTTCCTTCGCCGATTCTGCGGAGAACCTCCACATTCATTATCATTTTCAGTGTTCTTCTGTAGCACCACATCCCTAATGCTTTAATTGTCTCCTGTTCCGGTTTTCCCGCTCCCCATGATTCACTACCATGAAATTCTGTGCTCCAAAAGTACATTCTCAGAAATTTCTTCCTCAAATTAAAGCCAGTATTTAATGCCAGCAGTTTTCTAGCCAGGAATGGACTCTTTGCCTGTAGTAGTTTGCTTTTTTGTCGTTCTTATTTTGTCCGTCATGGATAATTTTGCTTTCAGGGTTGCAGAATCCCTTTACTTCGTGTGCTTCGTTATTCCCAATTGTGATGTTAAGATTCTTGCTATTCTCATTCCTGCGACACCTCATTACCTTTGTCTTTTTCCGGTCTGCTCTCAATCCACATTCTGTACTCATTACACTGGTCATTCCATCCAACAGATCCCGTTTTTCTTCTTCACGTTCACGAGGATAGCAATGTGATCAGCAAATCTTACTGTTGATATCCTTTCGCCCTGATTTCTAATCCCACTCTTAATCTTTATTGACTTCTATTTCATTTCAAACCGTGTCCACTGCGACGAGTGTTGCAAACCCAACATGTGATGTGAAATGGAACAACAAGAACATGCTGTACAGCCGAGCCCTCCAATTTGTGTATTTACTGAAGCCCTATTTCCAGTAAGAAAGGAAAAAGGTGTGTCCTTATTTCGTTTTTCTCAGTTTGTAAAGAGGACTGCAAGAGCTTTGAAAGTAAGGCTCAGACGCCAAGAAATAAGCAGCCGAAGAAAAAGTTTGTGACACCTTCGAGCGATTTTCAGAAAGAAGCCATTCGTTTTAATTCTACAAGACAAGGGGACATTCCACATTATCGAAACTGCTCATATCGCTTCAGAATGACGATCTTTTTACAGGAGGCTAATTTTCATTGCGTAAAGTGCTTAAAGATGTACCCTTCAGCTCTTCAGTTATTAAGGGGCGTAAAATATAAAAGAAAGGACAGATGCTTCATGGCAGGGCAGATTTCTGTGTAGGATCTCGGAAGTAACATCTGAAAGTTCAGTGTGGCTAAATGAAGCCTGGGTTAATGTCAGTCATTCACTGAGTAAAAATTGCAATGGTGGAATCCATGAGGGCAAAACGGCGATTTTTATTTTACATGCAAGTATGTTGGAGAGCTTTGTGCTGAATCGCCTGTTAATGTTTCGTTCGAAAAAGACAGGCTATTACCATGAAGAGATGAATAGTGTAATTTTTCCAGTAGTGGTTAGAATATTGCTAATGACAAATTTCACAAGGCCCTTGGCCATTGCTACGGGAAATGTCCCATATCTTTTAGCTGTTCATGATAAAACAGCAACTTCGGCAACAAGCAAAGACGAAATTATTCATTGGTGACAAGGCGAGACTCGGATGTCTGAGTAGATTTGAAGAAGGCTCAGATCTTCGAAATTGTGTCACAAAAGAAACCACAATATACAAACTTTATTAAGCATATAAATACGACCTGCGTGTTCTCGCGATTTTTGAGTACGTGAGCAGTACCGACCGGGTACGGTGCGCCATGAGGCACATACATCAATATTGCCATCTGGCCGCGTAAACTGTCAGTACTAATAATTCGCTTCACAGGAAACAGTTTCGTCAGTACGTCATCATATGGCAGACTATAGAATTTTAAAATGTTCTACTCTATATGTCCATATTGTCGAAATTTATTGCAGCACAATAACTATTTTAGCAGGTTTTTGTGATATACATAAGAACATATTTCAGAAAGTACTTCATGTTCCCAGAATACTCTCGTGTTTTCTGGCTTACCTCGTACGTCAGGAGATTTCCTCTTATTTCAGTAGAAACTTTCTTGAACACTCGAACGTAAGTTATGATGGCAGAAGGTCAGACGAAGACACTGGACATAGCAGAGAAATGTGATGAATTCACGTGGGCAAACACAGTGGGAAGACGAGTGACTGAGACAACCATCAGCCAGTCTGTAACCGTTTCTCATCTCTGATTGGCTGATATACCAAAATGTTAAAGAATTTATGGAGTTGTTCTGAACTCGTAATCTTGAGGTCACTCGTAAACCCTCGCGGGAGGTAGAAAGTGGATTTTTGTATCCTGTGAGGTGCGGTACGGAGGTGGTCGAATCCATGGTTCTTCTGAATACAATCGGAAAGCTACACGATCAAAATCAGTGATGCAGAAATGACTATTTAGAACGAGACATTTGACCCCCATCTAGACAATGGCACTAGCAAGCTGCTAAGCGTCCACCAAGCGATGTTTCCTTTAACGATAGTGGCGTGATTACGCCGCTTAGTGAAATCGTGAGAATCGCATCTCACATGGACCACCCAGACGATGCTGTGACCACTGCATAGACGATCACTTCATAAATCCACAAATTAAGGGCAAATCTACGAAATATGCTTAATACTTCATTGTTCCTATACATACAAAGAGACTCGCTCTCACCATTCCACACTCACAGTCAGGTTCAAATGGTTCAAATGGCTCTGAGCACTATGGGACTTAACTTCTAAGGTCATCAGTCCCCTGGAACTTAGAACTATTTAAACCTAACTAACCTAAGGACATCACACACATCCATGCCCGAGGCAGGATTCGAACCTGCGACCGTAGCGGTCGCGCGGTTCCGGACTGTAGCGCCTTTAACCGCTCGGCCACATCGGCCGGCCACAGTCAGGAGTACAGCTATTGTTGCCATTTTAAAAATGGCTCTGAGCACTATGGGACTTAACATCTGAGGTCATCAGTTCCCTAGAACTTAGAACTACTTAAACTTAACTAACCTAAGGACATCACACATCCATGCCCGAGGCAGGATTCGAACCTGCGACCGTAGCGGTCGCGTGGTTCCAAACTGAAGCGCCTAGAACCGCTCGGCCACACCGGCCGCCGCCATTTTAAAAACATGGTACTTGGCTCTTGGGATACATATGACCTTGTTGATTTTTGCCTTTGAGGCCTTTTGATGCGGCCCGTCTGAGCGTGTTAGTGTCCAGTCGGACATCTACTTGTTGTTCATAGTAGTCAAGTGCGAACGAGGTGCAAATTGCAATGCATACCAGTATATTAGATTTATTGTTGTCTGCGGCACCTAAAATATTTGTCATTTCACCTTCCATCGACGTGGTGTTCTTTATCGCTGGAAACACATGGACAGAGCTAGTCGCATTTATGCATGCGTTAATCACTATTTGTTAGTACACGATCACGCACTCGGTACGGAGAAAGAAAAGCGCTGGCATCTGGCAGCATTTATGCCGGTTTTCAAGCGCGGGGAGTGAAAGATGCTGATTGAAAAGTCATTGCCACCTGCAACTGAGGTAACACGGAGACGTTGCCACAGCAACATCAACTAAATCGTGTTACGTGATTAATTGTCGCAGCTGTGGAAAGCAGTTGAGGAAACCACACTTTAACTGTGAGGTAACTTCTTTTGTCGCACAGAAAACAGTTTGCAACGGCCAATATTCAATTTCAGCTCTTACAGAATACTAACGAACCCGGCAATGCTTCGCAGTTACTAAGTACGTATGGGAATTGGACATCTGTCCTGACGTCCAGTTTCCCTTGTACCCGAACCCCGCAATGCTTCGCAGTTTCTAAATATGTATGGAAATTGGATATCTATCCTAACATCCTAATTTCCTTTTATCCCTATTTTTCTGTCCATCTCCTCCTATCGCGCTCTTTGTCCATCTCCTCCTCCTCTCCCTCTCTATCCATCCCCTCCGTCCTTCTCCCTCCATTCTGTCCATCTCCTCCTTCTCCCTCTCTATGTCTATTTCCTCTCCCCTCCTCTCGTCTGTCTCGTCTTCCCGCCTCTCTCTGACCTTGAACCTTGTTTATTGTTACTGTACATTCATATTCCTCGGTGGTATTTTAATCATAAGCCAATAAGTCAAAACACGAATTTCCTGTTTTCTGCGAAGTCTGACTGCTAGGAACAAAACAAAACTTAAAAAGAGAATACATACGGGAGAAACAATCTGTCAAATGGCTTAGATGCTCCGCTATCACAGTTAAAACTGACTGTGAGAAAGAAAACCAGAGCACACGTTTTCACGGCAGAGAACAGCACAACAGGATCCTTCTCACAATCGGGTTTTAACAGTAAAACTGTACAGTGTTGTTTACGCAAATATATAGCCTATGGGCGTCTGAAGGTTTGTTAAGTACAGAGTAAAAATTTGAAGAAAGGCGGTCACGAACTGTTCGAGATTTTTGCTAACAGTGCTTCCCTATCATTATTACAAATATATGTTCATATGTTATATAGATGTCTATCCGAACGTTTATTAACACTCGCATGGTATCAGCTCTGGAAAAACATATTGTATGCGTGGGGTCTTCTTCGACCCCAAAGTGATCCAAGCAACTTTATGGTGATAAAATTTGAAATATGTCCACAAAGTAATTACAATTTATTGGGAAACATATGCATGGTGTTGATATTACGACTCCATAGTTTCTTAATACAATTAAGTTACATATCATCATCATCATCAGCCAATTCAATCATTAAATGATGTGGCCTCTTCGAGTCGTGGATTCAGGTAGGCTTTCAGCAGTCTTCTCCAAGTGGGACGGTCTTGGGCAGTTCTCTGCCAGGTGTTACCAGCGATCTTCTTGATGTCTTTGTCCCATCTGTCTGGTGGTCTTCCTCTAGGCCTCCGATGCTCTCTCGGACTCCACTCCAGTACTAGCTTCGTCCATCTGTTGTCTTTTCTTCTTGCGACGTGGCCAGCCCACTGCCATTTCAAGGAACCTACTGTCTCTAAGATGTCATTAACCTTCGTCACAGACCGGATGTCATCTGCCTTTTTCCTGTCCTTTCTTGTATAGCCCAGCATTGATCTCTCCATGGCTCTCTGTGCTGTCCTAAATTTCCCTTTTGTAAATGAGTTCAGTGTCCATGTCTCGCAGCCATACGTCATCACAGGAAGAATGCATTGATCAAATACTGCTTTCTTCAAATTTACTGGTATTTTTGACCTGAATACTTTTGAATTCTTCCCAAATGCTTGCTAGCCAAGCTTGATGCGTCGATAGATTTCTGGCCTTATGTCTCCCTTCATATTTATAATCTGGCCAAGGTAGACATATTCACTGACCTCTTCTAGTAGACTGTCCTTGACTTTCACATCTCCAGCTGGGACCCATTTGTTGGACATTACTTTTGTTTTGGAAAGGTTCATGTTCAAGCCAACCAGCTGACATTCCGATGCAAGACCTGTAACTAAGTTTTGGAGCCCTGCGAAGTCTTTGGCCAGTAAGGCAATATCATCAGCAAATCTCTAGTTGGTAAGCCTTCTTCCATTAACTCTAATTCCCTTACCTTCTCAGCTCAGCTTTGACATAGTTACATATAGGTTTTAATTATTTACTACATTTGTTTGAAATATGAAAGCATGTTTTGTTTAGTTTATTTAGTTCCAAAAATTATTTTAACACAAAATATTCATAACCCACACACTATGTAACAACACTGTAATTTACTATTATTATGTGTAATATCACTTACTTGTGACACCCATCACATTGTTGATTCACTTTCTTATCCTTTGACCTTGGACAGGAATCACAGCGTTTTCTTTTCAAATTTGGAACATGGGCTTCCTAGTTAACGTGTTGTTTTTGCTTTAGATGATCCTTGAAGCCTGAAGACATTATTGCTGAACGAAAGTGTTGTGTTCTGCACTGGGGCGACAGGATTCGTCTTTCAATGTGAGGTCTGACTAGTTCTTTTCCTAATTCTGAGAGGAATTCTCTTCTTGCATTTCTACTTCCCATATCATGTAAAAGTCTACAATACGAACGTAAGCATTGAGACAAGGCTAAATCTAGTATATCAAAAAATACAGGTAGTGGCCACCTTCTCGTTCCAGGTTTCGAAGGAATGTACACCTTCAATGGACACCGTTCCCTGAAAGTACACAGATCCTCATCAACTGTAATATAAGGTCCAAGGACTTAAGACGAAATTCATCTTATCAACTGTATCAATTCCTGACTTTGTTGAGTTGTAGAACATTATTATTTCAGGTGTTTTGTGCTCATGCTCACTTACATCTAATGTTTGGTGTACAGTAGACAGCAAAATAACTGATTTATGTTGTGTAGGAACATACGAAGCTAAAACAGTATTCTGTGCATACACAAAAATGGTCGATAACGGTCGCCTCTGTTTTGATGGCCACATTTCTTCTGGTATCTCTTTTCCGTCGGCCCGAAGAGTACCCACAAGCGTCGATTTATTAGCAAGAAGTTCTTATCCCAAATCAAATCTTTAAAAAAAATATTAATGGTAATGTTTATACCTCTTCCCTTCAGGTGATCAACTAAATCATGCACCATTCGTTTCCCTTGATTTATTTCCCTTTCTTCAGCAGATTTCCCCGTATACAGTTGTGCATTTATGACATAATTGGTCTCACAGTCTACAGCAGCCCGCACTTTTATCCCATACTTTCCAGGTTTCGAAGGAATGTACACCTTCAATGGACACCGTTCCCTGAAAGTACACAGATCCTCATCAACTGTAATATAAGGTCCAAGGACTTAAGACGAAATTCATTCTTCAACGAACATTTCAAGCACAGCCCACTTAGGTTCTGCTTTTGATCCAGAAGTAGCTTTTCTTTCTTCCCTTGCAAGTTTATCATCAAACTGGACTGCTGCGGTCGAAGCTTCGAATCCTGCCTCGGGCATGGATGTGTGTGATGTCCTTAGGTTAGTTAGATTTAAGTAGTTCAAAGTCTAGGGGACTGATGACCTCAGATGTTAAGTCCCATAGTGCATAGAGCCATTTGAACCGTCAAGCTGGAGGCACATCAAAAATCACGCAATTTTGAAAAGCTCATTGTGGCTAGAAAAATAGGTAAGCCATACTCTTCTGACCAAAATTCACTCAAAGGCTTCCCACGTGCCTTATGTAAGCCAGCTATTATTAGTAGACCAAAGAATGCCTGCAGCCCTGTGGAATCAAGTTCAATCTAGCATTCAAGAGTTGGGTACATAATTTTATTATCTTTTGTATGATTATTGGTATGCGTTACTATTACACTCTGCATGTGATTGGGGATAAAATGTCGGAAACATTCTGCCCATGTCTATAATTGTGGTCTATGGTGACACTGAATATGCGCAGTTTCAAGTATTACATTCCTTGAAACCTGCTTCCGCTCTTCAGGTGGTACTGTGTTATATGGTATAGGTAGAAAAGTAGATGCACTCGCTACCTGAACACCGTTACAATCTTCTTCACAGTCACTCACACCCACTTCATCTCCGACCTGTTTATCTTCCTCTGTCATATCTCCATCAGCATTACCGTATCTTCGTTTCGAAAAAATGATTCATTATCACTATCACTCTTCCGTAAATCTGGCATGGCCTGCTCAAGACTGCAGCCCCTTGCAAAACGTGTAGCACCATCCATGACGAATAAACTATAACACTGTGTCTTCCTTCCACAAAACTCAATTCCAAACTGTGAATTTGTGGTAACAATGCACGTGAATATATTTTATATTCATTGTTTACAACAATGTACAAATGAGTGTCGGTTTATAAGATGCATTGTTTCCCAGATTTATTTTCATAACAAAACATACATAAAAATAAAAATTACATATTGTATACCTGCGGTATTTTCTGACCCCACTGCAAAAATTTCAAATTTTCGTACTACAGACAGTGATATAATCATAAATATTTTACGCAGCTATAATAAAAAGCCCTTGAATAGCATATCTGGAGGATGAGTAGTCTAGGCCCCCATTAAAACTGTTTATTTGTAGTTAAACGAGCCTTGGGGTCTAAAAAGACCCCAGACGTCATGCAAGCGTTAAAGTAGTGTGTAAAAATCTTAGGTAAATCGGTCAAGTACTTTTCGGGATAATCGCCATCAATGCTTCCTTATTACATATTACGTAACATATATATTATACACATTAAAAATATATAGCCTATTTCCATCCGGACATTTATTAGACTGACGTGAAAAAATTTGAAGTAAATCGTAAGAAAGTTTCCGAAATTTTTGGTAACGACGATCCCACTTTACATATTAGCGCATATATATTCAGTCATGTTAATAATATATAGCCTACGTCCGTCAGAAAATTTATTGAAGCATCATGTAAAATTTGAAGTAAACCGGTACGGAACTTTTCGAAATTTTTGGTTACAACATTTCCTCTTTTTATATTAATAATTACATTACACATACATTTTAAAAATATAGGACTACAGCGTCCTAATCTTCATTAGAGTGTCGTGTAAAAGTCTGAAGTAAACCGGTCAATTTTGGGCACCAACGTTAAACAACGACTGGTTTTCATACAGTAGTATTCAGAATATAGAAATCACTGACTGCAGGGCCGGTTTAAGCCCCAAGCGACACAAGCTGTGTCTTGGGCCGACAAGCTGAGTGGGCCGCCAGAGGCTCCACAACTTCAGATTTCTATACAGGAGGTGTCACAATTAGCAGTGTCCTCTTAGGTCGTCAGCCATAGAGGGACGCTAGGACGTGCAGGTGCGAAATCTGTACACAGTGCGTATCAGAATTAGTTGCGAAAACTGACACAGATGAAAGTGTACGAGGGGAAACAGGGAGGGGAGTCGAAAATGGTAAGTTACTTATGTGTAAAAATGTTCTTGAACTCGTCCTGGGTATGAAATTAAGATTAACCAGACGGAAAACCTCACTACAGAGTTACTGTAAAGATTGCTAGCTGAAAGGGTGTTGGTTTCTCTCTCTCTCTCTCTCTCTCTCTGTATCTCTTCAAAGAAAAGAAAATCGTAGCAGGAGACTGAAGAAGTAATTTACCTATGATTCTAATGGTGAAACTATTGATGAAGGTGAAGCTGAATGCTCCCTTAAGGTAATATTTTTTTTGTACCTTAGTGTCGATACAGCTATCTTCTTACTGGAAGATAGACTTGAGGTGATGGGCAGTCACAGTAAGAGTTTCAGCTTTCTTTACGATAATCGTGATGTGATACGGGGGCTTGTGAAAAAGTAAAAGCCGCAAGCAAGTTTCTCGAGACAGCGTAAACTAATGGTGAGGAAGTAAACGACGAACTTTTGATCTTCCTCCTGGACGTTCCCCACAATGGTCATTACCTTATATTAGAAAATAAATGGCATTGACATTTTTCCACACTTTTGTAAACCTAGGAATTTTTATTTTATCAATGATATCTGTAGCTAGTGATGAAATGAGACTTTCACAACTTAAGTTGATAAAAAAGTAAACACTTTTTTAAAACGATTGTGTGGCCTGTAAACTTTAGCCATTAAAAATGATACCTTCACGTCGACACATTCTGATTCTATTTTGAAAAATTTTACTAAGTTAAAGGCTACAAAAATGGCAATAGAATGTTCTTACCCAAGGAAAAAGTTGTCATTACATATAATGTACATATGTCGGAATTATACATAACTTTAGTAATAGATTCACACGCAAATGTGTTTTCTTTTTCAGTTGCATACATACAAATTTTATCAATTTTCAGCTACTTTCAGGGCAAATTACCTAAACTTTGTTTGCTGCCTAGTGAGTTTTCCCCATCTGTAATATATAACTGACGTAATTCAGTATCTTACACTTAAGATGTCAACAGAATATTACACGAGATTGTTTTGTGTTTCTGACTCATTTTTTCCGGTGAATAGTAAGAACGATTTTAGTTACAGAATAAAAAGTTCCATTACTAAACCGAAAAGGAAACAGAAATTTTAATTTTTTTTCCACACGGTTTATTCGACAGCACAATTTTATTGAAGCTAGAACAATATAATACGTCTAGTTATTTCTGCTTTAAGTAAATGCTTTTAAACGTTTCAGGAATTCCTTTAAATGCGATAGAACTCTTCATTATTTTCATATTTAGACTGGAATAAGATTCAGAAATTCCTTTCTATTATAGAGAATGCCTTTGCAGCACTTATTTTAAAATAAAATAAACCAGTTTATATTACCACTGAATTTAAATGTATTTTTAATATCCTACCAAGAGACCAAGGAGTAAAAACTAATGTTTGAGAAGGGACTGGGAGGGGGCCGCCAAATGATAAGTCGCTCGTGTGGACAAATGTGCTCGAACTCGGCCTGGCTGACTGGAGAGCGCACGTTCCACGTACGTCACAGAACAACAGTGCGTGTTGGACCACGTGAGGCAAGCGGTGACGTAACGTTTCTGTCACGTTGTCAACATCAGTGTTTGCAGAAAGTGCATTTAAGAGAAATTTTATTCTAATTTTATCATTACACGGATAGATACTTGGCAGATACTGAAATTCGTAATATCGTTCTTCTTCACCTCTCCCTCTTATCTACAGGCTATCCGATGATGAACACGGGGTGTTCGAAACAGGGAATGACATTCAGATGTGCTTTTGTGATTATTGTCACAAGGAAATAAAATATAATAATTAGACAGTCACTTTTTTTCCAAACTTTCTCAAAAAGATCTGTAATTATCCGTGTGGCCTGAGCGGGACATCTGTAAAATTGGTGTCACGTAGACTGTCTTACGTCCACTGGGGTGTCATCCAATATGAATATTTGTTGTTGTTTAGAGACCCGTTGATAAAACAGGGACCAATACTGCTATTCTTGAAAAGTTCGCACCACACGTTACCCGCGTTTCTCCACACATGTGGTAAGGGCAAGACATTAACGCTTATTTTCCCCTGAGCAGTAGGTCAGGTGCTCAGGTGTGGATGCACAAACGCAATACGGTTGACGTCGACGGAATAATTTCATTGTCTATCCACTTCTCGCTGCCAGCGTGGAGTATCAGCCGACCACTAGAGCACATTACGAAGATTGATTTGCACATGATTTATAAACGATGCTTTATCCGATAGAGAAAATCCTGTTTACGACTGCCCTTAGTGGCAAGCGGATTATACATTAACACTGCAAAAATATTACCTTTATTTCTCTCACCTGTTTCCGCTCTTTTTCGCTGTCGGATTTTGTTCTTTACTTCTCCACTTCCTGGAAATTTTCAGATAATATTTTCAAAGGTAGGTAACGAAGGCTTGCTACCATGAGGAAACCTTTAAACCGACATCCGCAACGCTGCTCTAGCAGTTTTCCGAGATTTGGCATGCACGATTACTCTATCCCCTTATTTTGAGTGTCGTATACAGTGTGGAAACCCGAGTAGTTTCACGAGCACGTTATCAGGTAGCTACAGCAGCAGAGCACAGACTGGTGGGCTTCAAGTGCGCAGGCAAACATACGAAGCGTGACTGAGTTACGAGTTTGCTTACGTTTGGTGCAGTAGGGGCAAATGTTTAAGGGGACTCTGTTACTAACGGCGGAACAGTGAATTTGCAGCGCTGTTATCTTTTTACTATTATCGTGTAGAAAACCTCCTTGAAGGCTCTTTCCAGTGACACAGAAAAAAATATGCCATTGCAATACAAAAAATGTCTGCGCCGTAATTCAGCAGCTATATACCAGAATATACAACTATACAAGTGTAACACGTATAAGTGCACCTATTTTTATTGGTGACTGAGTACAGTATACTAAATAACATTACACCGGTAATTACTTCATTTCCAGACTAGCAATTGTAGCTGTTACGAATAGCACATTTTTTATGTTTTTAGTACCTCCACGTGCATGAGGCAAAGGCAGTCTATTAGCATTTACTTTCCCCTGGAGAGCAGGTCAGGTATTGAAGCGTTGTTGCGTGGACGCAGAACATTTAGTCTATACTGACAGGTGTAGTCCACTTAGAGCTGCAGTTACGATCGTTCAGAAAACATCTGGTAGTAAATTATGTTATGTGTTTGCGGGAAAACTGTTCTGCGTAGCGAAAAAACAACTAGCACACTGATGTGTGTACATATTAAGGAATCACGCACAGAATAATCTGCACATACACTATATGATCAAAATATCCGGACACTTGGCTGAAAATGACTTACAAATTCGTGGCGCCCTCCATCGGTAATGCTGGAATTCAATATGGTGTTGACCCACCCACAGCCTTGATGACAGCTTCCACTCTCGCAGACATACGTTCAATCAGGTGCTGGAAGGTTTCTTGGGGAATGGCAGTCCATTCTTCGCGGAATGCTGCACTGCGCAGAGGTATCGATGTCGGTCGGTGAGGCGTTCCAAAACATCCCAAAGGTGTTCTAAGGATTCAGGGCAGGACTATGTGCAGGCTAGTCCATTACACGGATGTTATTGTTGTGTAACCACTCCGCGACATGGCATGCATTATGAGCAGAGAAGGTGCTTAAACCATCAATGTAAGCCTGTGCTGTGACAGAGCCACCCAAAACAACAAGGGATGCAAGCCCCCTCCATGAAAAACACGACCACACCATACCAGCATTAGCTCCCAATTTTACTGTTGGCACTACACACGCTGGCAGATAACGTTCACCGGACATTCGCCATACCCACACCCTGCCATCGAATGGCCACATTGTGTACCGTGATTCGTCACTCCTCACAATGTTTTTCCATTGTTCAATCGTCCAACGTTTACGACCCTTACACCAAGCGAGGCGTCGTTTCGCATTTACCGGCGTGATGTGTGGCTTATGACCAGTCGCTCCACCATGAAATCCAAGTCTTCTCACCTCCCGACTAACTGTCATAGTACTTGCAGTGGATCCTGATGCAGTCTGGAATGCATGTGTGATGGTCTGGATAGATGTCTGCCCATTACACATTACGACCCTCTTCAACTGTCGGCGGTCTCTGTCAGTCAACAGACGAGGTCGGTCTGTACGCTTTTGTGCTGTACGTTTCCACTTCACTATGACGTCGGAAAAAGTAACCCTGGGTGTTAAGGAGTGTGGAAATCTCGCGTACAGACATATAGCACAAGTGACACCCAATCGCCTGACCATATTCGAAGTCAATGAGTTCCGCGGAGCGCCCCATTCTGCTGATGTCACTGATATGGAGTACCTGGCAGTAGGTGGCAGCACAATGGACCTCATATGAAAAACGTATGTTTTTTAGGGTGTCCGGATACTTTTGATCGCATAGTCGTTACGCCCTGTATATCAGAATATTCCCCACACTGTCCACTACAACTTTGCGGAAACTGCAGCTCTACATACAGTATTTGCTCTTTCTGGAGACACTTGCGGTGGCCTGCCTCAATTACCTCATGGTTTATATTAATACGCAACCAGTAGAAGGTTGAAGTTGTGACTCGTGCTTATTATCTTGAGATAGTGGCATGATCATCAAGTATAAGGTTATTCGTTAGTAAACATGGGCATGGGCCTCCGCAGAAATTTCTCCAAGAGGGGCAAGATTCCAAGAGAGTCAGTTTCGACTTAACTGGTTCGGCGAATCTGAGAATGTATCGTGACAAAATAGCTAAATTTGACAGTATGTACATAAAAGTTTTTGTATCTCAAATGAACAATAGGACGTACAGTTTAACGTGGAATCCAAACCACGAGTCGTTTCTGCGAATCTGAAAAATCAATACTTTTATTAATACCAATACCAATAACATTACCTTAGAAGTGAAAACTAAAAACCTGAAATTTAAAATAAGCACTCATGATTCTGAATATATTGTTCATTAGCAACAACAGTAACTAGCTAAAAGCCATATAAATACTCCTCAAACTGATGAAACGAAACTTCAATACGAAAATTAATTCGATTTATTGATATAAAGTTGCTCAAGATGTTATTTGAAAGCTATCGTACATTTCTTGGGTTGTTTGCGTGAAATGAAAACCAGGGCGAGTATTCGACTAAATGAATCTGGGAAATCCCCCGTAACTACCCACAAACTACCTGGTAGACTCGACTGTTGACAGCCTAGGATTGAACCAAGGCGGTCCTTCTCTCCTCAACTCGACATTACTGCGTAAGCGTGGCATTGGACTTCAGAATATCCTTAACTCTCAGACTGCATGTAGAGAAAGTTCACTTTCTGGAGATGACATCATCTCGGCCTTGAAATTTCACGGTATCATTCAAGTTTTCTCAAATTACACAGTTGGCTCAATAGATGTGTAGACATACCGACCTGCAGTATAGCAGGGCTGTGTCCTTCATTGTCTTCTGCAATAACTGTGCTGTGTAAAAGTGGATGTAGACTGATAAACACATCATGGGTGTTCCTTCTTCTCAAACATGATTAATTACCGTTGTGCAGTAGGAGTCATCTTGTGCACTGAGGTGACATAAGTGACGGGATAGCACTATGCACTTACACACATGGCACTAGTATCGCGTACACGAGGTATAAAATGGCAGTGCATTCGCGGAGCTGTCATTTGTAATCAGGTGATTTATGTCAAAAGGCATCCGACGTGATTATGGCCGCACGACGGGAACTAACAGATTGTGAACGTAGAATGGTAGTTGGAACAAGACATAAAGGACATTCCATTTCGGAAATCGTTAAGGAATTCAGTGTTCTGAGATCCACAGTGTCAAGAGCGTGCCGAGTATACCAAATTTCAGGCGTTACCTCTCACCATGGGTGACGCAGCGGCCAACAGCTTTCACTTAATAACCTGGATCAGCTGCGTTTGCCTGTGCTAACAGGTAAGCATCGCTGAGTGAAATAATCGCAAAGATCAGTGTGGAGCGTGCGACGGACGTATACGTTAGGACATTGCGATGAAATCTGGCGTTAAAAGACCGTAGCAGCTGACGACCGACGCGAGTGCCTTTGCTAACAGCAAAACATCGCCTGCAGCTGCTGTCCTGGGCTCGTGACCATTCTGGTTGGACCATAGACGACTGGAAAGCCATAGCCTGATCAGATGTGTCCCAAGAGCTCACGGTAGGACCCGAGTGTGGCGCAGACTCCACGAAGCCTTGGACCCAAGTTGTCAACAAAGCACTGTCAAGCTGGTGATGGCTCCGTAATGCTGTGGGCTTTGTCCAAATGGAATGGACTGGGTGCTCCGGTCCAAATGAACCGATCACTGACTGGAGATCGTTACGTTCGGCTACTTGGAGACCATTGGCAGCCATTAATCGAATCCAATCGAACATTTGTGGGACATAATCGAGAGGTCACTAAGTGTACAAAATACTCCACCGGTAATACTTTCGCAATTATGGACGGCTATAGAGGCAGCATGTTTCAGTATTTCTACAGGGTACTTCGAACTACTTCTTGAATCCGTGCCATATCGAGCAGCTGCAGTGCACTGAGCAAAAGGAGGTCCGACGGGATGTTAGGAGGTATGCCATGACTTTTGTCACCTCACTGTGAACTGCACCCGTAATTCTTGTGCTAGTAATTGTCACCAGAGTGGGCCGCATACGGCATTCAAGATGTCATTTCCTGCCGCTGCAGAACGACAGTACAAGAAAAATGAAAAAGATATGAGGCTCTCTTTCAACTCTGAGCATCTTCCTTGACTGCAGGAGAGCACGGAAACGGCCGCCGCGTCAACGATACGGTAAATTTTTCGTGCACTTTGTTGTAGAAGCACAGTGTAGGATCCAGATTGCAGTAGCGCCAGCCGCAGGCAGGTGTGAGTGTAGTGCCCTACAACATTCAACACAGTAATCGCAATGTTCAGAGGGAGCCAGCCTGGTGAGGTGGACAAATCGTTGACACAGAAGCACCTAAACAGAAGAAGGCAAAAACCTCTCCACACCAGCAACCATGGAAGTGTTTAGTACACGTGCCACAAAGCACAGCGAATCCCAAGCAAACTCACCTCGTGAGGGTATAAATACCTAGTGTTAGTATTCCGCTCTACTATCACGGGGCTCCTATGCACGGGGCGCCAGCCAGAATGCTTCTCGTGAACTGCAGTTCGACTATGCCACAGGGCAGAAACCATGAGAGCTGGAACTGCCACCACTTCAGGCCAGCACCGGCCCTGGGAAGCTGTGGAGCAGTCGCCTGGATACCGTCTGCCGAACACACAGGAGGCCGCTGGATGCCTCAGCTACACCACTGCTTTCTCTATTGAACAACGGTGGAGAGCCGTAATAGAGATATTTGGGAACTTGTGGCTGTTTGGCGGTGCACAGTGTATCCCTGCACCCACTCAACTCTAAACCACTTCAGCATGATAACTGAAATCTCCCACGTTACCTAGTCATTGCTAAGTCCTCAATATTCCCCATCACACGCTGAAATGTTAAATCTAAAATTTAGTAGAAAGGCAGACAATCATTGCTAGTCATACCTCGAGAATATTGTAAGAAATTAAAAATCGATACGCAGATTCCAGGAGGTGGCAAGTGCCCCCTCTAGCCTCCTCCACTTTGGACGTCTATGCCCCTAGGGTTTCAGTAGACAACTGTATGAAAACTACAAAACATACATAAAATAGACTTATATCAGTGTACAGAATATCCTCGAACTTATTACATCACATTACACTAACTCAATATGGGCACCAAATGCAGCCTACGTTACCTAGTCATTGCTAAGTCCTCAATATTCCCCATCACACGCTGAAATGTTAAATCTAAAATTTAATAGAAAGGCAGACAATCATTGCTAGTCATACCTCGAGAATATTGTAAGAAATTAAAAATCGATACCCAGATTCCAGGAGGTGGCAAGTGCCCCCTCTAGCCTCCTCCACTTTGGACGTCTATGCCCCTAGGGTTTCAGTAGACAACTGTATGAAAACTACAAAACATACATAAAATAGATTTATATCAGTGTACAGAATATCCTCGAACTTATTACATCACATTACACTAACTCAATATGGGCACCAAATGCACCCTACGTTACCTAGTCATTGCTAAGTCCTCAATATTCCCCATCACACGCTGAAATGTTAAATCTAAAATTTAGTAGAAAGGCAGACAATCATTGCTAGTCATACCTCGAGAATATTGTAAGAAATTAAAAATCGATACCCAGATTCCAGGAGGTGGCAAGTGCCCCCTCTAGCCTCCTCCACTTTGGACGTCTATGCCCCTAGGGTTTCAGTAGACAACTGTATGAAAACTACAAAACATACATAAAATAGACTTATATCAGTGTACAGAATATCCTCGAACTTATTACATCACATTACACTAACTCAATATGGGCACCAAATGCGGCGCGGCGTACGTCAATATGTGTGTGCAATTCACTGACGTCGCTCCTGCTTGCTGCCTGGTAAGGCGCGTCAGCAGACCACTTAGGAAATCTGCTCATTGTGTTGCCTATCCGCAAGAGCGATTTAATACGATGTGAATGCATGGCGCGGCTGTTTTTTCTACATCTCTGTATGCCCATCTTTTTACAAATGGTTGCGCTACTCATCTGTTCGCTAGAGGATGTCAAATTAAATACCTTTCAGCCGTTAATTTTCAACCTTATTTTATTTCGCAACCGATATCAGCGTTTTACTGCACCATCTTCAGGCCCCTGACCGATGTTTATGAAGAATTACCAATATTGCTGGCCCCTGTGTTGAACACAATCGAGGTAAATTCTTCCTACACGTCGGTCAGGGGCCTGAAGATGGCGCAGTAAAACGCTGATACTAGTTCCGAAATAAAATAAGGTTGAAAATTGACGGCTGTAAGGTATTTGATTTGTCTACATGTTCTGACCATCTGCTACCTAGTGGTGTGCTTTGCAGCTACGCAATAGTGGTTTAGGGATCGAGGAAGGAAGATTAGGGTTTAATGTCACGTCGATATCAAGGTCATCAGGGACAGCGCACAAGCTCAGACTGCTTAAAGGATGCGGAATGGAATCGGCCGTGTGCATTTCGCTGGAGCGATTAAGAGAAATTACGAGAAACCTAAATCTGGACGGCTGAATTCGGATTTCAACTGTCGTCCTCCCACATGCGAGTCCAGGTGCCAACCACTGCCCCACCTCACTCAGTCGAGACTTTGGTTAGATGTTCTGTCAACGATACATCCAACTTGAATCCCTAACAAAAGGTGGCAAATACGCAGAGCTATGAATAGCTCATTTCTTCACAGAGATTATGCAAACAGGCAATATACCACAAGAATACAACCGCTGTATTACAACCAGCTGACAGACCTAAAAGCTACAGACGGATAACCCTGTTATCTGTGACCTACAAGCTACTAGAGTGGTTTATTCATAATGGAATCAGTACAAGAGCATTTGAAGCAGTCCCGCTTCATAAAGCAGACTTCTGGCCAAAACGAAATTGCACAGATAAAGTTCTGTCACTCACCACCTACATCGAGGAAGGGTTTAAAAGAAAACGTTAAATCGTAGCTGCATTAATTGACTTATCAATGGCCCCCTATATAGAGTGGAGGGAAGGAATGATAAACAAGTTCCTTCACATAATTCCTTGTAAACCAGTCACTCGCCTAATCGACAGCATGCAAAACGACCGAGTGTTCCAAGTAATTATGGGATACAGCATCCGCTCCCTAAGAAAATTAAGAAACTGTCTACCACAAAGATCAGTCCTTGCTCCACTTCGCTTTAGCTTGCACACTGCAGACATGCCGCCGGCCGAAGTGGCCGTGCGGCTAAAGGCGCTGCAGTCTGGAACCGCGAGACCGCTACGGTCGCAGGTTCGAATCCTGCCTCGGGCATGGATGTTTGTGATGTCCTTAGGCTAGTTAGGTTTAACTAGTTCTAAGTTCTAGGGGACTAATGACCTCAGCAGTTGAGTTCCATAGTGCTCAGACCCATTTCAACCATTTCTTTTTTTTTTTTTTTTTTTTTTTTTTTGCAGACATGCCGAATACAGTATCACGGAAGTTTGGTTACGATGACGACTGCCCACTTGCAACAAGTTCTAGCATAACTGAACAGTCATAAGAAATCTTAACGAAGAACCTATACATAGTGGTAACGTACATTCGCCACTGGAGACGACAACGAAATGTTACCAAAACGGAGGCTTGCTGCTCTCACCAAAATAATAAACTCAACACATACTTTGAAAATAGTACACTTACTCACAGTAAAATATCAAAGTACCTCAGGAGTAAACCTTGACAGAGAGCATGCAACAAACACAGCCGAAAACTTGTAAACAATAAATATCATCCCACAGCTGAGTGATATAGCCCACGTTGTTTTGCTATGAGTCTTGTCTTCTCAGTTGCTTAACATTGTGCCCCAGATTAGCTTAACAGCCCGTATGCACAAAACATCAACGTCCGTCTGAATAACGCCATGAGAATGGTTGCTGGTGTTATCAAATCGACGGAATTGCTGTCAGTGCTGAGCCATATTCCACTCCCTCCACTACGACGCATAAATGCTCTCACGAACGAGTAAAAAAAGACCGTGGATAATACAAATCTATTAGTCCATCAAGACGTCGATGACAAGCGGTAACCGACACCTCTATAGATGACCACCGACAATAAGAGCAAAGGTCACCTTACTAATGCGTGTACACAAGGATGGACTGGACAACAAAACAATAATATGCTGTTTATCACCCGAAAACCACCCTGATCTGACTTCCCAACAAAACATGAACAATGCGAAACAGAACTGGAACCCAACATGGCAGATGCGCATATTTTTTACACAGATGGGGAAAGCAACCATCCCTACTTTGTGGTTGCGAAGAACCACAGATCATCAGACACACCACAGAAGAGTGCCCCACAAGATCATTCGATGACAGATCAGAAGATTTCTTGCCTGTTGCGCTAAGTTGATAGATTACATAAATGCTTTATACGTTTGTTAGTAGGATTTTGTACCGCAAATTTTACGATCAAGAACCTACGTATATTTTTCAGTGAATCAAAGAACTATACTGTAAATAAATAAATGAATAAATTTCTGTATATCTTGTATTTTTCGCTCAGTCATCTTCTGAAACACCAGAGGTATTTATGAATAAACCTGCATAGTTCGCTAATAAGTTGGTTAGGGAGATATATGTTCCACTGACCATTTGAACGATTCTTTTATCGAAATTATGTGGAACGAGTCAGTTTGCAGGATATGTATACATAATTATTGTTAAATACATTTATAGAGCAAACTACAATAACAATCCTGTTGTTAGATAATGTTGCCTTGTAGCAGAAGCAGGTAGCAAGTAGTTTTCGTGTTGGTACTGCTTCCGGTCCAATTAGTGGACTCTTCTAGGAAACGCCAATCGCTGCTCGCGACCACAGAAACGAAGTCTATTACTAATCTTCCATTGATATGACAAGGTATGGATGTAGTAGGCGTCACAGCCCAAAGTAAAGAACGGCGGAGCTAAGAGGTTAAGTCCCCTCAGGGTAGGCCAGTACTCGTTCATGGTTCTGACCATTCCGCTCTCGCGAGCCAAATACGACCTTCACACTTACCAGAGGAAAGCCTATTAGCGACAGACACGATTTCCGTGGCATTCGCAGGAAGTAATCCTCACTGCAGCTGTCTGGCCTTGCCACTCTGTTGAATACAGCATTGCCTCCCACTGTATATGCATGAGATAATTTCGTGTCCCGTACCTGCACGCTAAATGAACCGGGGAGATGTAACGTGACTCACATACTCGTACGTACATGTGTGCGGCTGGAAATGAATCATCGTCCGACACGTGGAACATCTACGGTACGTCGTGGTCGCTCGCTGACGCCGAAACCTGTAATCATGATACGCATACATAATCTGAGAACCTCGATTTCAGAAATGAAATTCCTCTCTTACTCCAGTTTGAGTCATCTATACTCTAGGTCTTCTACCACTCAACTAAAAATGTCTGTTTGTGGGTTTTAGAGAATTTGTCCTGATTTGTGTCTACAGAAGGTCGTACAATACAGTCAACATATTGAGAACTTCTACTTATATTTTGGCTGTAACAACGCAGTATTAAAAAAGTAGTTTAGACAATATAACTTAACAAAATATAAAAAATAGCATAGGTAATTAAAAAATTAAAAAACATTTCGTACTTTTATTTCATTGTTTATTAACTATTTCCCTTTCGTTTTTTTAACTTCTCAACTATGTGGAATTCTTTGGATGTCCGTCCGTTTGTCTCTACTTTAGCTTTCTATACTTGCTACCACGTGTACATTTTCTGTAGCTATTATCATTTAATCACACTACATGTAGGCGCTATATAACAGTCGTAGGACACACAAGGTTGTCGCAATTGAGAAGAGAGTCAGACAAGATTGTAACCTGTCCTCTCATGTTATTCCCTTTCTGCAATGAGCAAGCAGTGAAAGAAAAGAACGTATTTGGAGAGTGAATTAATGTTCATGCAGAAGAAAATAAAATTTTAAGTATTCATTAAACAAAATACTTTTTTATCCTTGGTTCACAAACTTTACTATTACTGTACGACCTAGGTTTCGGGTTATAAGTCCATTTTCTAGTACATAACTGATCCCGAAGGTGAGAACCAAGCAAAGATAAACTTGTCAACTGTTTAAAATATCAATTCTCGTCTTACATTGTATAAATTATCTCTGTTGACAATGTTGACAATTTTGACAAAATTTCATATGGAGTTACAAAATTCATCAGGACAGCAATAACTATGACTAAACGTACAATGGAGCAGACCTATACGCAGGAATGGAATTTTGTAATGTGATTGAAGGCACCACGGTTTTTCTTCTATAAATATGTTGCAATATTGTACAAAAAGGGCGAATATTGAACTGAATTTGTTCATTCGGTAATAAACGCGAAGATAAACACATCTGTTCCCATTTCTAAAATTTCTATCTAAGTGACGTTTGCGCCCTCTCCCACCACGTATAGAACTGCTGTATTTGTGATGTATTTGCGGTTTTCGTTTATACAATGTTCGGAAAAAGAAGAATCTGACTTCTTTAACGCCCACCTTCTATGGTGTTCTTTGAATCTAGCGCAGATTGACCTCCCAGTCTGCCAAACGTAACAACGCTGACACACTCGGCAGATAATAAACCCTACTTTTCACGATCTCTGTTTGTTTCTCTTTTTAACTGAAGAGACATCTACCCACTGGTTGTGGGACATAGAAAAGCACAGAAAACCCTTTTCCTTTTAAAATGCTACTTTTGCTACTTGAAGTTTCACCCATAGAAGGTGTTGTTATTGCTGTGGTCCTCAGTCCTGAGACTGGTTTAATTCAGCTCTCCATGCTACTCTATCCTGTGCAAGCTTCTTTATCTCCAAGTACTTACTGCAACATACATCCTTCTCAATCTGCTTAGTGTATTCATCTCTTGGTCTCCCTCTACGATTTTTGCCCTCCACGCTGCCCTCCAATGCTAAATTTGTGATCCCTTGATGCCTCAGAACATGTTCTACCAACGGGTCCCTTCTTCTTGTCAAGTTGTGCCACAAACTCCTCTTCTCCCCAATTCTATTCAATACCTCATTAGTTATGTGATCTACCCATCTAATCTTCAGCATTCTTCTGTAGCACCAGATTTCTAAAGCTTCTGTTCTCTTCTTGTACAAACTATTTTTCCCCCATTTATCGCCCATGTTTCATTCCATACAAATACTTTCAGAAACGACTTCCTGACACTTAAATCTATACTCGATGTTAAGAAATTTCTCTTTTTCAGAAACGCTTTCCTTGCCATTGACAGTCTACATTTTATATCCTCTCTACTTCGACCATCATCAGTTATTTTGCTCCCCAAATAGCAAAACTTCTTTACTACTTTAAGTGTCTCAAAAAGTGTTTCGTTTAGTTAATGCAGTGTACAATGTTTCACCAGGAACCCACAGATGAAAACTGTAAGGTTTGCCTATAAAATTGTAACTGTGGCAGAGACGGTAAAGCACGTCGTTAAATTTGAATGCGGACAATAGTGTCTGAGGAAGAGGTTATGTGTTGAACAACGAAAGCAAAATATCGGAAACGGAATTTAGACATATTAAATCAGGTACTGAATTTTTAGAGGAAACGAGACACTGAAAGTTCCAGATGACTTTTTCTGTTCGGAGAACAAAGTAACTAAAGATGGCACAATTATAGAGGACATAAAATGCAGACTTGGAATAGCAAAGAAAGCGTTTTTGAAAAATTAACGCCTAATTTGTATATAAGTATTAGATACTCTTTTTTGAAAGTACTTCCCTGGAGTGAAGCATTTTACGGAAGTGAAAGATGGCGATAAACATTTCGGACGAAAAGAGAACAGATGCTTTTGAGATGTGTTACTATAGAAGAACGCTGAAGGCTAGATCGTACATCGGATAATAGATGGAGAAGCGCCGAAGAGAGTCGTAGAGGAAGAAAATATGTGGCACAATTTGACTAAAATGAGGGATGGGGTAATAAGATACATTCTGAGGTATCAAACAATAGTTAATTTTCTAATGGCTTGAAAGCTGAAAAGTAAAAATTTTAGAAGGAAATCAATGTTTGATTACGGTAAGCAGATTCAAAATGATGTAAGTTGCGGCTGTTGGGCACAGATGAAGATAATTGCGCAGGACAGCCAATAGCAACACTTTTAATGGCCCTGTAGCGTGTGTGAGGCTCCTAACTCTGGAGCAATCATAACTCCTTATGTATTTCATACGTAATCTATTCGCATGCTATTTATCTAAGTAATATTTGATATTGTAATTGTAATTAACAGCCCAGCTCTTCTACATCAACATTGTGAGATGCAGGGTATAGGATCTTTTTTTCGTTTTGCGAAGCGCTCAGTTCTCATTTAAAGCACATTGTTGTACCTCTTGAAATCTTATTACAATCTCGGTGAATATTTGTGCAGCTTTTTTCAGACACTACTTTATTTTGCGTAACAGCATCCTACGCGAAGCGTATGCTGTAACTACTAGTATTGCCTGCAATGCAGTTAACAGCAACATGAGCAACAAGGTTCCCAACATACTTCCCTGGGCAACGTTTGAGTTACTATTACATCTGTGGATGACCCTCCATACAAGTTTACATGCTACTTCCTTCCTTAAGATTGTAACCTCGATAGTAAACGTAGTTGTATTACTGAGCAAAATGATTTCAGGAAGACAAAAACGTTGAATCCACCTAATTGCCTTTGTCCATGGCTTTCGAGACGTCATATGATAAAAGTTCGACTTGTGTTTCTCATGAGCAACATTCTACAACAGCTGCGTGTCAAAAATATCAAAGGTAATTTTGTGGATCACTTTTGTTACCTTTCTTGTAGATTACACTGATTTATGCTTTCTTGCAACTAACAGTCTTTGTTCAAGGAAGACACGATATATACTGAGAAAGTCATGGTAAAGCTATATATAGATGGCGCTAGTATCGCATGCGAAAGGTGTAAACGGGCAGTGCAATGGCGGACCTCTCATTTGTACTCAGATGATTCGTGTGGAAAGATTTCCGACGCAATTATGGTCGCGCGACGGGAGTTAACAGACTTTGACAGCGGAATCTCAGTTGGAGCTGGACGCAAGGAACATTCTATTTCGGAAATCGTTAGAGAATTCAATATTTCGTGGTCCACAGTGTCTAGAGAGTGCCGAGAACACCAAATTTCAGGCATTACCACTAACCACGGACATCACAGTGGCCGACGACCTTCACTTAACGACCGAGACCAGTTGTCAGTGCTAACAGACAAGCAATATTACTTGAAATAACCTCAAAAATCAATGTGGTATGTACGACGAACGTATCCGTTAGGACAGATCGGCGTTGAATGATTATGGCAACAGACGACTGACGCGAGTGTCTTCGCTAACACCACGAGGTTCCCTAGAGAGCCTCTCCTGGGCTCATAACTACATCGATTGGATCACAGACGACTCGAAAACCAGGATTGGTCAGATTAGTACCGATTTCAGTTGCTAAAAACTGATGCTGGGGTTCTAGTGTGGCACAGACCCCACGAAGCCATAGACCTAAGTTGTCAACGAGGCACTGTGCAAGCTGATCATAGCTCCATAATTCTGTGGCCTGCGTTCACATGGAATGTTCTAGTCCTCTGGTCCAACTGAACCAAGTGATACCGTTTGCAGCCATTCATGGACTTCATGTTCCCCAAAAACGATGGAATTTTTATGAATGACAATGCGCCATGTCACTGGGCCATAATTATTCGCGAATAGTTTGAAGAACATTCTGGACAATTCAGGCGAATGATTTGACCACCCAGATCGCTGGACATGAACCCCATCAAACATTTATGGAACATAATCCAGAGTTCAGTTCGTGCACAAAATCTTGCACAGGCACCACTAACATTTTCGCAGTTATGGACGGCTATAGGACAGCATGGCACAATATTTCTGCTAGGGACTTCCAACATTTGTTGAGTCCATGCCACGTCCAGTTGCTGCACTACACCACAGAAAAGGAGGTTCGACACGACATTAGGAGGTATCCCACGACTTCTGTCGCCTTACTGTGTTATGCGTAAGATAAGGTTTAATTCAGACGCAAATTCTGTGTAGAATCTGATGGCGATTCTATCGGGCCTTGGAACATCTAAAAAAAAACATGAGTCATCACCATTTTGTTCAAATAAATATGCTACATTACTACTAGTTAGTAACATATTTGTATTAAACTAAATTAAAATGACATGTACTGCTATCGTAGTGGTGGTTAAGTACAGCACACACAAGACTTACCTGATATCACAGTGTTTCGACGTTATTTACCAAGACAAATTGAGATATTCATTCGTGTCCAAAACCAATCGTATATCAGATCATGACACTTACCCCCTAACCGTCAGAATACCTGCCGTCTATTCACAGCTTTTCCTTCATCATCGTTTTCATTCTCACTCACCTCTTTCCCTCTGTCGCTCAAACCATTGCCTGTTTCACCAATTTTACTCGTAGTACCTGCTCTTAATGTGTTCAGTACAGTCCTTCATATGCTGTATGTTGCAACGTTCAGCAGTGTGTTTACAATTAACAACTGCAGTTCGCCCTGAGTGGGTCATGCCGCCTGTCTGCCACTTGGAGAGGTCATTTAGAAACCAGATGCTCATAACATTGTATATCCTCACAGTCAGACAACGCTGACAGTCTCTTTCTCATTATTCTCTGTTGGTGCTGGGGGTACGAGCCATGACCTATATAAACTGTGTTATGTTTTTTTTTTATTTAAAATTAGTAAGTAAATTGCTTCTTCATAAAGTTTAAAGAATCTTACTGAGACCTAAAACTCTTGCGAACCTGAAATCTTCTTGAATACCATTCTTTTCTTGACAAATGAAAATTCTTCTAGAGATTGAATCTTAAAGAATTTTTAGTCTTTCTTTGATTTTCGGAAAGAGATAGTACGAGTATATTCAGCGTCCCGTATTTCCACTGTCTTCGTGTCACTGCCCTTCATCAAGTACCTTGTTTGGAAGGTCTCACTTGTTTCTTATTCTGGAAGCTGTTTTCTCTCGTATCTTACCTATTTTATGTCGCCATAGCTAATATCTTCTCTTATTATTACGTCAGAATGAGCCTTTGCTAGTATGATACTCAAGGCTGCCATCATCGTTATGAGATAATTTACGAGCACTTAGACAACGTATACTTACAAAGCACAATAATTCGCCGTCGTAAACATCAGACAGATTTCAAATATTGTGCAGGACTGACGCCAATGAGATGCAACATGTGAGTTTGTCCGTTTACAGTGCGAATATTACTTCAAAAATCAGGCGAAAGTGGCGCCGTCGGTGTTCTACGCTTGTACCAAGAAGATACAAATCATTTTCTGCAAATAGAATATTCTGTTGCATTGTACAGTAAACGTGCATAGTACTACAAAACTTCAGTCTGTGGTCGTTGTAGCTGAATGTTTCAGTTCGAGTTTTTTCTTTCCTTTCTTTTCTTTTTGCCGTAACATACATATACATAGCTCTGGCACGGCGATTGAGTGTGTACGTATAATGTTCTCTACTATACTACATGAAGCACGTCCTTCTTTGCGATGATATACAGTTAATTTCCCTCAGTACAATGCGAGATTGCTTTGGAAATAAGTCGAAGATGGTTACTGCTGGCGGCAGGTGTGATAAAACTGATATGGGATCGTTGTGACTTGTGCATTGTAACAGTAATAATGTACGTATAAGACGTCAATGTCGTACGTCATTGTTGACTGACATATCCCACGTGGGGTGCTTAGGAGCCTAGCGGCAAGGGTGTTCTTCCTCCGCACACACTAACCCCTTAGCTTACAGGTGTGTGAGAGGCGTGCCGTATGTTGAAAGCATCTAATGAAACATATTTAATGGTGATAAATAGGGGAACGTATGTAATAAAATGAAAAATATATAATTTCGAAATATCTGATGATAGGAACTTTGAACACTTACAGTATTTAATGAAACTAACGTTGTCGCGGAAATGTTTGGTCACAGGGGATATACATTACGTGTAGAGAATGTGTTCACGTCTAATTTATCTCACTGACCGCGAGAGGCAAATCTCCTTCCAAATGACTTCTGTAATTAGGCTATGATAATGTTGAGTGCAATGGGCGCTCGGTTCTCTTCTGTTTCAGTGAAACTGTCATTGACAATTTCGTTGTGACATGATAAGCTCAAAGAGAAAAGCGGTGCACTGTGTGTTATAATTTACCGCTTATCAAGAAAGACACCTTATCCGCTCGTCGTACTTTTCGTTCGCTAACATTGCTCTTAGTACGCATTGCATCCAAAATGTATTCTAAAATGCATGTCATTTTAAGAAACGGCAGATGACAATTATAAATGAAAAATGAAATGAAATCATAACTTATTTAATTTTCTCGAAGTTCCAAATCTAACATTTAAACTCCTCTTAATAAAATTACTAATGGTTGCTGAGTCGCTTCTGCGTCCGAATCAAATTTCAAAAATCTTTCCTCCAATAATTTTCAGTTCATAGCTGTTTTACATTTATCAAAATTGCTCATCTTCAATGGGGTACCGCTTGTTCCGACCCAGAGGTTCTTAGCTGACTCAACCGATAACTCTCACATCTCCCCCAAGACTTGAGTGCCACTGGCTCCCTCCACTACTGCTGTTCTACCTACCGCACGTTATTTTACTCAAAAATGCTTTTCTTAATACTCAAAGCAAATGTATCCTTTCATGTGTCCAAGCCTTACAAATGTATTTGTGGAATTTAAATTCTTGCAACAGACCTGTGACACAATTGACTGAAAAAGTCATGCTATGGAAAATCATGTCTCAGAAAATAGATACATTACACTAAATGGATATTTCACAAATATAACTGACATGCCGTTTATACGTGTTATAAGTGGCACATAATGTGTTTCGCTAAGATTTTGCTGTAATATAAGTCAAATTAACTAATAAAATGTTCTTGTATCACGCAATGTACGTGGCTTTCTCATTAGACAAATCTTTCAAACTCTATTTTTCGGGTGTCGGTGAGTGTAATGGAAGTGTGCATAGTTCAGTGTTATGTTTTATATTGTATGGTGGTGGTAAGAGAAAGGAGAGACTGAATCCCAGCGTCAGCACATACCCCACTCCTCTCGAATAGCATCAATGGGGTCGCCGAAATTAACATTCCATCCGACAGATGGATTTCCATCAACAGTATCACAGGCCTTCACTGCAATAAGATACTGCGGAATTTAGTCCAGGGCATTTGGGCAAATACTGGTGATCAGGAACTTTACGCCCCATCTCTCCTCCTCTTGCTGGTCAAATCTTGACAGTGGAAATTTCATCCTTCACCAGGATTTGAATCGGCTTACGTTCAAACCGAGTGCTAGGACACAGCGGGGTGTGTTAGCGACTTCGGCTCCGGAGGCAGACTTCTAGGCTGACTGCAGACAGAGTGCAACCTTTAGTTCGTAGTGTCGCTGAGAGGGAGAGGGCAGCGAGCCCATCGCCTCGGTCGCCTTTTACTCCCTAGTAAGATCCCAGCTACTCAATTTTATAGCAGGCTGAGAGGACTGGCGCCCGTCGTGGGGATGCAGGGAGATGGTGGCTGGACGCGCAAAAGCCCCGCTTCCGCTGGAAACCTCTAGAGCCGGAGTCCAGTGCTCTTACCCGATAAACAACGACGGCCACTAATAATGATAAACTAGATATAGAGTAAGTCCGTCTCAGTCTGGTAGAAAGATGAAGATTGTCAGAAGCTAATAAGTTCATGCAACAACACAGTACGAACACTGAGATTTGTTTACAATTATGTAAATGAATTTCGTTCTCGCCGCGCGGGATTAGCCGAGCGGTCTTGGGCGCTGCAGTCATGGACTGTGCGGCTGGTCCTGGCGGAGGTTCGAGTCCTCCCTCGAGCATGTGTGTGTGTGTTTGTCCTTAGGATAATTTAAGTTAAGTAGTGTGTAAGCTTAGGGACTGATGACCTTAGCAGTTAAGTCCCATAAGATTTCACACACACCAACTTCGTTCTCGTCGATAACGACTGGATTAAAAATGAGGGGAAAAACTGACATATCGTATAATAGCCCTCCAGCAAGATTTGAATTGACAGGTAGTGCAGCACTCTCCGCATTACATTATAAAAGTGATACTACAAAGCGTGTAGGATACTGGTGTCTGGAAAACTCTCGAGTTACGGTAATGGTATCTGTGGCATATTGGTTGCAACGTTAAAGCTAAGAACAGTCATAAATAACATGTCAAGAAATTATATCTTCTACCTCTACACCACATATTCACTCAGAATTTTTCAGGGTATTTATTACGTTTATTCACATTTAGAGAGAGTTTTCATTCATTACACCAAGTGGAAATTCTGCTGAGGTCATTCTATAATTCCTTGCAGTCTTGGAGTGGTAATACTTACCAGCAGATAACAGCAATCACAGTGAACTATCTTATCTGAGGCCGCACAATAATGACACTTGTTAGGAACTAAGATGTCATTTTTACTTTTTTATCCAACATAATCGCCATACTTCCCACAATGGCCTGGCCTTTTCTTAACCCCTTCCAAAAAAGGAATAGTCAGACTCTCTAAAATATTTCTCTGCCTGGAATCGATCTATTCAGGTCTGTAGACGGGAATAAATCACAGAGAGACATGTCGGGCGATCGCAGGAGGGCACGGCGCCATTCCTAAAGTAATTTATCCAGTTTTGCGGTGATAACTATAGAAGAACGGCGAAACAGAACATTCTTCTTCGCGAAATGGGCTCATGGTTCCTTAATTTTTTTGTCAAAGTGGTTCCTTATTTCACTGTAATATTGTCCAGTGATTATTTTATTGTTTTTCTAAGAAATCTACGGGTGTGATGCCCTTGTATCCATAAAAGTCGTTGTCGTAACGTCTTGGCCTATGGGACCACCTTCCCCGGAAACAGTCCATTGTTCTGATTGTTGATGGTTTCCCGAGAATCACGATGAATCTAGGTCTCCTTAACTATTGCAAATCGATGCAAGAAGAGTCTCGGATCTCGTTTATATTGCTCTAGATACAGTTTTCAAATTGAAAGTAGTTCTCACTTGTTGTCGACCATCAACAGCTACGGCACCCATCCAGCTGACAATTTTTTCATCGCTAAGTTATCATGTAAAATACTAGCCGCTGTAGCCCTTGAAACACCTATGACGTCTGCCACTTCGTGCAGTTTCGTTTCACAGACAGCGAGAACGCTCTCGTGGGGTTTTTCAACGATTTTTTCCGTAATGTCATTTTCCGGGCATTCAGGACGAATGTTTGTGTGTAAGCACAGACAACTCTACGCAAATGCCGCTGTTCTCAGTTGCTAAGTGAATGCCGTCGACCACTGGGTTGTCCGTGGTGACATGTAATGCCTGATACTTGGTATCCTCGGCACATTCTTCATGCTGTGGAGCTCAGGATATCGAATTCCCTAACTATTTCCGAAATTAAATGTTCCACACGTCTAGCTCCAACTACTGCTCCACATTAATTCTCATTGTTCGGCCAGAATCACGTCGGAAAGCATTTCACATGAGCCAGCTGAGTACGAATGACAGCTCCGCCGATGCGCTGCCCTTTTATACCTCGTGTGCGTGATACTATCGCCATCTGTATATGTGCATATCGATGTCCCATGAGTTTTGACACCTCTAAGTAGATAGCTGCTAGTATTGCCTTGAAGCAGCAGTTGATCAGACGGAATGGGCCTATTGCCTAATCCGTAAGATATGTTTACTGAAGTTAATTGAAGTTCAGATCTTCTGGGTTGTTAATCCAGGTTATATTTTTCCAAACAATCGACGTTTCGACCCCTCTGTTAAGATCATATTCAGCATCTTGTGGTGTGAACTGTAAATAGAGTACTATCAGAGACCAGTGTTGCCATCTCTTGTTGCCCGCGCTTATGGTGAAGAACTGGGATAATTGGGTAAAAATATTGAGCTAACACTGGTAGGCCGTCGCCATTGGAGTAAATGGATAGTAAGACAAGTTTATCCGCGCTAATGCCGAAGAATGGGGTTATTGGCTCTGGCTACAATTCGTAAGCCAAAGTCACTGATGTCGGCCGCGGTGGTCTAGCGGTTCTAGGCGCACAGTCCGGAACCGCGCGACTGCTACAGTCGCAGGTTCGAATCCTGCTTCGGGCATGGATGTGTGTGATGTCCTTAGGTTAGTTAGGTTTAAGTAGTTCTAAGTTCTAGGGGACTGATTACCACAGGTGTTAAGTCCCATAGTGCTCAGAACCATTTTTAAAGTCACTGATCAGAAAGGGGTTTTTCCCGCAGTTACGCTAATGAAGAGTTATTGATTAAAATCCCTCCTCCTGGTGTTCGTGAGCCACATCACTGGCTAGAAGCGAAACGGGCAGAGCGTGAGAGGGGGAATGTTTATCAAAAATATTACTGTCCGCAGAGCTGGCTTCCAGAGCGTTATTTGTATCCCTCGCACGCCGTCCCGCGTATTCCCTGATGGCAGGAAGTCACGATGCCGGAAGCCTAAACCCGTCTTCTGTACTGAAGTTAGAAATTTCGATGGGTTCTCCAGATTTTCTTTTATAAATGTTGCTTTCTTCAGCCAGCACACGTACGTTATTGAAATCAATGTCCAGGTCACAGTTCTCGTGATGCGCTGCCGCTGATTTCATACTTTGTTCCAGCCGCGTGGCCTTCGTGTCCCTTCATATTTTCTTTAACAGTTCTTGCCGTTTCGTCGATATATACTTTGCCCCAGCCACATGTCATTTCGTTGACGCCCGTAGTGTGGAGGGCACCAGGAGCATCCGTTTTCCGCTGGAAAAACTCTTCTACTTTGTTTTGATTGAAGAAAGTGGTCTGAATAACATTTTCCTTAGAATTCTGCTTATGTGGTCATTGAACCCAGAAACAAACGGCAACTTAACAGATTGAGGAGGTGGTTCCTCGTCCTACCTGTTAGCATGATCAACATATTGGTGAAAAGCCCTGATTGTGAACAGATTGTCATACCCACTGCCCTTCGCTGCCTACTTTACAACCCAACTCCGACTCCAGGCATTTGTCATAACTGATACGGAAGGCACGTGCAGACAGACAAACGCTTGTTTACTGCAGGTGAAAAAGGGCTAAATATACAGATGAAGTATGTTAAACTTATAAATGTTTGCAAGACATTGGACACGTGGAATTAACTTTTTACTTACAAAGCTTCTATGTATACAACATTTTAAGTAGTGTGGTTGGGGACGTGGTATTTACTTTGTTAACACGGAAGACACGCACGTAGCACTGACCGCGTGAAAAGCAATGGTACTGAAATCGAGCCCCGTGTTTTGTTTATGGTTGCAGACACAGCATGACTGTTGCAGTAGTCTACAGAAGACAGTTCATAGATGTCGTCCACTGATGAGGTCGTGTATACGACTGGAGTTAACTCCTTCAGCATCAGTTGAGGAATGAAGATGGTGTTTTGAGTCACCGTAAGAGGTTGCTACATAATAGCACGGACGACTACAGGTGTTTCAGTCAACATAAAAGTTTTCTGGGTTTGGTACCGCGTCATAATGTAAAAACTACTGCTGCTATAGAAAAGCCAACGTTTCGGCCACGATTGCAGCGGCCTTCTTCTGGGTCTAATGGTGCGTTCTAGCTATGCAGTTTCCTTTATATTTTGTTGTTAGTGTTCACTGCGCATGCCATTACGTCATAATTTTAAAAAGGTATTAAAATAAAGTTCCCTGTCCTTCTTCCTAAAGTGACCAATAAACTAACTACTTGAAGAGGTGTTGGGATCAGGACATTGTACCTAACTTTCTTCAATTCAAATTTAATATCGACACTCACAAAGCAAGAAGCATCTACAGGCGGTCAAGTAAATCTCTTCTGAAGGAGCGTATTCAGCAGGTGCGGAGACAACTTGACTTCAACAACAAACAGTTGCTGAAAATACATCTTCTGCTATCATCCACGTTATCGCCTACCTACTGGAATAGCGTCGACAGAATTACTCACCTGCAAGTGTATGAAGCTAGTGAAACCGCCGCCATTCGCCAGAAGAAGAAATTTGAGCAGCTAGCAAAGACGACACGGAACACTACGCATCGACTGGATGCGTCTCGAACAGTGGTGAACCTCTCTTCTCATCCCATCAGCAACGCAGCTACAGAAGCACTAGCTAAAGGACTAAACTTTGCCGTCACACCTGAGCGGATTCCCACGGAAGAAATTATCGAATCCGTGGAAACAGCACTCCGGCACACATCTGCGATAGAAGCTGAGAAAATTAGACAGGAAACCGTTCGAGTCCTACTACGTGCCAAGCCACAGAAACACAACCTTAACAGAGAGGAAAGAGCAGCTATCAGCGAACTGAAGAACAACGGCGAAATTGTCATACTAACAGCAGACAAAGGCAATGCTACTGTCATATTAGACACCATGCAGTATGCAGACAAGATGAAAGAATTATTAAATGATCCCATCTACAAAGAACTAAGGGCGGACCCTATGGCGAAGATAATTCTAAAGACGCAGGCCGCGATTAAGAACTCGAGAGTTGACGCTGACACAGCCAAGGGTCTTATTCCCAGAGTACCAGTCTCTCCTAGAATTTACGGTGTTCCAAAGATACATAAGGAAAGTTGCCCTTTGAGGCCAATAGTGAATGGGATCAATTCGCCTACTTACAACTTGGCAAAGTACCTAGCCTGCAAACTAAGACGTCTAGTTGGCAAGACGGACTCTTATGTGAAGAACTCTACACACCTTATAGAACGGCTAAAGGGAGAAACAATTTTACCTACGGACATCATGGTCAGCTTTGACGTGAAATCACTGTTTACGAACGTGCCAGTAGATGAAACCATCCACATCCTGCAGGAGCATGTCCCGCCAGACATATGCGACCTGGTTGAGTTGTGCCTAACTTCAACGTACTTCAAATGGCAAGGAAAATACTACGAGCAGACAGACGGCGTAGCAATGGGGTCTCCCCTATCTCCGCTGGCATCCGACATATTCATAGAAGCCTTTGAAGCAACGGCCCTCAGTTCAGCTCCTTTAAGACCACGTTGCTGGTTTAGATACGTGGACGACACGTTCGCTATATGGCCTCATGGTGAAACAGAGCTACACAAGTTCCATGAATATCTGAACAGTATGCACGGGAAGATACAGTTCACGCTGGAAGTAGAAAAGAATGGTACTATCCCGTTTCTAGACGTCGAAGTGTACAGGAGAACGGAGGGCACACTGGGGCACAGAGTATATCGCAAGCCTACACATACTGACGGGTATCTGCACGCCCAATCCTACCACCACCCAGCGCAGAAGAACTCTGTCATCCGCTCTTTGGCAATCCGTGGTCAGCGCCTAAGTGATGCTCAAAACATCACACCTGAGCTCAAAAGGTTACGCACAACGTTTTTAGCCAATGGCTACAGCCATAAGTCGATAACCACAGCCTTGTCCACCAACACAAGCAAGAAAGATAAGCAGGAACTGCAGCCTACAGTACGGTTACCGTATGTGAAAAACGTCACTGACCGAATAGGCAAACACCTTCGCCACGTTGGAGTGCAGCCTGTCTTCTATAGTGGTCGTAGGCTCCAGGACGTGCTAGGCTCCACCAAGGAGAAGGTGGATGCATTACACACTGCAGACGTTTACAAGGTGGAATGCGAATGTGGAGAGGCATACATTGGCGAGACTGGTAGGCCAATAGCAACGCGCATTCGGGAGCACGAGTGTTACATTCGTCTAGGGCAACACAATAAAGCCGCAGTGGCAGAACATCACCATGACTGCGGACAAGAAATAAAATTCAGCGAAGCCTGTGTGTTGGCCAAGCAGCCAATTATGACGAAACGCAAAATCAGACACGCCATTGAAGTACTTAAACACCCTAATAACATGAACGGGGAGGATGGACTCAGGCTTGCCCCATCTTGGCTGCCAGCAATCAGAGCCCAACAGATTGCACTGTCAACACGAGGCACGAGCACTACCGGCGAGTAACTGCCGCCGCGCGGCCGGCGTCCAGCAGTTGGTAAACAGCAGCCAACTTCTCATTCGACTATGGCCACCAATCATGGCACGTAACACAAGAGCCAATGGACAACAGAGGTCACGTTCTCCCTCCACCGCAATAACCTATTAAAATAAAGTTCCCTCTCCTTCTTCCTTAAGTGACCAATAAACTAACTACCTTTTTAAAATTATGACGTAATGGCATGCGCAGTGAACACTAACAACAAAATATAAAGGACACTGCATAGCTAGAACGCACCATTAGACCCAGAAGAAGGCCGCTGCAATCGTGGCCGAAACGTTGGCTTTTCTATAGCAGCAGTAGTTTTTACATTATGACGCGATACCAAACCCAGAAAACTTTTATGTTGACTGACTCTGGCCGCGGAAGCCTACGCAATTATACAGGTTTTTCACTTTATTACGTGTTCGATGCCGGTGAGAGGATATGCGAGATTGATAAGGTGGGTAAACATCAGAATTACTAAGCTGGGGAGACGATTTTAGATAAAAGTTTGAACTAAATACCTTCTCTGTGTTCCGACTTTTAGTAAAGTCTTATGCTGACGCAAGTTGCGCTTAAGTGACCAGTGAAAGCCCCATGAAAATTCGTCTAATAGTTTTGGAGATTAGCGTGCTCTAAGAGTCGAACAGACAGACACGACGGTTTTACAGTTTTATTGTTAGTGTAGAACATATAGATAGAGAAAATGTTTCTGAAATTTCTGACATGCACATTTGTGTCACACTGTTTAATCGCACAGGAGCCGCGAACAACTCCAGCAGCGGCAAGGCCGGCGGCGGTCGACAGCGTAAGAAGCACCAGCTGCAGCAACTGCTGCGACGCGAGTCCGATGGAGAGGTTATCCGCCGCCAGCGGCTGGAGGAGGAGGGGGAGGATGAGGGAGAGGGAGAGGGGGAGGCGGGCGACGCAGGGGCGGCGGCGGCGGCGGCTGCGGCGGCGGCGGCGGCCGGCGGCCAGGTGGAGGCGCCGCCCCTCATCTGCCCCCGCGGCGCCATGGTGGCGCAGCCGCTCGTCGTCGGCGTCACCCTCACCGGCCTCGTGCTGCTCTTCGCGGTGCTCGGCTGTGGCTTCCGCATGCTCTGCCAGCAGAGGTGAGGCCACATGTACGGTCGAATCGCGCTCGACATCCTAACCTACCCCACCAAATTAGTTTGTTGCTGATTAATAAATGAATTAGCAATACTACATAACCGTTTCGAAATACAGAGAAATACAAAGAAACTGGTATAAGCACGTGTATTCAAATACAGAGATATGTAAACAGGCAGGACACGGCGCTGCGGTCGCCTACGCCTATACAAGACAACATGTGTCTGGCCCAGTTGTTAGATCGGTTACTGCTGCTACAGTGATAGGTTATCAAGGTTAAAGTGAATTTGAATGTGGTGTTATAGTCGGCGCACGAGCGATGCGACTCTGCATCTCCGAGGTAGCGATGAAGTGGGGATTTTCCCATACGAACATTTCACAAGTGTACCAGGAATATCAGGAATCCGGTAAAACATCAAGTCTTCGACATCGCTGCGGCCGGAAAAAGATCCTGCAAGCACGGGAAGAGAACCGTTAAACGTGACAGAACTGCAACTCTTCCGCAAATTGCTGCAGATTTCAATCCTGAGCCATCAATAACTGTCAATGTGCGAACCATTCAACAAAACATCATCAATATGGGCTTTTGGAACCGAAGGGCTACTCGTGTACCCTTGATGACTGCACGACACAAAGCTTTACGCCTCGCCCGGGCGCGTCAACACCGACATTGGACTGTTGACGACTGGAAACATGTTGGCTGGTCAGACGAGTCTCGTTTCAAATTGTATCGACCAGATTGACGTGTACGGGTATGGAGACAACTTCATGAATCCATGGTCCCTGCATGTCAGCAGAGGACGGTTGAAGCCGGTGGAGGCTCTGTAATGGTGTCGGGTGTGTGCAATTGGAGTGATATGGGACCCCTGATATGTCTAGATACGACTCCGGCAGGTGACATGTACATGAGCATCCTGTCTGATCACCTGCGTTCATTCATGTCCAGTGTGCATTCCGGCGGACTTGGGCAATTCTAACGGGACAATGCGACACCCCACACGTCCAGAATTGCTACAGAATGGCTCCAGGAACACTCTTCTGAGTTTAAACACTTCCGCTGGCCACCAGATTCCCAGATATGAACATAATTAGCGTATCTGGGATGTCTTGCAACGTGCTGTTCAGAAGAGATCTCGACCCCTTTGTACTCTTACGGATTTATGTACAGCCCTGAAAGAGTCATGGTGTCAATTCCCTCCAGCACTACTTCAAACAATAGTCGAGTTCATACCACGTCATGCTGCGGCACTTCTGTGTGCTCTGAGGGCCCTACACGATATTAGGCAGGTGTGTCAGTTTTTCTTTTTGGCTCTTCAGTGTGTATGCACAGTACATGCTACAGAAGTAGTCGGAAATTGGATAAAGTTTTTCGTGGACGACGCTGTTCAATAGGATGTTTCACACAAATCCTGTTACAGGTTTCTGAGAGTAATATAGGGGACTTAGTAGATAATGAACTCTGTCCAGAAATATATCATTTCGGTGTAAAGTAAGTCTGAAGATCAGATCACTTTCAAATCTCCCACTTCACCGTAGCACGTACCAGTGACAATAAGCTCTGACCCAAGTGATCTAGTGGAGCCTGTAACTTGCACAGTGTATCGAGTACTTGTTCTTGGGTTCTCTTCGGCGTAACGAAAGACATCCTCTTCAAAGTCGAAAGCATAGTGCATATGTTCACATTTACCTAGGTGTCATCAAAACGATGGTAATTCATGACTCAAAAATGGCGTCTCCCCTCTCCCACTGTTGCAGTGTGCCCCTACTGGTCCTCCTGCCACCACTTCCCCACCCACCTTAGCAACATCCTGAAAGTGTCAGTCTGTACCTCGCACGAGCAGCAGCAGCACCACTGCCTAGAAGTGTCTGAGATCATCCACTGCCTCCAATGGGAATAAAAGGAAAAAACAGTTTCATTTGAATATAAGTATTAATTCCTCCATCTCTTGCATTATTATTATTATTATTATTATTATTTGTCATTTAGAAATGTTTTCTTTCTCTGATAGTGCAGCTTATTCCTCCTGATAATGCAGTCAACCAGACTGATTCATTTTTACATGCGATTGAGCTACCCAAAAATATGTGCTAGGGCTTTATTGTTGTTAATAAAAGGATCAGGCGACAGTTTTATATATTTAATAATTTTTCTGGTTTATTCACTAGATATACAATAATTCTTCAGTACAGAGATACATGGCATTAACTACTACTATAAAGATGTAAGTATTTCTTTGGTGGATACGCACAGCTGTAGGAGTGCTTGGTTCAACCTGCGCAGTATTCACACTTGCAACAGCACTGAGAAAATCTAAAAACAATAAATATGTTAGACAATCATAGTAGTATTCACAGACACACACACACACACACACACACACACACACACACACACACACACAGACTGTAACCTCCCAACAGATTATTTCGGAACCTCGCAATAAAAATGTGACTAAGCTCCCAATGAAAATGTGACTCATATACAACCTTTCAATAATTAATTGACTGTGAATCTAAACTGGTAAACCTAGACGTCAGCAATGCTGTGTCATGATCCTGAAAAGTCATTCTGAATAAACTGAAGATTCTTACCTCAATGAAGCCGCCAGATAACGCATATATATCTGCTCCTATAAAAAAAATTTCTGGCACAGCTCAGTGCAATGCTGGCCACTAGATTTTGTTATGTACGGAAAACAACTGATTTTATTTACGATAGTTGGCATGATTATGGATAGGATAAATTAGTAAAAAAAATTTAAATTCAGATGAATGACTGTCAAAAGTTATCTTTATAAGGAACATTATTATTCAAAGATTTTTTGAAAACATTTACGTAGGACTTTGATATAACAATAATACAAAAACAGTTGTTCCAATAAATAATAATAATTTTTGTTTTTACCTTGTACTACATCGCTCAGGCACCGCCATCGTTCTCCACGACCGGCCTTGGTAATTCCATATAGCATATAAGCGCTCTCTGTGAGCTATACAACTCGATAATTGCTCTCTAAGAGCGACCTGACCCAACCGCCCGACTACGAGCTACTACCACTACTGCTGGTGACACTGCTCTCTGCGATTCTATTGTAGGATACATATCGCTGCATACATATCGCAGGCAGCGCGTGAGCAATCCATCGAAGTTGCATCTGCTCGGGTGCGCTAGCAGTAAATTCCTTAGGCACGGACCTCTTACAAAACACACACACACAGACAGAGAGAGATGGAGAGAGAGAGAGAGAGAGAGAGAGAGAGAACTCATCATCAGAAAAATCTGCCATTAGCAGTTCAGGCCAGGTCACTACACCCTCAGACAGTCAGCTACTTCCCGTTAACAGCGCAGCATACTACTAGTTACAACGACAGAATGATCATAACTAGATTTCAGCTATACAGCAACGTATGAGTACATACACACACTAAGTTCACAATACATACCGCCATAAATGCGAGCTCCACTTGCCTCTGTCTCCAGCAGAAGAAGAACAAGTAAACTGCTGACATTTCATCACTCGGTGGTCGTGGTGGCTGGCTGATCACTACTCAGACCAGTCTCGCTGTGGGATCTGTTAATATTCCGTTGGTGGGGGAGGGGGGGGGGAGGTGACAGCTAGAATCATATTTTACCAATACAGGCTCCCCAATCACCACGTATTCAACCATGCAGAGGAGAGAACCTTGAGTCATATTTTTTCAGTCAATTAGAGCAGAGAATATTCACATCGTCTGTCATATCAGGACAGGTGGATGTCAACGCAACTACAGCTAAGATAGTAACAGGTTACTGTATAGTGCTGTGATATAGATCAGACCCAAACATAAATTGTCTGTGGGCCTAGACCTTCTTTTACAGAGAAGGTCCAGTGTGATACAAATACCGTCTGGAAGAGCAGACACAGTTGGCGCTGATACTGAGTTCTATGTCTCATAAATAATAAATTTCATACCAGACAATGTCTGCCAGAGCAGACGCTGCTTCACAGTGAAGTTCTGTGTCCTACATAATAAACTTCTGTACCAGACACAGCTGGCACTGTAGAGTACTGTGCACTATGTGATAAATATTGGTGCCACACAACATTTACCAGAGCAGATGCTGCACCATAGCAGAGTATACACACTGCCAGATGGTACATCTGGAAAGACGAAGACGATTTTGATCCGATGAGACATACGCCACCTGGTGGGTAGTAGATGTACTGAAAATGGTTACAAAGTTGTCCACCAACAGATAGCATACTGACATGGCTACCAGGGTGCGGCCTGTGTCTACCCTTTAGTTGGGAATGCTCGCAGCCAGAAGGCTCAGTGTAGTGCAGATGTGTGAAGCAAACAGGCAACCAGCCATGGACATGCACTCCTGCTTCCTACAGGCAAGTGAGCAAGTTGGGAAAGGTCAAAGTGTGGCCTTGCACGTGACAGGATGGTCCTTTCAGAGAATTGCCACACAAGTTTGATGTGATGCGTCAGTTGTACGATGATGTTGGTGTCAGTGGTCAAGTGTGAACATTCTTACACCCTAGATAAGGTTCTGGAGGTCCACATAGCACAGGCGCCCGCCAGTAGGGGCAGAAGTGGCAGATTGTACAGCTAGCACAGCACAGATAAGAGTGTTTGGTAGCCTATACATGTCAATACAAACTGCTAAAAACCAGTTATTAGCAGTGGGACTACAGGCACACACACTTCTATTCCATCTTCCACTCACATTGCACCATCGACCTGTATGGCTCGACTGATACCATCTGAGGATCACTTGGAAGATGGAATGTCGCGTTATGGTCTTCAGCAATGAAAGCAGATTCTGCCTGCACACAATTGGTGGTCGTTTGTGTCTACAACGTACACATGGTGAACACTGTCTCATAGAGAGCATTCGTCCAAGTAACAATGGCACCACCCAGGCTTTGTAGTCTGGAGACCAATAAGCTACAACTCTCGTCCACCTTCTCGAGAGGAGCTGTTCTTTTGCCATTCTTGTGCAGAAAGGTGGTATGTTGTTCCAACGGGATAATACTTGTGCACACAGTGCCTGTGAAACTCAACGTGCCCTGTATGACAAGCAGTAACTTCCCTGGCCAGAAAGATGACCGGAACTGTCTGCAATCGAGCACATGTGGGACAAGATGTGATGAGAAGTGGCTCACGTTACTTGTCAACCAACAACTCTTGCAGAAGTATGTGAACAGGTCGAGCAGGTGTGGCATAATTTATCCCAGCACAGTATTCGCCATCTCTACGATAGCCTAGATGCCAGAGTCAGTGCCACTAACATGGGTTCAAAATGGCTCTGAGCACTATGCGACTTAACTTCTGAGGTCGTCAGTCGCCTAGAACTTAGAACTACTCAAACCTAACTAACCTACGGACATCACACACATCCATGCCCGAGGCAGGATTCGAACCTGCGACCGTAGCGGTCGCTCGGCTCCAGACTGCAGCGCCAGAACCGCTCGGCCACTCCGGCCGGCACTAACATGGGTGTTTCACCAAAGGTCGATATCTAGTATCACAGAACCGCTTGTGCTATTGATCTGTAAACGAAATCATTCCATGTTCTCCATAAGCACTGTTGTAAGAATAAATCTTCAGTAGATTGGAAAGCTCTAAAAGTGTGTTCTAATTTCTTTCTGGCAGTGTGTAATGAATATTGTGATAGACGATATCCACCAAACCACAGCGATACAGGCAGAGCAGAATCCTAAATGATTTTTTGAACCTTCTGCTGGAACAGACGAATCTTCATAGACTGAGCTGTCTGGATCCCACTTCTATACTCATGTTCAGTAAAAAAAGAACAATTTGAAAGACTAGAGATAGGACGTTCATATTCACAGTACATATACATTAGCACGTTCTGCAGAAATGATTAGCATTTCGGTCACCTCAATTCAGCACGTGTCCTGTTGCCTAGTAGGCACAGGGTCTACTATGGGTCCTGGTAACTTGTTCCATGCATGATGGCATCAATGTGTATAAGGTGGTATAGCCATGCATGTTGCATTCACCTGGTTCCAAAATCCATCTGTGTTGGTTGGCAGTGGGTCACAACACTGCACCTGTCGTTTCACCACATCCCACATATTTTTCCCTAGCGACAAATCTGCTGATCTGGCGGACCAGAGCAAAAAGTTGGCATCCCGTGACACCAAGGAAGGAAGCGCTTGTGCAGCAACATGTGGTCGTGCACCGTCTTGATGAGAGATGGCGTCCAGGGTGTTGTGCAAGAAGGGTATGGCTGCGGGTCACAGGATGTCATTTACGTAGGTCACGCTCGCCACAGTGCCCTGGACACGCACCAAATGTGATTTGTGATCACACCCAGTAGCACCCCACACCATAAGGCTTTGAGTTGGCGCTGTATGTTTCGTGCAAATGCAGCCGTTGTGATGACGCTCTCCCTGTCTGTGGCGAACCAAAATGTGGCCATCATTTTCAAACAAACAGAACCTGGATTAGTCCAAAAACACTATAGGGTGCCATTCTTGTCCGCAGTGACGTCGTTCCGTATACCATTCCCGTCTAGCATGTTTCTGCACATTCGTCAAAAGCTGGCGGAGAAGTGGACAACGCGCGTGTAACCGATGCCGTAATAAACGGCAACAGACTGTCACTCCTGATAGTGTACGATGTGTTACACTGTTCCACTGCTGAGCTAGAGCCAGGGAGGCTGCAGATCTCTCTTGCAATGCCATTTGCATAAGTTGTCGATCTTCTCAGGGGGTGGTCTGGGTGGTATGATCTGACCCATGTTGCTGTGGTCTATGGCCTTGGGTGAACCATTCTGGACATACCCGTTGCACTGCCGAAACACTTCGACCCACAGGAGCAGCAATTTCCCAGATGGATGAACCACATTCTCTCATGTCAATAGTGCGCCCTTTTTCAAACTCACTGATTTCATGATACGGTTCGCCCATACATTTGCGAGGCATCCTACACATCTGCTCAAGTCACATTGATCAGTTACCTCCGGTTTACAGCGACAACGAGAGACGCAGTTATCGAAGTTGAGCTTGAACCCGTGGGCCAACGTAGTTCAAATGTTAATCATTTCTGCACAGCATTTTAACGTAAATGTCCTGCAAATATGAACGTCGTAGCTCTAGTCGTTCAAGATACACTGTTTCCTCTGAACATGAGTGTATTTATACAAATGTGCATCTTGGCAACAAGGTAGTCCCTTTCTTAACTCTTCGCTGCGCATGTGATCCTTAACGAATGCACCAGCCATATTCAGCTCTGAAGAAGGCGATAAAGTCAGTGTTGTTGTTTTTCTGTAGGCACAGGGTCTACTATGGGTCCTGGTAACTTGGTTGGTTGGTTGGTTGGTTTGAGGAAGGAGACCAGACAGCGAGGTCATCGGTCTCATCGGATTAGGGAAGGACGGGGAAGGAAGTCGGCCATGCCCTTTGAAAGGAACCATCCCGGCATTTGCCTGGAGCGATTTAGGGAAATCACGGAAAACCTAAATCAGGATGGCCGGACGCGGGATTGAACCGTCGTCCTCCCGAATGCGAGTCCAGTGTCTAACCACTGCGCCACCTCGCTCGGTCCCTCGTAACTTGTTCCATGCATGAAGGCATCAATGTGTATAAGGTGGTATAGCCATGCATGTTGCATTCACCTGGTTCCAAAGTCCATCTGTGTTGGTTGGCAGTGGGTCACAACACTGCACCTGTCGTTTCACCACATCGCACATTGATGCCATCATGCATGGAACAAGTTACCAGGACCCGTAGTAGACCCTGTGCCTACAGAAAAACAACAACACTGACTTTATCGCCTTCTTCAGAGCTGAATATGGCTGGTGCATTCGTTAAGGATCACATGCGCAGCGAAGAGTTAAGAAAGGGACTACCTTGTTGCCAAGATGCACATTTGTATAAATACACTCATGTTCAGAGGAAACAGTGTATCTTGAACGACTAGAGCTACGACGTTCATATTTGCAGGACATTTACGTTAAAATGCTGTGCAGAAATGATTAACATTTGAACTACGTGTCTCTCTGTATAACGAAATGCAGGCACTTTGTACCACACAGTGACTAGCGGTCAGTGCATCTCCAGCACTTCGCAGTCTGTGCACCTCTAAAAAAAATACGCCCTCCGCCTGCCGTCGTAAGTACACAAAGGCCAGAGCTATGTTACAGGACCAGGTCGCCGGTGTAAACATAGTGGAGCATGAGCCAGCCAGCTGTACAGCCATGCAAGCCTACTGTGACGTGCAAGGATAAATCGGATATGAGGTTTACAGATGAAGGTAATGCAGGTCACCTAGTAATTGTTTGGTCATACGCTTACCACACAGCTCATGTCAGAAAATGGGAGACGTATGCACTTAACCAACACCGCTTCGAAAAACATATTCAATAACTGTCTTAAATTCTGTCTCCACAGGGAACACATGTGACAAAATTTGCATACTCGCCATTGAAAACGATTGTTGTCTGAGGGGTAAGAGAATAAGTCAAATACATAATTCAGTTTTAAAAAAACGTTTGCTGGTCACTCAAGAGTGATTTCACATCATTTGTAGCAGGCAGAAAAAACATTGTTTTTTTTTCCTCACTCTTCTTTTTGTTCTCCATACGTCTTCTTGACCTGGTGGATAGCTAGACAGCCATACGACTTGAGATCTTGTACTGAGGTGCATCGGAATATTCTCCTCATCCAACACACCTTGCCACTGCCTTTGATGCAAACTACACTATCGATGTGATAGAAATTCCGGAACGCCGTCAGCACACGCGCCAAAGGCAAGCCTGGCTCGTACCAGTCCTTTGGATGGTGATTTCACTTTAGCCATAATATTGTCCTCTGCCTTTTAGCATATTTAATGGATTCAGCAGTTTCCTTAGGGACATTGACCAACGATGACTCATTCTATACGAACATCAACATGACAACCCTTAATGGTGTCATTCTGCTTCAAGTGTCGGTAACTACGATAAGCGCTAAACGTCAGTGTGGTCAGTATGCATGCAGATACATCGTCTGTTCCATAATAGGAGGGGCGAAACACATGTGGTGTATTACTCCAGTCCAGCTGTAACCAACCATATGGGTAGAATTCACTATTTAAAAACACCTTAACATTTGGTAGTTTACATTTGTCGAATATCATCGAATCTTCCTTCAAACAGTGCCAATGTAATGATCCAAGCTACTTCTACCTAAAAAAATTGCCTGAACTGACGTAGACCGCCATGAGATGGTTGGAAGAGCTGGATATTCACAAAGAGCAGAGGAATTCAGTACCAGCAGGAATCTTCAGCACCCTACATCCAATACTGAAACATGCTCCATCTTCCAGATGTACTTCTCCAGCACTGTTTTATTGTCTTCAGGGTTAAATTCCCCCTGAACTTAAGAGTTATTACCTGTCACACTTCTCACAAAAATCAGTGTTTCGATTGCATAGTGACTCACGACATTGCTTCAAAGCATCCCATAAGTATCTTAAGTGGTGACACACACTAAAACTGTCTTATTCGCTTTTCGGTCCATGAACCATACTGCATTCTGCAGATAATTCACATCAGAAGTAGAAACGGAAACTTATGTTTTGAGGGTTGTTATGACTCCCAAATTGTGTATGTGGTCAATTTCGATGGCATTCACTTCATACCTTGTTTCTTGAAAAAAGAAATGTGAATGCTTTGCGCGTGAGTTGCAGAGTTTGTGCAGGGTCTCCATCCTTCTTTAAACATCGCCCTTCTACAGAAAGGAAACTGTTGCTTGAATCTGCCGGCCGCTGTGGCCGAGCGGTTCTAGGCGCTTCAGTCTGGAATCACGCGACCGCTACGGTCGCAGGTTCGAATCCTTCCTTGGGCATGGATGTGTCTGATGTCCTTAGGTTTGTTAGGTTTAAGCAGTTCTACGTTCTAGGGGACTAATGACCTCAGATTTTAAGTCCCATAGTGCTCAGAGCCATTTCAATCCATTTGCTTGAAACTGTCAGTGTATCCTGGTGTTGACTCGAAATTCGTATTTCATCATTACAAAAGGCCATGGGAAATATTGAACTGAGACTTTTATATCGAACAATGTCATTGTACGCTTTCATTTCTATCGTACTAAGATATTTGTAAACCTCCAGTGCAGTCACGGCTCGTAAGTATGCATTCTAGGTGTTCATAAATTTTTAAGTTCAGATAAATATGAGAGTGTGAAATTAATAGAATCTGCAGTATAACAGTTATGCTTATCAACATATTTATACATCTTCATCCACCATCAGTAATAATAATAACAATAATGATAATAATAACAGTACTAAATAATAATAATATTCATCATAACTTGTCTGAAAAAATAAGAATTGGTTTTGTGGAATTTTGTTGCTGTGTACTTAATTAAGTACTGTTTATGTTACGCACGAAATAATTTTTACGCTTTCACTACTCTCCATTTCGCATTTTTGTGTAAGTGGAAGTTTTTGTGCTTTTTTTCATTTATTTTTTTTTTGTTGACAAATGTACAAGATCCCTAATACACATTAACAGATTAACTTCCAGGCTGAAGATCAGACATCCTTACTTTGCACCCATACGACAACTTACTCTTTGTTAAATGTCAGCTTGTAGTCATGTTTATTTGGTTTCGTCACTTTATCAGACAACGGATCTGGCCTGAGAGACCCTAGTTCCTCTGCAGCTAACTTTTCCTGGTAATTTTCTTTCCTGTTGGCACTTAAAACGGATTCAGCAGAGTTCATGTTGACACTCTACAGGAAATCCGATTCCTGCACAGTAATCAATCAACCCCAAACACAAACTGCCGTTTGTGTAAATGAATACAGACATACTTACATTAATACTTGTCCCACAGTATGAATATGACATTCATAATGATGTGGAACATGTCATTTTAACATGTTTTCTTTACATAAAATAATAATATATTTTTACAGTTTGTACTTCATATCTAAAAATTCATCACTTGAGTAGAAGGAGTTGTCATTTAGAGATTCTTTTAATTTGTTTTTAAATGTTTTTTGGCTATCCGTTAGACTTTTAATGCTGCTTGGCAAATGACCAAAGATTTTTGTGCAGCATAGTTCATCCCTTTCTGTGGCAAAGTCAGATTTAACCCAGAATAGTAGAGATCATCCTTTCTTCTAGTGTTATAGCTACGCACTTCGCTATTATTTTTGCTTTGCGATGGGTTTTTAATAACAAATTTCTTAAGTGAATATATGTATTGCGAAGGTACTGTGAATATCCCCAGTTCCTTAAATAAATGTCTGCAAGGTGATCTTGGGTGGGATCCAAGTATTATTCTGATTACACGCTTTTGTGCAATGAAAACTTTTTCTCTTAATGATGACTTACCCCAAAATATGACGCCATATGAAATCAGTGAATGAAAATAGGCATTTCAGGCTAATTTACTGATATGTCTACCACCAAAATTTGCAATACACTAATTGCATAAGTAGCAGATCCTAACAGTTTCAGTAGATCATCAATGTGTTTCTTCCAGTTCAATTTTCCATCAGTGCACACACCCAGATATTTTGAATATTCTGCCTCAGCAACATATTTGTGTTCATAGTCTGTATTTATCAATGGTGTTATCCCATTTACTGTACAGAGTTGTATATACTGTGTTTTCTCAATATTTAGTGAGAGTCCATTTGCAGAGAACCACTTAATAATTTTCTGAAAGACGTTATTTACAATTTTCGCAGCTGACTCTTGTTTGTTGGGTGTGATTACTATACTTCTTTCATCAGCAAACAGAACTAGCTTTGCATCTTCATGAATATACAGTGGCAAGTCATAAATATATATTAAAACAATAAGGGACCCAAGACTGAACCCTGTGACATACCATTCTTGATAACTCCCCAGTTAGAGAATTCTGATGATTTTAGCAGACTGATTGTTAATTTCAACCGTCTGCATCCTTTCGCTTAAATATGAATTAAACCATCTGTGCACTGACCCACTCGTACCACAATACTAAAGCTTATCTAAAAGAATTTCATGTTTCACACAATCAAAAGCCTTTGAGAGATCACAAAATATCCCAATGGGTGATGTTTGGTTATTCAGTGCATTTAATATTTGATTAATAAAAGAATATAATGCATCTTCTGTTGAAACCCCTTTCTGGAAACCGAACTGACATTTTGTTAGTACTTCATTTTTACAAATATGTGATTCTACTCTTGAATACATTACTTGTTCAAGAATTTTGGGTAAAGTTGTCAGAAGTGAGTTTGGGCAGTAGCTGTTAGCATCTGACCTATCCCCTTTCTTATGCAATGGTTTAACAATTGCGTATTTCAGTCAATTGGGAAAAATGCCCTGTTTCAGTGAGGTACTACATATGTGGCTGAGAATCCTTCTTATCTGTTGAGAACAAGCTTTTAGCACTCTGTGAGAAATGCCATCAATTCCATGTGAGCTTTTACTTTAGAGTTAATTTATTATTTTCCTAATTTCAGTAGGAGAGGCGGGTTGAAATTCAATTCTATCAAATTGCTTAGGTATTGCCTCTTCCATATACTGCCTTGCATTTTCTAATGAATAGCTGGATCCCATTTTCTCTACAAAAATCCACTGAATATCAGACGAACCAGTGTGACAGCTTTTCGTGAATGTTCATATATATGTACAATGTGTGCTTACAGTACAGATAAACCTGACCCACCATTAGATCAACAGGTGTCAGAAATATAAAGAAATGCTATAGTTTCACAATTGACCATGATGTGCTTTATGCTTCTCTGTTAGAAATAAGACATACACATGTCACTTTTTTTGGCAATTCAACTCCTAAGGAGGTGAAATAAAGACAGACTGATTAGCTGACTCTTCATAGCCCAGCCCAAACCGCTGAGGATAGAAACTAGAGGTTTGGAGAGGGTGTGGATCTTATGGTGAGGTATCGTTTAGGAAGAGATTGTCCGAAAATCCACTCCTAAGAGTGTGAACAGATTTTCGAAAGTACGTCCCTATAAAGGGAATTTTGAAGCTAAAACTATGGAAACTAGTGTTTGATTTCTCAGTCATCAAATAAAAAACATGAGTTTCAGCATTTTTGGAAATTCAACCAATAAGGGGGTGAAACAGTGGGTGAAAGTTTTTTTGAAAATAAATAACTAGTAAAGGATTTTTAAGGCTACATCTATGAGAACTGGTACTTGACTCCTTGGTTAGAAATAAAAAAAAAATACGTATGTCAGTGTTTCTGGAAATTGCAATAGGGGATGAAAATTTTTAGGAAAACATTTCGTTACATTAAAATAACGTAAAGCTAAATTTATGAACATTGGTATTTCACATCTCGGTTAGATACAAAGAAATATTTGTTAGGAGCTGAAAGTTGCTATGGAAATATCTCCACAAGAACGCGAAAGACATGATTAACATAAACTTTGGACTCCAGCTACCAGAATCGCTTTTTGATCAGAAGTACATTCGGAAAAGACCTTGCTTGTATGGCTTTTAATAAGCGTGAAAAGCTTAGAAGGTGTGCAATTTGTTAACAACATAAAAATTCGATTAAATAAAAACAAAACAAAAAAGATCTCTGCAGGCCATACGACTACGCGAGCGAAGCAGTGGACGCTAAGCTAGTTCTACTATATAGTGAGTGAGTTGGCATATCTGAGGGACGTGCCGCCTGGCGGGATTTGTGTCTAGCAAACTGGGTACAAGTCTGCTGCAGAGTGCTACCACCTGGTGGCATTAACGTAAGCTTGAAGTTAAGTTGTAAAGGCTAGTTGTTCACACCGTGAACCGTACACTTGTCAAATTGGTAGTCAATTGGCCCGTATGGCAATTACGTCACGCCAGTTGCGAATGTGCAAAAGCTCCTTAAATCTTGGACTACAGAAGGTGTGCTCGCGACCCTGAATCCAAGTTTTACCGAGTCTAGAGGAGCAATGTACTACAGCGCGGTAGATTTAGTGCCCTGTATTTGAGATTGCCGCATCTACATTAGGTTTAAAAGAATTCAAAGGAAAACAACCAATAAATCCGCAAGGTGTCAAAAGTTATGGTGTTCATGTGCTCTTACACGCTAACCGCCATGCTCCAGTGTTATCGCACTGTGCTTCAGTTGCAAAGTGATTTACTGACGACTGTGTGATGCACACTTAGACATCACGTCCCTATTCCTTCAGGTGGAGGCGTCTAACTACCTCTTCATCACAAAATCAACTGAGTTTCATTCCTGTTCTTGAGTATTAATCTCAACGAAGTGTAATGTCCGGACAGTCACTGGAAGATACATGGGGTTCTGCGGAAACAACGATCTTATATTCTGGGCCTAGTATAGGGTAGAACCTGTAGGTACTATAAAACACCTGGTCAGTCTAGTATGAATTCATTGCAGTATTACACTTGGCTCAGATTACGCTTACTGGTAATATGTCCACAAGTTCTGTGACTCATAAAATGTATTGGATTTCTTCTATAAAACCTTATTCCTTCAGAAAACATGTAGTGACCCTACTGAAGCGTTCTGGGTAAAGTATGTTGTCTGCTCTGCTTTTGTATATCTCTGCTTTCAATGTGCTGACGTTTGTGCATAAATCAGAAATTTTTACAAATCATTTTAGAAACGCATTTTGATCGTCAGTATCGAATGAGCCAGGGTATATTTCTAAAACTTCACCACTTACTAGATATAATTTATTTTTCGTTTCTGAATTTTTTGGAATACTGCTATACATTGCAAGACTGACCAGTGCAATACTCCAGTCCCTGGTGCTCAGATCAATTAGTGGGAGGTAATTCGCATTTAATATCATGAGTAACTTAGAAGTAGATATCATCGGAGTATGAAGCAACTTAAATCACTTAATAAAAGTAAGTATTCCATTCCAGACAATATACCAATTAGGTTCTTTTCAGAGTGTGCTGATGCAGTAGCTCCATACTTAACAATTATATACAACCATTCACTCGACAAAAGATTTGTGCCCAGAGACTGGAAAGTAGCACAGGTCACATCAATATTCAAGAAAGGCAATAGGAGTAATCCACTCAATTAAAACCTGTATCATTAACGTCTATATGCAGCAGTATTTTGAAACATATATTGTATTAGAGAATGGTGTGATGTGACACAGTCAACATGGAGTTAGAAAACATCACTGTTGTGAAACACAAGTAGCTCTTTACTCATATGTACGAGGGCAGTTCAATAAGTAATGCAACACATTTTTTTTCTGAAACAGGGGTTGTTTTATTCAGCATTGAAATACACCAGGTTATTCCCCAATCTTTTAGCTACACAACACTATTTTTCAACGTAATCTCCATTCAATGCTACGGCCTTACGCCACCTTGAAATGAGGGCCTGTATGCCTGCACGGTACCATTCCACTGGTCGATGTCGGAGCCAACGTCGTACTGCATCAATAACTTCTTCATCATCCGCGTACTGCCTCCCACGGATTGCGTCCTTCATTGGGCCAAACATATGGAAATCCGACGGTGCGAGATCGGGGCTGTAGGGTGCATGAGGAAGAACAGTCCACTGAAGTTTTGTGAGCTCCTCTCGGGTGCGAAGACTTGTGTGAGGTCTTGCGTTGTCATGAAGAAGGAGAAGTTCGTTCAGATTTTTGTGCCTACGAACACGCTGAAGTCGTTTCTTCAATTTCTGAAGAGTAGCACAACACACTTCAGAGTTGATCGTTTGACCATGGGGAAGGACATCGAACAGAATAACCCCTTCAGCGTCCCAGAAGACTGTAACCATGACTTTACCGGCTGAGGGTATGGCTTTAAACTTTTTCTTGGTGGGGGAGTGGGTGTGGCGCCACTCCATTGATTGCCGTTTTGTTTCAGGTTCGAAGTGATGAACCCATGTTTCATCGCCTGTAACAATCTTTGACAAGAAATTGTCACCCTCAGCCACATGATGAGCAAGCAATTCCGCACAGATGGTTCTCCTTTGCTCTTTATGGTGTTCGGTTAGACAACGAGGGACCCAGCGGGAACAAACCTTTGAATATCCCAACTGGTGAACAATTGTGACAGCACTACCAACAGAGATGTCAAGTTCAGCACTGAGTTGTTTGATGGTGCTCCGTCGATCATCTCGAACGAGTGTGTTCGCACGCTCCACCATTGCAGGAGTCACAGCTGTGCACGGCCGGCCCGCACGCGGGAGATCAGACAGTCTTGCTTGACCTTGCGGCGATGATGACACACGCTTTGCCCAACGACTCACCGTGCTTTTGTCCACTGTCAGATCACCGTAGACATTCTGCAAGCGCCTATGAATATCTGAGATGCCCTGGTTTTCCGCCAAAAGAAACTTGATCACTGCCCATTGTTTGCAACGCACATCCGTTACAGACGCCATTTTAACAGCTCCGTACAGCGCTGCCACATGTCGGAAGTCAATGAAACTATACGAGACGAAGCGGGAATGTTTGAAAATATTCCACAAGAAATTTCCGGTTTTTTCAACCAAAATTGGCCGAGAAAAAAAATGTGTTGCATTACTTATTGAACTGCCCTCGTAATATTGATTTCAAATTGATTCCGTATTTCTAGATTTCCAGAAAGCATTTGACACTATAACATACAAGCAGCTTGTAATCAAATTGCGTGCTTATGGAATATTTTCTCAGTAGTGCGACTGGATTCACGATTTCCCGTCAGAGATGTGACAGTTCATAGTGAATGATGGAAAGATTGTGAGTAAAACAGAAGTGATTTCTGGCATTCACGAAGGTAATATTGTAGGCCTACTGTTGTTCCTCATCTATATAAACAATTTAGGAGACAGTTTGAGCAGATGATGCTGACGTTTATCGTCTAGTAAAACCATCAAAAGATCAAAACAAATTGCAAGAAGATTTAGAAAAGATATCTGTATGATGCTAAAATTTGCAATTGACCCTTAATAATGGAAAATGTGAGATCATCCACACGAGCGCTAATCCCGTAAACTTCAGTTTCACGATAAACCAGTCTGACATGAAGGCCGTAAATTCAACTAAATGCCTAGGAATTACAATTACGAACAACTTTAATTGGAAAAAATACATAAAAAATGTTGTGGGGAAGGTGAACCAAAGATTGAGAGAGACTGCCAAAACTACACTTGTCCATTCCCTCTTGCAGTACTGCTGTGAGGTGTGTGATTCTTACCAGATAAGATTAATGGAGTACATCGAGGAAGCCCAAAGAAGAACGCACGTTTTGTATTGTCGATAACCAGAACAGAGAGTGTCATGGACATGATACAGTATTTGGGGTGTACATTATTAAAACAAAGGCTTTTGTCGTTGCAGTGGCATCTTCTCACGAAATTTCAGTCACTAACTTTCTCCTCCAAATGCGAAAATATTTTGTTGACACCGACCTACATAGGAAGAAACGATCGTCACCACAAAACAACGGAAATCAGAGTTCGCACGGAACGAAACAAGTCTGCGTTTTTTCCACCCTCTGTTCGAAAGCGGAATAATAGAGAATTATTCGTGGAGTAACAGTGAATTATTGCGAAGGTGATTCGATGAACCCTCTTCCAGACGCTTAAGTGTGATTTGCAGAGTATCCATGTAGATTCATATGCAGATCATTGTTTCAAAGCGAAAGTATTCATCACAACCATATATCAACGAATACACTAATGCGTATGCAGTTTGTTTTTATCCGCTAAAGTAATGGCACAGCTCTACTGGCGGATGTAAATCACCATATGAGTCGAAGTAGTACACATTGTTCCTGTACTTCTTAACCTACTCAAACCACTTAGTCTGGCAACATCTGGGTTCCCAACGCCACATTCTCTACATTTCAGCATTGTCTTTGGAAATGTATTCCTCATAAACACTCCACATAATCTTGAGATGCGGAATTTTTTGACTAATTGAAACAGATCTGTATTTGTAAGTTGTTTCTGAGATGGCATGGCTATCAGCTTTCTTCTTTTTTTTTTCTTATCGGCAGACCAAGTCCTTTCCTGTATATTTTTAAATAGAGCCCTTTCCCAATAGTGATAGATTCCGTATGCTTGTGAAGTCTTTCTGCTTCCTATAATTGATGTTCTGTACTCTATGCATTCTTCGTCATCTGCCATATGACCACAGCGTCTCTGCCCAAAGAAGTGATGACTGATAACGCAGCAAAGCCTGGAATTAAAAACAGTATAACTCCACCTGATGCCTTAGGTGTTGGTAGAACTCTAGATATTTTAACCCGTCTTCTTGTTGTTCTTATTCCTTTCCGCTTTCTGCTTCAGAACAGTTTTAGCCACTGACAACTATGACAAACATCTTAAAGGTTTCTTCTTCAGGTCTTGTAGTGGATGACAAGAGGCTTTCATAATTGTTTGCACCCAAATGATGTTTGGCATGCATTGCTTTATCAGATATGAACGCTGCAATATACACTATATCTATTCATCCAAATAATTGCTTGGTTTTTTTCGCCTGGCTTCAACCTGTGACATGACGTTCTGATACAGTTCTATTTGCAGAGTGTTCTAAATCAGGTTCCTTACTCACCTCATCTAGCAGGTTAATGTCCTTGCCATCGTGTGCCAGATGCTTTTGCAATTTTTTCCAGTTCCACAATAATGATACCCTCGTATGTAGTTGGAGAACTATGGAGTACACTACCTTTACCATGCATGATGTGCATCCTATGATCTGCATTATGATACTGCATGCTTAGAGTTTTTTGCACATTGTTATACACAATGTCTTTAGTATACACTTAGTTCTTGTGCTTTAATGGAAATCCAAGCCATTTCACTAAAGCCTTGCTCCCTCAATGCCTTGTGACTTTCTCTATGAAAACACGTTGGCTTTGTAGCTTCTCTGTAATTTCTCGGTTTAGAAATTACCACAAATTCCTTCACCTTCGCCAAACTGTAACATGTAAGTTCTTGAATTTCTTCATTGCACTTTGGATGCTGTAAATATCTCTGTAGATAAGTGTTCTCAAATTCTGTCTTGTATATTGAAATACGCACTGCATCACCTACATTAAATTTATGCCTGTATGGATCCACCTTTTTAATGCCATTGTATACTGTATTTAAAGCTCATTCTCACAGACATCAGTAAGCCTTATTTTTATAGTGTCATATCAAGAGATCTTATACAGTGCAATTATATGTGGGAGAATCTTGATCCATTGATATATTGCTCAAAGATAAAACTGAACCCACATATGGTTTTTACTGTTTTACTCAGACATTCCACAAGTTTCGCCTTCATGTGAATCAGTGTAGAGTAGTGGTATATTCTGAACAAATCTATTACTGCCTTGGAACACCAGTTGTAGAATCAACCCCCATGATTGGTTTGAAGGTTGTCTGGGTAGCGATTCACTCCAGTCCACAGCAATTGTTTAAAGGCATCTGCAACTTCCTTACCAGTCATCGCCTTCACAGGTATGGCCCATATGAATTTGGAATATGTCCATGAACCATGGACCTTGCCGTTGGTGGGGAGGCTTGCGTGCCTTAACGATACAGATAGTCGTACCGTAGGTGCAACCACAACGGAGGGGTATCTGTTGAGGGGCCAGACAAACGTGTGGTTCCTGAAGAGGAGCAGCAGCCTTTTCAGTAGTTTCAGGGGCAACAGTCTGGGTGATTGACTGATCTGGCCTTGTAACACTAACCAAAATGGCTTTGCTGTGCTGGTACTGCGAACGGCTGAAAGCAAGGGGAAACTACAGCCATAATTTTTCCTGAGGGAATGCAGCTTTACTATATGATTAAATGATGATGGCGTCCTCTTGGGTAAAATATTCCAGAGGTAAAATAGTCCCCCATTCGGATCTCTGGGCGGGGACTACTCAAGCGGACGTCGTTATCAGGAGAAAGAAAACTGGCGTTCTACGGATCGGACTGTGGAACGTCAGATCCCTTAATCGGGCAGGTAGGTTAGAAAATTTAAAAAGGGAAATGGCTAGGTTAAAGTTAGATATAGTGGGAATTAGTGAAGTTTGGTGGCAGGAGGAACAAGACTTTTGGTCAGGTGAATACAGTGTTATAAATACAAAATCAAATAGGGGTAATGCAGCAGCATAGTGAATGCATTATTGTGGCCAAGATAGACACAAAGCCCACGCCTACTAAAGTAGTACAAGTTTATACGCCAACTAGCTCTGCAGATGATGATGAAATTGATGAAATGCATGATAAGATAAAAAAAATATTCAGGTAGTGAAGGGAGATGAAAATTTAATAGTCATGGGTGAATGGAATTCGAGAGTAGGAAAAGGGAGGGAAGGAAACATAGTAGGTGAATATGGATTGGGGCTAAGAAATGAAATAGGAAGCCGCCTGGTAGAATTTTTCAAAGAGCAAAATCATGAAAGTAGGTTGTTTACGTGGAAGACCCCTGCAGATACTAAAAGGTATCAGATAGGTTATGTAATGGTAAGACAGAGATTTAGGAACCAGGTTTTAAATTGTAAGACATTTCCAGAGACAGATGTGGACTCTGACCACAATCTATTGGTTATGAACTGTAGATTAAAACTGAAGAAACTGCAAAAAGGTGGGAATTTAAGGAGATGGGTTGTACAGAGTTTCAGGGAGAGCATAAGGGAACAATTGACAGGATGGGGGAAAGAAATACAGTAGAAGAAGAATGGGTAGCTTTGAGGGATGAAATAGTGAAGGCAGCAGAGGATCAAATAGGTAAAAAGACGGGGGCTTGTAGAAACCCTTGGGTAACAGAAGAAATATTGAATTTAATTGATGAAAGGAGAAAATGTAAAAATGCAGTAAATGAAGCAGGCAAAAAGGAATACAAACGTCTCAAAAATGATATCGACAGGAAGTGCAAAATGGCTAAGCAGGCATGACTAAAGGACAAATGTAAGGATGTAGAGGCTTATCTCACGAGGGGTAAGATAGATACTGCCTACAGGAAAATTAAAGAGACTTTTGGAGAAAAGAGAACCACTTGTATGAATATCAAGAGCTCAGATGGAAAACCAGTTCTAAGCAAAGAAGGGAAAGCAGAAAGGTGGAAAGAGTATATAGAGGGTCTGTACAAGGGCTGTGTACTTGAGGACAATATTATGGAAATGGAAGAGGATGTAGATGAAGATGAAATGGGAGATACGATACTGCGTGAAGAGTTTGACAGAACACTGAGAGATCTGAGTCGAAACACGGCCCCAGGAGTAGACAACATCCCACTAGAACTACTGACAGCATTGGGAGAGCCAGTCCTGACAAAACTCTACCATCTGGTGAGAAAGATACGAGACAGGCGAAATACACTCATACTTCAAGAAGAATATAATAATTCCAATACCAAAGAAAGCAGCTGTTGACAGATTTGAAAATTACCGAACTATGAGTTTAATAAGTCACAGCTGCAAAATACTATCACGAATTCTTTACAGACAAATGGAAAAACTGATAGGAGCCGACCTCAGGGAAGATCAGTTTGGATTCCGTAGAAATGCTGGAACACATGAGGCAATACTGACCCTACGACTTATCTTAGAAGCATTTGTAGACTTAGAGAAAGCTTTTTACAATGTTGACTGGAATACTCTCTTTCAAATTCTGAAGGTAGCAGGGGCAAAATATAGGGAGCGAAAGGCTATTTACAATTTGTACAGAAACCAGATGGCAGTTATAAGAGTCAGGGGGTATGAAAGGGAAGCATTGGTTGGGAAGGGAGTGAGACAGGGTTGTAGCCTATCCCCAATGTTATTCAATCTGTATATTGAGCAAGCAATAAAGGAAACAAAAGAAAAGTTCGGAGTAAGTATTAAAATCCATGGAGGAGAAATAAAAACTTTGAGGTTCGCCAATGACATTGTAATTCTGTCAGAGACAGCAAAGGACTTGGAAGAGCAGTTGAACGGAATGGACAGTGTCTTAAAAGGAGGGTATAAGATGAACATCAACAAAAGCAAAACGAGGATAATGGAATGCAGTTGAGTTAACTTGGGTGATGCTGAGGGAATTAGATTAGGAAATGGGACACTTAAAGTAGTAAAGGAGTTCTGCTATTTGTGGAGCAAAGTAACTAATGATGGTCGAAGTAGAGAGGATATGAAATGTAGACTGGCAATGGCAAGGAAAGCGCTTCTGAAGAAGAAAAATTTGTTAACATCGAGTATAGCTTTAAATGTCAGGAAATCGTTTCTTAAAGTATTTGTATGGAATGTAGCCATGTATGGAAGTGAAACGTGGACGATAAATAGTTTAGACAAGAAGAGAAAGAAGCTTTCGAAATGTGGTGCTACAGAATAATGCTGAAGATTAGATGGGTAGATCACATAACTAATGAGGAGGTATTGAATAGAATTGGGGAGAAGAGGAGCTTGTGGCACAACTTGACTAGCAGAAGGGATTGGTTGGTAGGACATGTTCTGAGACATCAAGGCGTGGGACAGCAGGTGGAATAATAGAATAAATGTTTTGTATTTATGCTGTTTGCCGTTCCCAACACTGGCTCTCTAACTACAATATTGGCAACCAGAAAGTGATTAGCAAAACGTGAAGCCTGTAATTAGAATTCCTAGTGCCCGCTTCATCTGAGAAATACATTTATAGCTACAGCTTATAGCTCTGAGGAATTAGGAGATTGTCTGGGATTCATAATCAAAAACCATTCTCTCTAAAATGTTCACTATATTCTGAAAGTCACAGACCAAAAAGGATCCACACAATCCAACTACCAGAGCAGCTCAGAGTCTAATGTGCTGATGCCACTATAACTGTTCAAATTAAATGTTTAAGTGAATGCTCGCCATAATTTGATGATAATGTTCATCAAATGCCATGCTAAATAATGGTAGAATGTCCGTCCTGCGGCGGCACGTGAAAATACGACATATGCAAACTGAAGATAGATCATTAAAGTCATCCCAGAATTAACACTTCACTCGAAAACGATTTCATGGTTATGCGTATCCCGAGTAACTTATTACGGCATCCGAGGCTGTTTATAGCAATGATACCGACGCGACGCGACTCCCGGCACAGGTGGTGCGCTAATCAGCGTCTGGAGAGAACTGGGGCCTTTCTCTTTTTCTCGAACAGCGTTCTTACATGTAGAGCCGCAGTACGGACACCTAAGGGAACGCCTGATCAAATCTGCTCTCCCGACTAGCTGCTGGGCAAGTAATGCACCACTTTAAGTTATCGAATAAATCATTGCTTCCTTTGCTGATGGCCGATGAAGCTTTCAATTTAATTGTGCAATCAGCACACAAGTAAGTAATCATAATAAAAGTCTGGCGTGGCTAAGTCAAATATTTTGGGCGAGAGAATTAATTTAATTGCACTACACACAGTAGACGAGCTCTGAACTTGCTCTTTGGAGACACGCTTAGCTATAGTTTTATAGTTATTCTGTTGAAACTTCTCACATTTTCGTGATTATAGCGGATCTCCCTTCTACTTAAATTTAAACATCCTAGCTTTATTTATTCGCCTACTTAATCTATCTTGCTTCCTTAATTTCTAAGACGAAAACCAGAAAATCATGAATTTCAACTAAACTTTTAATTTGTGAGATCCAGAATACTGTTTCTACTAAATTATTATGCAAAAGGAATCTAAATATAAATTTTTAAGTTTATAGCTCATTTCTGTTGCGCCAGTGATTTTTACATAAAAACATCCAAATTTCGAAAATGGTTAAAGTTATCGAACTGATATCCAACACAGATAGATTTTGTATTACTCCTGACATGCCAGAAACGTTTCATGTTATTTACTTCAAAGTATTGCGCAATATTTATGACGTCAGAGCTAGTTATAGCGGACTAGGCTGGCACACAATGGAAAGACTGATGTTAATTTTATAAGGCGTGAGTATGCTGCTTCCCTACAAAGGGATCACCAATTTAATACTGGAGGGCAGCGTGGAGGGTAAAAATCGTAGAGGGAGACCAAGAGATGAATACACTAAGCAGATTCAGAAGGATGTAGGCTGCAGTAGGTACTGGGAGATGAAGAAGCTTGCACAGGATAGAGTAGCATGGAGAGCTGCATCAAACCAGTCTCAGGACTTAGGACCACAACAACAACATGTATAACCATTAAAATCTAGTTAAAACCTTTATTTCCTCGTGATATTGCCTCATATCTGTGAGATCCCCTGCCATAAGTCATCCACCATGTATAATAACGTGTCTTTGTGTGAATTTTTTTCCACTGGTTTATGGAACTCTTGGATGACAGTCTCTGGAAGTATTACACAACTCATCTTTTTCGAAGTTCTGAAAAGACTTATATGATTTCGTTATGTGAGCAGTATTTCCTGCACTAGGCAACACGGTGAACAGCCATAGATGTTCTGAGATTTCGTTAGGATCGTTGTAGTCTATGTACTCCAGCAATCGATTGTTCATTCTCCTATGTGTAATGTCAGTGCTTTTACCCACCACATGTACAGCTTCTAATGCAGGTCCAATAATAATATCCAGGTGTTTCTTGCCATTCAAGCCTTTTATTCGTTCATCTTGGATGTTGTCTGGCCTACGTGCATTATTCATACATAATATTTCATTATACACTCGTATATCTTATGGGAAAAATATGCTACAGTTCGTATTTCCATTAAACCAGGTGTTTGCTAAAACTCCTTCTCTCCAAAGTGTATTAAATACCAGATTAAATGTATAGGATGCTTTCCTGACATATACAGTTTATCCCTAGTGATGCCATACAACATATTTATTTTGCTAGCAATGTGATGGTTAGCGAAACTACTAATAGTATACCCCTCTTCTTTTCCTTCCTCCTCTTCCTCCTCCTCCTCCTTTTCTTGTCCTCCTCTTCTGCCTGCAAGGCTTGTGTGTTTGACTCATTTAAAACTTTGTTACTGGCCTAAACATCTCTGAGAGAGAATTATCTCGCTCCACCTGTCCTAATTTTAACAATCATAAACTTTCATGAATAGCCTTGTGTGCCTCGGTGACTTTGCATTTTGTCGACTTGCTGCTGCATATTAACTTCGAGATTGTGCTCAACTTATACATTTTGTTCGGAAAATCTGGTTAAAAACTTCTTGGACTTTAGAGGGAAGAGAGTATATAATATTCTGAATAGGGAACTATATCCGGAACTGCACCATTTCCATTCTGCAGTCCTTTGAAAACATGTTTGGTAGATAGGTGTGCAACAGGGTAGTCATGGTGGTGGTGGTTACATAGGATTGGCTGATGTCATTTGACGTTTATCCTTCTAGCCTTATTCACATGTCTGAGTGTTAGAGCAACATGGTTGAGAACACATTTGCAGAATACACTGACATTATCGTTCTGAATAATGAAGCTCATAGTAGTGGAAGAGTTGCTCGTCGCATTTATCAAGAGTGTCCTCCATAACTTCCGACTCAGTCACATACCATTTTCGCCACAGTTATGCTATGGTTTCGGGAAGGCGTACCTTCACCTTCCACAGGCATGACGGTGGTGCTCGAAGCAGATGCTGCACAATGGAAGTAGGAGAGGCCGTACTGCATAACACTGAAATGAAGCCATCAATGAGTATACAAGCAATTTCTTTGGCTATTAATGAGTGAAATTGTAAAACAAGTGAGGTACCGGGTCACACCTAATCAGTTGTAAAATTGGCCACATTCAAATAGTTCCAGCGGGGAAATATTACGTTTCCAGACATTGGTTCCAATTCAAAATATTATCTACTCGCTCCCTTCTATAAGTCCTAGAAGTTTTAACAGGAATTTCCGAACACCTTGTATATAGGATGGTAACAGCATAGGTACAATGTGATCATTGGTACTTTAATATGTACCCACTTCAGTGTGTTAGTTGTTTTTTTTCTCTGAATCTGACACTTTTCCCCAAAAAACGTCGTGTAATTTACTACCTAATGTTTTCTGCATGGTCGTAACTGTGCCGCTAAACAGATTACACCATTTCAGTATATACTAACTGTTTTGTGTCCATGTGTCCACACTTCAGTACCTGATCCACAAGAAAATAAACATCAATGGCTTGCTCTTGCCATCTGCACTTGGAGGTACTAACCAACCTAAAGACATACTAGTGCTAACAGCTACAATTATTAGTCTGAAAATGAAGTAAATACTGGTGTAACGGTGTTCAGTACACTGTCCTCAGTCGCCAGTAAAAATATCTGCACGTATACTCCTAACATCCTGTATATACGAGGGTGAGTCAAATGAAAACCTTAAATTTGTAATAACAAATCGAAATTTCGCGCCGTTATCCTATAAGTTGGTAAGCGTGCTACAAACACCGTGCAGAATAGCCTGTAGGTGGCAGCATAGTGCAGATGCACGCATACCGTCGCAGTATAAGTATAAAGATGGCTGCCCCACTTGCTACTTGCACCAGGAAAAACCAGCGTTCTGTTATTCGGTTTTTGCGAAGTGAAGATGTGAAACCTATTGAAATTCATCGACGAATGAAGGTTCAGTACGGTGATGCATGTTTGTCACAGCAGCAAGTCTACGATTGGAGTAGGAAGTTCGCAAATGGTGTGACTAAGTGGAAGATGCTCCTCGTCCAGGTCAGGCTCAACGAGTTGCAGCAGTTGAAGCCATAGTGAAGGAAAACCGCCGAGTGACACTGAATGACATTGCAGCATGTTTAGAGATTAGTCATGGGTCAGCACACCACATGATGTGCTCCAGTTTCACAAAGTGTCTGCATGATGGGTGCCACGGCAGCTGACTCCTGAAATGAGAGAACGACGTGTTGATGTTTGTGAAGAACTTCTTCGGCGCTTTGAACGAGAAGATGATGGCTTCCTTGCAAGAATCGTTACTGAGGACGAAACCTGGGTTCACTTCCAGCAACCGGAAACCAAGAGATCGAGCAAGGAATGGCGCCATTCCTCATCACCAAAACCAAAGAAGTTCCTAACAGAACCATCAGCACGGAAGGTGTCATTTTGGAGCATTACATGCCTAAAGGGACCACTGTCACATACATCATCATACACAGATCTCCTAAAAAATTATCTGCGGCCTGCAATCAAATCAAAGCAACATTGATTGTTGTCAGCAGGTGTTCTCTTTGCAACATGACAATGCAAGGCCCCACACTGACCGTACAACAGTTTCAACAATCACAAACCTGCATTTTGAGTGTCTTCCTCATCCACCATACTCACCAGACCTTGCCCCAAGTGATTTCCATATGTTTGGACCACTCAAAAACGCAATGGGAGGAAAAAAGTTCCGTTCTGATGGAGAGGTACGCAACGCGGTGCATGAGTGGTTGTGCAGACTACCAAAAGAATTTTCTCTAAAGGAATTTAGGCACTTTGTAAGCGCTGGAGGACTTGCATTGAGCGGGAAAAGATTATGTTGAAAAGTGATATAGCTTTGTACCACTTCTGCACAATAAATAATATTTAAAAAAATTCTTAAGGTTTTCATTTGACTCACCCTCGTACATTGACGAAAATTTGGCAGCATCAAAAAGTAATTAATGTAGAGCAATGAAATCTCAGGGCTACATACACCTACGTTTCGTATTTTGTGATCAACACTGCCAGATCACAGGTTAACGTAAGCACAAGATAAGCCATTGCAAATGTGAAATACTGATTAATAACCCAGGAAACTGCCAGAATGTTGGGTGTAAGCATGGACAGATGCATGTATTGTGTTGCACAGGAGCCGGATGTCAGTTTGCAGGATGAGGTTCCATGCCTGTTGCAGTTGATCGGTCAATATAAGGACGGTTAATAGTGTTTGTGCATGCCACTGGATTTGTCGTCCGATGATTTCCCGTATGTGCTCGATTGGAGACAGATGTGGTAAGGAGATCAGGTCAAAGCAACGTGTCGACACTCTGCAGAGCACGTTACGTTACAACAGCGGTATGTGGGTGAGCGTTATCCTGTTGGAAAACACCCCCTGTAGTGCTGTACGTGAATGGCGCCACAACGGGACGAATCATCAGACTGACATACAAATTTGCAGTCAGGGTGCGTGGAATAACCACGAGAGTGCTGTCATACGAAATCGCACCCCATTCCAAGATTCCAAGTGTGCAGATGTACTGGTTGCAGGCCTTCAACTGGCCTCCTTCTAACACCAACACAAGGCCATCACCGGCACTGAGGCAGAACCTGCTTTCGTTAGAAAATACAACAGACCTCCACTCTGCCTTCTCCCCCCCCCCCCCCCCCCCCCCATCTTCCCCAATGAGCTCTCGCTTAACACCACTCAAATCGCAAATGGCGGTGGTTTGGAGACAGGGGAATGCACGCTACAGAGTGTCTAGTTCAGAGCTATCCTTGAAGTAACCGATTAGTAACAGTTGATTGTGTTACTGTGGTTAATCGCGTCTTTTTCGCCATAGAGGTATTCTTATAACACCGATGGTATTTAAACAAACCTTATGTGCGTCCCCATAGTGGCGTTACTGGGCCACACTTATTCGATTACGGTGCAGTTTGCATAGACGCCATCTTCCACATGTACAAACCCGTCTACCTACTTTCTTTTAAGTTGCATGATCCTTTCTTGGTGTTGCGATTTTTTTTTCTGTCATTGTATGTCAATGTAAGGAGTTTCCTTTTCGTATGTCTAAAACTCGTTGAGTCTCGCCAATCTTCGCATTTACTTTATTGATTAACGTCAGACTGGTTCTAGTGCTTCCTTCCCATGCACTTCTTTCCTCAATGCTCACAGGAAGAGACTTTTTATAATTTTTAATGTTTCTTCCGTTTGAGGCATCACCCTACGCTTGCATTTCCGCAGTAGACTTTTTCCCTAGTTGGGTGGAAGTCATTAAAATATTTTCGCATTCAGAGGTGAAAGTTGGTCATTGAAGTTCCTTTGAACAATCTAGCCACATCGGGAAATGCCTTTGTTTTAACAACTGCTACCCCAACTCGTGTATCGTATCTGGACACTCTTTCTCCTTTTTCGCGATTGCACAAAATGAGCTGCCCTTATTTGAAATTTTTCGATGTCCTTCATGAGCCCTATCAGCAAATATCCCTTACCGCACAGCAATACTACAAAAGAGGTTAGAAAAACGTACTGTAGGCAGTCTCTTTAGTTGGTCTGTTGCACCTTCTAAGTGTTATGACAAGTCCGCAGCTCGTGGTCGTGCGGTAGCGTTCTCGCTTCCCACGCCCGGGTTGCCGGGTTCGATTCCCGGCGGGGTCAGGGGTTTTCTCTGCCTCGTGATGACTGGGTGTTGTGTGTTGTCCTTAGGTTAGTTAGGTTTAAGTAGTTCTAAGTTCTAGGGGACTGATGACCATAGATGTTAAGTCCCATAGTGCTCAGAGCCATTTGAACCAGCCATTTGTTATGACAATAAAACCAAGTCTTTTGGCCGGCCGGGGTGGCCGTGCGGTTCTAGGCGCTACAGACTGGAGCCGAGAGACCGCTACGGTCGCAGGTTCGAATCCTGCCTCGGGCATGGATGTGTGTGATGTCCTTAGGTTAGTTAGGTTTAAGTAGTTTTGAGCTCTAGGCGACTGATGACCTCAGAAGTTAAGTCGCATAGTGCTCAGAGCCATTTGAACCAGCGAAGTCTTTTGTTCGTCTTCCCCATAACATTTTCTCTGTGTTATTTCGGTTTAAGTTATTCGTAATTGTCTTTGTCTTACAGATTATCAGCAGTTCCACCACTTTACTCAATTATTTGTTGAATGTATGCTACTCTGGGTCTTCTTCAAAGTTTTTATCGTCTTTAGCTCTCTTTAGTACCTTCGAAGTTTGATATCATAACACGTGTCCTGTCATCCTCTCCCTTCTTCTTCTCAGTATTTTCTGCAATTTTTTCTCCCCAGTTCTGCAGAGAACCTCCTCGTTTTTCAACAGTGCACCTAATTTTCAACATCCTTCTATATTGCCCCATCTCAAACGCTTCAATTCAGTTCTCTTCTTTTCCAGTTTTTCCACAGTCCTTGATTCGCTTCCACATAATGCTATATTCCAAATGTACATTCAGAAATTTCTTCCTCAAATTAAGGCAAATATTTGATACTAGGAGACTCCTTCTGGCTGCGAATCGCCTCTTTGCTTGTGCCATTCTGCGTTTTCAGATCTGCTTCACTCCTCCATTATAAGTTATTTTGCTTCCAAGATGTGATTTCTTCACTTCGTCTACTTCTGATTTAAGTTTCCCACTCTTCTCATTTATGCTACTTTTCTTTACTTTCCTCTTTCCGTAGTTGACTGTCATTCCATATTTTGTGCTCAGTAGACTATCCATTCGATTCTTACATCCTGTAAGTCTTCTTGCTTTCACTGTAGATAGCAACACCATTGGTGAATCTTATCACTGATATTCTTTGGCCCTGGAATTTAATCCCCTGGAATTTAATCCCGCTCCTTAACCTGTATTTTTCTTCCCCCATTGCCTTTTCGATGTTCAGATTGAACAGTATGGGAGAAAAACTGTATCCCTTTCATAGGCTCTTTTTATCTGAGAACTTCGTTCTTGATCTTCCATTTTTAGTTCCTTCGTGGTCTTGTACAATTTGTATATTAAACATATATTACATGTCTTTCCCTATAACTTAACGCCTATTTTTCTGATAATTTCGAAGATCTTACCCAATTTTACATTTCGGACGCTTTTCGTAGCTCGAAAAATAACATTGAGATGTCTTGACTTTTTCTTAAATCTTGTACAACGTCAGGTTTGCGTCTCTTATGCCTCTATATTTCATAGAGCTAAAATGATCGTCACCTAAGAGATCCTCAAATTTCTTTTCATTATTCTGTATTTTATTCTTGTCAGGTTCTGAATTGTCAACATTTAAATATCAGCAAACAGTAATTCTCTTGCAAATATGCTTTGTACTTGTCACACTTGTCACGTCATTCCAGTTTATCATAACTAGTGTACTTTCAGCGCTGTAATGAAGGCACGATACTGCTAAAGGAAAAAACTTTTACTGCCTGTATAATACTAAATACATTCCATACATTTAAAGTATTACGGTTCTCTACAGAGATATTCGAAACCTAATAGCGGACGCTATTTTCTTTTACAGCCGGTACCTAAAAGAAGTATGTCCAAACCGTGGTTACGAGAAGGCCTTAGCAGCGTCGACTTCGGCAGCAGCAGTAACAGAGGTTACGGAGAAAAGCGTCACAGGCGATGCGGATGAAGATGGACACGGCGACGCAGAATCGGGAGCTGGCCGCGCCGCGCCCACCGAGGAACGTCGAGAAGACACGTGACAATCAGCTGGCAGTCCCACTTTCGTCTCTGCGCATGCGCAGTTCTGCTGAACAACTGAAGTTCTAACGACTGAAGCTGTTTAATGCCAAAAGGAAGCCTGCTATACTGTTTATTCCAACAGCAGTGGATCATGTCTGTTATGCAGTCATTCCTGTGATTAGGTCTGTTAAGTACTGGTATTTTTGTCACTAAACTTGTATGATAATGAAATCATCTGTAGTAAATAGACCTACAGACCTGAGTCGTGACGTCAGTCAGTCCATACTCATGTGTGGCAAATGAACTACACGTCTATTAGTTTCTTCATAATATTTTCTCAGCTCCATTTTTTAACAAAACTGTGGATGGCCCTTGAACTCAGCATAGGTAACATGTTTCATTCACTGGTCTGTTCCAGTATAAGTAATCTGAAATGTGTTTAAGAAATTGTCAGCGACTTTTGAAGTAACACAAATTAGCAACTCAGCTCACACCTTCTTACATTTTATACCCAGTATTATGGTATTGTTTAACATGTATGCTATTATAGTTAATGTAGTGTTTTGACTCTCTAGTCATAGTGGTAGTGACAACAAATGAGTGTTTCTAAATTTCTTCTATGTGCTACTATACACTATCTAAGTTGACGCTTGGCACGGCAGTTGATGGGAGCGACTGTAAAGGTATTTCCTGTTTAAAATCGCTCTCATCAGCCACCGTGCAAAGTGTCAACTTTTTGCTTGAATTTTATGATGTTCCTCTCAGTATCAGAATTTTATGATTCATGCCTGCAGCTCATTGGAATCAGCTTTCAATTTTGATTTAGTGGTTATACCTTAATGACAAGGTTGTCCACTTTAACTTTGGATGTAAACTGTTGTACTGTAGGCTACACAAAAAAATCCATTCTAAAACAGAAAAATGTGGATACATTTCAACGTAACTTGTCTGTGAACTTTGAACAAAAAATTGTAGATAAAAAGCACCTGCAATAAATTTTTTCTTCTTTCTTACATGTGATGAAGAATTATTCAACAGTTATTTAAAAAAATAATTTATCTCACTGCAGAAATGCGATAACTCATGAAAATAAAAGCAACTTTATGTCAATGCATTCAGTATTATAGGTTGTGTAAGAACAAAGGTTCCTTCAGTGTAATCACAACACAAGACATGTCTATGAATTAGAACCATATTTCAAGTGATGACAATCAAAAATAATCTGTTAGTGTATAGGTACTTCTGAAGCATTTTCCTCCTCACAATCAGAACAAAGTCTGTCATTACTGCTAGGGATTTGTAAAGACTGCAAAAAGAAATATAAGTCCACCTTCCCCTTCAAACATTCAAAAACCTGAAAAAACTTAGGTGAATGTCTGAGACCAGATTCATACACATCACTGTATTGTCTATCAAACTATTGAATCAACTTTGGAGACAAGGCACCACAGCTGTGACTAATCAGTCACCTTGGGGATTAAGAAGCCACTTCAGCTCTGTTTAACTTTTTTACTATAAGATCACAACCGGCTTTGTATACTGAAAACTGCTACCTCCGTTGACTTCTACACAACAATGAATCACAAAAGAGCCCCTTAATTAATACATATTGCCCCCTTTTTTTGTTATTGCACCACTCCGCTGTTCCCCCTCTGTTCTTTGAATTAGCCCGCATCTCGTGGTCGTGCGGTACCGTTCTCGCTTCCCACGCCCGAGTACCCGGGTTCGATTCCCGGCGGGGTCAGGGATTTTCTCTGCCTCGTGATGGCTGGGTGTTGTGTGCTGTCCTTAGGTTAGTTAGGTTTAAGTAGTTCTAAGTTCTAGGGGACTGAAGACCATAGATGTTAAGTCCCATAGTGCTCAGAGCCATTTGAACCATTTTTTTTCTTTGAATTAGCTGCTCATCAGGTCTTTATACAGTTTTTATGTATCTTCATGCAGTTAGTGGATTACCATGATGTAGTTCAGGCTCCAAAGACCATTTTGAACTTGGAGCCCTATGTCCGGCTGATTTTGGATTCATTGTCATAGAACCATTTTAGAAATTCATTAGCTTGGTCTGACAACGAATCGTGGGTTCCATTTTGTGGGCTACTTACCTCTTATGACTTAAAAGGGAACATTCTGAGCCATTAAACAAACGCTCATGATCAAACTTGGTGGGAATGTAGAGGGATCAAAATAATACAATAAATACTTTTTTTGTCTCCCTAGTTTCACTTTTAAGGGGTACACCACACCCTGGAAGGTAATTTGGCACAGTAGGTTTAAAGGAAATATCTTCACAAAACAGTGTTTCATATGAAAGTTGAAATGCAATTAAAGGTCTTGAAAACTATATAATCAATTTTTGTGATAATTTGAAATTTTGCAAAATATTCCACAACCCTTAATTAATCTTGAAAACTAAAAACTTTTGTTACAGCATATATTAAAGAAGCTTCATACCACATACACCCAAGTGTAATAAAGCTGGTCTTTGACATACTATTATTAGAAAATAAAGTATACACAAAGTGCTGTTTATTTTGAACACACCTTATTAAAATAATTAAACGTTTATTATTATTCTAATTATTTATTTTACTTACTTTGGTTTATGTTATAAATTAATATTTTGTGTTTTACATTAATGTTTTAGTGCATCATTACACAAACATCTATTTTGTATATTGAAAATAATAGGTAACTTATTATTATGATACAGAATCATTAAAATAGCGACAATCTGAAACAAAATGCTTACATCATAACTTATTTACACCATGTGTATAAAATGAACTAAATTTCTTCATGTAATACACATCATATACAACACAATATAAAACAATACTCAGCAGGTTCTCAAACTGTGGCAGATGATACTCTTAATATCCTGACCTGAAACAGACCTATTTCAGTACACTCGAAAAGCTTGGTGGACAAAAAAGTTACGATTATATTGTTACTCAAACGGAGACATAATCATTCAGCAGAACTAGATACAAAAAACTTATCACAAAGTTCTTGCAACATCGAATGTCATACACATCCAGTGGATATATCTGCCCCATTCGGACTTTTGGTTTCACCAGATGAGCAAGTGATTAACAAGTTCTTATCCTCAGTTACAAAGCTCAAAATGGTTCTTTCGTATTAACCACCCCAAGAATCTAACAATAAGGCAGATTTTTCTCCTGCACTGGGAAAGAAAAGTCTTCCAAATATCTTTGGATCTGGGTTAAGATTACTGGTGCTGTCGAAAGAACATTTGGGACTTCAAAAACATGTTATTAAATTATTAGTCAAAACTTTCCACCAGTTTCTTTCAAAACTATTAAAAGAGTGATGGTCAACATGAAAAAAGCGTTTTGAGCGTCATTACTGAGAGCAACGAACTTGTTCATCTGGCGATCCCAAAATGTTCAATGATAATGTACAGCCATTGCACATATACTGCTTTTGATGTTGGAAGAACTTTGTGAGAAGTGTTTCAGATGTAGTTCTGATGAATGATCATGATGTCAGTCTCCACTTGTCAAGCAATATAATCAAGTTGCAGTCACTACTACATAAATAGTTCTTTTCGCCAAAGTTTTCCAGTACACTGAAATATGCTTGGTACAAATTGGGATATTAAGAGGATGACCTGCCACAATTTGAAAGCCTACCGAATCTTGCTTTATATTGTGTTGTCCTTCATGTGTATTATGTGAAAATATTTCATTCATTTTAAGTGAATGATGTAAAATAATAAGCATTCCTTTACAGATTGTAATTACTTTAATGATTTGTACCATAATAATGAGTTCTTTATTATCGTCAATTAACAAAATACATATATGAAAATGATAAACTAAAAAACAAAGAAATATTATATTAGAACAAATAAGCCCTCAGTCACAAATATTAAGTCAAAATTGACCAGGTATCGACACTACTATGAGCATAGTCTTCAGAATTAGACTAACTGTTCTAAAACATATTAGGTATATACATTAATAAAATTAAAGTTTGTACTGACTGGAAAAAGATGCAGTACTTACAAGTCACATACTAAAAAAGATCTAAGCCGGAAAGGCGACATCATGAATAGTTGTAAGTAAGATGGTGAGCCACTAACGGCTGCTCGTAGTTTAGTGAACAAGCGTTGCAACCCTTGTTCACAAAAGTACGAAACATGCCACATGTAAAGAACTGTATGCATTTAGTTTTTACAAAATACTGAATTATTTACGAAAAATTCAACTGTATTGTTAGAAAATAATAATAGTTGTCTGTATCGTGAACAATAAATTTCCATGATATATCATATCAGTTACATCTGGAAAACTATGTGTAACTTATAGGATATCTAATTATTATGACTTTGTAAGATACAAGTAATGTTTCAATACGTTGCAAAATAATTTGAAAAAGCATAGAATTTTTGTAAAACTTTAGTATAATTTGTTAGTCCAACAGACATGAATTCTGTATTTATTAAGTGCGATTAAAATGAACATTGTCGAATAAAAGACAAGATCGCAGTTTTTGGCACATTGATTATGGTATCACAAACTATATTTGAACAAGCATCCGATCCTTCTGATTTTTTATAAAATCGTGGAAAATCAAGCACAATACTATCTGGTGAAGAACTTAAATTCGTGACATAGATCCAGATTTCTGCATTCTGATCCGACCAGCACCTTACAAGCACACCTCTTACCACAGTTGTCTCGTGTAATTGATAAATGAATTGTCAGTTCAATAAGAGACCTCCATGTCATAGATGAAATTTCCCATAGCTGTAAGAAGCAAAATGACGTTTTGTTCTGATTGCAGTCTAAATATGGTTGACGAGGTTTTATAATTTTTCTGCTGAATTACATGACTTTCTATTGACCAGCTATTGGACTGAATGTACAACACCCTTTACCATTTCACCCACAACTAACTAGTTCTTCAATTAGAAATTATGTGCAATAAGTGAGCTGTAGAAGGAACTCTTTTCGGAAGTTAGAATTACTAGGAGTAAATTAAATCTGGTCATCTATGGTTATTGGTAATACAGGTTTGCCATTTTGCCATTCCAGTGCAAGGTCTAGGTATTTTGGCTCCAAGACAATGAATGTATTTGGCACCTCCCTCCCCAGACACTCGATCTTATCCCTCTTCCTAAGAAACGACCCCAAATCACTGTAATGCTATTTCGTTTAGATGTATAACACAAGAACTGCAGTGCATCGGAAGTCAGATTATTAACACACCGAGAGAGAGAAATAAAGCAGAATAATAGCCAATTGTGTATGTGAGATTTTTTTGTGTTGCGTTCCTCTTATACAGAGTCGGTTTAATGCCCAAGCGACACGAACGGCCGCATGGTGCGTTAACAGGAATGCCAAAGGCGCCGAAATCAAAAATTTGTACATGGACTGTATCATATTTAGCAGCGGAAAGTGAAAAGAGTGAAAATATACAAAACAGAAGCAAAGCCAAACAGTTGCAGTACACATCGAACCACAAATAAGCCATTTGTGAGACAGTTACGGCTACCAGTGTCAAATACTGTTCCAGGCAGTATAAATGTACTTGACACGCAAATTTTTCGATTAATTCGCTATCTAACTGGGATAAAATTTCAAACAAATATACCCAACTTCACTTCTGGTGGACGCAGGCCTGCGAGCTGCCAGTAGCTGCCATACCCCCTCCATCGTCACTGCAAATAGCATGGGGGAGTTGTATGCAGATTTGTGCAAACGAGGAAACTGTTCCTAATGGAAATGCTTGCAGAAATATAGATTGTCTTTATATTCCCTGTCATTTCACTTGAAGCAGCAGGTCAGCACGAATTGGATACTGGAAGTTTTTTTTCATTTTCCCCATTCCGTTGCGCTACGGATCCTGATTTTTTTTTTAATTGAACTACCTGAAGGTATTTTGCATCTTACGATACACTAAATAATTTGGGAATCAATCTTTTTATGTTAAATGATAAGAGTGCACTGCGGATTGAAATGCCAACTACGAAGGCACTGTCAGTATTACACAACGCCGACTCAGCGTTACTGCTATTAGATGGAGCAGCTGTCACAACCGACGATGCGGTCTGATACCCTGAAGAATTTTATTGAAGAAGACAACGGCCGCGGAAGCCTACGCTTACGACTCCCCGTACTTTACAGTTTGCGGTTCTCTCGTATTGCGACCAGATGTTACGCGCGCATTTCCCTCGCTCCCCACCACGTCGCAAATGCTGCGGTTACGAGCAAGAGCGTGTGCAACCACGGGTGCTCATGGTCAAACTCAACGAGTTGTTAAGCCTGCCTTAGGTCAACGCATCCTCAAAAACGACTGTATATATTGTCGACTACAGCCACTGGAAGCCAATAGATTCAGATTCTGTTATGAAAGATTTTGCCGAGTGGGAACCTAGAATATTTTCAATGTAATATTTTTATCCAAGGTAAATAATTTTGGTACATATACTGAACAAGTACAGGTTTATTGATAACTCTATAAACAGAATATTTCTCTTTCGTATCACACAAAAATTCGTGTTTTTCTTTTCAGTTGGATACATAATAATTTTGACCATGTTTATCAGTTTTCATTTACTTTCATTACAAATCTGAAATTAACTACTTGCTAATTTCGCTTAATTTCTGCTCCGTGTGTAATGATTGAAACTTCCTAGCAGCCGCGCGGTCTAAGGCGCTGCAGTCATGGACTGTGCGGCTGGTTCCGGCGGGGTTCGAGTCCTCCCTCGGGCATGAGTGTGTATGTTTGTCCTTAGGATAATTTAGATTAAGTAATGTGTAAGCGTAGGGACTGATGACCTTAGTAGTTAAGTCCCATAAGATTTCACACACACACACACACTCACACACAAACTTCCTAGCAGATTAAAACTGTTTGCTATACAGGGACTCGTGAAGCTTTGAGAGCAAATAGTGAGTCAGCCTTGGATAGCCCAGTTGGCTGAGCACTTTCCCACAAAACGGAAAGATCCTGGATTCGGGTCCTGATCCAGCACATTCTTCTCATCTGCAAGGAAGATTCAGGAGTATGTATGGCAATAACGGAGATAAGTGTGCAACAGAAGTTAGCTATTACCTTTGTCCCCGCAAGATAAAGAGATATCTACTGAATCACCGTAGCATACTTCAAGTGCCAGTTTCCATCTGTCATGACCTCTCTCCTGCTACTATAAACTGCTTGAAAGTTTTCCTGCACACCCACTTGAACTAGCACTACTAAGATAAGAAACAATAGCACAAACTAGCTTAACAGCAACCAAGTGATTAGTTACAGAATGAATATTTCATCCTGCAGCGTACGCTATAACTACCCTGCACCTCTGTACTATGTTCGTAATTATAGTCCACTTTTCTTTCATAGTCATTAGTCTTCCGACTGGTTTGACGCGGCCCGTCACGAATTCCTCTCCTTCGCCGACCTCTTCATTCCAGAAGACACTTGCACCTGTCCCCTGAATTATTTTCTGCATGTGTTCCAATATCTGTCTTCCGCTACAGATTTTACCCACCACAAATCCCTCTAGTATCATGGGCACTATTTCGTGATGCCTTAACACATGTCCTATCATCTAATTGTAAGTGTGCACCACATGTTTCTTTCTATGCCTATTCAGCAGAGAACCTCCTCAATCCTTATCTCATAAGTCCAGATGATCTTCAATATTCTTCTGTACTACCATATCTCAGACTCTTCTATTCTCTTCTGTCCTGGTTTTCCCACTCTCCGTGATTCATTAGCATACAGTGCTGTGCTCGAAAGATATATTCTCAGGAATTTCTTCTTAAAATTAAAGCCTACCTTCGTTACCAGTAGACTTCTCTTGGCCAGGAATGCGATCTTTGCCTGTGTTATTCTACTTTTTACGTCCTCCTTGCTTCGTCGGTAACAGGTTATATTGCTTCCAGAGCAGGAAAATTACTTAATTTCGCCTACTTCGTGACCACCAATTTCGATGTTTCTCGCTATTCTCATTTCTACCACTTCTATTACTTTCGTCTTTTCCCGGTTTACTATCAATCTATATTCTGGACTCATAAATAGTTCATGACATTCAAAAGATTGCTTTTCATTTTCGTTTAGGATAGCAGCGTCGTCAGCGAATCTTATCACTGATATCCTTCCACCCTGAATTTTAATCGCACTCAGGAACCTTTATTTCCGTCATTGCTTCTTCGATGTCTTGATTGAAGAGTAAGAGCGAAACACTGCATCCGTATCCTGCACCCTTTTTAATCCGAGCTATCCTGGTCTTCCAGTCTTATTCTTCCCTCTTGATTATTGCACATATTGTGCATCACCCGCTTTCCCTAAAGCTTACTCCTTTTTTCTCAGCATTTCGAATATCTTGCAACATCTTACACTCTCGAACACTTTCTCTTGTTCGACAAATTCTAAATGGGCAATTTGATTTTTCTCCACCCTTGCTTCCATTATCCAGAGATACGTCATAACTGTTTCTCTGGTGCCTTTACCTTTTCTGAAGTCAAACTGATCGTCATCTAACAGAGCCTCAGTTTTCTTTCCCATTCTTATGTGTATCATTCTTATCACCAGCTTGAACTCATGAGCTATTTAATTGACTGTGTGATAGTTTTCGCACTTACAGGGTATCCAGCGAACGAGCCCGTGATTTCAGAATTAACTCGAAAACTAAAATCGGCAGACAAGTGCGGGTAAAAGTATGTTTATTGTGAAAGCTATATGAATTTAACGCAGAAGATTAAAAATAGTAAAAAAAAATGCCAACAGGAGGCCCTGTTCTCTGTGCAGGTCGTACAAGATCAGCATGCACAATTAAATTCGTCTTCTACAAGTAATATTTGCAATCACATCACAGTCTTTTTGAAATGTTAACCAGTCTCAGTACAGAGGTGGTGCAAATGAACGATGAAATTGCCACCACATCCTGCAGTGTCTCGACAGAAATGAATTCAGATACCACACAGATCGCCTATTCAAGCTCGTCTAGCGTGATGGGATTATTCCGGTAGACACTGGCTTTCAGTGTGCCCCACAAAAAGCAATCATCAGAAGACAGACTGGGCAAATATGAAGGCCAATCCATCCCCGCACCAGTAAATTTCTAATAATCCAACGCAATTGATCCCGAAGCATTCATCGAGAAAGCGAAATACCGGTTCAATGTGACGTTGTTTTACCTCATCTTGTGTGAACCAATCGGCGCCGGTTGATCTTCCAACGGTAGCTGTATGACATAATTCGCTCCAAAATTGCAACGTAACGTTAACTAGCGATCGTTTCTCGCATGAAAAAAGGGTTAATAACGCCTCTGTTGCGTACCGCATCCCAAACAGCAACTTTGAGAGAAAGGGCCTGGTGGCTTCTGATTTTGACTGAAAACATATGTAGGCTCTGTCTCAGTATTTTCCGCATGCTGGAATGTTTCAAATCAGTCTCTGATGCAGTTTTTCAGGCGTATTTCCTAGGATGTTGCTGAGTAATTCCAGAATCAATGGCAAGATTTTCAGGAGTAGCTGCAGTTTGCCTGGGCCCAAGATTTCCCGCTAGATCATTAGCCACGCTGCCTGTCCGTTGGAATTTGACGAGGAACTTGCGAATGGTTTTCGCATCGAGTCCTTTTGAAACGTTAAATTGTGTTTGGAAACTGTGCTTCGTTGCCGTAGGACTGTGTTCTAACCTGTGATATTTCAGTACCAGGAAAACACGTTGTTCAGTGGAATACATGGTTTCAACCTCTTCCTTTGGGAGGCTAACCTCCTTTCACGTTTCAACGGAGGAACTGGTCACTCTGACAGACAAATGTGACTCGCGTGCTTTCAAGCAAGGTTGATGCAGCTTAAGCACAGCCTACTGTTCTTGCTTCGGAGATTCATGCTGAAAGTGTTGACCTCTTGCATTGGTTTCGTCCACTGGATTGTCACTTCTAATATCTTTATTGTTCTCTTTTTGCCGGGTGTGTCACTGCAGCAGCAGGTCCGAGCATCTTGCAGCCGGGCGCCAGCTGACTTGGTTGCCCAGTCCACTGACCAGCGGTTCGCCGAGGTCCGCGCCGACCCGTAGGATCTCATGGCGAGCCCGCGGAAACCCTTCAGCGCCGGGAGTCCTGCGACGTCGTGTAGCTGCCGCGTGCTGAAATCTCGGGGCACATGCAGCGCCAGTAGGAGGGCTTTGTTCTCCACCGTTTGCAGTTTTTCAGGTGTTTTTCTGCCGCGTTTCCATACACCGCTGCCGCGTACTCCAGCACCAGCCTAGTGGCAGTTACAGCGAGATACTGCAGAGTGTGGGCAGAGTTGTCGGGCACCCTGTTTACATGCCCTAAGTATTGCAATTACAGCGCCATCTGCCAGCAACTCCTCGAACTATTTCGTAGCTTCTGTGTAACTTGCTATAGATTCTTACAGCTTTCCCAGTGGACATACTGTTCATGCACTCATCTATCGGTCCTAATTTTGAAAGCAGTCAGTCCTTCTCTGGACAGCCTGTATCTACCCTCGGTATCTTCAGAATTGTGTGGATGATATCTTTCCGACAGTCTGGTTGTTGATTGATTTAGCGAAGGTGGAGGGAGGCTTAAGGGGCTAAACAGCGAGGTCATCAGCCCCGAAAGTCTCGTGGTATGTCGCCAGTCTCATACAGTCTACCCACCAACATGAATAGTCGTTTGGCTGCCACTTCCCCCCACGATTTTAGAAATTCAAATGAATGTTATCTGTCTCTTCTACCTTATTTCATCTCGTATCTTCCACAGTTATTTACATTTTGACTCTAATGTTGGACACCCCCATGTCTTCCACACCGACTTTTATTTCTTCTTGTATCAAGTTATCAGATAAGTCCTCCACCTTCAATATAGTGTTTCCGCTCATCTGCTCTCTCCTCTGCGTTTAACAGTGGATTCCCACTGGGCTCTTAATGCTACCAACCTGGCTTTTAATTTCACTGAAGGTTGCTTTGACTTTTCTATATGGTTGTCAGTCCTCCTGCAGGTCACTTCTTTTTCGATTTCTTCGCATGTTTTCTGCAGCCATTTCGCCTTTCTATCTCAGTCCAAAGTGATTTATATTTCTGTATTAATGTCTTTCCCTAAACATTTTTGAACTTCCTTCTTTCATTGATGAAAGTATTTCTTCTGTTACCCAAGATCTCTTCGCAGTTACCTTCCTTGTACCTATGTTTGTTTGTCCATCATCAGCGATTGCTCTTTTTATAAATGACTACTCATCTTCAACTGAACTGCCTACTCTGGTACCCATATTACAACATCAAAATTCTTGGCGGACTTAAAAAGGGTCGCATCACTCCTCAGTACTTCAGTATCACATTACCTTCCACACTGGTTCTCCCAGACGATTCTCCTAAATTTCACTCTCCTCTTCATCACTACTAAATTGTGATCTAAATCTATATCTGCTCCTGAGCGCACCTTACAATCCAAAATCTAATTTCGGAATCTCTGCCAGATCATGATGTAATGCAGCTGTAATCTTCCCATGGCTCTGGGTGTTTTCCAAGTATACCTCTTCCTCTGTGATTCTTGAAAACAGTATTCGCTATTACCATCTGAAACTGATAACAGAATTCAATTAGACATTCTCCTCTCTCATTCCTACTACCAGGCCCATATTCTCCCATAGCACCCTCTTCTATTATTTCCCCTACAACTGCACATCAGTCCCTCATCATTATTCGATTTTTATCTCCCTTTACATACTTCAGTATCCCCATACACTTTCTCCATCCCTCCATCTTCTGCATGTGATGTCAGAATGCATAACTGAACCGCTGTTGTTGGCGCTGGTTTGCTGTCGAATCTGATGAGAACAACCCTATCGCTGAAATGTTCGCAGTAGCACCATTTCTGTCCGGCTTTCCTGTTCATAATGAATCATACTCCCATTATACCACTTTCTGTTACTGTAGATCCTGCATTTGTCTGAGCAGAAATCCTTACCTTCTCTTCATTTCATTTCACTGTTCCCCACTGTATCTAGACTGAACCTATGATTTCCCTTTTAAAATTTTCTACATTTCCTACCGCTTTCAAGATTCCTATATGCCATGCTCTGACTTGTAAAATGTTATCCCTTTGTTGGTTGTTCCAATTTTGCTCATATAACTCCCCACTTGGCGATCCCCTCCTGGAGATCTGAATGGGGAACTAATCTGGTTTTGCCAACAGTGAGATCATTATGAAGCTGGTATCTTTTGCCAATGGAGAGAACATCACAACACTCTTTCAATAACAGGCCACATGTCCTTTGGATACAGTTCATGTGTCTTTAATGCAGTGGCTTGTAATCTTACACTTCCACACGTCACTATTAAATTCACTGTCTTAGTATCTTCACTAATTTTAAAAGCTTTGAGAGGAGTAAGATTACAAAATAATAAATTTTTTACTTATCTTGATTATCTCTTTGTTGTTATCAATGGTGCAAAGTCTTGTCTAGAGGTACGTTCTTGCTGCTGAAAATTTTGATTTAACTTTATGGGCTCTTGTTGCACTAAATAACTATTGTTGCTATAAATATCTCTTTGTTTTATCATATTCTTCTAAATCACACTGACTTTATAATTTCCACATTCAAAAAACCAATAATTACATTGTTTTTGACAAGTTTAACAAAATACGTGCATTTCCATCTGAGATGTGCCCACCTCTCCTTACATTCTGCAGTAGTCACACTTTCCAAGGAGTTTACAAAGCAAAAGAGTTTACATATTTTCTTGACAACAGAAGATTCATCACAAATATATAACAGTATTTGATAACTGAGTCCAGAAATATATTTAATAATTAGTGTTAGATTGTAAAATTAATAAGATCAATTTTAAATGTGCTAGAAATTTCGTAATTGGATATATTTTTAAAAGAAGAGTAATTGTATCTGTTAGCGCATATCGATTGCAACACATTAATTTCTTTTTATACATTTTAGCCTGAAATATAATAGAATGTACAAAAAATCATACGAATTCTTTTAATGAAACAGCTGAGATAATTTTAACCTATTCAATATTCGAGATTATTGTATTGTATTGTATTGTATTTTTATTGATTCAGGTAATCATAGTATTGTACAGCTGTACATATGATATTGGACAGGTCAAGAGAGCTATTTACAAGTAATTTTTACAAATTGATTTTTACATTATTCTGTAGCGAGGAAATTATCTATCTTAAACAAAACAGTTAATACAAATCATAGAATTGTAAGGTTGTACATACGATATTGGACAGGTCAAGAGAACATATTTGCAAGTAATTTTTAATAAATTGATTTTACATTATTTTGTAATGAGGAAGTTAGCTATCTTTAACAAAACAGTAAATACAAATGGTGTATGGTAAAATACAAACAGCCAATACAAATGTAATAGTAAAGTAGTCCAGTGCATTTCATAGACATGCACAGTATACAATAATCCAGTATATTTCATAGACATGCACAGTATATAATTTTCAGACCTAATTGAACATTTATCATTAAATTGTTTACATTTTAACCCCTTTCAAAAAAAATGATCAACTGCATAAAAGCAATGGTCCAAGAGATATTTTTTTAACTTATGTGTGAAGGCTCATGGGTTCTTTGTTGCTTTGATTTCATTTGGTAAATTATTACACATTTTTATCCCAACATTTAAAACACTTTTTTGGTAGCAGGTAGTTCTGGACTGAATCATATGTAGGTCAGATTGCTGCCTTGTTGCATAGTTATGAATATCTCCATTGAATTTTAGTGTGCAGTCATTGTTGAACAGGTATGACTTGACAAATGAGACGATATTATAAATGTAAGCAGAGGGCAGTGTCATAATGCCATTTGTTTTGAAATGTTGTCTGCATGATTCATTATGTCTTAGGTTACATATTATGCGTATTGCCTTTTTTTGCATTTTGAAAATATATCTACCTCCAGGTGAGTTTCCCCCAAAATATGATTCCATACTGTAGTGTAGGATGGAAGTAAGCATAATATACATGTATGAGAACAGATTTTGTGACTGATTTTTTGAGTATCCTTAAAATGTAACACACAGTTGAGAGCTTTTTTGAGATATAGTTTGTGTGAGTCTCCCACTTAAGATTTTCTTCAAGCCATATGCCAAGAAACTTGACAGAGTCCACACACATAAGCTCTTGGTTATTTAGAATCACATCAAGCACATCTTGTTTTTGGGATGAGAGTCTGAAGTTGATGTACGTTGTTTTCTGCGTATTTATAATCAGTTCGTCTTCGTTGAACCATTTGCTGAGTGACGACATAAGCGGTTTAATTTTTTGGTTGTGGTCCTCTGTATCAGTACCTGTTATTAGTATACTCGTGTCATCGGCAAATAGTGTGGTATGTCCTGCAGCAAACTTCGTGCTTATATCATCAATGTATAGCAGAAACAGTATGGGTCCCAGGATTGAGCCTTGTGGCACACGATATCTAATAGGCATTGTCTCATAGGAGTGGACAGTAGATTGATGGGTAGTTGTATTCTTTTTTTCAAAATTAATTTCAACTTTTTGAAATCTGTTTGACAGGTAAGATTCTGACCATTTGTTTGCAATTCCTCTTATACCTTTATTTGCTAACTTCTTAAGGAGTATGGTGTGGTCAATTACATCAAAGGCTTTGGATAAATCTATAAAGATACCAGTAGTGATTTCCTTATTGTCCAGTGCTTTTAAGGTTTTGTTGAGATACTCATAAATAGCTGTGGTAGATGTCTTTTGCTTTCTAAAACCATGCTGGTGTTTTGATAATAAGGATAGATTATTAGTAAAGTCTTCCAATCTGGTATAAAATAATTTTTCAAATATTTTGGAGAATGAGCTGAGTTGTGCTATGGGCCTGTAATTGGCTACATCATTTTTAGGGCCCTCACATCATATCAATTATCTCTATAAAAAAAATAATGTTACAGGAGGATGATTCATTACAATATCCCTCTCACAAAATTTGGAGACAGGGTGTTTACAATATTTTGTGACATACCATAAGGTTTGCCAAAAAGTGTACAAAATGATGCTCAGGACTGCAGATGCATGCATTGAAGTGTCTGATACATAACATATTATAGAGAACATAAGAAAAAATCTACTATAAAAATCATAATCTATACTTGTACCAGGATATGGCGTTCAGATTTTCAGATCTGTTGAACATAATGTCACAAGACAAATTATACAAGGTCAAAACTACAACATTACACCACTAAAGTATATAAATAATTACAGATACAAAGTGCATTACTAAATTTATAAATTTTAAGTTAAGATCTCTACAATCAAACCTTCAAAATCTTCAAAAGAGAAGAGAAAAAATTTCAGAGCCTAAGTGTACGATGAGTAAGCCAACTAGAAAAACTCAAAAAGACGGGTACATACCAAAAGAATATATATGATCATGAGTAGGAATCAATCATCCATATGAACCAATGTATGGATATGTTGACTCATGAAAGAACAAAATAATGGAAAAATATTAGGGTCTGAGCGTATGATGTGGGGACAAACCCATGAATCCGAACCACACCAGGTACAAATCAGCAAAAAAAGGTTCGACACAACAAAGTGAATGAAGTTCATAATCATATCAATAAGTTCAATCAAGTATGCAAAGAGTAATTGTGGAAAGTATCTAGCTTCAATCAATGTTTATACATTCTCTTTGAATACACACACATACACAAAAACACACACATGTACTCTCTCTCTCTCTCTCTCTCTCTCTCTCTCTCTCTCTCTCTCTCTCTCACTCACACACACACACACACACACACACACACACACACACACACACACACACAGTATCAATGACCAGGGGTACTCAAAACAGAGCTAAGCATGAGACTGTTCACAACTCAAGATCCAATTAGATACAGTATTGCAATATTCAGGATAAATTCAGGTAAACATGGTCATAGTTAGCTTTGAATGATGACACAGTCCAGAAGCTTCAGAACCAAAATCAGAGCATGAAAGCAAACATGTATAACTGCATAGTGTGGCAAGATGGTGACGGTAGGACTGTGTGGTGATAGGATGCTCCAAAATCAGTTGAAATTAAATAGTTCTTCATGCAGAAAGTGTAAAAAAATGTTTCCAAAGAAATTTGGTACATTAAGTACAACTTTTGGTTACAAGGGAAGTGCGCAAACGTGTGTCTGAAATTTATAAATGACAATATTCGGTGGACATGAATTGACTGTATAAGTGACGAAAAAGCGCGATTGGCATCCGCACTAAGTCCTGAAGACAAAATTATTCATGTTCTTTAAAGTGACATAGTTGCTCTGAAAGCAGAACTGACGTTGCTAAAGCAGGAAAATATTGCATTGAAACGTGAAAAACGTTGTGAATGTGAAAAAAACTCCAGTATTAGATGGTCCTACTTTGGCAAATACGCGGAGTGATACAACTGACAAACCACGAAAAAGTTCAGCCCTCCATTATGAAAGAAAAAGAAACTGAAGATACAGAAGAATCTGTGGCGTCGATAGTACATACCGAGCACGAAACTTAATATCTGTGAACTCTAAGTGCTTTGTCGAGCCACCACCTTAACTTTATTTTAGCCAGTTCTTTGTTATACTTCATTCTATGCGGACACAGTGTCAAGAGTAAATAAATACAAGATACGACATATAAGTTTATTTGATGGCTCTAAGCTTGTTGATAACAGTGGCTACCAATTTTAATTGTATACTACAGCACTGAGGATGGTCACTAAATGACCGAAAATCGATTTTACTGATAATAAAACAAAAAATTTCGACCAGTGCTGATTCTCCTTCCAATTCTATATATGGGAATTACACATATTTACACACCTTTATCCCGATTACCGATCCCATTCCCATAGTGGTGACCATGCAGTTCGTTCATGTTTCGTGTCTTCTGCGCTGGTGTTTATGCAACAGCTTATATGCACTACATAATGACCACACCTAGCAATGCCTTGTTTGAAGATGTGGAAGCACAACTCTGTCACCGAGTTTCGTCGTTTCTTTGCCAATGGTGTATTCAACATTTATGCACAGTGATTTGCGTTCTCAAGCAATGCCATGTGCTAACCACATAATTTTCAATGTTTGACAACTATGTCGTTAGAGCGAACAATGGACTAAGGCTTTGCATCACCAGATTATGCCCATCTGACAGTGGAATGTGAACTGAACAATATTTCGAATTGTGTCTCTTGTAATCGAATGTTTCAAGAACAAAGTGATCTCCATTCGAACACGTGTTTAGCCACCCACCAGCATGCTACATAAGTTACTGTCAGGCTGTGTGCAACGCTGCCATTACTACAAACCGCACTGGATCCGTTCCGCGCACGTGGCGTTCCAGTTGTGTCTAATTTACATGAACAATTCAGAGTTTCGCGTAAAATGGACCCCTTACCTCGCCTCAGTGGTCCGCCACAACACAACAGGCATGTTATGCATCAAATAGTTTCCACATGGGTGGCGTTCTCAACCCCCTCCCGCCCCCCCCCCCTCCCCATCACCTGCAGGGGTCCCCATTTCTGGTCGCTCAAACGTCTGCCGCTCCCACAGCACTGCCAGTGTCTGCCACGCCAGTCTCTAGCCCTGTTCCAGAAGCAGGTCATTTACATCCAGCACTCATCACTCATAGTTCAGTTTCTGGGTCCCCTTATGTGCCATCCATCCGCACGTTTCCATGGTATCGTCCGTGCCTGCTGCTCAGTGTTTCCATGACAGACAGTCCACTATGCCAGCTGCCGCTACTATGGATTCGCTCGCCTGGTTTCAATCCGGGCCTACCATGCCAGCCTCTGACATAACCTCAGTTCAGCCGCTACCCCAGGAGACACTGAAGCCACCATCATCACCCCCACCTGGCGCCCTGCCGAAGCTACCAGCCTTATATGAGGACAACCCAGCATTGTGGTTCGCACTTGTGGAGCATCTGTTTGAGTTACATCATGTGTCTGACGACAACTCAAAGTTTCTCTGCGTCATCACACACCTCCATGACCACTCAGATTTGATTTCTGACCTGCTCCTTTCACCGCTGCCTGCACCAAAATACGAGTTTGCAAAGAAGAATATAATGGAACGACTTGCCTGCTCACCACAAGAGTTAATAATCAAGATTCTCTATGAGGAGCACCTGGGGGAACACACCCCCTCACAACTCTGGTTCCGCCTAAAATTGCTCGTGAATGAGCATACCATGTCTGACGCCACGCTATGGGCTTATGTAGTCTGCCAAACTACCTACCAATCTACAGATCCATCTGTTACCACACTTGTTCGAGCCCATCAGCTCTCACCTATGCATCGCTGACCAGTTGTATTCGCTGCTGCGGAAAAATCAGCCGGTTCATTCCACACCGTTCATCGGCACAGTTGCTGCCAGAGCCAGGGCTCGCTCCGCCCTCAGCTCGTCTACTTCTCCTGGCAGCATCAGCTCACTTTCTCTGCTGCCCGAGCACTCCGGGATCGCCCACGCACCTTACATACTGGTATATTTACTGGAACAAATCAACAAGGACAAGCTGCCCCTGCTGTCGTAGTCTCCACCTCCTCCTCACCTTGCTCACCCTTTCTGCTGGTACCACAGAGTGTTCGGCGACGACACCAAGAAGTGCAGGTTGCCATGCCAACACCCAAATGCCGACCGCAGGAACTAAGAGATGTCGAGTCCTGCAGGGAACCTAACAGGCATCCTCTTACATTACACTCCATTCACTCATCCATCCGGCCGAGTGGTTGTCTCTGTGTGACTGACATTGCATTTCTGGTCGACACAAGTGCTGACATGTCGATCATACCTACTTTGATAGCTCCATCCATTTCTTCACAGACAAAGTCACTTCTACAAGCCGTCAATGTGCTGCAAGGTGTCAACGTTACCTACCTCAGACTCAGTAAAGGTTGCGGTGACCCCATCTCCTTCTCCACATTTTCCGTGGATGTTCTACATTGCCGACATCAATGAATCGATCCTCGGTATGGATTTTTTGTCTCATTACGAACTATCTCCAAACATTGTACAGGGTTCAGTGATCCACCATCCTACGAACACTCACACACTGTGCACCCGCACCTATGTCCAACGCTCTGTTTACACTGCAAAATACGATATCATACACGAGTGCTCCATCCTCGTGTGCAACATTGTGACCTGCGTTACTGACCTACTGTCGGAATACGACTCGGTGGCACAACTCCGCCAGGACAACGAGAAGCTGAAACAATGCATTGCATCCACTTACAGCAAGCTCGTCGCACCTTGTACCTCGCTTCTGCAACTGCAGTCCATGGCGCTGCCACCTAAACAAGATTGCTTAGCTGAGCCTAGCTCGAACTCTCACCACAAACTTCACTTGTGTGTGACGTTCCAACCACCCCCCCCCCCCCCCCCATAGTGCTTGCCTCGTACAGTGCCGTGTGTTTCAAACAGTGCTGCTAATGATAGTCACGTGCGCGTTGTGACCATGCCCACCTCTCGGACAGCTACCGCTCGTGTTGATAAACATTCCCCCTCTCTCACTCACTGGCCACATAACCCAGTACCCATTGTAGCGCCGCGTGCAATGCCAGTGCTACTCTCGCCAGCACTGGTTGTCCAGTGCAAGGGTAACAGCGGACAGTCGCCGTCCATTCATCTTTGCTCGGTGCTTTGTGCACACCCACCCCCTCTACATAAGTGCTCGCCGCACTCCTGTAAGAGACATGCGCCTTTCATGCTACCTTTCCTCATTCATGCTAATGGCTACACCTCGTTGCGCCCTACTCGTCCAAAGACTTGGCGCCAGGACATTAACCAATGTCATGTGCAGTTCTCAGTTTCTTCAATCACTGGTGTAACGACACACAAGATAGTTACCACTACTGGCCCTCCTATTAGGTATAAGGACCGACGCCTCAGCCCTATCAAGTTTGGCATGGCCTGGCAGCAGATTAATGAACTTTTGGCAGCAAGTGTTCTGCAACCTTCAGACAGAAACTGGTCTTCACCAATCCACCTCATCCCCAAACACGACGGATCTTTTTGAATGTGCTGGGATTACATTCACTTAAATGCTTGTACCATTATGGACAATTACTCAATGCCAAACATCAATGACTTCACTCATACATTATTGGGCGCCACAATTTTCAGTGTTATTGAGTGTAAATGCACCTACCACCAGATTCCCGTGGCGCAGGAACACATGCCTAAGACGGCCATTATCACGCTGCTCGGTTTATTCCAATACCATCTCATGCCATTCGGCCTAAAGAACAAGGCGCACACATGGCAACGTTTCATTGGCTCTATCTTGCTACAGTTCGAGTTTTCGTTTGCTTATCTGGACGACATTCTCATTTTCAGCAGCTCAGCGGAGGACCATGAAAATCATCTGTCTATGGTCCTCCACACCTTGAACTCCAATGGTGTTGAAGTCAACAAAGACAAGTTTCAGTTGCGCCAGGCGTCAGTCTCCTTCCTAGGTTACACCATCTCCACTGACGGAATACAACCTCCCAAATCTCGTGTGCAGGCTATCATGTCTATGCTGACCCCGATTACTTACAAAGAGCTATGCCGTTTCCTCAGCACCATCAATTACTATCGTCGCCATCTGGCTTCCGCTGCCACTGTTCAGGCATTCCTGATGGATGTGCTATCAGACAAAAAAACTTCCGGTATGAAACCCATCTCGTGGACTGCTCTGATGCTAGAGGCCTTCAAGGCTCTGAAGACTTCTTTAGCCCACACTGTGACACTAGCCTACCCCAACCCCTCGGCCAAGTTATTCATCACTACGGACGCCAGCAACATCGCGGTGGGGACAGTGTTGCAACACAGCAAGGGCGACACAGTTTCTCCCCTTCATTTCTTCTCCAAGAAACTATCTACAGCTCAGAGAAAATATTCTGTATTCGATAGAGAGCTCCTTGCTGTTTACGAGGCAATCAAACATTTCCGCCACGACGTCGAGGGACATACGTCTTTCGTCCTCACTGATTACAAACCACTGGCAGAAGCGTTCTGCAACCCACCTGAGGACTCACGCCCGCGACGTTACCGCCACTTTGGCCTGGTTTCTCAATTCGCAATGGACGTCCATTACATCAAGGGTGCAGATAACGTCGCTGCAGACATTTTCTCGCAGATCAGTGCTGTTTCACGCATTGTTGGTCTTTCCAATCTGGCCTCCCTCCAAGATTCTCAGGCTCTCCTACAACACCCATAAACATCACTTGTTTTCACAAAGGCTAGATTTCCTGGCATTTACGACGTGGTGTGGTGTGATTCTTTGACCAGTACCCTACACCCTTTGCTCCCGACCAGGCTGTGCCGACAGATTTTCGACCACCACAAGTCCCATGTCCAAACGTTTTCTTTGGAAGAATATCAAATGGGACTGTCAAACCTGGGCACGCCGCTGCATCGCTTGCCAGCACAACAAGATCAGCCACTACACCTCCCTGCCTCTGGGCAAGTACGACATCCCCACAGGGAAATTCCATCACATACATATTGATCTCATTGGGCCTCTTCCTTCTTCTGAGGGCCATAGATATATCTTATCAACTATCGACCATTTGTCTCGCTGGGCCGAGGCTGTCCCTCTCCATAACATTACTACTGAGAAGGTAGCCAAGGCTTTCATTGGCTCATGGATTGCTGGTTTCAGGTGTCCGACAACTATCACCACCGATCAGGGTCGACAGTTCCAATCCTCCCTTTTCACCATCGTCTGCAATATCTGCAGTATTAAAAAAATACACACTACTGCCTATCACCCTAAAAGCAATGGGTTGGTGGAGAGATGGCACCGCACCTTCAAGATGGCCCTTCGATGCCATTACTGTCTCTGGTCGGAAACTCTCCCAAGGGCGCTAGTTGGTCTAAGCTCGACCTATAAACCTAACCTACAGGGGACTATATGCGAATTTGTTTTTGGCGAGAATCCGGCCCTACTGGGGGAACTTATACTTCCCCAGGTTATCGAGGATCTTCCCCTCTCGCCAGATTTCATTAGCTGGATGCGCACGCATTTTCAACAAACGTGTTTGCACCCATCCATCAGTCACTCACTGCCTGAGACTTATGTTCCCTCTGCACTCTCCGACTGTCGCACGTCATGCTGCGTGATGATGCAGTTAGGCAGCCTCTTCGACCTCCTTATCTTGGTCCCTACAAGGTCTTGCAGTGGAGGGACACGACTTTTGATATACTGATTAAAGACCACATACACACAGGTTCTCTGCATCGCCTGAAACTGGCTTTCGTCGACCCTGATGGTCTCACACCGCCGCAGTCGGACTCTGCAGAAGATCCATCCTTGAGCGAGAATGAAGACGTGCTCTCATCAACCTCACCACACACCTCTTCCACCGAAAACTATTTGCCACTGTTCACTGGTTTCCCAACCTCGTCCTCTGTTTCACCCTGCGCAGGTTTTGTGCCCTCACCTCCAACTCGGAGACACACACACCTACTATCAGTTTGTGCTGCAGCGTGCTGCAACACTGAATGAAAGGCATTTCAATAGTGCCATTCAACGACCAAGTGCTCATTCTATTGACAGATACTGAAGTCCCACCATCAGATGGTCCCTTCTCGTCAACATTGCACACAACCTCACACTCCTGTGTGTGTCCAAGCATCTCCATGGGCTTTCATTTCTATGGATGGCTCAATCCACTTAAGGGCCACAAATGCCTCCACCACGCCCTCAACAGCACCACCCGCTTACTCCCGGGCCGGCCGCTGTCTCATTTGGCCACAGTGGATGACTGACTATGAAGTGGACCTGCCTCTCGCCGCTCTGCCTGCACAACCCGCCTCGTTCAAGATGGAAGAACCTTTGGTGCACCTGACTATGCGCATGATTTCCACCGGCGTCAATGCCCGCATGCCCTCACCTTTGGACATCTGTAGTAGTACTCTGAACTGGGGGGGGGGGGGGGGGGGGGCTGTGTGGCATCGATAGTTCGTATCGACCATGAAACTTAATATCTGTGAACTCTAAGTGCTCTGTTGAGCCTCCATCTTAACTTTATTTTAGGCAGTTCTTTGTTGTACTTCATTCTGTACGGACGCAGTATCTAGTGTAAATATATACAAGCTACGACATGTATGGGAATTAAGTTTTCTGTATCTCGATCACCAATCCCGTTCCCATAAACCAAACAAATGTAAGTGAACCAAATGTAAGCGCAATATACAAAAAAGACAGAAAGTGAATTCTTTGCCATAGGTGACTAATTGTTGAAAAACATAGTCATTCCAAATTTCAAAATCGATGTCATACCAGGAATCAGGAGACATCAATTGCATACACACCTAAACAACATCTTAAACTCTAGGGAGAACACAGCAGATAACCCTAACAGAAATGTGAAAGGTGTTTTTATCCATGTGGAAACAAATTCTCTTCGAAACAAAAGTGAGAAAGAAATTGTAAATAACACAAGGAACCTCATCTGAACAGCCAGAAGACTCTTCTCGAATTCCAGAATAATAATAAGTGGCACTGTGAACAGGAGATCGGTGAGTGATAGTTATGTACAGAGAATAAACGGCAATATTAAAGAACAGTGCAATAAACTATGAGTCGTTTTCATTGATCCCAACGAATTTCCAAGTGCCAAGCGTCTTGGCAAAGATGGTCTACATCTGTATAGGTTGGGCTCAAAAATATTCAGTAAGATGTTCATAGATACTTGCCAGGTCATAAAAAATAAGGAAAATTGCTAAGTAGTAATGGGGGTGAAAAAACTTGTGTAGCATTGAGAAGGACAAAAGCAAACCATTATCTGGCAAGAAATACACTAAAGCATATAACAAATTGTCAAAGTAAATATGTTACACACTGGAATATAAATGAGTTAAACACTGATGTTTCAAACAATAAAAACTCCAAAATAGACGAATTGGAAATAATTCTGTCAGAATGTGTAAATATTAGAGTTGTTTGTTTAAATGAGCACTTATTTACTGAGCATACAAAGTTCTAAACAAAATAGGGAACTTCAGATTAGCAAGTAGCTTTTGCGTAAGAAACAAGTCACGTGGAGAGTCATGTATACTTCTGCATGGTGTTACATATTATGAGACCAGAAATGGTTTTACTTATTTAATTGAAGAATGTGTGTTTGAGAGCTGTTTTATAGAAATAGTGGACTCACTAGCAAATGTTATAATAATCTCAATACACAAAATTCCAGGGATGTCAACACAGACCTATTCTTATCAAAGCTTCAGATTATGCTAGAAGACCTCTGTGAAGAAAAAATTGTAACAGCTGCTGATTTTAACATTGTTATCATGTAACAATAGCTATTCCTCAAGATTCACTGACTTAGTAAAACAATATGGTTTCAAACTTAATTTCTTTGAATCTATCAGAGACAATGAGCAATCAATCAGCAACATTTATTGACAATGTTCTAACTAATTATGTATATGAAGATGTGTATAAATGTTGTCTAGATCTAAATATTTCAGGTCATTGTATATTGTTCATAGAGCTGCCACAGACAGGTAGGAACATTTCACATATGAGAACCCACATGAGCAGGAACTTTAGCAAAGAAAACTTGCTAACATTTAGTGAGAAGCTAAAAGAGAAAACATGGCCTTTTGATCATTGTAACTCATGTGATGAAAACGTTGAGAAATTCCTAAATAGTTTTCTCAGTGTCTTTTAATGAAACATTTCCACCTATACTCTGCAGCAATAAAAAACAAGTAAATAAAAGTGGATTACCCAGGGCATAAAAATTTCCAGTGTAAGGAACAGTCACCTGCACAGAGAACTAAAATATAATTAAGATATTGATTTCATTAAATATGTTAGACTCTATAAAACCATATTCAAAAGAGTTTTCAGGGCAGAAAAACAACAGGCAAATAACAGGCTAATTTTAAATCATAAAAATAAGACAAAAGTTGTGTGGTGAGTCATTAAATCCGAGTTTGGTGTTAAAGCCTGTAAACAAGAAATTTCAAAAACTGACATAGAAGGAATGATGATTGGGTTTGTGGATTTTAGGAAGAAGGTAGAAGGTAGGGGTGCGGGGTGTCGGTGGGGTCAGGAGGTTGATGGAGTCAGGTGAAAGGTTTTGCAGGGGGCCTAAGGTTCTGAGGATTCCTTGAAGCTCCGCCTGGACATCGGGAATGGGGTTACCTTGGCAAACTTTATATGTGGTGTTGTCTGAAAGCTGACGCAGTCCCTCAGCCACATACTCCTGATGATCAAGTACCATGGTCGTGGAACACTTGTCCGCCGGAAGAATGACGATGGATCGGTCAGCTTTCAGATCACGGATAGCCTGGGCTTTAGCAGTGGTGATGTTGGGTGTAGGATTAAGGTTTTTTAAGAAGGATTGAGATGCAAGGCTGGAAGTCAGAAATTCCTGGAAGGTTTGGAGAGGGTGATTTTGAGGAAGAGGAGGTGGGTCCCGCTGTGACGGAGGACGGAACTGTTCCACGCAGGGTTCAATTTGGATGGTGTCTTGGGGAGTTGGATCATTAGGAGTAGGATTAGGATCATTTTTCTTCGTGGCAAAGTGATATTTTCAGCAGAGAGTACGAGTGTAGGACAGTAAATCTTTGACAAGGGCTGTTTAGTTGAATCTGGGAGTGGGGCTGAAGGTGAGGCCTTTGGATGGGACAGAGGTTTCGGATTGGGAGAGAGGTTTGGAGGAAAGGTTAACTACTGAATTAGGGTGTTGTGGTTCCAGATTGTGTTGATCGGAATTTTGAGGTTTTGGAGGGAGTGGAGCTGGAAGTGGGAGACTGAGTAGATGGGAGAGACTGAGTTTGTGTGCAATGAGAGGAGGTTGAGGTTTGCTGGAAAGGTTGTGAAGGGTGAGTGAGTTGCCTTTCCAGAGGTGGGAAACCAGGAGATTGGATTGTTTTTTGAGGTGGAGGGTGGCATGCTGCTCTAATTTACGGTTGGCCTGTAGGAGGATGCTCTGAACAGCCGGTGTGGATGTGGGAGAGGAAAGATTAAGGACTTTTATTAAGGATAGGAGTTGACGAGTGTGTTCATTGGCTGAGTTGATGTGTAGGTGAAGGATTAGGTGGGTGAAGGCAACGGATTGTTCAGTTTGGAACTGGTATAGGGACTGATGGAAGGAAGGGTTGCAGCCAGAGATGGGAACTTTAAGTGTGAGGCCTTTGGGGGTAATGCCAAATGTCAGACAGGCCTGAGAAAATAGAATATGGGAGCGTACTCTGGCTAGGGCGAAGGCACCTTTCACCTGACTCCATCAACCTCCTGACCCCACCGACACCCCGCACCCCTACCTTCCACCTTCTTCCTAAAATCCACAAACCCAATCATCCCGGCCGCCCCATTGTAGCTGGTTACCAAGCCCCCACAGAACGTATCTCTGCCTACGTAGATCAACACCTTCAACCCATTACATGCAGTCTCCCATCCTTCATCAAAGACACCAACCACTTCCTTGAACGCCTGGAATCCTTACACAATCTGTTACCCGCAGAAACCATCCTTGTAACCATTGATGCCACTTCCTTATACACAAATATTCCGCACGTCCGGGGCCTCGCTGCGATGGAGCATTTCCTTTCACGCCGATCACCTGCCACCCTACCTAAAACCTCTTTCCTCATTACCTCAGCCAGCTTCATCCTGACCCACAACTTCTTCACTTTTGAAGGCCAGACATACCAACAATTAAAGGGAACAGCCATGGGTACCAGGATGGCCCTCTCGTACGCCAACCTATTCATCGGTCGCTTAGAGGAAGCCTTCTTGGTTACCCAGGTCTGCCAACCCAAAGTTTGGTACAGATTTATTGATGACATCTTCATGATCTGGACTCACAGTGAAGAAGAACTCCAGAATATCCTCTCCAACCTCAACTCCTTTGGTTCCATCAGATTCACCTGGTCCTACTCCAAATCCCATGCCACTTTCCTTGACGTTGACCTCCACCTGTCCAATGGCCAACTTCACACGTCCGTCCACATCAAACCCACCAACAAGCAACAGTACCTCCATTATGACAGCTGCCACCCATTCCACATCAAATGGTCCCTTCCCTACAGCCTAGGTCTTCGTGGCAAACGAATCTGCTCCAGTACGGAATCCCTGAATCATTACACCAACAACCTGACAACAGCTTTCGCATCCCGCAACTACCCTCCCGACCTGGTACAGAAGCAAATAACCAGAGCCACTTCCTCATCCCCTCAAACCCAGAATCCCCCACAGAAGAACCACAAAAGTACCCCACTTGTGACAGGATACTTTCCGGGACTGGACCAGACTCTGAATGTGGCTCTCCAGCAGGGATACGACTTCCTCAAATCCTGCCCTGAAATGAGATCCATCCTTCATGATATCCTCCCCACTCCACCAAGAGTGTCTTTCCGCCGTCCACCTAACCTTCATAACCTGTTAGTTCATCCCTATGAAATCCCCAAACCACCTTCCCTACCCTCTGGCTCCTATCCTTGTAACCGCACCCGGTGCAAAACCTGTCCCATGCACCCTCCCACCACCACCTACTCCAGTCCTGTAACCCGGAAGGTGTACACGATCAAAGGCAGAGCCACGTGTGAAAGCACCCACGTGATTTACCAACTGACCTGCCTACACTGTGATGCATTCTATGTGGGAATGACCAGCAACAAACTGTCCATTCGCATGAATGGACACAGGCAGACAGTGTTTGTTGGTAATGAGGATCACCCTGTGGCTAAACATGCCTTGGTGCACAGCCAGCACATCTTGGCACAGTGTTACACCGTCTGGGTTATCTGGATACTTCCCACCAACACCAACCTATCCGAACTCTGGAGATGGGAACTTGCCCTTCAGTATATCCTCTCTTCTCGTTATCCGCCAGGCCTCAATCTCCGCTAATTTCAAGTTGCCGCCACTCATACCTCACCTGTCTTTCAACGACTTATTTGCCTCTACACTTCCGCCTTGACTGACATCTCTGCCCAAACTCTTTGTCTTTAAATATGTCTGCTTGTGTCTGTATGTGTGGATGGATATGTGTGTGTGTGCGAGTGTATACCTGTCCTTTTTTCCCCCTAAGGTAAGTCTTTCCGCTCCCGGGATTGGAATGACTCCTTACCCTCTCCCTTAAAACCCACTTCCTTTCGTCTTTCCCTCTCCTTCCCTCTTTCCTGATGAGGCAACAGTTTGTTGCGAAAGCTTGAATTTTGTGTGTATGTTTGTGTTTGTTTGTGTGTCTATCAACCTGCCAGAGCTTTCGTTCGGTAAGTCACCTCATCTTTGTTTTTATATATAATTTTTCCCATGTGGAATGTTTCCCTCTATATTTATATATGTATATATATGTATATATTGTACAAAACTTGTAAAAAAATGCTATGACGTTTGTAAAAGACACCAGTTGGTGTCTCCATGCAAAAAAATACAATAAATAAATTAATAAAAATAAATAAATAAACATTTGGTACTCACCTTGGTTCACAGTATTTTGCAAATAGTTACAACTTTTCCTACAGTTTAAGATACATCTACATCTACATCTACATCTATACTCCGCGAGCCACCTTACGGTGTGTGGCGGAGGATACTTATTGTACCACTATCTGATCCCCCCTTCCCTGTTCCATTCACGAATTGTGCGTGGGAAGAACGACTGCTTGTAAGTCTCTGTATTTGCTCTAATTTCTCGGATCTTTTCGTTGTGATCATTACGCGAGATATATGTGGGCGGTAGTAATATGTTGCCCATCTCTTCCCAGAATGTGCTCTCTCGTAATTTCGATAATAAACCTCTCCGTATTGCGTAACGCCTTTCTTGAAGTGTCCGCCACTGGAGCTTGTTCAGTATCTCCGTAACGCTCTCGCGCTGACTAAATGTCCCCATGACGAATCGCACTGCTTTTCGCTGGATCATGTCTATCTCTTCTATTAATCCAACCTGGTAAGGGTCCCATACTGATGAGCAATACTCAAGAATCGGACGAACAAGCGTTTTGTAAGCTACTTCTTTCGTCGATGAGTCACATTTTCTTAGAATTCTTCCTATGAATCTCAACCTGGCGCCTGCTTTTCCCACTATTTGTTATATGTGATCATTCCACTTCAGATCGCTCCGGATAGTAACTCCTCAGTATTTTACGGTCGTTACCGCTTCCAATGATTTACCTCCTATGGCATAATCGTACTGGAATGAATTTCTGCCCCTATGTATGCGCATTATATTACATTTATCTACGTTTAGGGAAAGCTGCCAGCTGTCGCACCATGCATTAATCCTCTGCAGGTCCTCCTGGAGTACGTACGAGTCTTCTGATGTTGCTACTTTCTTGTAGACAACCGTGTCATCTGCAAATAGCCTCACGGAGCTACCGATGTTGTCAACTAAGTCATTTATGTATATTGTAAACAATAAAGGTCCTATCACGCTTCCCTGCGGTACTCCCGAAATTACCTCTACATCTGCAGATTTTGAACCGTTAAGAATGACATGTTGTGTTCTTTCTTCTAGGAAATCCTGAATCCAATCACAAACCTGGTCCGATATTCCGTAAGCTCGTATTTTTTTCACTAAATGTAAGTGCGGAACCGTATCAAATGCCTTCCTGAAGTCCAGGAACACGGCATCAATCTGCTCGCCAGTGTCTACGGCACTGTGAATTTCTTGGGCAAATAGGGCGAGCTGAGTTTCACATGATCTCTGTTTGCGGAATCCATGTTGGTTATGATGAAGGAGATTTGTATTATCTAAGAACGTCATAATACAAGAACACAAAACATGTTCCATTATTCTACAACAGATTGACGTAAGCGAAATAGGCCTATAATTATTCGCATCTGATTTATGACCCTTCTTGAAAATGGGAACGACCTGCGCTTTCTTCCAGTCGCTAGGTACTTTACGTTCTTCCAGCGATCTACAATAAATTGCTGATAGAAAGGGGGCAAGTTCTTTAGCATAATCACTGTAGAATCTTAAGGGTATCTCGTCTGGTCCGGATGCTTTTCCGCTACTAAGTGATAGCAGTTGTTTTTAATTCCGATATCGTTTATTTCAATATTTTCCATTTTGGCGTCCGTGCGACGGCTGAAGTCAGGGACCGTGTTACGATTTTCCGCAGTGAAACAGTTTTGGAACACTGAATTCAGTATTTCTGCCTTTCTTCGGTCGTCCTCTGTTTCGGTGCCATCGTGGTCAACGAGTGACTGAATAGGGGATTTAGATCCGCTTACCGATTTTACATATGACCAAAACTTTTTAGGGTTCTTGTTTAGATTGTTTGCCAATGTTTTATGTTCGAATTCGTTGAATGCTTCTCTCATTGCTCTCTTTACGCTCTTTTTCGCTTCGTTCAGCTTTTCCTTATCAGCTATGATTCGACTACTCTTAAACCTATGATGAAGCTTTCTTTGTTTCCGTAGTACCTTTCGTACATGATATACCACGGTGGATCTTTCCCCTCGCTTTGGACCTTAGTCGGTACGAACTTATCTAAGGCGTACTGGACGATGTTTCTGAATTTTTTCCATTTTTGTTCCACATCCTCTTCCTCAGAAATGAACGTTTGATGGTGGTCACTCAGATATTCTGCGATTTGTGCCCTATCACTCTTGTTAAGCAAATATATTTTCCTTCCTTTCTTGGCATTTCTTATTACACTTGTAGTCATTGATGCAACCACAGAAATTAGTTTTCACATAAGCGTTACCTTTAGGATCCAAAACAAACAATTCTTTAGCATTCCATCTACAACAAGCCTCAACTTTCAAAATCCAATCCATACTGAGAATTATATTTTTTTCCAGACTAGGGATCACTAAGCATCCATGTTGAAAAATCTAGTTTTCTATAATACACATTAAATATACCTGAGATTTAACCAATTTGCTTTGCTTACCTGTAACTCCTCTTATGTTTTCACTTACAATGAGCATTTCCACAAAATTCTTACTATATTGTATTTTGTCTCTAAATTGTTTAGATGTACCACAAATCAGACTGCCTGTAGCAATCAAACAGTTTCCTTCCCACTGATCAATCTTAATCTTAAAGTAAGGACATCCAAAATCTGAATCACCATATCTGTATTGGACACTTCATGTAAGAGATCACTTTCAGTAGATTAGATTAGATTAGATTAGATTAATACTAGTTCCATGGATCATGAATACGATATTTCGTAATGATGTGGAACGAGTCAAATTTTCCAATACATGACATTATTAAGTTAATTTAACAACATACTTAAGTTAATATAACAACTTTTTTTATTTTTTTGTGTTTTTTATTTTTTAGTTTTTTAATATATTTTTGTTTTTTTGTTTTTTTTCTTAATTTATATCTAAAAATTCCTCTGTGGAGTAGAAGGAGTTGTCATTCAGAAATTCTTTTAATTTCTTCTTAAATACTTGTTGGTTATCTGTCAGACTTTTGATACTATTTGGTAAGTGACCAAAGACTTTAGTGGCGGTATAATTCACCCCTTTCTGTGCCAAAGTTAGATTTACTCTTGAATAGTGAAGATCATCCTTTCTCCTAGTATTGTAGTTATGCACACTGCTAATACTTTTGAATTGGGTTTGGTTATTAATAACAAATTTCATAAGAGAGTATATATACTGAGAAGCTACTGTGAATATCCCTAGATCCTTAAATAAATGTCTGCAGGATGATCTTGGGTGGACTCCAGCTATTATTCTGATTACACACTTTTGTACAATAAATACTTTATTCCTCATTGATGAATTACCCCAAAATGTGATGCCATATGAAAGCATTGAATGAAAATAGGCGTAGTAAGCTACTTTACTAAGATAAGGAACCACTTAGTAATTTTCTGAAACACATTATTGACAATTTCATCAGTTAATTCTTGTTTGTCAGGTGTGATTACTATACTTGTATCATCAGCAAAGAGAACTAACTTTGCCTCTTCATGAATATAGAGTGGCAAGTCATTAATATATATTAAGAACAACAAAGGACCCAAGACTCACCCTTGTAGAACCCATTCCTGATAGTTCCCCAGTTTGAGGAATGTGCTGATCTTTGCATATTATGAGAACTGCTTATTTCAACTTTCTTCCAGTTAGGTATGAATTAAACCATTTGTGCACTGTCCCACTCATGCCACAATACTTGAGCTTGTCTAGCAAAATTTCATGATTGACACTATCAAAAGCCTTTGAGAGATCATAAAAAATCCCAATGGGTGGTGTTCAGTTATTCAGATCATTCCAGATTTGATTCGTGAAAGCATATATGGCATTTTCTGTTGAAAAACCTTTCTGGAAACCAAACTGACATTTTGTTAGTACTTCATTTTTACAGATATGTGAAGCTACTCTTGAATAGATTACTTTCTCAAAAATTTTGGATAAAGCTGTTAGAAGGGAGATTGTATGGTAATTGTTGACATCACATCTATCCCTCTTTTATGCAAAGGTATAACAATAGCATATTTCTGTCTATCAGGGAAAATGCCCTGTGACAGAGAGCTATTACACAGGTGACTGAGAATCCTACTTATCTGTTGAGAACAAGCTTTTAGTATTTTGCTGGAAATGCCATCAATTCCATGTGAGTTTTTGCTTTTAAGCAAGTTTATTACTTTCCTAATTTCAGAGGGAGAAGTGGGTGAGATTTCAATTGTATCAAATTGCACAGGTATGGCCTCTTTCATCAGGTGCTACATCTACTACTTTGGTTACACAAGTTGTCAGGTAAGAACTGAACACACTGAATGGGTTCCATAGCACAACTAACATCACTTATTACAGAAGGAACACAAAATATATCACTGTCAAAATTAATTTCCTACAAAGACCTTCTTTCACTTTACTCCACCAATTTGGATGCAGATTTTGACAAACCACAGCCAACTTATTCTGTAATGCAAATTTACCTACGTTCTCATCAATTTGGTCCCAAACAAATTTCAAAATATTTTCAGCTTTATTCTAAAGGTTTACATATAACTCACCTTTACTATTTGGATCATTACTCTGCATAACATTAATGAAAAACTGCTTTGACTGGACAGGTATTCCATGACTCTCACTTACATTGTCACATACATCATTTACCTTACCCGTATTCACAAAATTCGTAATGACCGGGAGAGTGGTGTGCTGACCACACACCCCTCCTATCCACATCCACAACTGAGGATGATACAGTGGTTGGATGGTTCCGATGGGCTACTTGCGACCTGAAGACGGAGTGGTGGTATTCGCAAAAAGGTCTGAAACTTCATTATTGTTAAACTCCATAAAAACCTGATACTCTTCATCATCATCATCATCATCATCATATTCTTTCAATACTACTTCATTAATAATATCATTAACAACACAAGTCTCATCACTATGAAAGTCACTTACCTCAGCTACATACATTTGCAATAAGCTACCAGTCTCATACTTACTAACCTCAGTCATTTCACAGCTCTCATTCTCATCTACATCAAACATACCACCTAATTCAGATCCAATACAGTAATTACCTGTTTCACATACATCAATAATACTGTTTCCCAACCAAGAGAAGAAATCATTAGTACACACTACATCAAAATTCTCATTACTCTGACATTCTGGTTTGTGATTAGTATCTACATCATTATAATTAAACACAGTATTCCAAAACTTTTGATTAAAATATATGTGAGAAATCTGATGTTCCTTCCATTCAACATCAGATACCTGTGTTACATTATTAATACTGTTATTATTGTCTAAATGTACATGTAAATTGGGGGTCCTGTACTTGTTGTGCCCCTCGTCCCAAAACTGTGGACCTTCATTTAGGCAGAACACCATTTCCTGTTCCTGAATAGCTGCCTGTATCATTGTTTCTCCTATTATATTGCGCATGGTTATCAACATTATTCTGTTGAGGTTCAAAATTTCTGTCTCTATTACCATGTAGACCCTAATTAAAGTTACAACCATCTCTGTTTCTGTTGATGTTACTATTGTGATCTCTATCATTTCAGTTATTATGGTACATGTTTCTTTCTACTGCCCTATCAAGCATTCTACATATTATACAAATTGTTCTACATAATCATCAGGTCCATGTACTAAATCACACTCCAACATTTCTGGTAATCTCCTTTTTAGTCATTTCATCAAATGGCTTGTCAAGGTGAGCTAATTTCTTAAGTTGATTCTTACAAAATTCTTTCAGTGTACCATCCCTATTCCTATAACTTGGACCATTGAGAAATTCACTTTTAATTCTCCCTTGTTCATTTCCTGACCAAAATTTATTTAAAAAACTTTTTTTGAAGCTTTTGTATGCCTCTCACTGTCTTAAATTTAGATTTACCCACAACAGAGCTTCACCTTCAAGACATATTTTAACAAATTTGATCTTTTGGTAGTCACTCATGCCTGACAAAAAAACTATCTCTACAGTGGTATAGAAAATCCACTGGATGTAAATTGTCTGAAGGAAAACTTTTGATTGTAGTGTTGGAACATGCAATACCATTGTTTGAATACAGATCGTTGCGAATGAAATTTTCCTGAAATACTGAGATTTTTTGATCTAAAACATTTACATTAGTTAGTGTACTCTTTTGAACATTTAACATATTTTTTATCTGAACTATTAAAGTCCCATTCCATTCTTTCTGTTACAGATTTCTGTTGAGCTCTCACATCATAAACATTCTTCACTTGCTGTGCCGATTGGGCCATTAACTCATTTTCCAAAACAATAAATTTATTTTCTAATACATCGAAGTTTCCATTCATACTTTTTAATCCATCTGACAACCCATTTTTTAGCTCCAAATCTTGATTGCTAAGCTGGTCTATTTGATATTGTATTCTGTCCATTTTGCCACTGTTTTACTTTTCAGTTCATTTAATTGTCCTTGTAGTGATATAAATTTTTTGGTTAACTGATCATTAACTGCACTAAATTTCCTATTGTTGTCTGTCTTCATTTCCTCTTTACTAAAATCAACTGCAAAGTATCAGTTTTCACTGTTTCTTTACTAACCACACTTTCACTTGGTTCAAACATGTCTAGTCTGGGTCCTACAGCTTTCATTCCATCACCACTACCCTTGTCTCTTTTCATTTTGCTAGCAATCACACAAGTCCACCAATTAAGATTAATTTCACAAATGATTTGTACTTATCTTTTCTGATGTCCTTTGTCGTAGTTGTCGAGTCCCCTTTCAGTTCGTACAGTCCATCATTGTTGATATCATATGAAATTCTCATAACTCTTGATATGACTTTGTTGGGCAGTTCTCTAGTCTTCTTACATAGAGTAATTGGAGCTTCTGCATCTTTATTTACATAAAAATTGCAAATACACATATCCAAAATCAATTCTTCTTCTACAACAGACAAAACTTTGTTATCAGTCAATAGTTTCCGGCTGAGCCCCCACTTGTAATCTTAACATCTCACACATCACTATTAAATTCACTGTGTTAGTATCTTCACTAAAAGCTTCGAGAGGAGTAACATTACAAAATAATAACTTTTTTACTTATCTTGATTATCTCTTTGTTGTTGTGGATGGCTCAAAGTCTTGTCTAGGGGTACATTCTTGCTGCTTGCTTACCATCTCACACACCACTATTAAATTCACTGTATTAGTATCTTCACTAAAAGCTTCGAGAGGATTAAGATTACAAAATAATAACTTTTTTACTTATCTTGATTATCTCTTTGTTGTTGTGGATGGCTCAAAGTCTTGTCTAGGGATACATTCTTGCTGCTGAAAATTTTGATTTAACATTACGGGTTCTTGTTGCACTAAATAACTGTTGAAGATTTCCTGTTGCTGTAAATATCTTTTTATTTTATCACATTCTTCTAAATCACACCAACTTTATAATTTCCACATTCAAAAAACCAATAATTACATTGTTGTTGACAAGTTTAGCAAAATACATGCATTTCCATTTGAGGCATGCCCACCACTCCTTACATTCTGCAGTACTCACAATTTCCAAAGAGCTTACAAAGCAAAAGAGTTTACATATATTCTTGACAACAGAGGAGTCATCATCTAGAAAGAACAGTATTTTATAACTGAGTCCAGAAATATATTTAATAATTAGCATTAGATTGTACAATTAATAATACGAATTTTAAATATGTCATAAATTTTGAAATTTCAAATATTTTTAAAAGAAGAGTAATTTTAACTGTTAGTACATGTCAATTGTAACATATTAATTTCTTTTTATACATTTTAGCCTAAAATATAATACATCACATACAAAATAATATTAATTCTTTTAATGAAACAGCTGAGATAATTTTAACCTATGTGAGATTTGAGATTATACATGATATCAGCTATCTCTATATATAAAAAAAGGTAATGTTATAGGAGGCTGATTCATTACCAGCTTCCATTGCATTCTGCATCTTCATGCCATTGGGCACTGCTGCTTCTTCTTCCTTTATGGACAGTTTCCCACCCCTCAGCCAAAGGATTGCTCTGAAGCCATGCCCATTTCCGGGCTCTCTATGTCAAGGCTGTTTGCAGAACAGGGATGACTTCTTATGTCACAATTCCTTGGCCACCACTGCCAATGACTTTTATTAAAATTTGGATCAGTGGCTGGGTTCCAATCTGTCACCCAGGACATTCTGATAACTATTTAAAGTCACTACCTTTAGATGAAAGACATGAACATTTATCAACTTTTATTACGAGTGGTTGATGGTACTTGCTAAACTGTATCATTTTGCTGCAGCCTTGGATGTCTTTCATGGCATTTAATTTTGCTAGTAAATAAAAATGATAAGTTTTGTACTTTGAGCATTGGTTTCAATTGAGCTGAACTCTCTTACAAATGTTAACCATGTGTGTACCTGTTCAAACATTAATTAAGCTGTCGTATTTTTTCCAGAGTGTTTAGCAGAAACTGTACAGGTCACTGTATCAGGAAGTGAAGCATACATTTCACTTCACTTTTTACATTTATTTATCATTTTGATTATTAACAATTCTCACTGAAGCACAATGTCGGTGTTCATCACTGAGCTGTGAGCCAATACTAACTCATGATGATAACTTTCCCCCTGAAGATCAATAATTACACTAACACCAGCCACTGGTCCTAAGGGAATGAATTTTGAAAGTAATTATGTTCATTAAACTTAAAACAATTAATAAATTTATTTTTTAGAAATGTAAATTTTGCATTTAACACCAAAATGCAACTAACAGGATACTCCTTGTCACTTTACAAAATTTTGCAAAGAAAAGTGAAGTTAGTCACTGATATCAGACTGAATTTATTTCAGTCTTTAGATATCGAACAAATTACTTTCAGGAAGTACTGTGACAATGTGATCCATCAGAGTTGTATATCTCTACTTTCTTACACAAATGTTGCATTAGATGCAATTACTTTCCCACTTAAAAAATAATAATTTTTATAGAATTTGAGCAAAGTGAATAGGATGTACTTCAAATAAGAACGTGACAATTCAGAGAATTAATTGTTACTGTATTAATCGAAAAGTTTATGGTAACACAAGTGCAGCTTTCCTTTACATGTACAATTACAAAATAAATTGTTAATAGCTTGCCTAGTCGGAAGCAGTGCAGTTGTGAATCTGGTGCAAAATTGTTTCACAGTATCTTCAAGCCTCATATTATTTAGATACTAAACACGCCATAATGTCTATCTTGGAATTACTGTTAAAATAAGATGTTGCAACTTTTGCAACACCATAAATATCCCTAGAGATGTCTTGCCTCCATGGCTACAATTTACATGATTTACTATTTCAGGGACTAATTATCACCTTTCTCCATTGCATCAATGACAGCACAAAATATTAAAATCTTGAAGGGCACACCGTAACATGATCTAACTCTACCAGTGCTATCTGGCTACTCTCATAACTTCAGTCTGTCTGCCATACAGCTCATTCCAACAAAAAAGCTTTCCAGAAAAGACACTGACACATCTCTCTTGCCAATCCTATACCATTGTTGCCCAGTGGATAGCCTACTATGCATATTTTCTCATAGGAAGGGTGTTCCAGAAATGGAATGACAAGAGAAAAAGGTTGGTAACTCTCTGGTGTAATGGCTTCCTAATTTAAATATTATACAAAGGAGGGTTGTTACTATATGGTGGAGATCATCATCATCATCAACAGTTATCTGCTATATTAGCAGGTCCTTTGCCTCTCCATTTTCTGTGATCCATTGCTTCCTTCTTAAGGCTGCTGTATGTTGTTGTATGTCATCCAGTATCTGGAATCTCTTCCTTCCTTGCTTCCTTTTCCCTTCTACATAACCTTCTAAAACTGTTTTCATCAGTCCGTCATTCTTTCATAATATATGCCCAATCCAATTTCTTTTTCTTCTCTTTATTACATCTAGGAACTGTCTTTTCTCTCCCACTCTTCTCAGTACCTCTTCATTTTTTACTCTGTCCATCCAACTTATTCTTTCCATCTTCCGCCATGTCCATATCTCAAAAGCCTCCAGCCCTTCTCTGTCTTTTTTCCTCATAGTCCACGTTTCAGTGCCATATAGAAGAACACTCCATACAAGACATTTTATGAGTCTCTTTTTGAGTTCTATGTCCAATCCGCTGCAGAAGATTCTCCTTTTCTTATAAAACATCTCTTTTGCCGTTGCTATCCTTGTTTTAATTTCTGTGGTGCGCCTCCAGTCGGTGTCTATCCTGCTTCTAAGGTACTTAAAATTTTGCAATTTTTCAGATCCTCAGTCACAAATAGGCACAAAAAAAGATTGTCAGAAGGTGAGCTTCCAACCACTAGTCCTTTATCAGAAATACACAAACACACTCACGAAAACACTACACACACACACACACACACACACACACACACACATAACAACAGTCTCTGGCTACTGAAGGCAGACTCTTTCTGAGTTTAGTTGCAGTAGCCAGAGAGTGTGGTCACATGTGTGTGAGTTCTGTTTGCATTTTGTGTGTGCAGATATATATATATATATATATATATATATATATATATATATATATATATAGACACACACACACACACACAACACACACACACACACACACACACACACACACACACACACACACACACTCCTGGAAATTGAAATAAGAACACCGTGAATTCATTGTGCCAGGAAGGGGAAACTTTATTGACACATTCCTGGGGTCAGATACATCACATGATCACACTGACAGAACCACAGGCACATAGACACAGGCAACAGAGCATGCACAATGTCGGCACTAGTACAGTGTATATCCACCTTTCGCAGCAATGCAGGCTGCTATTCTCCCATGGAGACGATCGTAGAGATGCTGGATGTAGTCCTGTGGAACGGCTTGCCATGCCATTTCCACCTGGCGCCTCAGTTGGACCAGCGTTCGTGCTGGAGGTGCAGACCGCGTGAGACGACGCTTCATCCAGTCCCAAACATGCTCAATGGGGGACAGATCCGGACATCTTGCTGGCCAGGGTAGTTGACTTACACCTTCTAGAGCACGTTGGGTGGCACGGGATACATGCGGACGTGCATTGTCCTGTTGGAACAGCAAGTTCCCTTGCCGATCTAGGAATGGTAGAACGATGGGTTCGATGACGGTTTGGATGTACCGTGCACTATTCAGTGTCCCCTCGACGATCACCAGTGGTGTACGGCCAGTGTAGGAGATCGCTCCCCACACCATGATGCCGGGTGTTGGCCCTGTGTGCCTCGGTCGTATGCAGTCCTGATTGTAGCGCTCACCTGCACGGCGCCAAACATGCATACGACCATCATTGGCACCAAGGCACAAGCGACTCTCATCGCTGAAGACGACACGTCTCCATTCGTCCCTCCATTCCCGCCTGTCGCGACACCACTGGAGGCGGGCTGCACGATGTTGGGGCGTGAGCGGAAGATGGCCTAACGGTGTGCGGGACCGTAGCCCAGCTTCATGGAGACGGTTGCGAATGGTCCTCGCCGATACCCCAGGAGCAACAGTGTCCCTAATTTGCTGGGAAGTGGCGGTGCGGTCCCCTACGGCACTGCGTAGGATCCTACGGTCTTGGCGTGCATCCGTGCGTCGCTGCGGTCCGGTCCCAGGTCGACGGGCACGTGCACCTTCCGCTGACCACTGGCGACAACATTGGTGTACTGTGGAGACCTCACGCCCCACGTGTTGAGCAATTCGGCGGTACGTCCACCCGGCCTCCCGCATGCCCACTATACGCCCTCGCTCAAATCCGTCAACTGCACATATGGTTCACGTCCACGCTGTCACGGCATGCTACCAGTGTTAAAGACTGCGATGGAGCTCCGTATGCCACGGCAAACTGGCTGACACTGATGGTGGCGGTGCACAAATGCTGCGCAGCTAGCGCCATTCGACGGCCAACACCGCGGTTCCTGGTGTGTCCGCTGTGCCGTGCGTGTGATCATTGCTTGTACAGCCCTCTCGCAGTGTCCGGAGCAAGTATGGTGGGTCTGACACACCGGTGTCAATGTGTTCTTTTTTCCATTTCCAGGAGTGTGTATATATATATATATATATATATATATATATATATATATATATATATATATATATATATATATATATAATGGAAGGAAACATTCCACGTGGGAAAAATTATATATAAAAACAAAGATGAGGTGACTTACCGAACAAAAGTGCTGGCAGGTTGATAGACACACAAACACAAACATACACACAAAATTCAAGCTTTCGCAACAAACTGTTGCCTCATCAGGAAAGAGGGAAGGAGAGGGGAAGACGAAAGGAAGTGGGTTTTAAGGGAGAGGGTAAGGAGTCATTCCAATCCCGGGAGCGGAAAGACTTACCTTAGGGGGAAAAAAGGACGGGTATACATTCGCACACACACACATATCCATCCACACATATACAGACACAAGCAGACATATTTAAAGACAAAGAGTTCGGGCAGAGATGTCAGTCGAGGCAGAAGTGCAGAGGCAAAGATGTTGTTGAATGACAGGTGAGGTATGAGTGGCGGCAACTTGAAATTAGCGGAGATTGAGGCCTGGTGGATAACGGGAAGAGAGGATATATTGAAGAGCAAGTTCCCATTTCCCGTTATCCACCAGGCCTCAATCTCCGCTAATTTCAAGTTGCCGCCACTCATATCTCACCTGTCATTCAACAACATCTTTGCCTCTACACTTCTGCCTCGACTGACATCTCTGCCCTAACTCTTTGTCTTTAAATATGTCTGCTTGTGTCTGTATATGTGTGGATGGATATGTGTGTGTGTGCGAGTGTATACTCGTCCTTTTTTCCCCCTAAGGTAAGTCTTTCCGCTCCTGGGATTGGAATGACTCCTTAACCTCTCCCTTAAAACCCACTTCCTCTCTTTTTAGATATATATTTCCTACGTGGAATGTTTCCCTCTATTATAACCATATCATATATATATATATATATATATATATATATATATATATATATATATATATATAAACAAAGATGATGTGACTTACCAAATGAAAGTGCTGGCAGGTCGACAGACACACAAACAAACACAAACATACACACAAAATTCAAGCTTTTGCAACAAACTGTTGCCTCATCAGGAAAGAGGGAAGGTGAGGGAAAGACGAAAGGATGTGGGTTTTAAGGGAGAGGGTAAGGAGTCATTCCAATCCCGGGAGCGGAAAGACTTACCTTAGGGGGAAAAAAGGACGGGTATACACTCGCACACACACACACATATCCATCCACACATATACAGACACAAGCAGACACACACACACACACACACACACACACACACACACACACACACACACACACACACATATATATATATATATATATATATATATATATATATATATATATATATATAAAACAAAGATGATGTGACTTACCAAATGAAAGTGCTGGCAGGTCGACAGACACACAAACAAACACAAACATACACACAAAATTCAAGCTTTCGCAACCAACGGTTGCTTCGTCAGGAAAGAGGGAAGGAGAGGGAAAGACGAAAGGATGTGGGTTTTAAGGGAGAGGGTAAGGAGTCATTCCAACCCCGGGAGTGGAAAGACTCACCTTAGGGGGAAAGAAGGACGGGTATACACTCGCACACACACATGTCCATCCACTACATATACAGACACAAGCAGACGCATTCATGGCCCTCGAATATGTCTGCCTGTGCCCGCAATATGTGCGGATGGACGTGTGCGCATACCCGTCCTCCCCGTAGATATATATTTCCTACGTGGAATGTTTCCCTCTAATATATATATATATATATATATATATATATATATATATATATATATATATATATATATATACTGATTGTTTTAAATGCATCAGTAAATAACAATGAAATAAAGTGTTTGTCTGATAATCACAGTACTATAACAATCATTTTACAAGTCTGTCTCCTCACATCCATCTTTAAATAGTCATTAACAAATTATAATATAAATCTATTCACCAAGCAGCGGCAAGGGAACACACACACAAAAGGATTTAACTTTTACAATCTTTTAGAGTCAGTGGCTCCTTCTGACAGAAGAGTTGAAGGGAAAGGAAGAAGGGTGAAGGAAAAGAATTGGAGAGGTTTAGAGAAAGAGGTACAGTTCACAAAAGTCACCCAGAACCCCATGTCAGGGGAGACTTAACAGAAAGGATGAGAAGGAAAGACTGATTGTTGGGAACTGCACCAGATGAAATCTTAAAACCTGAGAGCTTTAGGTGGAAGACAGGGTAATATGCAAGACAGAGATTAGTACTAAAACATTGAGCATGAGTTAATAAGAGTGAAACGCCAAGTGCATTTTTGTAATGGAAGTGGGAGGGGGGAAGGCAAAAAAAGACAAATCAGAAAATTAAAGATGTAGGAAAGTAAATGGAGAGAAGAAAAGAGTAGTTACTGGGACTAAATGCTGAGACAGAAGAAACTAACATAAATTAGGGGCAGGTGGGTGGTGAAAACTGAGGACATGTTGTAGTGCTAGTTTTATATTATCAGTAATTTATTATCTTTGTTGTTACATTAATAAAGTATATTAGATACTGACAACACACTAAGGTAATACTGTTTGATCACAACACTGCAACAGATCTTAGAATTTTTACTTTCACATATGTTTAAGGATGTTAACTGATTCTTTTGTTGCTTCTTGCTGGAACAGCTTTGTGATTATAAATGACAAAACAATATTGCGCATGTGCAACAGTGTTAATTTAATTTCTTAAACTGTTTTCATCTTGTAAAGCCATAATGAGACTTTAACTGACTAATATCATCAAAGACAGCACAATATTCATTAACAATTTGAGAAAGATGTTACACATCAAGAGGGAGGTACAAACACAGATTAAATGTTATCTTTGACAGTGTGGTGGTACTGTGACTATAAGTCTTAAAGTCAGACAGCAAACAAATAAATAGGAAACAAACCAAAACTATTAAGGCTAAAACTCAAGAAACATATTCTATATAACAGTTTAAATTACGTCAACAATCACAATAAAATGAAATTAATGCAACATGAAAATACTGAAGAAGAGCTTGAAGAGTTTTTACATATGGACGGTGGAACAGAAACAGAACAAAAGATAGAATAAACAGTTGTAACAGTATATGGATTAACCAAATAGTACAGGATGTTTGCCTATTACAGGTACAAATGAAAGGGGCATGTAGAGGACAATGAAACAAGCAAATAATAGTAATAGACATAGGTTTAGAGACAAATGGTTCCCCCAACATGATGTTTGCTTGAGGACAGTCATACCAGTGTTACAGCACTGTTGATATTTGTTTGGATGTCATAGTGAAAGAACGCATATGTGGTACATGCATGATGGTGCTCTGGAACATTTTCATGGGGTATGTGTGAATATGTAGCAAGAATATTCAACAACAAGCACTCATACCACTGCCTCCCAGCTCCCTCGAATTGAAAACTTTTGAATTTTTTTGCATGGTCATCTTTAACAACTTTTGTGTATTTCAGCCCTACATTATCGATAGCTGTCAATGTATCAAGAACACGACTGTGGGGTTTCGAAAGTGTCAGGTGCTGATGAGGAGACATGCCAAGGCCTGCCTTCACATGAACAGTGGCCATGTGGAATACTTGTTCTAATGTGTTTGTTCTCAAGTACCTATCCTTAAGTTGGAACCTTAGGGAATCGATCATGAGGTGTTCACTTATCAGTCATAATACATCATAGGGGGGAAGCCATTGCTTTTGAGACCTGTGTTTATTAGAATTACTTCCTTGTTTCATTGTCTTCCACTCGACACTTTCATTTATACCCTGTATGTCAATGGTATGATAACTTGTTCTTTATTACTATAAGGAAGATGTACATATCATAAAACAACAGAATGATGGACTATGTAGACAGTCACAATAAAATGAATGAACAAAGAAAAATGAAGAATCAGAAGGGAACATGCAGCATGGAAAGTGATGAAAAACAGAGAGGATTAAGTGAATATTAAGATGGGAAGTAATGAGCTGTGTTTGATTGTTTAGTATTAAATCAGGACTGTGAGTCAGAAGTTTTTTGATTTTCAGTTCTTCCATTAGGTTAAGTTTATGGCCTCTGACATGTAGAGGACATGGAACTGTTGGCAGCTGTGGCCCTCTCTCAGTGGGTCCTCCACAAATGTGGAATCATAATTCTGCAACCTCCAGCTGCATTCATGTTCAGCCAACATAATTGCTATGTCTCTGCCTGAGTGACCACTATAAAACTTTTGACAACTGGGACCAGTAATTCTGTGTAGCCCACTGTTGACTAGTAACAGGTCTAATCTTTACAACAGAAAATACACTGTGGAGTGGTGTTATTCACACACTGCAAAATCCTATAGTTGCAGGATTTCATCGTTTTGGCTACACTTTGTGATAATTGTCCTAAGTATGAAACTGAACACCACTTACTACAAACACTGGAAAAAACAGCAGAGGGAAAACAAAGGAAGGGTATAGTTTTCAGTTTTTTGTTTCGTATGCAAGGAGTGGTCATTCAGGACAAAGTAATTGGTTGGGGTAATAAACATAATTGTGTCTAATTCTAGTTTGAAATCATGTTTTGACACGGGAACAAATAAGGGACTGCACACCACTGAGGAGAGAGCTACATACCTGTATACTATTGGATGTTTTGAGCAAGAAGGTGTTGTTGTGAAACTTCTTGACATATTAAAACTATATGCCTGACCAAGACTCAGATGCATGACCTTTTCCTTTCATGGGCAAGTGCTCTACCATCTGACCTACCCAACTACAACTCACATTCCATCCTCACAGCTTTACTTGTGCCATTACCTCATCTCCTACCTTCCAAACTCCTCATAAGTTATGCTGTGTAACTTGTGGGGCAGCAGTCCAGGAAGAAAGAATGTTACTGAGATGTGGCCTAGCCATAGTGTGGGGGATTGAATTTTCTCTCTGCAGCAGAGTGTGCACTGAAGTGAAAGACCCTGGCAGATTAAACTGTTTGCCAGAATGGGCTTTGAACCCAGGAGTTTGCCTATTAGTCTTCTACAGTTGTCATTTGTCTATTAATGTTGAAACAATGTGTTTGTGTATGGTACTTACAAAATGGTTGGATCTAGGAAGTTTATGGATTTGTTGCTAATCTCCAATGTGAACTGAATATTTTTATGTCGACTGTTTAAGTTACGAAAAATTTACATTGCTGTCTTGTAGAGCCTGTCCACATACACAGTACGTGGTCCACATATCTGAACCAGTCTTTAATATTTGAGCCCAAAGATTCTTTTCTCAAGAAATGTTGTACATAATTATCCATGGACATTTCATACGTAAGTCTACTAAGAAGGGCCTCCATATCTAAGTGATATAACTCTTTATTTAGAGTCTCTTAGAAATGGAAACAGTGGATAACAACAGCTTTAAAATGTGCTGGACAATATGTTGAGAACATAGTACAGCTTTTATGAGTTTTACCACCAGCATGGGCCTTGTTCCACACAAAATGTGACATAACTCAAGAATGGCTAAGAAATGAAGACATCTTAAGGAAATTACAAGTTATGTCCAACATGATGGCTACCATGGACAACATGTTGAGAACATAGTACAGCTTTTATGAGTTTTACCACCAGCATGTGCCTTGTTCCACACAAAATGTGACATAACTCAAGAATGGCTAAGAAATGAAGACATCTTAAGGAAATTACAAGTTATGTCCAACATGATGGCTACCAAAACGGCTGGCATACTGGAAACATAGCTCACTACCATTCTCTAAAAAGATTTCACATTTCTTTCTGGCATAGCCGTGCAGAATAAATTACTTACTAGCTGCACTTGAATAAGAAAGTAGTAAATCAACATGTCATGTCTCCATTTGGGTCGCTAAACACCTCATCACTGACAGTTATTAAGCCTTCAGTCATCAACAGCATCAGTGTCTGGGCTACAGCCCTCTGTATGTCATTTGCTAACAGGGTGAGTGAGGGATACATTTAGTATTTTAGATGCAGCATTCACTCAGCATCACAATGTATTATACTGGAAATTATCTACGAATTCAGTTATTTTTTGGACATACAAAGTGTCTACTTATGACAATGGTTTGTACATTGAATATTTAATTTGGAAATATTTGACATACTTTTAAGATCATATTTTCTGTCATTGTCCATACTTTTGAAGCATGCAGTGGAGCTAGAGTGGCAATTGTTTGATATTCCATCCATTTTACGTATCTGGTTAGTCAGTAAGTTTCCAGGTTCAAGTGTTGTTGCTAGATGAAGTGAACAGCAATATAGTTTGAACCATTGGAAAATTGATTGAAACACACTGCAAGAAATCGTCTTGAGCTGATGAACCTTTCAGTCAGTTTAGTAATCTGTTCTGGCTAGACTGACTGACAGATTGATCACTCCCCACAAACTTAGATATGTAATGGAGGTTTTAGTGCAATGGATCACATAATGAGAAAATAAAGGCCCTTATAACTGTGTTTGGGGTGTCAGTTCCCACAAAATTATTAAGAGATAAATAAATGGGGAAGGTTACCTATCCACTAGACTGGGAATCTTGGTCCAGGTTAACCCCAATTTTATTTACTCTCTGCTAGCTCACACATAAAAGGAAGCCATACATTAATGTGATTAAGAAAGTATTAAATGAAAGGAAATACAAGAAATGAATATCAGTACAATTTGACTGTGTCTTAGATCTGCATGCCACAGAAACAGGGAATGGATTAGGTAAATCTAAACAAGTCTGTCCGTCAAATGCATAATCACCATTGCAGACAAATTGATTGCTCCAATCATACCAGAAATCAGAAAATGATTTGGCATGCAAATATCTAAGCCCAGTCAGTCATGGATGAGCCCTTTACTACAAGATGAAATACCAAGTTGTATTGCCTAACCAGGATTAAAAGAAATTATCTACAGCACCTAATCATTCTCCTCCCATGATAGCCCATGCTGCAAGGTATTCTCACCAGAATCTACAACTCAGAGTGGCAGGTCCTGCATAAGCTGTGGCCTATCAGCAGCAACAACACATCGGTAATGGAGTGATGAGCTGATTTTCTTAACACAACTCTGCGACTCTCTTCTGCTTCCACCAAAATAGTGTGTTTGTCTCCATCCCATGATCAAGTGCCTTCCAAGTTTTTTTTATATTTTCTTTCTACTCCACTCACAGTAGCTTTCTATACTGCCTGCTGCATGGCTCACCCACACCTCAGCAGAATTGGGCAGCTCATTGACCATACAGCTAAATAGACAGATAGAAAAAGAGAAATAGATGGATGTTAGCAGCTCAGTCTTGTCAATGACTGATACCTGTGACATCATTACACAGATACCTGTGAACTGGCACAATCATCATATGGATTTCTGTTAATCAGTGCGAATGGTGAAATATGAAAAATATCAGCCCAACACTATGCTGACACATTTCAACACATAAAGAAGCTAAGAGGCTAGACATAGAATCATAACAGCAGAATTACTGGAAACAGTTGGTGATCACACCTGCTCAATAATCTTATTTTCTATTTTTATTCCCAATTTCCCCATTTTGGAGATGACTATTTACAATCCTTGTGAGGGACTTCTTGTATGCTCTCTACACTGTATAGGCACATTGAGCACATAAATCTGGAGGGTCTCAAATTAGGACGGAAGTATAGAAAATACAACAAAATGAATTTTCTTTTCATTTACATTAATAATGATTTTGTCTCCCAACAAGTATAATACAATTGAGGACATAGTTGACAATGATATACACTGCTCTGTTACATGGTCCAGTCCATTAATGTGGCCACCACATATTTTTGATATCAATGTGCAATAACCACTCAGGTGTTAGCACTAGTAGTGGAGGGTATGTAAAGCATGTTGGGGGAGATGGAAAACAGTGCAGTAGTTGTCGTAATGTGGAAAAGAAGCAATTTATCTGACGTCCAAAAGAGCATGGCCATTCACTTTCAGGCTAAGTGTGAAAGCACTTCCAAACTGAATAAGTTTGTAAACCCTCCATATGCTGCCAGGGTTAAAGTATACCATGCAGGGCAAAATGGTATTACCCAGAACAGGTGCCAAGGCAACTGGAGTATGCCGAGGCCTATAGGTGACAAGCATGAGAATGACTGCATAGTTGTGTATGGGAGAATAAATGTGCATCTGTTAAACAGCAGACCACCCAGGTGAACTAAGGGACTACCAACAATGTCTTCTCAACAATTGCTGAGTGAATATTGCTGTGAAGAGAACCTCCATAGCAGGCACATGGTTCAAGTACCCATGTGACTGCTGTTTGTCAGCAACAAAGGCTGGAATTTGCATGCCAATACTGCAATTGCACACCCACTGAGTGGCAACAGGTGGCTTTTTCTGATGAATCATGTTTTGTGCTCCATGGGATGGATGGCTGTTGTCATGTGCAACATCTGAGAGCAAACACCCAGCAACAATCATCAGATCAATTGCACACCCACTGAGTGCCAACAGGTGGCTTTTTCTGATGAATCATGTTTTGTGCTCCATGGGATGGATGGCTGTTGTCATGTGCAACATCTGAGAGCAAACACCCAGCAACAATCATCAGATGGTCAAGGCCAGTATATGCTAATGGCAAGCAAGAATTGGCCAGAACTTTACTTGCAGTCATCTCTCCAAAAAATCAACTAAAGCCTGCAATATCACTTGAGTGGAAGGATCCAGATGGAACCGAGCAAATAATACCACAGCAAGAAAAATTACAGTACCAGAAACCAACCACAATTTTGTCAAGAGGACAGTAACGAACAATGGAGTAGGAAGATCAGTTTGCAGCAACAGGACATTCAAAAGTCCAGAAACACATTGTGCTCCTAGAAGATCCTCAAGACCAATAAAACCCAGAGTTCAAAGTGACATGTTTTTGTGGGAAAGTAAAGCAACTAACAAATTCCCAGGACTGGGTAAAAACAACTGGCCAAGCCAGCTAGTTAAAACAACAGAAGCTGTGGCATCAACTGCAGGCTCTTCAGCATCACTTACTCAATCAAATGTGGTGAAGTATACAACTCCAGTTACTGCAACACCAGGCAGTTCAGCAACTCCTCGGACTGTACGGAGCAAGAAGGCACCTCAACAGCTACCTTGACAACTAGACAGACAGAAGCCAGATTGGGTAGTAGATCGAAAAATGCAAGATCGCCAAAGCACAGGAACACTTTTAATGCCTGGATCCAGAACTTATGTAAGTGAACCAACTCAGTGCATTTTAAAGGAAGACAATCAGAGTGACCAGTTAAAAATACCACTAAGGCTCATGCACCTAAACATACAGTACCTTAGAAATAAGCTTAATATATTACAGGTTTTTGTAAATGAACAGTCACCTCATATAGTAGTGTTAACTGAGCATGGATTAAAATCTGATGAAATTATTTACTGTAAACTAGAGGGCTATTCCTTAGCAAATGGTTATTGTAGATAGCAACATAAGGGTGGTGGTGTGGCAGTTTACATTAGTGAGAATCTCGAGAACAAGACAATAAACTATCTAGACCAGTACAACAAAGAAGGCTTGATTGAAGTGACAGGCATTGAAGTCCACACCAAAGAGTGTAGAGAGGTTATGAGAAAACATAAAGTTATTGGGATTTGTCATCCACCAAAGGCTGATGTAATTAGCTTCATAGACATATTTAGTAGAGTAGTGGGACGTTGTGGTCCCAGCGACCTAACTATACTTGGTGCTCTGAATATTGAGGCAAAATCTTCTAGTTTGTGTAATATTTGGTTAACAGGTACTCTTAACTCATATAATCTCATAAATGTAGTAAATACTGATACCAGGGTAGCAAAGTCCACATCTAGCAGAATTGATTACGTTATACTATATAAACATATCAAAGACAGTGTTAAATGCTGGAATATGGATTTTCACTACTCTGACTACAAATGCCAGCTTGTAGAGTATGTAAACACAAGAATCCCAGAAATGACAAAAGTTATCAAAAATAAAAGAATCCTAAAAGAGGGTAACATCCTTGCCTTAAGAAATAAATTAGTTGTAGAGGACTGGGATCTGGTTTATCAGACTGAAGGATCTGAAAACAAATGGGCCAAATTCTATGATACTACACTAAGACACTTGGACAGATGCTGCCCTGTTAAGAAAATACAAAGAGTGTTCACCTATAACCAAAGTGCAAAAACCAACAAACTGATACTTCCAGCAAATATGATAAAATTTAGGCAAAACATCCAGGACCTGGATGTGTTACACAAGTCAACAAATCTGCAGGTTTTTAAGGCCAAGTACAATGAAACCAAGAAAATCTTTAAGAAAGAGCTTTCAAATCTAAGAAAACAGATATACAGCAGTGAAATAGCTCAATCAGACAATATAGCCAAGACCTGATGGAGAATTGTAAATCAATTTCGCAAAGCCACACAGAAGCCAGAAACTGAAATTGTAAATATAAGACATGAAGGAAACACAATTAAAGATCCTAATAAAGTCTGCAATGTTTTCAATAAATACTTTATATCTGCAGCTGTCAGTCCAGTTAATAACACAATTGTGAGTAGTGAGGTAAAGCTCTGCCCCTTTGAAGAGCCAACTTTTGAATTCAAAAAAGTTAGTGAAAAAGAAACAGGTGGGATAATAAATAACCTAAAGAATAAGTTCTCATCTGGATGGGATGGTTTGAGTAGTATCATGATTAAAAAATGTAATAAGGAATTAGTTAAAGTAATCAACCACCTGGTAAACTGCAGTATCAGAGAACATACATTTCCAAATGTATTGAAATGGAGCACAGTTAAACCAGTGCATGAAAAAGGATCCAAGGAAGAGGTTTCAAATTTCAGGCTCATATCATTAATACCTGTCTTCAGCAAAGTATTTGAAGTTGTGCTGCTGACACTACTTAGTGACTATATCTTGAAAAATAAGTTCCTAACAGAGACACAACACTGATTCCGAAAAGATCATAATACTATCACGGCAATTACGGATTTTCTTCACAAAACGTATGGTGCCCTTGATCAAGGAATGCAAACAGCTGGTATATTTCTAGACCTTACTAAAGCCTTTGACTTGGTAAACCATGAGTTACTTTTAAGTAAACTTGAGTCATAACATGTAAATACCGAGCGAGGTGGCACAGTGGTTAGCACACTGGACTCGCATGACCAGCAACAAACTGTCCATTCGCATGAATGGACACAGGCAGACAGTGTTTGTTGATAATGAGGATCACCCTGTGGCTAAACATGCCTTGGTGCATGGCCAGCACATCTTGACACAGTGTTACACCATCCTGGTTATCTGGATACTTCCCACTAACACCAACCTATCCGAACTCCGGAGATGGTAACTTGCCCTTCAATATATCCTCTCTTCCCGTTATCCACCAGGCCTGAATCTCCACTAATTTCAAGTTGCCGCCACTCATACCTCACCTGTCATTCAACATCATCTTTGCCTCTACACTTCCGCCTCGACTGACATCTCTGCCCAAACTCTTTGCCTTTAAATATGTCTGCTTGTGTCTGTATATGTGTGGATGGATATGTGTGTGTGTGTGCGAGTGTATACCTGTCCTTTTTTCCCCCTAAGGTAAGTCTTTCCACTCCCAGGATTGGAATGACTCCTTACCCTCTCCCTTAAAACCCACTTCCTTTCATCTTTCCCTCTCCTTCCCTCTTTCCTGACAAAGCAACCATGGGTTGCAAAAGCTTGAAATTTTGTGTGTGTGTTTGAGTGTTTTTTTATTGTGCCTATCTACCAGCGCTTTCCCGTTTGGTAAGTCATGGAATCTTTGTTTTTAATATATATATATCACAAACCCAATCATCCCGGCCGCCCCATTGTAGCTGGTTACCAAGCCCCCACAGAACGTATCTCTGCCTACGTAGATCAACACCTTCAAGCCATTACATGCAGTCTCCCATCCTTCATCAAAGACACCAACCACTTTCTCGAACGCCTGGAATCCTTACCCAATCCATTACCCCCGGAAACCATCCTTGTAACCATTGATGCCACTTCCATATACACAAATATCCCGCACGTCCAGGGCCTTGCTGCGATGGAGCACTTCCTTTCACGCCGATCACCTGCCACCCTACCTAAAACCTCTTTCCTCATTACCTTAGCCAGCTTCATCCTGACCCACAACTTCTTCACTTTTGAAGACCAGACATACCAACAATTAAAGGGAACAGCCATTTGTACCAGGATCGCCCCTTCGTGCGCCAACCTATTCATGGGTCACTTAGAGGAAGCCTTCTTGGTTACCAGGGCCTGCCAACCCAAAGTTTGGTACAGATTTATTGATGACATCTTCATGATCTGGACTCACAATAAAGAAGAACTCCAGAACTTCCTCTCCAACCTCAACTCCTTTGGTTCCATCAGATTCACCTGGTCCTACTCCAAATCCCATGCCACTTTCCTTGATGTTGACCTCCACCAGTCCAATGGCCAGCTTCACACGTCCGTCCACATCAAACCCACCAACAAGCAACAGTACCTCCATTATGACAGCTGCCACCCATTCCACATCAAATGGTCCCTTCCCTACAGCCTAGGTCTCCGTGGCAAATGAATCTGCTCCAGTCCGGAATCCCTGAACCATTACACCAACAACCTGACAACAGCTTTCGCATCCCGCAACTACCCTCCCGACCTGGTACAGAAGCAAATAACCAGAGCCACTTCCTCATCCTCTCAAACCCAGAACCTCCCACAGAAGAACCACAAAAGTGCCCCACTTGTGACAGGATACTTTCCTGGACTGGATCAGACTCTGAATGTGGCTCTCCAGCAGGGATACGACTTCCTCAAATCCTGCCCTGAAATGAGATCCATCCTTCATGAAATCCTCCCCACTCCACCAAGAGTGTCTTTCCGCCATCCACCTAACCTTCGTAACCTCTTAGTTCATCCCTATGAAATCCCGAAACCACCTTCCCTACCCTCTGGCTCCTACCCTTGTAACCGCCCCCGGTGTAAAACCTGTCCCATGCACCCTCCCACCACCACCTACTCCAGTCCTGTAACTCGGAAGGTGTACACGATCAAAGGCAGAGCCACGTGTGAAAGCACCCATGTGATCTACCAACTAACCTGCCTACACTGTGACGCATTCTGTGTGGGAATGACCAACAACAAACTGTCCATTCGCATGAATGGACACAGGCAGACAGTGTTTGTTGGTAATAAGGATCACCCTGTGGCTAAACATGCCTTGGTGCACGGCCAGCACATCTTGGCACAGTGTTACACCGTCCGGGTTATCTGGATACTTCCCACTAACACCAACCTATCTGAACTCCGGAGATGGGAACTTGCTCTTCAATATATCCTCTCTTCCCGTTATCCACCAGGCCTCAATCTCCGCTAATTTCAAGTTGCCGTCATTCATACCTCACCTGTCATTCAACAACATCTTTGCCTCTGCACTTCCGCCTCAACTGACATCTCTGCCCAAACTCTTTGCCTCTGTATATGTCTGCTTGTGTCTGTATAAGTGTGGATGGATATGTGTTTGTGTGCGAGTGTATACTAGTCCTTTTTTCCCCCTAAAGTAAGTCTTTCCGCTCCCGGGATTGGAATGACTCCTTACCCTCTCCCTTAAAACCCAAATCGTTTCGTCTTTCCCTCTCCTTCCCTCTTTCCTGATGAGGCAACCGTTGGTTGTGAAAGCTAGAATTTTGTGTGTATGTATGTGTTTGTTTGTGTGTCTATCGACGTGCCAGCGCTTTCGTTTGGTAAGTCACATCATCTTTGTTTTTAGATATATTTTTTCCCACATGGAATGTTTCCTTCTATTTTATATATATATATATATATATATATATAAAAATCTGAATATTTGTAATAGGTGTGATGTAACATCCCCCTTGAAGATGTCTCCCGCAGTCGGAGACGAAACGTTGGGAATCACCTCAGAATTCATCAACCGACCACGGCATAACAGCCCGGATAATTATAATGGACATGATATTTCCGGCCGTGAAAGTTTACATTTTAGTACTCTCAAGTGTGCACAATGCTAATGAGCTGCTCAGTGTGAGTACCTGCTGCAAATAGTCTGGTGAGCACAAAGGGCCTCACAGGCTCAGTGGCAACAGCTCTGTTGTGTGTTCATAGGCTACATTTATGTAGGCTCCCAAAACCAGATTTCATAAATTGATTTCCCAAAACTGCTTCTGGTTGGTAATGTAAATACCACACTATCACTTCAGGTAAGCCAGCTGCAGCTGCTAGATTTTCTCTTCCACAATTGACTTTGATTCTCATGTAAACACACAAGCACTTTTGAAATGTGCTTGGGTTATAATGTTACTCCTTGTTTTTAAATATTTTTGCCTAATGTGGTCAGTGTGACTTTTTGTGTAGTGAAGGAGAATTAGAGATATAGCACTCAGCATGAAATTTTCTGCCTACAATATTTAAATGAAGAGAAACAGCCATTGTGATGGCTAGGTCAGAAACCAGAATAGTTGATTTCCAGAAGTCATTTGTGTAAAATAACTGATGACTGACCAGTTGAGCTAAATTGCTTCAGGCCCTAATGTGTAAACACAACAACAACAAAAAAACTGTTTCCAAAATTCAGTTTTTGGAAGATGTGAGTCATATATACATAGCAATATTTGTCTGTCATGGGTCCATGATACCTGTCCTGCTTACTGCCACCATCTGCCTACACAATGTAATATGGTCTGAAGGTGGCCACATTTTGACTGAAACCAGTTACCACTTCCAATAAATATTTTATTGTAGCCAAGACTGTTTTTAATTCAGTTTTAAAATATTTTATCAAGACCACCGATATTCTCCAAAAAAATGCTCTTGAAAATTATTAGCTATGCATTCTGCCATCACATGAGGTCATGTGACAGGCTTCTGTATTAATGTAACAGATGTATTTATATGTTTAATTTGAGTAACAGTTCACACAGTCTGATGTTACAAAAATAAGCAAAAATGTTTGGGTGACAGCACCCACATTGGGGGTTAATATTTTATTTATTTGTTTATTTATTCATTTGTGCCCTTTTGATCCAGTACACAAGAGAATTGCATGGATATGGAACAAGTCATAATTATACATGAGAACAGTACCTACAGACGTTAATAGAAACAAATTCTAATATGCTCTACAGGAGCAAAACATCCTAATAATTACAATCTTATGCACTTTCAACAGTGAACAGAGCTTTAACACAATCAAATAATATATTAAAATTATATCACATTACAAGTTACAAATTTGATTGAAATGAAGTACATCATTAGCCTGAGAGAAAATTTCCATGCTAACATAGGTTATCATATTCCATTACAAAGTGGTAATAGCATATATCCCTATTACAGGTACAATGTGTCATATCAAAGTTACAATGCAGAAATGTTTACATTAAAGAAGTCATTAAGAAAGTAAAAAGGGTTTTCCATAAGATAGTCTTTTAATCTACGTTTAAACTGTAGCAGTAACTGGTAAGATTTTTCAGTTCAATGGAAATGCATTATACACATTTATAATTGAATAATGTATGCTCCATTGAACTAGACTCCAGTTTCTTCTATCAACAAGGAAGTCATGTTTTGACCTTGTGTCGTGGTCATGAAAGGCTTGTAAGAAATGCGGTACAAGCAGGAGTGCATAAGTAATAATGGAGTGCCAGAGGCAACATATAGTCATTGTGGACACAGAGCCCCCCCCCCCCCCTCCCCAACCCCCATCCCTCCATGCCCCATAATCCTGAACGAACATAGGAGAAAGGGAAAAATTGTGAGGAGGCGAGTTGTCAGCACTGGTCTGTGATGGGGCAATGGCCACAGTAATGCTGGAGATCTCATAGTCTCTGAGGCAGGCAGGAGGCCGGAGGGTGCAGCTGGTGCTGGTGTGCTGTCATTGGTAGCAGCCCCAGTGGTGGGTGTCGAAGGTGGAGTATCCAATGGTGTAGTACTATTGTCGGCTGTAGCTGGGACAGCCACACTATAAACTGGGATGGTTATGATGAGGGAGCCCCCAATGATGAGTCAGGACATCAGACTCACATGTCCATGTTGGCCAATATACACTAAGAGTGGTGGTAATGGTGCAAAATCATGCTGGCCCTAGATGTCCTGTCTTCATACTGAGCAAAGATGACCAGGTTTTCATCGATGAGCATCACAGATATATCTTTGGGGAGACAGTTGGAGAGTTTGAGATGCAGTGTGAAAGGGGTAGAAAACAGTTGGTCAGGTGCAGGGCTAGATGATGGCTGAGGAGACCATTACCCGGTAGTCCAAGCTGGCTTCAGTCTATTAACAGACACTAGGGAACTGTATATAGAGGGTGCGAGGCTGGTCTCAAAGTGTCAACACAAAGTGTCACGTGCATGCAGGTCCTTATGGACAAAGACCTGTGGAGATAGGCAGAGGGGGGGGGGGGGGGGTATATGCAGGTTCTGTATATGGTGTCAGATGCAGGTGACGAGATCTGGCAGGTCATGATCGGTGGGGGATGTAGCCTGTATGTATGATGAAACTGGTGGGAAAAGATAATGTCTTGCCAAACAGGGTCTTGGCTAAAGGTGGATCATGTTCTTCCTTATGGGTGGTGCAGACACCAAGCAATACTCAGAGAAGGGCTTCTGTCCACCATTCAGGTTGGCACATTAGTGGGATAAGACCATTTGACTATGAATGGTATGCTGTGGTATGGAAACCTCGGCAGCCTCAAAGATGACACAGTTCATTGAATAGAGAGGTCTCAGACTGTCTGTCCTGGTCAGTAGTGAGTGACACAGGGCAACTGAAACGTGTAATCCATATGTTGATGAAAACATTGGCAACAGTCTTGATGGATATATCAGCAGTAGGTCTGGCCGCTACCCACCACATAACTCTGTCAGTCAATGATATAACTTAAAGCGATCCATCAGAGACTGGAAGTGGTCCTATTATGTATTGTATTGTATTGTACCCCCCATGAACCATGGACCTTGCCGTTGGTGGGGAGGCTTGCGTGCCTCAGCGATACAGATAGCCGTACCGTAGGTGCAACCACAACGGAGGGGTATCTGTTGAGAGGCCAGACAAACGTGTGGTTCCTGAAGAGGGGCAGCAGCCTTTTCAGTAGTTGCAAGGGCAACAGTCTGGATGATTGACTGATCTGGCCTTGTAACAATAACCAAAACGGCCTTGCTGTGCTGGTACTGCGAACGGCTGAAAGCAAGGGGAAACTACAGCCGTAATTCTTCCCGAGGGCATGCAGCTTTACTGTATGATTACATGATGATGGCGTCCTCTTGGGTAAAATATTCCGGAGGTAAAATAGTCCCCCATTCGGATCTCCGGGCGGGGACTACTCAAGAGGATGTCGTTATCAGGAGAAAGAAAACTGGCATTCTACGGATCGGAGCGTGGAATGTCAGATCCCTTAATCGGGCAGGTAGGTTAGAAAATTTAAAAAGGGAAATGGATAGGTTGAAGTTAGATATAGTGGGAATTAGTGAAGTTCGGTGGCAGGAGGAACAAGACTTCTGGTCAGGTGACTACAGGGTTATAAACACAAAATCAAATAGGGGTAATGCAGGAGTAGGTTTAATAATGAATAGGAAAATAGGAATGCGGGTAAGCTACTACAAACAGCATAGTGAACGCATTATTGTGGCCAAGATAGATACGAAGCCCACGCCTACTACAGTAGTACAAGTTTATATGCCAACTAGCTCTGCAGATGACGAAGAAATTGAAGAAATGTATGATGAAATAAAAGAAATTATTCAGATTGTGAAGGGAGACGAAAATTTAATAGTCATGGGTGACTGGAATTCGAGTGTAGGAAAAGGGAGAGAAGGAAACATAGTAGGTGAATATGGATTGGGGGACAGAAATGAAAGAGGAAGCCGCCTGGTCGAATTTTGCACAGAGCACAACATAATCATAACTAACACTTGGTTTAAGAATCATGAAAGAAGGTTGTATACATGGAAGAACCCTGGAGATACTAAAAGGTATCAGATAGATTATATAATGGTAAGACAGAGATTTAGGAACCAGGTTTTAAATTGTAAGACATTTCCAGGGGCAGATGTGGACTCTGACCACAATCTATTGGTTATGACCTGTAGATTAAAACTGAAGAAACTGCAAAAAGGTGGGAATTTAAGGAGATGGGACCTGGATAAACTAAAAGAACCAGAGGTTGTACAGAGATTCAGGGAGAGCATAAGGGAGCAATTGACAGGAATGGGGGAAATAAATACAGTAGAAGAAGAATGGGTAGCTTTGAGGGATGAAGTAGTGAAGGCAGCAGAGGATCAAGTAGGTAAAAAGACGAGGGCTAGTAGAAATCCTTGGGTAACAGAAGAAATATTGAATTTAATTGATGAAAGGAGAAAATATAAAAATGCAGTAAGTGAAACAGGCAAAAAGGAATACAAACGTCTCAAAAATGAGATCGACAGGAAGTGCAAAATGGCTAAGCAGGGATGGCTAGAGGACAAATGTAAGGATGTAGAGGCTTATCTCACTAGGGGTAAGATAGATACCGCCTACAGGAAAATTAAAGAGACCTTTGGAGATAAGAGAACGACTTGTATGAATATCAAGACCTCAGATGGAAACCCAGTTCTAAGCAAAGAAGGGAAAGCAGAAAGGTGGAAGGAGTATATAGAGGGTCTATACAAGGGCGATGTACTTGAGGACAATATTATGGAAATGGAAGAGGATGTAGATGAAGATGAAATGGGAGATATGATACTGCGTGAAGAGTTTGACAGAGCACTGAAAGACCTGAATCGAAACAAGGCCCCCGGAGTAGACAATATTCCATTGGAACTACTGACGGCCGTGGGAGAGCCAGTCCTGACAAAACTCTACCATCTGGTGAGCAAGATGTATGAAACAGGCGAAATACCCACAGACTTCAAGAAGAATATAATAATTCCAATCCCAAAGAAAGCAGGTGTTGACAGATGTGAAAATTACCGAACTATCAGCTTAATAAGTCACAGCTGCAAAATACTAACACGAATTCTTTACAGACGAATGGAAAAACTAGTAGAAGCCAACCTCGGGGAAGATCAGTTTGGATTCCGTAGAAACACTGGAACACGTGAGGCAATACTGACCTTACGACTTATCTTAGAAGAAAGATTAAGGAAAGGCAAACCTACGTTTCTAGCATTTGTAGACTTAGAGAAAGCTTTTGACAATGTTGACTGGAATACTCTCTTTCAAATTCTAAAGGTGGCAGGGGTAAAATACAGGGAGCGAAAGGCTATTTACAATTTGTACAGAAACCAGATGGCAGTTATAAGAGTCGAGGGACATGAAAGGGAAGCAGTGGTTGGGAAGGGAGTAAGACAGGGTTGTAGCCTCTCCCCGATGTTGTTCAATCTGTATATTGAGCAAGCAGTAAAGGAAACAAAAGATAAATTCGGAGTAGGTATTAAAATTCATGGAGAAGAAATAAAAACTTTGAGGTTCGCCGATGACATTGTAATTCTGTCAGAGACAGCAAAGGACTTGGAAGAGCAGTTGAATGGAATGGACAGTGTCTTGAAAGGGGGATATAAGATGAACATCAACAAAAGCAAAACAAGGATAATGGAATGTAGTCTAATTAAGTCGGGTGATGCTGAGGGAATTAGATTAGGAAATGAGGCACTTAAAGTAGTAAAGGAGTTTTGCTATTTGGGGAGCAAAATAACTGATGATGGTCGAAGTAGAGAGGATATAAAATGTAGGCTGGCAATGGCAAGGAAAGCGTTTCTGAAGAAGAGAAATTTGTTAACATCCAGTATAGATTTAAGTGTCAGGAAGTCATTTCTGAAAGTATTCGTATGGAGTGTAGCCATGTATGGAAGTGAAACATGGACGATAAATAGTTTGGACAAGAAGAGAATAGAAGCTTTCGAAATGTGGTGCTACAGAAGAATGCTGAAGATTAGATGGGTAGATCACATAACTAATGAGGAAGTATTGAATAGGATTGGGGAGAAGAGAAGTTTGTGGCACAACTTGACCAGAAGAAGGGATCGGTTGGTAGGACATGTTCTGAGGCATCAAGGGATCACCAATTTAGTATTGGAGGGCAGCGTGGAGGGTAAAAATCGTAGAGGGAGACCAAGAGATGAATACACTAAGCAGATTCAGAAGGATGTAGGTTGCAGTAGGTACTGGGAGATGAAAAAGCTTGCACAGGATAGAGTAGCATGGAGAGCTGCATCAAACCAGTCTCAGGACTGAAGACCACAACAACAACATTGTATTGTATTGTATTTTTATTGATCCAGGCAATCATAGTATTGTACAGCTGTACATATGATATTGGATAGGTCAAGAGAGCTATTTACAAGTAATTTTTACAAATTGATTTTTACATTATTTTGTGGCAAGGAAATTATCTATCTTAAACAAAACAGTTAATACAAATCATAGAACTGTAAGGTTGTACATACGATATTGGACAGGTCAAGGGAACATGTTTGCAAGTAATATTTAATAAATTGATTTTACATTATTTTGTAATGAGGAAGTTAGCTATCTTTAACAAAACAGTAAATACAAACGTTGTATGGTAAAATACAAACAGCCAATACAAATGTAATAGTAAAGTAGTCCAGTGTATTTCATAGACATGCACAGTATATAATAATCCAGTATATTTCATAGACATACACAGTATATAATTTTCAGACCTAATTGAACATTTATCATAAAATTGTTTACATTTTTACCCCCTTTCAAAAAAATGATCAACTGCATAAAAGCAATGGTCCAAGAGATTTTTTTTTTAACTTATGTGTGAAGGCTCTTGGGTTCTTTGTTGCTTTGATTTCATTGGGTAAATTACTATACATTTTTATCCCAACATTTAAAACACTTTTTTGGTAGCTGGTAGTTCTGGACTGAATCATATGTAGGTCAGATTGCTGCCTTGTTGCATAGTTATGAATATCTCCATTGAATTTTAGTGTGCAGTCATTGTTTAACAGGTATGACTTGACAAATGAGACGATATTATAAATGTAAGCAAAGGGCAGTGTCATAACGCCATTTGTTTTGAAATGTTGTCTGCATGATTCGTTATGTCTTAGATTACATATTATGCGTATTGCCTTTTTTTGCATTTTGAAAATATATCTACCTCCAGGTGAGTTTCCCCCAAAATATGATTCCATACTATAATGTAGAATGGAAGTAAGCATAATATACATGTATGAGAACAAATTTTGTGACTGATTTTTTGAGTATCCTTAAAATGTAACACAGAGTTGAGAGCTTTTTTGAGATTTGTGTGAGTCTCCCACTTAAGATTTTCTTCAAGCCATATGCCAAGAAACTTGACAGAGTCACACATAAGCTCTTGGTTATTTAGAATCACATCAGGCATTTCTTGTTTTTGGGATGAGAGTCTGAAGTTGATGTACGTTGTTTTCTGTATGTTTATAATCAGTTTGTTCTCGTTGAACCATTTGCTGAGTGACGACATAAGCGGTTTAATTTTTTGGTTGTGGTCCTCTGTATCAGTACCTGTTATTAGTACACTTGTGTCATCGGCAAATAGTGTGGCATGTCCTGTAGCAAGATTCGTGCTTATATCATCAATGTATAGCAGAAACAGTATGGGTCCCAGGATTGAGCCTTGTGGCACACCATATCTAATAGGCATTGTGCCAGAGGAGTGGAAAGTAGGTTGATGGGTGGTTGTGTTCTTTTTTTCAAAATTAATTTAAACTTTTTGAAATCTATTTGACAGGTGTTGCAACCACCCGTTGGGGATCAGGAATTTGCCAAGAGGGGGCTGAACATGAAAACCTGTTTCACTCTGTCGACATGGGATGCACACTCTGGCCATGTGGCAGTCTTTCCGCACCTGGGGCCACACAAAACATTCTGTCACTAAACATACAGATGGCCATACGCCAGCGTGTATGAGATTGAGGATGAGATCGAACATTTGTCTACAAAAAGGTTTCATGACGATTGATCAGACCCGACCTTGGGACACACTACACCAAACTGGTTTCATGAAGCCAGGGAAGATATGTCACTTAAGTTTTAGGCCTATGTCAGCATCACGAAGGAGTCTTGCGCCTTGGAGATCCAGTCATAATCAAGCTGGACAGAGAAAGAGGCAATACGTGACAAATAGTCCTCGAAAATGTTGTGAGGTATCGAAAATGCCTGGGGTAGGGTCCTCAGATGGGTTGTGTAATGCATCAGCCAGGGGAGGTGATCTGTATAAACAGTAAGAGGTCTGCCCTCAACTCTTCTCAAAGTAGCGAATGGTCTTGTAGATGGCGAGTAGCTCACATTCAAAGGTTAACCACTTATGCTGCATGTCTGAAAGTTTGCGAAAGAAAACTTCAGATGCTGGGGCACTGATTGCAAGGTCACTCACGTCTACTGTTATAGCAAGGTGGCCATTGAGAGATGGATGAGTCACTGTAGTTGCATGCAGTAAGACAAATTTGACTTTATCAAAGGCAGATTGCATAGGATGTTTCCATTTGAGGCATTGTTTTCCCACAGTATTCTTCCCATGCAGGACTTCAGTCTGAGGAAGGAGAGTCTCAGCTGTGCATAGGATGTGGCTGCTGTAGAAATTTATGATCCCTAAAAATCTGCATTAACTCTTGATAGTTGTAACTATTTGGTCTTCTTTGATGTCGCGCAGATGCGAGAGGTGTCTACCTAGTGACTGATGAATCTCATGCGGGCTTGTCAAAACTGACATTTGTCTTTGTTAATGATGACTCCACAGGCACTGTTCCTATGGGGACTTGTAAGTGAGGCTCACACTCTTCCTCTGACCATGAGAATATAAGGACATCGTCTATGTAGGCATAACAAAATGGTAGACTGAACAATATATTGTCAATAACATATTGCCATGTTTTCACAGCATTTTCAATTGGTAAGGCACATACAAAAACTCAAAAAGTCCAAAAGGCATAGCGATCGCTGTCTTCATTATGTCCTCTTCTGCCACGGAAATCTGGCGGTACGCTGATTTGCAGCCAATAAGGCTGAATCTTTTGGTGCCAGCTAACATCCAGGTGAAGTCTTGTAAGTTAGGGACTGTATAACTACCTATAATACACTGAAGCAAGTGCCAAATAAACTGATACAGGCATGCATATTCAAATATAGAGATATGTAAACAGACAGAATATAGCACTGCGGTCGACAACACCTATATAAGACAACAAGTGTCTGGTGCAGTTGTTAGATCAGTTACTGTTGCTACAATGGCAGGTTATGAAGATTTAAGTGAGTTTTAATGTGGTGTTATAGTCAGCACATTAGCCATGGGACACAGCATCTCCAAAATAGCGATAAAGTGGGAATTTTCCCATATGGCCATTTCATGACTATCAGAAATCCAGTAAAACATCAAGTCCCTGACATCGCTGCGGCCAGAAAAAGATCCTGAAGAATGGGACCAATGACAAATGAAGACAGTCTTTCAATGTGACAGAAGTGCAACCCTTCCACAGATTGCTGCAGATTTCAATGCTGGGCCATCAACAAGTGTCAGCATGTGAACCATTCAATGAAACATCATCGATATGAGGTTTTGGAGTTGAAGGCCCACTCGTGTATCCATGATGACTGCACAAAACAAAGCTTTATGCCTCACCTGGGCCCATCAACGCTGACATTGGGCTTTTGATGGCTGGAAACATGTTGCCTGGTTGGAAGAGTCTCTTTTCAAATTGTATCGAATGGATGGGTATGGAGACAATCTCATGAATCCAGGGACCCTGGATGTTAGCAGGGGACAGATCAATCTGATGGAGGCTCTGGAATGGTGTGGGATGTGTGCAGTTGGAGTGATATTGGACCCCTGAAATATATAGATACAACAGGTAACACGAATGTAAGCATCCTGTCTGTTCACCTGCATCCATTCATGTCCATTGAGCATTCCAATGGACTTGGGCAATTCCAGCAGGACAATGTGACACCCCATACATCCAGAATTGCTACAGAGTGGCTCCAGGAACTCTCTTCCGATTTTAAACACTTCCGCTTAGAACGATACAGCCTTCCCCAAAATATATATGAAAAGTCTGATACCATTTTTTATATGCATCCAGATAGTTATCGGACAATTCAGTGCTTCTTAAGGCATGGTATGTGTATCTTTATATATAGCATTCTGTCCTGTTTGATAAAAAAACTTGATATTCATTCCGAAGGCGTGTGGAATGTTCTAGAAGGACGTGCGTTGTCATAATTACTGGTGGATTGTCATCGTTGACAAAATTATGTACATATAGTAAATTAAGTAACTAATCAAAAAATTGAAGTCATAAGTATTTAGCAATAAATAACTAGAGACTGCAGAGATGTTAGCATGAAAAATCAATGCTTCTAATTTTAAAAATCCTGTAACAGAAGACCTCACTATCTTGAGAAACAGCTTAAAAGTTATTACCAAACGATCTATTTCCATTTGTTATTTATTTTTATGTCTTCCTCTGTAATTAATATTCTTTGTGATTACATTTCTAATTAATTCTCCAATTGTTTACATCTCACAGTTTTCCAATTTCCAGAATTTGAGGCCTTATTTGTGCATTCTATGAATTTATTCAGATAAAGCATGAGCTCTGTACTACCATTACATGCTAGTAACCAAGTCCAAACTGTAATTAATTACATAACTAAAATAACATGAGAGACATTATTGTACTTAAAGTTCAGAATGATTTTCTTATGGAAAACTAAAGATATTACTATAAAAGATTGTCACTGAATATTGTATTTTATACTTTATTCAGCTGTAACATCAGTTTCTTTACGTTTTGTAAATTTTAATTGTAACATCATAATTGTACAAAATTGGTAAAATTCTATATAAAGCAAAGCAGCAATGCTGCAAGGAGTCAGTTTTGAAGTTACTTTTTGAAGTCAAAGAGATCAGTGAAGTCTGTCCTTGTTTTGTTTACATGACGAGTGTGCAGTTTGGATGTCAAGTAATGTTAATAAATTTTGTGAAGCATGAAAATTTCGAATTACTTCATCAATGGACCAGGCAGAAGAAACTTAAGTAATATTCAACACAAATTGTTACACGCTGGCCACCACATTCCCCAGATATGAACATTATTGAGCATATCTGGGATGCCTTTCAGCGTGCTGTTCAGAAGAGATCTGCTCCCCATTGTACTCTTACAGATTTATGGACAGCCCTGCAGGATTCATGGTGCCAATTCCCTACAGCACTACTTCAGACATTAGTCGAGTCCATGCTACGTTGTGTTGTGGCACTTCTGCATTCTCACGGGGAGCCCTCCATGAAATTATGCAGGTGTACCAGTTCCTTTGGCTCTTCAGTGTAGTCCGGTCACTGAGTCACCAGCAGTAGCCACGACTAGTCTTTCTTTAAAAGGAGCTTTATAGGAAATGCCCAGGGACTGTCTGATGGGTTGAAAATGCGTACCTCCATTAGTTTATCCACTGTGGCCTTTGCTGCACAAAGTTTTTGGGGAGAGAGGTGTCAAGATCTATGTTGGACAGGCAGGCATGTGTAGTACTTATACGGTGAACAGTGCCACCATGAACAGCACAAACTGCATGTGGCCTGATAGTAGGTTGTGCACTTGTGGCTGGAAACATGCTGTGGTAGAGCAGGGTCAGTGAGCAGAGCAGTGGGTGCACTGTCAGAATTGTGCATTGAAGTTGGATGCAGCACTTCACTACCATATTCAGATTCCTTGCAGATATGTTCTGTAAGTACATGGGTGTCCTCTGAAGTGGCAGATGTGTGGTATGGCTGTAGCAAACATTGTAGGACAGCAAGATTGTGCATGGCAGCATGAAGTGATGCTGCAGTGTCAGCAATTCACTGCCAAAGATCCATGTTTTTGCATCTCATGGTGTCATTTGCAGGGCTTAGTGAAGAACAGTTGGACATCAAAGAGCAAAGTTTGCTGAAGAGTGCTGAGCACTTTAGAGGGAGTTCCAGTGGTGTATCTCCATTTGATGAAGAGGTCGGAGGTGGACAGGAATGGTTGGGGAGAACTTTGCTGATAACTCCAAAGACTGGCTGTTGGCTGTCATGGCATAATAACAAACTGCATGCAAGGTCAGGAATCAGATGATAGTGATGCAGAAAGTCTGCTCCCAGGACCAGCTTGACTGTTACAGCGACAATAGAGGTCCAGTGCATATGACTCTCCAATCCCAAGTCCAAAGTGATTGAGGCAGTGCCAGTGACCACAATGACAGTGTCGTTCATGGGTTCATGGCACATAATTGGAGGAATGATGACAAGAAAGCAGTCAGTGCTCAAGGTGGCAGAGGCTGCTGACATCAGCGCCCATGTCGATGAGGAAGTAGGTTTACACCAAACGGTCATAAGTAAATAAGTGTGACCCATCAGAAGGGCGACATGAGGTCGTGGAACTATGCATGTTCAGTTGAATAAGGCATCTTGTGGTTGTAGAGCAATCTGGTGCACCTATAGCAGGCCGCTGTGCTTGCTTGTGTCAGCGCAAGGCGCTGTGCAGTTGCTGTCCTCCTGTCCAAATCCGCTATACAACCAACATTATCGTTTGCCAATCAAAGAGCTAGAGGCAAGTGGCATAGTTCTCTGAAGTGACATCTGTCTGTGAACACTGCTGAGAGAAGGGGGGAGGGGCAGGCTGAGGAGGTGAAGGTATTCACTGTATCATTCAGCCATTGTTGTCCATCGGCCCAATGAATGTCGCATGGCGTAGCAGTGGGTAGGGTCCCAGGCCGGATCAGCCAGAGGTTGCTGACTTTGGACATGTTCCAGCAGCTCTGTTGCCTTGTATCTGAGTGGGGCATTGGCATTGTTGATAAAGTAGCTGTTGATCGGAGTGTGAATTTAGTCCACCAGATGAAGTCCGGCGTCGAGGGGGTTATTCTTGTGTGATGACACTGCAGTCTCCTTGTGTGTGGAAAGTTTCAACAGTCATGGCGCCCAGAGCATTCAGTCAGGCACCAGCATAGGATCAACCTGCGTCCACAGCTGTCACCAGAGTGATGACGGCAGGTTATCTCTGAGGGTTTCTTTATGCATAACTTCAGGTAGGTTCTATTCTGGGGAGGGTGAGAGACGTTGGAGCAACAAAGCCTTAGTCGTCTTGTACTTGTTGTGAGTGGGTGCTGCCAGGAAGAGGTCACTGATTACATCTGCATTGTCACTGAGGTGGCTCAGTAAGTACACAAATCTTGCATTGTCATTGATGATCCCATGAGTCGACACTAAGCACTTGCATAGAGCGAACTAGTCTGCTAAAGGGTGGTACGGAACAGGGGCAGTTTAAAGTGACGCCAGGTAGTGTGAAGACTGTCTGTGGGTTGTACACATGGGACCAGCCAGAGCATGGCATTGACTGATGTGACAGGGCATGTAATACGCAGTTGTTGCACCTTTGGCCTATCTGGTGCCAATAAAGAAGCACGTGACATGGATTGCATGGATGTCGTGTCATACGGTGCGTACACCTTGAGTGATGTATCGTACTGATGAGGCAGTTGCGAGAACACAGTGCTGTGTGGCTTGAAAACCAACACAGCAGGCACAGGATATACAATGCTCAGTCAATCAAACAGATGTGTCCTGTCTCCTTTAGTGGTGTGTGAGAGGTCAAAAGTCCATCGTGCAGATGGCATGGATGTGATGTCACACTTAGATGGAACCTGAAGGGGTGAATGCTGCGAAAGTTCTGGCCTATGTAGCCTGTTAGCACTGCATGCAGATTGCACCTGAGAGGTGTGGTATGCAAGATGTGTGGCAGTGGTTAGGTTACACGTGGTGCGCAATGAGAGAGGTGTGGCTGGAATGAAGGTGATGTCACTGTTCAATGCACTGAAATCACTTTTGAGTGGAATGAAAGGTGAGAAAATAGTTGTGACATTGTTGATGGTGTTGTTGTTGTTGTTGTTGTGGCATGTGACATCATCAGCTAAAAATTGATATTGTCTTTCCAGGTGTATTTTTGTCCAGCAGTGAACATTTAAACAGGAATATAACATGTATAATATGTTGTTGTTGTGGTCTTCAGTCCTGAGACTGGTTTGATGCAGCTCTCCATGCTACTCTATCCTGTGCAAGCTTCTTCATCTCCCAGTACTTACTGCAACCTACATCCTTCTGAATCTGTTTAGTGTATTCATCTCTTGGTCTACCTCTACAATTTTTACCCTCCACCCTGCCCTCCAATACTAAATTGGTGATCCCTCAATGTCTCAGAACATGTCCTACCAACTGATCCCTTCTTATAGTCAAATTGTGCCACAAACTCCTCATCTCCCCAATTCTATTCAATACCTCCTCATTAGTTATGTGATCTACCCATCTAATCTTCAGCATTCTTCTGTAGCACCACATTTCAAAAGCTTCTTGTCTAAACTATTTATTGTCCACGTTTCACTTCTATACATGGCTAGACTCCATACAAATACTTTCAGAAACGAGTTCCTGACACTTAAATCTATACTCAATGTTAACAAATTTCTCTTCTTCAGAAATGCTTTCCTTGCCATTGCCAGTCTACATTTTATATCCTCTCTTCTTTGACCATCATCAGTTATTTTACTCCCCAAATAGCAAAACTCCTTTACTACTTTAAGTGTCTCATTTCCTATTCTAATTCCCGCAGCATCACCCGACTTAATTCGACTACATTCCATTATCCTCATTTTGCTTTTGTTGATGTTCATCTTATATCTTCCTTTCAAGACACAGTCCATTCCGTTCAACTGCTCTTCCAAGTCCTTTGCTGTCCCTGATAGAATTACAATGTCATCGGCAAACCTCAAAGTTTTTATTTCTTCTCCATGGATTTTAATACCTACTCTGAATTTTTCTTTTGTTTCCTTTGCTGCTTGCTCATTATACAGATTGAATAACATCGGGGAGAGGCAACAACCCTCTCTCACTCCTTCCCCAACCACTGCTTCCCTTTCATGCCCCTCAACTCTTATAACTGCCATCTCATTTCTTTACAAATTATAAATAGCCTTTTGCTCCCTGTATTTTACCCCTGCCACCTTTAGAATTTAAAAGAGAGTATTCCAGTTAACATTGTCAAAAGCTTTCTCTAAGTCTACAAATGCTAGAAATGTAGGTTTGCCTTTCCTTAATCTTTCTTCTAAGATAAGTCATAAGGTCAGTATTGCCTCACGTGTTCCAACATTTCTATGGAATTCAAACTGATCTTCCCTGAGGTCAGCTTCTACCAGTTTTTCCATTCACCTGTATAGAATTCACGTTAGTATTTTGCAGCTGTGACTTATTAAACTGATAGTTCAGTAATTTTCACATCTGTCAACACCTGCTTTCTTTGGGATTGGAATTATTACATTCTTCTTGAAGCCTGAGGGTATTTCGCCTGTCTCATAAATCTTGCTCACCAGATGGTAGAGTTTTGTCATGACTGGTTCTCCCAAGGCTGTCAGTAGTTCTAATGGAATGTTGTCTACTTCTGGGGCCTTGTTTCAACTCAGGTCTTTCAGTGCTCTGTCAAACTCTTCACGCAGTATCATCTCTCCCATTTCATCTTCATCTACATCCTCATCCATTTCCATAATATTGTCCTCAAGTACATTGCCCTTGTATAGACCCTCTATATAGTCCTTCAACCTTTCTGCTTTCCCTTCTTTGCTTAGAACTGGGTTTCCATCTGAGCTCTTGATATTCATACAAGTAGATCTCTTTTCCACAAAGGTCTCTTTAATTTTCCTGTAGGCAGTATCTATCATACCCCTCGTGAGATACGCCTCTACACCATTACATTTGTCCTCTAGTCATCCCTGCTTAGCCATTTTGCACTTCCTGTCGATCTCATTTTTGAGACGTTTGTATTTCTTTTTGCCTGCTTCATTAACTGCATTTTTATATTTTCTCCTTTCATCAGTTAAAATCAATATTTCTTCTGTTACCCAAGGATTTCCATTAGCCCTAGTTCTTTTATCTACTTGATCCTCTGCTGCCTTCACTACTTCATCCCTCAAAGCTACCCAGTCTTCTTCTACTATATTTCATTCCCCCATTCGTGACAATTGTTCCCTTATGCTCTCCCTGAAACTCTCTATGACCTCTAGTTTAGTCAGTTTATCCAGGTCCCATCTCCTTGAATTCCCACCTTTTTGCAGTTTCTTCAGTTTTAATCTACAGTTCATAACCAATAGATTGTGGTCAGAGTCCACATCTGCCCCTGGAAATGTCTTACAGTTTAAAACCTGGTTCCTTAATCTCTGTCTTACCATTATATAATCTATCTGATACCTTCTTTTATGATTCTTGGACCAAGTGTTAGCTATGATTAAGTTATGCTTTGTGCAAAATTCTACCATAAGGCTTCCTCTTTCATTTCTTACCCCCAATCCATATTCACCTACTATGTTTCCTTCTCTCCCTTTTCCTACTCTCGAATTCCAGTCACCCATGACTATTAAATTTTCGTCTCCCTTCACTACCTGAATAATTTTTTTAATCTCATCATACATTTCATCAATTTCTTCATCATCTGCAGAGCTAGTTGGCATATAAACTTGTACTATCTTGGTCACAATAATGTATTCACTATGTTGTTTGTAGTAGCTTACCCGCACTCCTATTTTTTTATTCATTATTAAACCTACTCCTGCATTACCCCTATTTGATTTTGTATTTATAACCCTGTATTCACCTGACCAAAAGTCTTGTTCCTCCTGCCACCAAACTTCACTAATTCCCACTATATCTATCTTTAACCTATCCATTTTCCTTTTTAAATTTTCTAACCTACCTGCCCAATAAGGAATCTGACATTCCACACTCCGATCCATAGAATGCCAGTTTTCTTTCTCCGCTTGAGCAGTCCTTGCCCAGAGATCCGAATGGGGGACTATTTTACCTCCAGAATATTTTACCCAAGAGGACGCCATCATCATTTAACCATACAGTAAAGCTGCATACCCTTGGGAAAAATTACGGCTGTAGTTTCCTCCTTCAGCAAGGCCGTTTTGGTTAGTGTTATAAGGCCAGATCAGTCAATCATCCAGACTGTTGCCCCTGCAACTACTGAAAAGGCTGCTGCCCCTGTTCAGGAACCACATGTTTGTCTGGCCTCTCAACAGATACCCCTCCATTGTGGTTGCACCTACGGTACGACTATCTGTATTGCTGAGGCATGTAAGCCTCCCCACTAACGGCAAGGTCCATGGTTCATGGGGGGAGGTGTGACATGAGACTCAGAAAAGGTGCTGGGATTCGCCATAGTAATTTACTGTCCCTGCATTGAAGTGGTAGACAAGATAATAGCAGCATTATTTGACAGAGTCCATTGTTGACGCATTGGAAAGGCATCATTAGGAGTATCAGTATAGAATTGTGGCTGGAGAATATCACTCTAAAAGTCACTGGAAAGTTACAGAAGTCCACAGTTGGATGCAGGAGCTGAAACAGAGGAAAAACTAAAAGCACACAAGGTAAAAATTGCAGGATAAACAAGACACCATTGCTCATCACTTCACTCAGTGTTGTCTCTGCCTAAATCACTGCACTGAAGTTCCTCTAGTCCAGGTCGAACATTATTGTCTAAATTGTCATATGGAATTGTTTGTATTACATTGTGACACTGTTTGCAAAACATCCTCAGTGCCATCGCTGACACAGTGAGACAATGTGGTGAACAATGGCAGCATTGTTGGGTACTCAATCAGCATGGCAGATTTGTACAAAATTACAACAAGACTAGGTAGATGGAGTCACCACTGTAAGAAAAGTGGTACTAGTAGGAGTGCATGCATAATAAACAGTACACAGAGTGTGGCAGACAAATCCTTAATTTATTTGTTGGACAGAATTATGTCACAGTCTATGCTACTCTTAGGTTTGACACATACTCAGCCATCACAGCTATTACTGTTCACTCTATTGCAAAGGGCAGCAATGTTTATTTTGTCAGTCAGAGGTGACATACTGTTGCCACAGACTCTATTGATTACGTGTATGGGGAGGCTCTTAATTAAAAAGCACATAAGGGATAGGATGTGCTGTGAAGTCATTGCTAATATTTCATGTACTTTAAAGAGATTTCTGCATGGGTGATTTATGTTAACTCTTCTTAGAATTTGGATTGCTCTTTTCTGAGTGACAAACACTTTATTTGCCTTTTGCTGGTTATCCCAAAATATGCCATAGGATAACAATGAATGAAAATAGCCAAAATAAGCAGCCTTAACAGTGTCAGTATTAGCAGCTGCTGCTAAAATACACAGAATATAAACTGTTGACCAAGTCTTTTTCCCAAGTCAAGAATATAGGAAGGCTGATATTATCATTGATGTAGAGAGACAAAAAATTTGAAGAATAAATTTGCTGTATATCACAATCACTACATCTTAGACTTACAGTCTCCTGAAGTTTCTGAGAGCTATAGAAATGAATTACCATTTTTTAAATCTAAAGTCAGGCCGTTGCAGATGGAGGTCATGGAAAACAAAGTTGGCAGATATTGTAATGTCATTTCTAGGTGATTTCCAATTAAAATAGGTGTATTGTCAGCAAAGAGAGTAATTTTGCTGGTAGCTTTGTACAAAGTGGAAGGTCATTAATAAAAATAAGAAAGAGCAAGTGGTGCAGCGCAGAACCTAACAGCACTCCTGTACTTACTGTTCCCCAATCAGATGAAGCTAATGTGCCATCTCCATGATTCAGCAGTATCCCTTGCTTTCTATCAGTCTGTTACAATCCAAGCCACATTCCCACTGTATCATTTAAACTGTAATACATTGATTTTGAAAGGAGAATTTCAAGGTTCATACAGTCGAAGGCTTTGACTAACTTACAAAATATACCAACTGAAGCCAATCTATTGTTCAGAGCTCCTAAAACATATTGGTAAAGGAAAATATAGTGTCATCAGTTGATAGGCCTGTTTGGAATCTGAATTGACCATGGTTTAGAGCCTTTTGGATGTTCAGGTGTTCCACAATTCTCTTGTCAAGAGTTTTGGAGAAGCACATTAAAAGGGAAATCAGGCAGTAGTTTGAAGCATCATTTTTATCCCCTTTCTTGAGTAGCAGTTTCACATTGGCATACTTCATTCCATTTGAAACAACGCCTTGTTGAATGGATTCATTGAAGAGATGACAAAATATTACACAATGCCATTATGACAATGTTTAAGTACCTTAGTGGATATGTTACCAAAGCCAGAACCTTTCAGAAGACCCATAACCTTGTGGACTGAGCCCTTGTAGCCAGTTTTCTTGGACACTATTTGGAAGTACTCATTAAGAACATTTGCAACTGCATCCATTTCTTTAATCAGATTACCACAGTATCTTATTTCTATGCTGGATATACTATCATCTCTTTTCCCCAGCTTCCTTTTGATTACACTGCAGGTGGTTTTTATTTTGTTGTTTCAGTTGTCTATTTCAGATTTAATATATAAGGTTTGGAGCACTTAATAATTCTTTTCAGAATTTTACAATATAATCTATAGTGTTCTTTTATTTCAGGCTCATTGGAACTTATTTGTGATATTTGTAACTCTTTTTTTGTCTCCATGAAATTTTTATCCCTTTTGTAATCCAGAGATTCATTTTGAAAGCATGGGGACAAATTTTTACATGTTTCTTTTTTTTCTTTTTTTTCCTTTTTTGTTAAAAAAAAAAAAAAAAAAAAAACACTGCTTCAAACACGGACATGAATTCATCAACAAATAGCTTAAATTTAATGTTAACATTCGATTCTTTATATACTTAGCTCCAGACAGTGTGCTGCAAGAGCTGATTCAAATTTTCTAATATGTCTACATTGACTGTTCTGAAAGACCTAAAAACTGGTTTAGATTTAATGCTAAAGCAACTGTCACTAAGAGTAAGCAACTACCCATTGTTGGCAGTCAGACCATTGCGAATTTGACTTACAGTACTACAATTACCACTAAACTTATCAATAAAGATATTGTAAATAAGGCTCACACTAGTATCTCTCACTCAGGTAGGAAATTCAGCTACTGGAATTGAATTAAAAGTTTGTAACATGTTCCGGTTCTCTGCTGCTGGGGTTTCTGATGGTTTGCCTTCTTTTATTTCTTTGTTTGTTCTCCTCAGTGTCGACATACTGTGTTGTGATACTGGCTCAGAAACGTGGTGGGGAAGTACAACACTTATTACTTTAAATAATGTAGCCAACAGGTGCTCAGTTGCATTTCACATTAGTTTGCTTTCATGGTCCACAACCCCCCGCCCCAATAATACACAGTCATATATGGCCAGTGTGCTATTGTTTTAACTTTCCATAAGCCTCATTAATAGTTTGCAGGCAAACATCCACATACTGCTACAATAGTTTACTATTGAACATCTACGAGCAGTAAAAAACGTAACTACATAATTCACACTTCTTTTGGAATAATCAGGTACATATGGAACAGACACTGTCATTATTTTAACACATGGCCTAATTGTGTTACACTTATTTTACAGTTAATGTTACACTTATTTCACAGTTAAGTTGTTGCATTATTGTTGCTCTAACAAACACAGGTTCCTCGTCTGAAACTCGGCCTTGGATTGACTGTTTTAGGACCTAAATTCAGGCCCTTATATATCCTCACATTGTTTGAAGTTAAATTTATAGAAATCAAAATTAAAACTTAACTCATTCGATTAACTGAATATATCAAAAAATTGGTTCTTTTTAACAGTTTCTTCTACTACAAAGGTTAAACCTAAATATTTGTTTAAATCATGAAATTAATATATGTAGTTATGCAAACAATACTTTTGACAAAACTGTTAATCACTTTGGAATTAATTAAGGGCTGGCTCTACTAACATGTTTTCAAATAAACTCAAATAAATACTTAAAGAATGATAGTGTTTCGTCTGCCAAATGTTTATATTATTAAAGAATTTATACTTGTTTATAAGTAAACAACAGAATCTAAGTTATGAAACAATTACTGATTTCACCCTATAACAAAAGTATTAACTATTAATAGTCAAAATAAATTAGAAAATCAATTACATACATAAAACTAAGCACAAAATTAGATCTAGTGTTCTATTCTTTAAAACTGAGGGCCAACCTTTCTCTTTTATGAAAATGAAGATTATACTCATATATGTTAATGGTAATTAATTCAAAAATGAAAAAATGAATTTTAAGGAGGCAGATGGCAAAAGTAAAATTATCCCAGCTTGCATCGTCACAGGTTGTCTGTAAGGAAGTTCACATTAAAGTCACATATAATGACTAACTGCTTACCCTTTGAATACATTTATATCAATAAATTTTCCCTGCAACAGCCCTATGTATTTTCACCACTATAACAGACTATCAGCAAGAATTTCAGACCTACAGGCTTCAAAATGAAAATCTTCACAATACAAACTTATGTCAAGTGATTTCTAGTTACACCCCTTTTGATATGCTGCAGCTCCACCTTTCTCACTACATGATGTACAATAGTTGTCAACTAAGACATAACCCTCCAATGCAGGTATCAGCATGGCAATCTTTCCACAGTGCTCTGTGAAACACAATAAACAGGGTTTGTCTACCAACCGATTGTCATTTTTGCTGAGAACCAAGAGCTCCAGTTTATGTCTAAGGCTGCTGAATCAGTATTTTGGTGGAATATACATAATTTATCATTCACATCAGATTTTAAGTTACAGTGTTTGGGAGTTATATTAATTGCTCTCAATATATGAGGATTAGTACATGATTTACTAAGAGGCAGCCTATTATAGACTCTTTTTGTTTACACATTACTTACAAATTGATTCAAGTTTTCCCATGTTTCTTACTGCACTGATCCCATAATAAATAGTTACTGTGAGCAGCAGCTCTTCTACTCTTGTGGATTTTTCTTAGAGACATGGTAACAGACAAGTCTGTGTCATGTGTACACTTTGAGAAAGGTGGCTCAGTACTCCTCTCTTCTTTTTCTGCTATTTCTGTTGATGCTGAAGATGAGGCTTTGAAGCTACAGTTGAAGCCTGCTTTAATTTTGATGGCAGGGGACAGTTGATGCCAGTTCTTACTTCCATTGTTGATGTTGTTCCTTCTGTTGCTGCTGTTACATCTTCTATGAGGGGTATTCATAAAGTTCCAATCAGTTGCAAAATGGAAACCACTGTAAAAATCAAAAATGTTTTATCTGCAACAGTTAGCTACAAATTCCAGCTACTTATCTACATAGCTGCCTATCCGACTTACATGTTTGTCGTAACGTTGTACCAACTTTCCAATACCCTCATTGTAGAAGGCAGCTGCCAGTGCTTTCTGCCAATCCTCTATTCCTCTATGCTGGCCAATAGTTCATTGTCTGTGCTAAAATGTCATCTTCATAGCCAATGGTTCATGTAAGCAGAGTTGAAAGTCAGCTGGACCATCTTCATAGCCCCTGCAGAATGCGGCTGAGAATTGTCTTGAAGGAAAAAATGAATGAGGTGGGCTCCATAGCTTCAGGGAAAATTTCTCACCAGGCCCTCATACTTGGTGGGAGACACTATTTTCTGGGCATCTTTATTGCTCACTGTGCACTCAGAACTGAAAAGAGCAATGCAATGCAATCAACAGGCATACTAGACACTTCCCAACTCATCCGTGCAAAGCTTCATTGGATTTTCATTGGTTTCCACTTCATGACTGATCGGACCTTACTTTCCAAATACCCCTTGTATAGTTGTTGTTACTTCATCGCTTATTGTTTGTGGCTCTGATGATAAAGATTCTGATACTAGGTATGCTGGTACTGGTATCACTGGTGACATTGGCATAGCAGCTGCCTCTGCTGGTGATAGTACTGATGTTTGTTGGAGCAATGACAGTGCTTCTTCTGTTATTACTGTTGTTTCTGATGGTGGTATTGCCACAGTTGATGCTGATGATATCTCTGATGTAGCAGTTGATGGCGGTAGTTGTGCATTTGCTGCTGCTGCTGGTTGTTGCACTGTTGTTGCTTGTCGCTGGCATGCTAATGACAGTTCTACTATTTTAGGCACATTATTACTTCTGTGAGCTGTAATCAACATTTCCAGCATCTTATAGCTGAGAGGTCTCTTGCCCTTACCATTTAGGTGCAGTCCATGTCTAGTGAAACTATCTCTCTCCATGTAGCCGATAGGTAAAAACTGAGTGTTTTGATGCATCCTACAGATCTTCTCAAACTGATTGTTGGCTTTAGTAATTTCTACATTTACGCAAGAATCATCTATCAGGCCATGTCTATGAGGACTCTGATGATGATGAACATTTTGCTCTTATAAGATCCCAGTAAAACCTTTAAGTTTTGGACAGCACTAGATACTTCATTCTTTTAGACGTTGTTGGCACCCCCCAATATTACTGTAAATTCATTTGCATTTGGTGGAGTTCCAGTATGTACACTTTTTGTGATTTCATACACAGATTATTCCAGGTTTTACTAAACTACAAGAGTTAGTACCATGATCATCATGCAGAATTTGCATTAATCCATAACCATGACTACCTGAGTGAATGTTTACATTGTAAGATTGCTTTCATAACTTTCTCATCAAGTGGTTTCATTTACACACTTTCTTCTGCACTTTTGTATGCCTCTACACCATTGAGAAGATTTGTTGGTGCCACTTGGACCATAGTTTCACTCTGAATTGAGTGAGTGAACTTTCTACACCTGATATGATCATCTTAATGGGAAGACTTTGGTTCTGTTCCCCACATTTCCTTAACCCTCATCGCATGGTAGTAGTATTATTATTAGAATAGTCATAAGACAAATTATTATAAAGAAATTTGTAAGAATGGATAAAGTTTGTATACGCATTGAATGTAGTTTCATTTGTGGAATGTATCATACATGTACTAAGAACACTCCATATCCATTTTGTGACTATGATTTGTGTGGACATTACTCAAATGTGTCTGTGGAATTTTGCTTTGATAAGCACTTTAAGTGCAGGTATGTTAAAATCAAAAAATACTAATTGTACCATTAAGAACTGTGCACTTTATATCATTTTAATATTATTTTCATTGTATGTTTTTTAACATTGCAATATTCTGTTCATTTGGTCTGAAAATTAATGATTTTGTTCAGAGCTAGTCACCAGTATAAATGACACACAATTGGGGCAGAAATTTAAATGAATAATTATCAAATCTAAGAGTTGCTAGTCCTACTCCAACAATATGTTAGTACTACATAAATAGTACTATTCCATTTATATTCTCTTACATGCTTATTTACACTACTTACACTGTCTTCCCTTCCCTTTTCACTCTATCACAAGGTGCATGGTTGTTAGTACTATCTCAGTTGTCAATCTTGGGGTCAACACACTGGGTTGGTGTGTAACAGACTGGTAATTTGAGTTGGTGGATGGTCCTCTGCCGCTGACAGACATACACTACACAAGCAAAGATCGGTATTAAGATGATACTTAAGGACACCATTACTATTGCCATGATTCTGTGCTGTTACTGCTGCAATACTGCTGAATATTCAAATCTAAAGAAGGGCAGCAGTCAGTTGCAAAATCCACAATTTATTGCAGATTAACATTTCAACCATAACATAGTCATTGTTGGGTGCATTACCATAAAAGTCATAAAGGTACCAACATGTCAAAGCATAAACTTGTGACAAATGGCACTAGCCTTTAGACGGCAGAAACATATATATATATAAAAACAAAGATGCTGTAACTTACCAAACGAGAAAGCGTTGGTATGTTGATAGAGACAAGAAAAACAGACAAACACACACACAAATTTCAAGCTTTCACAACCCAAGGTTGCTTCATCAGGAAAGAGGGAAGGAGAGGGAAGGACAAAAGGATGTGGGTTTTAAGGGAGAGGGTAAGGAGACATTCCAACCCCCGGAAGTGGAAAGACTTACATTAAGGGGAAAAAAAGGACAGGTATACACTTGCGCGCGCGCGCGCGCACACACACACACACACACACACACACACACACACACATATATATATATATATATATATATATATATATATATATATATATATATATATATATATATATATATCCATCCGCACATATACAGACACAGGCAGACATATGTAAATGCAAAGAGGTTGGGCAGATATGTCAGTCAAGGCGGAAGTACAGAGGCAAAGATGTTGTTGAATGACAGGTGAGGTACGAGTGGTGGCAACTTGAAATTAGTGGAGGTTGAGGCCTGGTGGGTAACGGGAAGAGAGAATATATTGAAGGGCAAGTTCCCATCTCCAGAGTTCTGATAGGTTGGTGTCAGTGGGAAGTATCCAGATAACCCAGATGGTGTAACACTGTGCCAAGATGTGCTGGCTGTGCACCAAGGCATCATCTGCAAAAATGATAGATGTGTATCCAGTAGTATAGCTCATGACTGGATGGAACCTATATGGCTTAGTGTCACTGTGAAGAAACTTATAAAGAAGCAGAGATTACTACATAACAGGTGTAAAACAAAGCGTGGAGCTGTAGGTAGACAGATACCAAAAGAAACTCATTTGGCTGTCAAGGTGACTACTGTAGCAGAATATTGTCAAGTGATCTTTCACAGAGCCCAAAGAAATTATGGTCATATGTAAAGGCTGTTAGTAGCACCAAAGTTAGTGTCCAGTCCCTAGTGAATGAGACAGGAACTGAAATTGAGGGTAGCAAAGCAAAGGCTGAAATGCTTAACTCCATTTTCAAATGTTCCTTCACAAAGGAAAACCCAGGAAAATTGCCACAGTTTAATCCTTGTACCACTGAAAAGGTGAGTGAAATAAGTATTAATGTTTCTGGCGTTGATAAAAAGCTGAAATTGTTAAAATTGAAAAAAGCTTCAGGTCCCAAAGGAGTCCCTGTCAGAGTCCATACTAAATTTTCAGCTTAGTTAGCCCTTCTTCTAACTATAATCTATCATAGAGCTCTCAAACAAAAAACAGTGTCCAGTTCATGGAAAAAAACACAGATCACACCTGTCTACAGGTAGAGTAGTAGAAGAGATCCACAAATCTACCATCCAGTACCCTTGACATCAGTTCATTGTAGAATCTTAAATCATATTCTGAGCTCAGACATAATGAGGTATCTTGAAAGAATGACCTCCTCAATGCCAGCCTGCATGGATTTCAGAAACATAGGTCATACAAAACTCAACTCACTCATGTCTCACATGGCATGCTGAAAGCTTTGGATCAAGGCAATCAGATGGGTGCTGTATATCTTGATTTCTGGAAAGTATTTGACTCAGCACCACACCTACACTTATTGTCAAAAGTATGATCATATAGGGTATCAAGTGAAATTTTTGACTGGATTGAGGTCTATCTGGTAGGAAGGATACAGCATGCTATCTTGGATGGAGAGTCATTGTCAGATGTAGAAGCAACTTTGGGTATGCCCTGGGGAAATGAGTTGGAACCCTTCCTGTTCACGTTGAGTTTTAAAGAAACTGCAGACAATATTAATATTGAAATTAGGCTTTTTGCAGATGATGCAGTTATCTATAATGAAGTACAGTCTGAAAGAAGCTGCATAAATATTCAGTTAGATCTTGATAACATTTCAAAGTGGTGCAAAGATTGGCAGCTAGCTTTAAATGTTCAAAAATGTAACATTGTGCACTTCACAAAACAAAACAAAAAACATCACAATATCCCATGACTTTAATATCAATGAGTCACTGTTGGAATTGGCCATCTCATACAAATATCTGGCTGTAACAATTTGTAGGGATAAGAAATGGAATGATCACATAGGTTTAGTTGTGGGTAAAGCAGGTGGTAGACTTTGGTTTATTGGCAGAATATTGGGGAAATGCAATCAGCCTACAAAGGAGATTGCTTACAAATCACTTGTGTGACCATTTCTAGAATATTTCTCAAGTGTACAGGAATTGTACCAGACAGGACTAACAAGGGATATTGAATTATACAGAGAAGGGCAGTGCAGATGGTCATACACTCCTGGAAATGGAAAAAAGAACACATTGACACCAGTGTGTCAGACCCACCATACTTGCTCCGGACACTGCGAGAGGGCTGTACAAGCAATGATCACACGCACGGCACAGCGGACACACCAGGAACCACGGTGTTGGCCGTCGAATGGCGCTAGCTGCGCAGCATTTGTGCACCGCCGCCGTCAGTGTAAGCCAGTTTGCCGTGGCATACGGAGCTCCATCGCAGTCTTTAACACTGGTAGCATACTGCGACAGCATGGACGTGAACCGTATGTGCAGTTGACGGACTTTGAGTGAGGGCGTATAAAGGGCATGCGGGAGGCTGGGTGGATGTACCGCCGAATTGCTCAACACGTGGGGCGTTAGGTCTCCACAGTACATCGATGTTGTCGCCAGTGGTCGGCGGAAGGTGCACGTGCCCGTTGACCTGGGACCGGACCGCAGCGACGCACGGATGCACGCCAAGACCGTAGGATCCTACACAGTGCCGTAGGGGACCGCACCGCCATTTCCCAGCAAATTAGGGACACTGTTGCTCCTGGGGTATCGGCGAGGACCATTCGCAACCGTCTCCATGAAGCTGGGCTACGGTCCCGCACACCGTTAGGCCGTCTTCCGCTCACGCCCCAACATTGTGCAGCCCGCCTCCAGTGGTGTCGCGACAGGCGTGAATGGAGGGACGAATGGAGACGTGTCGTCTTCAGCGATGAGAGTCGCTTGTGCCTTGGTGCCAATGATGGTCGTATGCGTGTTTGGCGCCGTGCAGGTGAGCGCCACAATCAGGACTGCATACGACTGAGGCACACAGGGCCAACACCCGGCATCATGGTGTGGGGAGCGATCTCCTACACTGGCCGTACACCACTGGTGATCGTCGAGGGGACACTGAATAGTGCACGGTACATCCAAACCGTCATCGAACCCATCGTTCTACCATTCCTAGACCGGCAAGGGAACTTGCTGTTCCAACAGGACAATGCACGTCCGCATGTATCCCGTGCCACCCAACGTGCTCTAGAAGGTGTAAGTCAACTACCCTGGCCAGCAGGATCTCCGGATCTGTCCCCCATTGAGCATGTTTGGGACTGGATGAAGCGTCGTCTCACGCGGTCTGCACGTCCAGCACGAACGCTGGTCCAACTGAGGCGCCAGGTGGAAATGGCATGGCAAGCCGTTCCACAGGACTACATCCAGCATCTCTACGATCATCTCCATGGGAGAATAGCAGCCTGCATTGCTGCGAAAGGTGGATATACACTGTACTAGTGCCGACATTGTGCATGCTCTGTTGCCTGTGTCTATGTGCCTGTGGTTCTGTCAGTGTGATCATGTGATGTATCTGACCCCAGGAATGTGTCAATAAAGTTTCCCCTTCCTGGGACAATGAATTCACGGTGTTCTTATTTCAATTTCCAGGAGTGTATGTTTGTTTAATCCATGGGGAGTGTCACAGAGATACTGAAGGAACTGAACTGGAAGACTCATGAAGATAGACATTAACTATCCCAAGAGAGGCTGTAACAAAATTTTAGGAACCGGCTTTGATTGGTTACTCTGGGAATATGCTACAACCCCTCACATATCGCTCACCTAGAAATCTTGAGGATAAGATTAGTATAATTACTGCATGCTGAATAGGTATATGGAAATGGAAATGGATTGATAATTGCTTGAATAATTGGAAAAATTGATTGGAAAGAATAGTGGAGAAAATTTTGAAGGTAATTTATGAATCTGTGCACAATCTTGGGTGAACTATAACTGATACCAATGTTATCAGACCTTGAATGTCATTACATTCAGTAAATATAATTTGCATTACATTTTGCTGCTTCCAGTAGTGTGCAGTATTAAATAATCACCATAGTCATTGAAATTGTCATTCTGTCTGTAAGTTCTTAAACACACAAAGCACAATATTTTTAGTGTAAGTAAATAAAGTTCAACAGATGCCTATCAAGTCTGAGTCATTACCTTCTCATTAATTCCATTGTGTTTAGTCTTGAGTGCGACAATGTTGATGCAGGAACACTCCTCCACATACAGCATTAATTATTCTTTTCTGCACCGAACCTCTCATGATCTCAGTGGTGAGTGAAATGATGAACAGATAGGCATTGAACTCATAACTGTGTGAAGAAATTTTCCTTTTCTAATAACTTTTTATAATACTTTTAATGAACAGTTAAAATACACATGTTTAACAATGCTGGTACAATGGATTCCAGCATACTTTCTGAAACAAAAGGATGAAGATACATTAATTAATAAATTGAAGAGCATATTTCTTTGTTTCACACAGAAAATTTTCTCTCCTAACAAAGTGCATGCTGTAGCCGCATAGTCCCATTATTGTCACTCAGCATCTGCACAGTGTATAGCTTGCAAAGTATGCATGTGCAGCCCAATGTCCATTATCATCACAGTTTGCACTCACATGTCCAGTATGAGGGCAGAGTGTCTATGTAATGCATTTACATTGGTTTTCACTGCACAAATTTGTGAAGTTCATGTTCAGTGGCATAATCCTTTGCGAAATCTTCAATGCAGTGACAACTGGTTTCCATATCAGCAGCCCAAGGAATTTATTTCACCTCATCGCTCTCAGTTATCAGTGGGGAGACCAGCCATACATCTGATATCTGTCAAGAAGGTATATTCCTTGCTGCTTTTACAATGTTGTCGAGCACAGATAATTCACATTACATGAAGTAGTGCCATTTTTAGTTTACCAGGAGCACATACACTTATTGTCTTAACACATGTACACTTAACACTTTGCAGGCAGGTTTCATATGTTTTTGCATTTTGTTTTTGAGTGTCTTTTATGCAGTTGTATTACATAAAGTTTCTGTAGTGTCCTTTTCACATTCTGCACACATAACATAATAAAATACAAATACAATCACAAAATACACTGATCCCATTCATTTGCTGACATGCCATTATCACTGCTCATATATATTATAGTCTGTAACATACTCTCTCCCCATTTTGTATATCAGGACATTACTTGTCATTTGATTTTAGTACATTTTGTCAGATTTCATTTTCGTTACATTATCCAATTCCAATTGTATGAGTACACATTTTACTCTCATTTGGTTATCCATGCTTCACATAACATTCATATAATCATAGATTCTGTTTTCATTAATAGCATAAATTGACATACATTAAATTTTAATTTACAGTGACTTCTTCTCAGAGCATATTTATCAATTCAAAAAGAATCAAAGAAGTAAACAATAGTCATTTCAGTAGATACTATGCATGGCCTTGCATCTCTCGCATTGTGCAGGAAGGATCTACACACTACAGAGTTGTGGAAATTCTACAAAAAGGCATTCATGTGCTCAGTTGCATCTCGGTAATAGACTTAACTGTGATCCCAAGAACAAAATAACTTGTTGTATGTAAGCACAACTCAAATTTGATGGTACCAATCATACCAAATACTTATTCAGTGTTTAAAAGTGCAGCCCAATATTTACTTGCTATGTTTATTGTATAAAGGATAACCATTTCATGCACTGAGATTTGCAGAGTTCTATCATCAACATGATATGTTATGTATAATGAGCATAAACCAATGTTTACATAAGTAACAAATGGGCATAAAAATTTCAAAGTAATTCAGGTATTTGATGCTTTCATAGGTATTGGATGCTCACAGTAGATAGGTTTCAACCCCCTGATTATCTGGTAGTATTCAACTACAGTTCAGCATCTTGATATGTGATGTACTGCAACTGTTTTCTTCTTCACATATTTTCACACTATCACTTTCATACAAATCATACTTGTGGTGCGGTCCTTTCTTAAGTTTATGTGGTACCTAACACTCGACAAGCATTTATCTTTCTTCACTTTATTACATGTTGATGCATCATTTCCTGGAAGAAAAAACCTGATACTAACTTAAAACTAAATCTTCATAGATAAGTGTATAGTGGTTCGATGGCTACTAATACTTGCTTCATATGTTAACCTATGTATTCATTCTCTTCAGTGTGCAGTCATGTTATCACAAAACTTATTTCATGTCATGTGTGTATCTCTACTTACCTTATAAATCTGAAAGATAAAGTGTATGGAATAGAATAGAATATTTATTCACCTTTGAACATATTTAGATGTAATTGGTGTCATCATATGTTTTATAGTTACAGCATTACAGTTATTTTACAATTATCCTCGTCTAATTATGTTGCAGGGAGGCTTTTACATAAGTAACTATTTCAGAAAAGTACATTGTAACACAAACCGAACACTTTTTGCAAACCAAATGCAGTATGCCACAACGAATCAGCATATCATGTTAGTCTCTTGCATCTAAATAATCTGTATACAGTACTATATAATGATCATTTTACCTCTGTATTGCCTTATGGCACAGTAAATCAACTTACCACACTGGTAGTTTCATAAAATATTACAATTTACAATTTAGTATAGTCTCATCTCAAAACTCCAAATCATCTATTACACATTCTTCAAATTCATTCACTGTATAGAAGACTTTGCTTTTTACCCACTTTGTTATTACACTTTTGACTTTATTCAGGGGCACTGAGTGAGCATTTTTAGGTAGTTTGTTAAAATATGTGACACCAAGATATTTATAGCTATTATGGAACTTTGCTAGTCTGGCATGGGGCTTGTCAATTGCATGTCTCTGTCTAGTGTTATGATAGTCTACTGAGATCCTAAGGTCAAAATTATCCAGGTTTTCTTTCGTATATACTAGGCAACTATAAATATACGTGCTAGGTACTGTCATAATATTCATTTACTTAAAGTAGTGTCTACATGATTCTCGTAGTCAGAGTCCCGCAATGCATCTGATAGCCTTTTTTAGATCCAGGAGAGTTTCCCCATAGCAAAATTCCATATGTCAGAAGGGAACTGAAGAAAGCTAAGTATGATAGAGCTGCAAAGTTTCACTTATACGGCCTCTCAACTTATACAGCAGGTAAATTACACGTGAGAGTCTGGAGCATAACTTATCTACAAGTGTATCTCAGCTTAAACTTTGATCAATATGGAATCCAAGAAGTTTCACTGATTTATTTTTCTTCTTGTGGGCATTCAGATTAAATACAGTGTTATCTGTTTTGCTGTTATTTACGTGTAGTGCATTAGCCTGAAACCAGGAGGTACACATATCTACTGCTATTGCTACATTGAGCTGTAACTCATCCATGTTAGTATTCTGAGCTATTAATGTGGTGCCATCTGCATACAGCACAGTGTCACAGGGCAATATGGAAAGTGGGGCATTTATATATAAACTATGTGATCAAAAGTATCTGGACACCCACAAAAACATGTTTTTTTATATTGAGTGCACTGTGCTGCCATCTACTTCCAGGTACGCCATATCAGGGACCACAGTAGTCATTAGACATTGTGAGAGAGCAAAATGGGGCACTCTGCGGATATCACGGACTTCGAACATAGTCATGTGATTGGGTGTCACTTGTGTCATACATCTGTACACAAGATTTCCACACTCCTAAACATCCACAGGTCCACTGTTTATGATGTGGTAGTGAAGTGGAAACAGGAAGGAACATGTACAGCACAAAAACGTTAAGGTTGACCTTGTCTGCTGAATGACATAGACTGCTGATGGTTGAAGAGGGTTGTAATGTGTAATAGGCAGACATCCAGACAGACCATCAGAGTGAAATTTTTGAGCTGCATTGGATCCACTGCAAGTACTATGACAGTTAGGCAGGAGGTGAGAAAAGTTGGATTTCATGGTCGAGCAGCTGCTCGTAATGCACACATCACACTGGTAATTGCCAAATGACACCTCGCTTGGTATAAGGAGCGTAAACATTGGACGACTGAACAGTGGAAAAATGTTGTGTGGAGTGACGAATCATGGTACACAATGTGGCGATCCAATGGCAGTGTGTGGCTATGGCACATCATCTTCCAGTGTGTGTAGTGCCAACAGTAAAATTAGGAGGTGGTGGTGTTATGGTGTGGTGGTAGTTTTCATGGAGAGGGGGCTTGCACCCCTCGTTGTTTTGCATGGCACTATCACATCACAGGATTACATTGATGTTTTGAGCACCTTCTTGCTTCCCACTGTTGAAGAGTAATTTGAGGATGGCAATTGCATCTTTCAACACAATCGAGCACCTGTTCATAGAGTACGGCCTACGGTGGAATGGTTACATGACAATAACACCCCTGTAATGGACTGGCCTGCACAGAGTCTTGACACCTTTGGGATGTTTTGTAACGTCAACTTCATGCCAGGCCTCACCGACCGACATCGATACCTCTCCTCAATGCAGCACTCCATGAAGAATGGGCCGCCATTCCCCAAGAACCCTTCCAGCACCTGATTGAAAGTATGCTTGCAAGAGTGGAAGCTGTCATCAAGGCTAAGGGTGGGCCAACACCGTATTGAATTCCAGCATTACTGGTGGAGGGCGCCACAAACTTGTAATTGATTTTGAGCCAGGTGTCCAGATACTTTTGATCACATAGTGTGTAATGAACAGAAAAGGGCCCAAGAACAGAGCCCTGTGGCACTCCTTTTTTAACAGGGGAAGGATCTGATTTTTGATTATTCACACACGCTAACTGTGTGTACAGTGTATCAGCAGTAGGAGGAGGGCCCTCTCCCCAATTCCATAGTACTGTAGCTTTCTTATTAGGATCACAAGGAACACTATATCAAAGGCTTTCTTTAAGTCCAGTAGTGTCACATAACTTACTGACTTATTTTCAAAACAGTTAGAGTTACAAAAGGTATGATCTCAAAGAAATATTAAAAGAATTTTCAAATTATTTAGTATATTATGAATCATAATACATAATGCACATTAAATACAGTAATAATTAATGTAGAAAAAATCTATAACAAGTTTCTTTGCAAATATAGAAAAACTGAAAATGCCTAAACTTTCCTTTTGCTTTAAAAAAATAAATAAATTAAGAAAAGTAATGGAAACAACTATAATAATTTTCTTCTAATATTGCATTCTTAATCTGACTCATTGTCAAAAATATTCATTTTCACCTTCCAAGTTATCACTCTCGGTTATCGACTGTTCTTGATGGTGTGCTGCACATGCTGCTGACAAGGGCTGACACTTATTAGTTTCTCTTGTTGTTTCCCTCTGCAGGATTAATTGATTTCTTTCCTCTTGTGGATGGACTGCAGAACTGAGTTCTGTGTAAAAACTGTGATGCACAGGAGGCACAAATGGTAGAATGTTCAGTAAGTCTTTGTACTTTTTTTTCCTTACTTTTTGGTGGAGTTGTTCTGTGAGTTAGTCTTGGGAGTATCTGAACATGTCTTCCAATGCTTTTTGCTTTCATATTGTAGGTGTAGAATGCAAAATCTTCATTGAAGGTACATTTGTAAAACAATGTCCATGGTTCAACTTTTTTGAAGTGCAACCACTGCATTTTTTTGAATTCCCTTTACAGATTTTAGAAAAAATGCTTCAATCACGTCTAGTGTGACAAAATCCTTGTCACCCATTTTCACTACCTCAAAATATCTTGGCGCCTTGGTGATTACATCAATCCAGTCTTGAGGAATGTAAATATCCCTTTGTGAAATTTTTCTACTGCACTCAATAATTCCAGTTTCTGTCACAATCATTAAATAAATGGCCTGAAAGTAGAAACTTATGGTCAACGGTCTGAATGTTTGTGTTTTTGACTATATAGAGCCAAAATTTCATATGTGTTGACTTTTCTTTTGTCCACCTGCATTGTCACTAAATGCAGTGAGATGCATGATGGTTGGTGGCAAACTGTTAATAAATTTCAGTAGGCAAGACATTATTTCTTGACCTCCTCGTGAAGCTTGACCCTCATGCCACATAAACATTAAGACTTTTCCTGTACCCAAATCAGGTGCACACAAATAATAAGTCCACAATTGTTGAAAGTAATAAGCTTGTGAATATGTCAGAACTGGTGTTGGGAGAATTTTCTGTAAGTCAAAACATACAGACACATGCCGAGTTTGTTTAGCAACCAGATTTTTTGCATCCATCACTTGTTTCTGAACACTTTCTGCTTTCCATATATGGACTTGCTTTTCAACAAGAGCACCATGTTTTTTGTCAAGCAATCCATGATCAATGGTATTTTGCAGCTTGTCACACGTAGCACATGTGTCTGTATATGGTCTGTGGAAGCTAAGTTTAAAGCATGTATTAAAAACATGGTGGTAAAAGCTTTCTCATACTGGCTCTGTTTCCTTTTCTTGACAAAACTCCTTATAAAGTTGATACATTTTCTTCTTATTATGTGCTTTTTGGCGTGAATAGTGGCTACTGTACTTTGGAAAACTTTTGATATGTTCCTTTACAAGACCTACTTTAACTTCATCAATATTATTTCCAGGGGTTTTTTGGCCTCGCTTGTCCTTGGGTGAAATATTTGTAGTTGAAGTGGTTTTCTTTTGTACCATGTTTGTTACTCTCTTGTTAAACACATCTAGGGTCCTCAAAGAGAACTATTTGCAAACTTTTTTGCCCTGGAGACAATATTGGCAAGTAATAGAATATCTTTTTCTAGCAGTTCCTTTCCTTCTATTTGGCTCACTGACAGTAACAGAAGAGTATAAGAAGGAGGTCTGCAAGTCCCAGTTACCAAGACTCCAATATTCATTAAATACTTACTGTCTTGTTTGTTGACTGATGTTTTGATTGCACTTGAATCGGCACTGGTGATTGTACACTCTTACCTTTCTTTCTTTGTGCAACTTTCCTTTGCAATCCACATATTCTTCGCCTTCATTACATTTTGTAGATGATACTACTCTTTTCCATAAATGAGTCCTTTGTGTTTTTTTCCTCCCCATATTCTTTACTCTCTTAGAAGCTTTGTGTCCTCCACTGCTTGCCTCACTTTCATCAGACCCCTCATTTTGTCTGAAATGAAGAAGCATAGAGCAGTACATTAGCCTGGTTAGTTTTACTTTTTCAGATAATGAAAGTTGTTTTGATTTCTCATTATTTGTTAATTAATGGTAAATACACAGCTTGTAAAACTTTTCTGGGCAGCAAGGCGAAAATGTGAACAAGAAAATGCACCAACTCACCAACATGGCTGTGGGGTGAGGAAAGATGAGGGGAGACAATTCTGTGTAGTACTGTTAACTTCACATTAATAATTCACTATGGTAGAAATTAATGATGCACGGCAGTAACAATGCTTCATGAAAGCATAATATTATACAGATATTTACTGTCAAAGTAATGTAGTTCTGAGTAGTGTTAATGAATGTGGAATTAATGAATAAATCTTTCATAACACTTATAATCAGTTGCTTACTACGTTTGGCAGTGTCTGCAAGCAGAAAACAGCACAATGCACTCTGACTTCCACCGAGAACTGTCGATCAGAAGAAAGGAGCTACTCTGCCGGGAAATTTTTTACAAACTGTAACTTAGTTTACTGCTCATATTGCATCAATTATAGAAAGTCACCTTCATCACTAGAGTTCTCCCTGGAGTCAGTATCTACACTATCTACCCCTGGTTCATATGAAATATCATCATCATCTGTCTGGTCTGTAGGAAAAGAGAGAGAGAGAGAGAGAGAGAGTGAGAGAGAGAGAGAGAGAGAGAGAGAGAGAGAGAGAGAGAGAAAAGATCATTCTAGCAAATGAGGTTGATGTTATTAAAGACCCTCATTTCTAGTTTTGACAAGGGTGTCACGTGCCACTCTATGGTACCTCTAACCTCACTGACTGCTTGTTCCACTTGCATTACTGATTCATTCAATGCTCAGACATCATCATCATTCGTGGTACTGATCACCGTTTTCAATATTTTTCCCCCTGCATTTATCCATCCCCTCTTGCACCTAGTTACCGCCTGTGGCACACTCTCCACTAAATGAGGCAATTACTCTCCATGTTTACTATAAGTCAACTGTAATTCTTTATACTCCCCTTGTCCTTCTTTTAATATGTGATTCCTTTCCCCCTCGGTATACAATTCTGAGAATGATTCCTGTAATTTTCACACTTCATTCCTGTTCATCCATATGTCTATTGTTGTTCGTAGCAACCACTTATGCCTTGTTACTAATATATCTGGCTGCCGTGAATACAGTAACCCTGACTGCAAGGTCTGGATCATTATCCACTGATGTCCAGCTCCACTGATGTGACCACAGGTCAGCATCCCTATGACTGTCAACCAGCATGTCCACATATGTTCTGACTCTGTGAAGAAAAAGGCCAAAACATGCCTGAACCACCCCTTTTCCACTACAACTTACTACAACATCGTATGCCATCCTCAAAAATTCCTGATAGTTCACTCTGTCCCCACCGAATTCTCTGAAGAAAAAAAAAAAATAGTCTCCTCCATACAATGACAAAAAACTAAAACAACAAACAAGAAAAACCATCTATTATTAGACCCACCAAAATGCAAGAAAAAGACAGAGAGGAAAAAAGACACACACACACACACACACACACAAAATACAAGTCATCCCTAGATACAAAAACACAAAATGTAAACATTTCTTTAGGTGTACATGGATTCGTGATTGACCTACCCAGTACTATGGTAAAGGTCCCAACCACCTATTTGGTTCCTCCTGCCTCTCTAACGCTTTCATATTGGCCTTCTGCACCCCCTTCCAGATTTCCTGTATTGTCTGTGCAAATTCCCTCACTGCGTCCCCTTTAGCTCATGATTTTGGACATAGAACGTCAAATGGTGGTGGCATCTTTCTTCCATAGACCACCTCGAATGGTGACATTCTGACACCCAAATGTATTTTAGTGCTATAACTCAATACCACGTATGGAAGACAAATGTCCCAGTTTTCATGGTTTCCATTCACACAATAACTTAGCATTTTCAAAACTGTCCTATGTACTCGCACAGTTCTGCCATTTGCCTGCAGATGAAATGGCCTGGTCTGTAATTTTTTAATTCTCAACAAACAACACAACTGTGACATTAATTCGGACATGAAGTCCGTTCCCTGATCTGTAATTATGGTATCAGGCACCCTAAACTTCAATAACCAATTATTGACTAAAGCTTGTGCTACCATACTTGCCTGTTGGTCTGGTATTGCGAACATGGCTATAAACCGCAAAAAGTGATCAATTATAGTTAAAATGTAATGATTCCCTGTTGGTGTTTTGTTGAACGGCCCACAAATATCTAACCTGATAAACTCGAATCATTTCTAAGCCTCTGGTAACTGTTGCAATGGAATTCTTGCATGCGCCACATGGCACACAATTTGCTACATATTGTTCCAAATCCCTTGTCCGAGTGCATCACCAAAATTGTTCTGCTACTCATCTTTCCATTACTCAATAACCACCATGCCCCAAAAGCACATGATCATGGGCCTGCTTTAAGACTTTGTCTCTCAAACTCTTTGCTACCACTACCCATGGTCCACACCTGGTAACTCTACACAACATATTTCCCTCCACAATGAAATGTGGTTGAGTTTTAAAACCCTATCACTCCTCATCCTCTGCTTGTGCACTTTGCCATTCCACAACAGTCTTACCCATTACTTATAATGTGTTTAATTTGTGACTTAATGCATTTGCATTCCCGTATTTCTTCCCTAGCCTATGAATTAATTCAAAGCCAAATTCACTTAATTTTATAACCCACCGTGTTAACTGACTAGAACGATCCTTGAGTCTCAGTAACCATCTCAACACTGCATGATTCATCATGACCTTAAACTTCCTACCATAAACGTAACAATGAAAATATGTTACTCCACATATTACAGCCAACATCTCCTTTTCCATTGTGGAATAATTCCACTCTGCCCTATTTAACTGTCTAGAAACATATGCCACCGGATGCTCCTGTCCATTCACCATTTGTCCCAAAATACATCCTACTGCACCACTTGAAGTGTCACATGATAAGATGAAGTCTTCTTCAAAATTCGGGAACACCAATACCAGACCAGAAACTAATCCCATTTTTAATTTATCGAAAGCTTCCTGACATTCCTCCATCCGTTGAAATTTAACCCCTTTCTTCAAAAGCTTTGTTAACAGCTTGGCTATTTTAGCAAAATCTTTTACAAATTTACAGTAATATGAACACATACTATTGTAATTGCTTCATTGTATGTGGTGTTGGAAAATTTTGAAGTGCCTCTGTTAACCGAGAATCAGTTTGAACCCCTTGTTCACTGATTACATGACCTAAATATTTGACCTGCGTCTGCACAAAATTACATTTTTCTAAACTTAATGTTAACTGTGCGAACCACAATCTTCTAAACACTTGTCTTAAACGTGATACATGTTCTGTTATATCCTTCAAAAATACTATAATGTCATCTGGGTAAACCGTACATGACTTTGGTTTCAATCCCCTTAAAAACCCATCTATTAATCACTGAAAAGTTACTGGTGAATTCTTCAACCCGAACAGCGTATGTGTATAGTGATAGTGTGCCACAGGAACCTATCGTTTGGTGCTATTTCCAACTGATGGTATCCATTCCGTAAATCCATCATCATAAAATACTTACATTGTCCCAGATTGTCCAATGTGTCCATGATATTCAGAATCGGATATGTGTCTGAAATGGTTTTTGCATTCAGAAACTTATAATCACAACAAAACCTATATTTCCTTGCACCATCCACCGACTTCTTAGGTATGAGAACTACATTGCTTGAATATGGACTATTGCTATGCTCTGTGATTCCATCCCGTAGTTGTTGGTCTATAAACTTCTGTAGTAGCAGTTGCATATGACGTGCTATCCTATATGGTTTCCTAAACACTGGTGTATTATCCTACATTTGTATGTGATGCTTCATAATTGGTGTTGCCGGTAACCTACTGTCTGTTCTGAATAAATTGCTAAATGTCAATAACAATTCCTCCAACACGACCCTGTTGTCTCTCTGCAAATGCTGTAATTTTCCCCTTAATTGCGCTGCATCGACGTTTTGCTTATGTCTCACTTCTAAATCCTCCTTATCAAGGTCACCTTCATCAAAAACCCCCAACGTGGCCAATAACAACCCTTTCCACACGCTAATATTTGCTATGCTGAAGTTATCTATACTTACAGGAACCCTATAATCTCCTTCCACATAACTTGCATGAGCTAAACTCCTCTGCACAAAACAGTGCACATTATTCAACTTCTCATTACTTGAGAGTGGCTCCACCATGTACAACATCTTCTTTGGTAAGTCCGTATTTATTGAAATCCTAACTAACTTCCCTGTACCTGCCGGTACGTTATCCTACTGATCAACCTTTAATGAATCCGTTCGCAGTTCCTAGTGTCAACTTCATGTTAAGTGCACCTTGCGACATTCATCCATTTGCAACCATTTCCCCCATGCAAAACATCGTTCCACCAAGTTCCACTGTTTGTTGCTAAAGATCTATCCTTGCACAATGTTTGTCAAGGAAACCAGTCCAAGAATCACCTAATACCCCGCACCTACACATGGTAACACCTCTACCTGCTCACTAAACTTAGTTCCTGGGATCACGAATTGAAGTACCGTCATACCCAATGACTCCACTTTATTATCTCCCACCCCATGTAACCTAAAACTTGGTGGCTCAAGTCTTCTCCTGCTAACCAGGTCTAGACTAATAATAACAGACATGTGTGCCCCCATGTCAACCATAAATATTTGTTCCATTCTGTTCATCAAGCCTAATAAGTAGCATTCTGTCTGTGCACCTGCAAGTGCATTACCTAATTTCACTGGGACTGCTCTCCGACGGTTGAAGCAATCCTGTTCTTGTTTAATGGCTGCTGCCACCGAGGTTCCCCCCTATTTTTACTCCTGCAGTTCACTGCCCGGTGACCCATTTTCCCACATGAGTAATACTGCAGCTGATGCTGATATTGCCTCCTAATATGCCCTACCTGGCCACAACCAAAATACTTAATTTCTGTTGCCAGAACCTTATGCTCCACCTTTTTCTTCATCACATAATCTACTTCCTTTAAGTATGTGGCAATCCTTAGAGCCACCGCAAGAACATTGGAATTCTCCACTCTCACCCAACGTAACATCTCTGACAGTAATCCCCGCAAAAACACATCTCTCGCCTTGTTCTCAGCCTCTTGTAACAGCACTCTATTAGTCTCCCCATTCTGTGACATTTCAAATGTTTGTACGTTCAGTTTTTGAATCCTGTCTGAGAAAGCCTCCACAGCCTCATTTCTCCTCATAACTAACACACTTAATTTTTCACAAAAAAACTTGTTACTATTCTCTTTTTGGTACCTCTGGCGTAACGCGGCCTCAAACTCTGAAAACGTCCCCACATTGTTCAACGTTTCATGGTACAATATGTATGACTTGGCATCCTGTATCAAGCATAACTTTGCCACTCTCAACATTACAACATCCACCCACCCATTGGCCTCAGCCACTGTGATAATGTCATCAAGGAATACAGACACATCCTCCGTTGCTTTATCCGAAAAGAGGTTAATCAATTCCATGATTGCCGGGTCAAATGGTCTATGACACTCCACGACCCATAATTTACTTTTACTCATTGTCCATTCCCTGCTTTCAATGCCTCAAATCTCCCTGCTAATTACTCATATTTTTCCTTGTCGCTTATCCTCGCCTTTGATAATACCCGAATTTGCTCCATTAGAGCGGCTACAGCATCTGCTGTAGTCACTGCCACAGCCTCCGCTGCTGACCGTGTTTCCACCATTCTTGCTTATAGCTCCACTGTTACCATTAATTTCACTCTACTGCTCCTTAAACATTCTGAATAATTGCACGCCAAATTACCAAATCACTTACAAACAAAACAACTCTTTGGCACCTACTTTGTACAGGGTAATCCGTGATCTGTCAGGTTACAATTTGTACATCAATTATGTGCTATGTTATCATGCCCCCATTTCCTCTGAATCCAGATAAATCTACATGTTCCTCCAGCCTTACAAAAGACACTTTTAAAAGTCTATCCTAATTCATCCATAACCCTTCAAAACAGAAAAGAATGACACATAAACAATAAATCAAACATCACTCACCCATCCATATCGTTCTCATGTGCAGGTGAACAGTCCTGCTTTCCTCCCTCTACTGGTATGGATGAACACCTGCTGAACAACAAGACGTAACAATAAGTGCACAACCACCCATCATGAATGCAACCAAACACCTCAACTACCCCTCTACACAGGCACACCTCAACGCTACTTGCTCAACATAAGATGTGGGAGTGGAATCCGGTACCAGCATTCTAACCGGCATGACTACTGACACCACTGTTGTGAGGTCAATGCATCGAACCCGGAACTCCAGATGGCAGAGCTGAAGTCAGGACCCACCATGCTGTATTTTGTCAGGAGGCTGAGCAAGTTCAAGAGTGTCAAGGGCAGTGCAGAGTGATACAGCAGTATTCAGTAACATTCATTTATTTAGATAATTTACAGTACTCCATGGGTGAAGCGTAGTGTCGGCATGCTGTACATGTACTGTCCTGAGAGTCCAGCCAGCTCAGCAGATTCCTGGTATGCATTGTGACTTGTGCTGCACTGCTGCCCGCGATTCCGGAGGCTGCTACAGTCCCTGGTCCTCACCGCCCTCTGCCCCCTTTGGCCTGTTCTGTCCAACCATAGAGCAAAGGTGGGTGTATTGGTCACCCGTGGCCCTCGGGCCGCTGCTGCTCCCAGGACAGGACTGGGCTCAAACCCGAGCCCTCCTGGATGCTGTGCCGCAACTTGCCACTAGTGGTGCTTGCTGGATGGCAACATCTGCAACCATCTCTGGTGCTGTTGCAGTGCTGCTGCACCTCCTCACCCAGACCCCAGTATGCCAGGTGGGAAGTGAATGTGGTCTGTAGACTCAAATGGAACCAAGCCCCTCCTGGACCCACTGAAGACCGCTGTCACTGCTCTCTTTCAGGCAGACCATGCGATCTCCAAGTTCCAGGCTGCCATTCCCTCCTGCCCCGGTGTTGTGTCCCCGGAGGTGGAATATAGCCCAAACAAGTACATAGAAAGAGCATACAAGTTAATGCATAATACTTGTAACAATGCTGCCAGACTGTCCCCTACAAGCGAAGACCAGCACAAGTCTGCCCCGATGCTCGACTGACCTGGCACTTTCTGTCAAGTTAAAATTGTCCATCTATTTATATCAGTTTTTCCCTCGTTTATGACGTAGTGTCAGAGAGAGACAGAAACTATGGCAGGGCTAAATTCCCACACGTCATCTACTTACAAATCACCACTCTTCACTCTGACCTAGTGCCCCACCTCATACATCACAATAACTTAAACCAACGCTGCAGTTTTCTGTCTCGTTGTTGCTCCACTCAATACAAATTGTGCCGTCACAGCCATGTTTACCTTGCCTGGCCCACTGGCTGTTGACTGTCACCACACTCTGCCAGTGGCTGCAGATTTCATTGCCCAACTGTGCCTTCATTGAATTTTGACAAAATTCCCTTTCCTTCGACTAGCACTAATACTAGTGCAGCAACTTGTAAGAGTATTTCTATATACAGAGTGGTCAGAAACAGTCTGTACAGCTTGTAAGGGTGTTGCAGGATATGTTGTCCTAAGAAATAATAAGAAAAAACGTTGATGCATTAGTATGCTGTGCCATTTCCAATTTAATAGGCACTGAAGTTAGCAAATCAAGTAATTGCGCATTCAAATTAAAGTGGCCTGCCAGAAATGGCATCACCAAACATGTTCTTCATTTGGTTTTCTAAAATCGAACTAAAGAGTTATAAAAGAAATTGGACATGGACAGTAGCAAGCTTCAAACAATAGCCAATGACTGAGCACTCTCATGTGCTTTCATCTACACTGCGAGAACAACTGACTCCAATTGCATCCGGCAGGTCACTTCAATCTGTGCTTGTAAATGCCTGATTGGCTTATGTCAATGTTAATTAACTCATAAAGGCTCAAGGTAATGAATTTTTTTAACAATTATTTCTCAGCCCAACATACTCTGCAATACAGTTTCATATCTTCTTATGTAAAGGGGAAAAATTGTTAGCAATTTTTACATGATACTCTAATAAATATTCAGACATACCGCCCATATATCTTTTTAAACAACAATGAACAGATTTTCTGTTAAAACTGGGGCATTACAATCATTGGATGTTTGCTTCTCCCATACACATTCTCTCTCCTTATATACAATTTTGAACAAAAATTGTATGCACAACAATGAGCTGTTTTGTTTTCTTTCTTGCAGTTGGTTTTAACAGAAAACAAGTAAGTTGAATCTATGGCTTATTGGCTTGTGATTAGAGTACTACTACAGAATCTGAGTCATCTGTAGCTTTGTAATCCTATCCATTTACAGATTAAAACTACGCAGAATACTGTCATTGAAGCTAGTATCCTTACAGATGCAGCAGCAGGAGAGGAGATCCCAGCTGATTTACCCATTTATTTCAAGCAACTTCAATTCCCAGTCAAAGATTCATTGGAGGAGATGGGAAAAAGAAGAGGTAGGAGGAGATGGGCAGACAGAGAGGGGAGAAGTAGATTGGTATGTATATCAATTCCCATAGATACTTAGCAATTATGAGGCATTGTTGGGTTTGCTAGAATATTTATATTGCGAAGGATTTGTATGGAGTGTATGAGAATGTCCTAGTGTACATTTTCCATTTTTAGTATCATGATCATGAGTTTTTTATGTACTGTATGTGTTTGGCTGCATCTTGCTCAAAGGAATGTTTTGTTGTGAAGTTGCTTCTCTATTTTGTAGATTAAATTAGATTAGATTAGATTTACTTTCATCCTAATCGATCTGTAGTGAGGAGGTCCTCCAGGATGTAGAACATGTCAGAAAAACAACAATACATGACAAATATTTACAACTCAAACAAATAACCTAATGTACCATTCCATAGGTCCCAAGTGGAATGATCGTCATTTTTTAATGAACACTATATGAAAGAATCATTTTATAAATACTACTGCACTGAATTTAAAATAAAAAAAAGTTTTTTTTATTTATTTATGGGGTAATAAACATGTAATACAACTACTATAATACTTATTTGCAATGAACACATTACTGCACTGAAATGGTGCAGAAGTTAGATTGTACTTACGTGCGCGCGCGCACGCCCACACACACGCACACACACACACACACACACACACACACACACACACACACACACAAAAAGCAGTTGGCTCTACTGAGAAATTCATCAATGGAGTAGAATGAGTTGGCCACCAATAAATCCTTTAGGCTTCTCTTAAACTGAATTTCATTGGTTGTTAAGCTTTTAATGACTGCTGGCAAGTTATTGAAAATGTGTGTTCCTGAATAATGCACCCCTTTTTGTGCAAGACTAAGTGACTTTAAATCATCATCTATATTCTATGTCAACAAAGACACACATGATTGGGTGTGTATATGTTGATGTGGCATGTGAAACCCAAAGTGTGAGACACAAAAATCTTAATAGATATACTTTATGTGCACCACTTTTTTTCCTATCACTTCTCCTATCCCATTGCAATGTCTAACCAAGATGACAAAAACAACTACAAATGTCTTTCCATAACACTTAGCAAGGCATCTCCTACCCATTTTCTTTTAAGGAGTTTTGGGTGATGAAACACATCAGTTGAATATTGGGTCGACTCTTTTCATGAGGTAAGAAATATTAAAGTTCTTTATGCTTTCAAAAGTAAAATACGAGAAATAATGAGAGAAATGGCTGATACCTCTAGATTGATTGCATGTTTATCCCACTCCATCTTTACCGTTAATTGTAACAGTAATTATAGCAGTTGGCTAGCAACTTCCATAATCCTGCCAATTTGCAAAAAACTCAAACTTGATATCTTTTGCACTGTGAATAGACATAGACATTACTGACCAGAGAGATCAAGCAGCTTTTTTTTCTGGCTGGATGCATGTGGGGGACAGAAGCACCACAAGAAATAACAGGCACTCTGTTCTTGGTGCTGGTTGGAGGGAGATGAGCCCAGTAAGGCTGAGAGTGTACATTGGGATCCAGGCCTGTTAGAATGCTGAGGCTAGTTGGGGAGTAACTGATGTTTATCCAATCATTTCTGTGTTCACCTTGTCCAAATAATGCTTTACATTATTTCCAATATTTTACAGTTTTTAATTTCTTCAAATAGTAGATTTTCATTGTCATTTTGACCAAGTATGGCTAGGTGGGTCTTCCTTATGTCATGTCATTTCAAACAGGCTGTAATAGTGCTTCATCTCTGACATACTTCCTTAAATAATTTTTCTCCATCTCTTCCAGTTATTTGAGAACATAATTTTCATAATTAAGCCAACTTTTCTTTGTAATTACTTGCACATGGAGCCAAACAGTGTGTTATATAGCTAATGGGATTAAATAGATCTCCTCAGTGTTTACTTAACTCGAATTGATTAAATCTCAATCTAATACCATTCCCATCAATTTCCATGTGTAATTTTTCAGTCTCTATCAATGTTTCTTTGTCAACTGACACACCTCGGAATGTCATGTGGCTTTCAGATGGGGGGCCCCATTGTGCTCCTCTTTTCTAAACTTTGTTTTAGTCATGCTGTAATGTTACTCTGTGAGTGAAACTGGCACAATTTAGCTGGCATTCATTGGTGAATTCAGCCATGTGGGGGCATGCATATAGGTTGCTAACCAAACTGATACTTGTGGGTCCCTATATTTCTCTTACTCATGCAGATTAAGCGTGCAATATTCCTTTCATTATCTGGGCCCCCCTGTCTCACATAATGATGATTAGTTTGATTTACCATTTAAAGTATGATGCATTCTTGTGTTCAGTGTAGAGCTTAAAAATTATAATTCAGTGAATAAGTCTAGTGTGTGTGTTATTCATATGAAGAAATACTGACTTTTCATATTAATAATAATAGCTTTATTCAACATCGAATGGTACACTGCACATGTACAAAGAAACAGTAATGATTAAAGCTATTTGTACAATACACAAGACACATTCACCTGAATACGCCATTAATTTACAACAAAATTACAATAAGATGTTTACTGATTTCTATTCACATAATTTCACATATCATTTGTTGTTCTTCTTATAAGTATGGTACTCTTCCAATGTGTAGAAAGGGTGTTTTACAAAAAATTTCTTAAGTTGATGTTTCAGTTTAATTGTAGGAAGAGCCATGACTGCACTAGGCGGTGCATTAGCTAATTTTATACCTGCATACTGAGGCCCCTTTTCATAAAGTGCTGTTCTGTGGCTGCCAATGTAAAATCTTTCTTTATTTCTAGTATTGTACTGGTGGAAATCTGAATAAGTGTTTGGGTGCAGTCTTTTCACAAGCAATACGGCTTTTAGAATGTATGTGTTTATAACAGTTAACACCTCTGTTTTTGGAAACAAGTTGTGACAAGATTCCCTATATTTTGCTCCACAGATTATTCTCACACCCCTTTTTTGAAGAATGAGTAGCTTATCTAGATTAGCTTTGGTTGTTGCCCCCCAAATTTCAATACCGTAGTTCAAGTGAGAGGAGAAAAGAGCATGGTATGCAGTCTTTAGGACTAGGTGTTTCTACAGAACTTGCTAATAGTACGGATTGCAAATACATTTTTGACAACTTAGTTGCTAGCAAGTCAATATGTGTGTCCCATTTCAGGTTGCTTTGGATTGTTACGACAAGGAATTTTACACTAGACTCTTTCTTTACCAATTCGTTGCCCATGTGTAACTTATTTTCATTATTCAAACTACTTTTGTTAAACTCCATCAAACACATTTTACTGGTGCTTACATTCAAGTGGCTTTCATTAAAAAACTGAACAATTTCTTTTGTCACATTATTGCACTCGGTATCTTAGAAAATAGATTAAGTAATGACAAACCTACATTTCTGGCATTTGTAGTCTTAGAGAAAGCTTTTGACAATGTTGACTGGAATACTCTCTTTCAAATTCTAAAGGTGGCAGGGGTAAAATACAGGGAGCGAAAGGCTATTTACAATTTGTACAGAAAGCAGATGGCAGTTATAAGAGTTGAGGGGCATGAAAGGGAAGCAGTGGTTGGGAAGGGAGTGAGACAGGGTTGTAGACTGTCCCCATGGTTATTCAATCTGTATATTGAGCAAGCAGTAAAGGGAACAAAAGAAAAATTCAGAGTAGGTATTAAAGTCCATGGAGAAGAAATAAAAACGTTGAGGTTCACCGATGACATTGTAATTCTGTGAGAGACAGCAAAGGACTTGGAAGAGCTGTTGAACGGAATGGACAGTGTCTTGAAAGGAGGATATAAGATGAACAACAACAAAAGCAAAACAAGGATAATGGAATGTAGTCGAGTTAACTCGGGTGACGCTGAGGGAATTAGGTTAGCAAATGAGACACTTAAAGTAGTAAAGGAGTTTTGCTCTTTGGGGAGCAAAATAACTGATGATGGTCGAAGTAGAGAGGATATAAAATGTAGACTGGCAATGGTAAGGAAAGCGTTTCTGAAGAAGAGAAATTTGTTAACATAGAATAAAGATTTAAGTGTCAGGAAGTCGTTTGTGAAAGTATTTGTACGGAGTGTAGCCATGTATGGAAGTGAAACATGGACGATAAATAGTTTGGACAAGAAGAGAATAGAAGCTTTCAAAATGTGGTGCTACAGAAGAATGCTGAAAATTAGATGGGTAGATCGCGTAACTAATGAGGAGGTATCGAATAGGATTGGGGAGAAGAGGAGTTTGTGGCGCAACTTGACAAGAAGAAGGGACAGGTTGGTAGGACATATTCTGAGGCATCAAGAGATCACAAATTTAGCATTGGAGGGCAGCGTGGAGGGTAAAAATCGTAGAGGGAGACCAAAAGATGAATACACTAAACAGATTCAGAAGGATGTAGGTTGCAGTAAGTACTGGGTGATGAAGAAGCTTGCACAGGATAGAGTACATCTACATCTACATCTACATCTATACTCCGCGAGCCACCTTACGGTGTGTGGCGGAGGGTACTTATTGTACCACTATCTGATCCCCCCTTTCCTGTTCCATTCACGAATTGTGCGTGGGAAGAACGACTGCTTGTAAGTCTCCGTATTTGCTCTAATTTCTCGGATCTTTTCGTTGTGATCATTACGCGAGATATATGTGGGCGGTAGTAATATGTTGCCCATCTCTTCCCAGAATGTGCTCTCTCGTAATTTCGATAATAAACCTCTCCGTATTGCGTAACGCCTTTCTTGAAGTGTCCGCCACTGGAGCTTGTTCAGCATCTCCGTAACGCTCTCGCGCTGACTAAATGTCCCCATGACGAATCACGCTGCTTTTCGCTGGATCATGTCTATCTCTTCTATTAATCCAACCTGGTAAGGGTCCCATACTGATGAGCAATACTCAAGAATCAGACGAACAAGCGTTTTGTAAGCTACTTCTTTCGTCGATGAGTCACATTTTCTTAGAATTCTTCCTATGAATCTCAACCTGGCGCCTGCTTTTCCCACTATTTGTTTTATGTGATCATTCCACTTCAGATCGCTCTGGATAGTAACTCCTAAGTATTTTACGGTCGTTACCGCTTCCAATGATTTACCACCTATGGCATAATCGTACTGGAATGGATTTCTGCCCCTATGTATGCACATTATATTACATTTATCTACGTTTAGGGAAAGCTGCCAGCTGTCGCACCATGCATTAATCCTCTGCAGGTCCTCCTGGAGTACGTACGAGTCTTCTGATGTTGCTACTTTCTTGTAGACAACCGTGTCACCTGCAAATAGCCTCACGGAGCTACCGATGTTGTCAACTAAGTCATTTATGTATATTGTAAACAATAAAGGTCCTATCACGCTTCCCTGCGGTACTCCCGAAATTACCTCTACATCTGCAGATTTTGAACCGTTAAGAATGACATGTTGTGTTCTTTCTTCTAGGAAATCCTGAATCCAATCACAAACCTGGTCCGATATTCCGTAAGCTCGTATTTTTTTCACTAAACGTAAGTGCGGAACCGTATCAAATGCCTTCCTGAAGTCCAGGAATACGGCATCAATCTGCTCGCCAGTGTCTACGGCACTGTGAATTTCTTGGGCAAATAGGGCGAGCTGAGTTTCACATGATCTCTGTTTGCGGAATCCATGTTGGTTATGATGAAGGAGATTTGTATTATCTAAGAACGTCATAATACGAGAACACAAAACATGTTCCATTATTCTACAACAGATTGACGTAAGCGAAATAGGCCTATAATTATTCGCATCTGATTTATGACCCTTCTTGAAAATGGGAACAACCTGCGCTTTCTTCCAGTCGCTAGGTACTAGCATGGAGAGCTGCATCAAACCAGTCTCAGGACTGAAGACAACAACAACAACAACAACAACAACAACAACAACAACATTACACTCAGCCTCTAGTTCATTACATGATTCCTTTTTACATACAATGGACATGTCATCGGCATACAGAACAATTTTGGAATTTATAGTGCAGTATTTAATATCATTGACATAGATCAAGAACAGAAGGGGGCCCAACACTGAGCCCTAGAGCAGGCCATATTTTATGCAAGTGATTTCTGATTTGTAGACACCACTTTCTGTTCTAAGTAGAACAAACTGTTTTCTATTGCTCTATAACACAATATTAGGTCATAAGCAGTGCCTCTAATGCCCATGTTCCATAGCTACCAGTCCTTATGAATAAACTGAATATGCATAGTGGCCAACCTACAGTTCTTGCATGTCAGAGCCTATGGTTAAAATAAATATCCTTTATAGGTGCATAAATAAATAACAGTTGAGTGAACATAATGTTCTTGGGCTCTTACACAAAATGGAGCCTGTCTGCTCTTTTCAAATGACCTCTTGCAATCTGCTCAAAAGCTAGGGACAATCATAAGCATTGTCAGTGGTCAAGGAACCAGCCTCCACACTAGAAGTGGTACCAAGAGCACACAACATTCGTTTGTTTACTGTATTATGAACTTGTGACTACAAGTAAGTTATTTACTTAGTTTTGCTGTGTGCTTTTTAGTGTAGATTTCCACCATCTTCTCCATCAAATGGGACTACAGAGTCGAATCTTCCCCCTCCTTCATATATATTGTTGATTGTCACCCATTTCATACTAAATTCATTTAATAAGTTTTGAGACGAGTAAGATTTACAATAAACTTTTTACTTATCTTCTTTTCCTGTTGTTGGCTCCTGTTCTTCATGTCTAGTGGTTGATTCTTGAAGCTGAAATTTTTGATATTATTGATTCTCATGGTTCCAATTGGCGTAATAACTACTGAAGAATTGAAAGTTCCTGTTAGATTAAAACTGTGTGCCGGACCGAGACTCGAACCCGGGTCGTTTGCCTTTCGCGGGCAAGTGCTCTACCAACTGAGCTACCCAAGCATGACTCAGGCCCCATCCTCACAGCCTTACTTCTGCCAGTACCTCATCTCCTACCTTCCAAACTTTACCGAAGCTCTCCTGTGAACCTTGCAGAACTAGTACTCCTGAAAGAAATTGCCTGTTTTTAATCTTGAATTTAATTTTTTCACATTTTTCTATATCACACTGTCTTTACAATTTCCACTTCTTTATCAAAAATTATTTTGTTATTGCCCACTACGACTTCATTCTGCAGTACTAACAATATTCCAAAGAGTTTAGAAATTTTGTTGACAAAAGACTTTCTATTAATTTCTGTTACTATTTTATAATAAGATTAAAAAACAGCCGACCAGTTGCAATGGATAAAGTAATCTTTAGCTAGGTTTCGACAGATTTAAATCTATCTTCTTCAGAAGGCGGCCTGAGGACAATGAACATCGTAATTTATATTAAAAGGTATGAAGCATAAGTCAAGAATAGAGTTTAACACATATTAGAAAGCTCTTGTATTACAAAATATGAGAAGGATTCCTGGTACTTACAGTATTACATTAATATGGAATGATATGTCATTGTCGTTTTTACAAATATCTGCATAGATCCATTAGTCAAAATAAAACATAGCCCTGAAAATAGGGTTTGTCAAGTAAATAAAAATTAGTGCATGGAAGTTGCAGAGCTCACAAGTGACTGAGTATAATTGGCCAGCGTAGTTACACTGCGGCCAGGGCAGGTGGCACTCAAGTCGCGAACTATGTGCCGATTGGCGTACTGAAGCAACATGTAAAATATCAGTATTAATTGCGTCCTTAGAAAAACTGACAATAAATAGAAGGAAAGCATTTAATACTCCCGTTATGACAGTATGGGAGCCTTGGGAACATTAACGTAGATATATACATCAAAAAGGCAGGTGGCGCTTACACCGTGAGTTACATGCAGTGGCATATACAGCCAGAATATAAAAGTTATATTACAATATTAGTGAAGCACATACACCGTATATAAGTCAAACTTTAAAAATAATCAGTAATGGCTCTTAAGACAAAATTACGAACCCTGGTCCACAATCCAGTTAATACACATTCTCAGGGAGCCAAGGTTTTATAATAAGAGAAAATCACATGAGGGCCAATGTAGTGGCAGCCATACATCATGAGAAAACCACATTACATAAAAGGCAGTGAGCTTAAAGAGAAATAGACTACTGAGGTTACCAGCATTAATGTTATGCAATAAACAGCCTTCGAAAAATTGTCTACAGGCAAGGTTCAACTGGTCATTTAGTATATTACCGTCTTTGAGCTCTAGATGTTTAAAAATTTGTAATTCTTCCCACAGAGCTAGTCTATGCCCTTTGACTTGTCTGTGTAGGATAACCGTGTCTTCTAACTGTTTAGGCGTATGGCCGGCTATCAAGAGGTGTTCAGCAAAAGTAGAGTTGTGAATATTCGCTCCTTTTTTACCTAATAGATGTTCTTTATATCGTGTTTTCACAGCTCTGCCTGTTTGACCAATATAATATGAGGGGCAGTTATTACAGGTTAGTTTGTAGACACCTGAATTGGAAAACCAGTCGCTGGAAATCTCTACTGAATGTACAAGATTTCTTTTTAAACTGTTATCTGTAGAGAAGGAGACGTTACAGTTATATTTTTTATTTAGAAGACGTTTAATCCTATACGATATATTACCCAAGAAAGGGATGGAAATAAATTTTTTAGTTTCTTTGGTATCCATGGGGAGGTTGTTGCTCAAAGTCGAACAATTTTGGGAAATTTTCTTATTGAGCAAATAATCTATCATATTCTGATTGTACCCATTATTAGCAGCAATCGCTTTGATGACATTCAATTCCTTTTGTTGATTCGCAGGTGATAAAGGAGTAGTTACCGTTCGGTGGATGGCGGAATGAAAAAACGCCAGTTTATGAGCTTTTGGATGAGTTGAGTCAGCAGGAATGACATTATCTGAATATGTTTCCTTGTGGAAGATATTGAAATGGAAGGTATTATCTTGTATAGAAATTGTTAAATCGAGGAAGTTAAGTTCACATTTTTCATTTTGAAGTTCTTTTGTGAAGGAAATTTTTTCATGTAAACCATTAAAAGTATTGAAGAGATGCTCTAACTCATGATCAGTGCCATCAAAAGCAATGATAATGTCGTCAACATAACGTGCATAATAGCGGATTTTGTGGCGTAATTCTGAACTTGAATTGAAGAATGTTATTTCCAGGGCGTTGATGAAAACCTCTGCTAAAATACCGGCGAGGGGGCTACCCATTGCTAGGCCATCTGGCTGTACATACATATTCCCATTAAATGTGAAATAATTGTATTTTAAAACGACCTTAAGCAAACCAATGAGTTCCGCAATCTGAGTTTCACTTAGTTTTTTATGCTTAAGAAGATTCTTTTTTACAAGGTCTATGGTTTCATTAACCGGGACATTTGTATAAAGGCTGACGATGTCAAAGGACACCAGTCTAGTGTCAGGTGTACATCTTACAGATTGAATATTGTTAATTAATTCCTTACTGTTTTTTACAGAAAAATTATTTTCAAATGTGAAAGCATCTTTAATTTTGAAATGGAGGCACCTAGCAAGTGTGTGATGTGGACTGCCTATACCATTCACTACAGGGCGAATCGGGTGATTTTGTTTGTGCAGTTTAAACTGACTTCTGAGCATGGGTGGTTTCGGGTTCATATTTATAAGCCCTTTCTTTTGAAAGTTATTGAACAGGCTGATGGAACTAGCTAAAGTACGCCGGATTTCATTTTGCAGTTCAGCGGTAGGATCTACGGTAACCTCAGTGATGTCATTTTCCTCAAAAAACTTTACAGTCTTTTCTATATATTCATTTTTATAAGCCACGACAGCGGTGTTCCCTTTGTCACTCTTAGTGACTAAGGCGTTGTGTTCTCTAAGCTTACGGTTAATGCTTTTTACTATACTATATTCGCCCGACTGCCCATTAGGAAATAATTTAATTTCTTTTTCTATTATGTTATTACATTCGTAGGCACATTTGACTTGCTCTGTTTTCTCTAATTTCAGAGATTCTAAACCGATTTTAAGATCTACAATGAGATTACAGGTAACTGGATATTTATTGAGTTGAGCAGGCAAGTTATATTTAAGGCCTTTACATAACAAGTCATTCTCGGCCTGTGTAAAAGTAATATTGGTCTTATTTAGTACTCTTTCGTAAAATAGGTGTTTGACACTATTGTCTGCTGTATTAACACTTTTACTTGTGGTCCTATTACTAAACTTCAACAACTTTCTTCCATGTCTAGCCTTGATTTCTTCTTTACGATTAAAGAGCCATTCATTAATACTATTCCACAGGTGGTCAATTTGAAAATTACAAAGATCTTTAAAGGCTTTAGTTAAAATCTTTCTAATACGTGTTAAACTCTATTCTTGACTTATGCTTCATACCTTTTAATATAAATTACGATGTTCATTGTCCTCAGGCCCCTTCTGAAGAAGATAGATTTAAATCTGTCGAAACCTAGGTAAAGATTACTTTATCCATTGCAACTGGTCGGCTGTTTTTTAATCTTATTACGTGGAACCGTTGTTGTTGCGCAGCTATGTTTAAAATACTATTTTATAAATTAATCCAGAAATAAATTTAATAAATAGTGTCAGATTGTGCAATCAATAATAGGAATTTTAAGTTTGCTGAATATTTTCTGCTTCTAAAAGCAGAGTAATTTTAACTGTACGTATTGACTGCGACAAAGAAAATAAGGAATTTCTTTCAATATATTTCAGTCTGAAATGTAATACATTGTGTACAAAATCATATGGAATTCTTTTAGAAAAACAGCTGAGATAATGTTGATCTGTTTAAAGGCTAGAAAGTATTTTTGGTATCGATAACTTCTTTTGAATAAATGTAATGTTAGAGGAGGTTGTCCCTTTACAATATCCCCCTCATAAAATTTGGAAACAATGTGTTTACAATATTTTGTGACAGACTATAAGGTTTTATTTATTTATTTATTTATTCATCCGTGGAACAATAAATATTGTATGGATGTTGTCAGATTAAAACACATGAGCACACATTTACATTTACAATTAAACAGGTTTCTCATATTTTGTGTAGTTTTTATAACTAGTCATACACATATTTATAATTACATAATATTTTGGTGATAATGTCATATGTTGCTAATAATCTACATCTATGTTAAATATTCTTTTACAGTATAACAACTTTTACTTACTAAAAAGGTTTTAAGCTTTTGTCTGAAAGTGAGGGGCTCATTTATTTCTTTAATTTCTTGTGGCAATTTGTTGTACAGTTTTATCCCATTGTAAAATATACTTTTTTGCATCTTTGCCTTGTTCTTTCTATCTAGAAGGAGGTGGTGACAAGCTCTTGTTTCATGGTTATGTATTAGGCTGTTTGTGTTGTACATGTTGAGATTTTTCTTAATGAACATTATGTTCTGAAAGATGTACTCACAAGAAACAGTTAGAATTCCTAGCTTTCTAAATAATTCTAGACAGTGGGCCCTGTTGTTGCTATTTGTTATTATCTTTATGGCTCTTTTTTGTACTTTGAACACAGTTTGTATGTTACTGGCACTTGTTCCCGAAAACATGATCCCATAGCTGAGGACTGAGTGTAGATATCTGTAATATGTTATTTTAAGATAGGTATTATTGCGTACCGGTGCAAGGATTCTAAGAGCATCGCATGCTGTGGATAATTTCTTTGCCAAAATGTTGACATGGTTTGTCCATTTCAGTTGGCTGTCTGCATTCATCACTAAGAATTTGGTACTTGTTACACATTCTAATTCATTATTATTAACTTTTATTCTAGTGGCATTGTGTTTTTTGTTCAATTGGAAGTTAATATAGTTAGTTTTCTTTACATTTAGGGTTACTTTATTTTTTAAAGACCAGTTGTGGGCATCATTGAGAACCTCGTTTGCTCTTTCTGACAGTTGTGTTGTATTTTCACCTGTTATTACTATGTTGCTGTCATCAGCAAAAAGTATTTTTTCGCCATGTCTGATACTTTGTGGGAAGTCGTTAATGTATATAAGAAACAATATTGGGCCTAATACACTTCCCTGTGGGACGCCTATATTCACATTTTCTGGGTCAGACAGATGTTTTATAAGGGAATTGTTTGAAACTTGTGATATCTCAACTCGTTGAACTCTGTTTTCCAAGTATGATTTGAACCACTTCTTTGTCACACCTCTTATTCCTATTTGCCCTAATTTATGAAGTAATATTTTGTGGTCTACTGTATCAAAGGCCTTGGACAAGTCTAAAAAGATACCACTTACATTTTCACCTTTGTCCAGTGCTTCTAAAATTACTTTAGTGAACTGTGCTATAGCATATTGTGTGCCTTTTCCGGGCCTAAAACCAAATTGGTCATTGGAAAGAAGATTATATTTATTCAGGTAATTTAGCAGTCTCTTTTTGACTAGTATTTCTATTATTTTAGAAATGATAGACAGTATAGAGATCGGCCTGTAGTTCTCTACATTTTCCACATCTCCGTTTTTAAGGATAGGTATAACTTTAGCTTGTTTTAGGTATTCCGGAAAGTATCCATATTCGAAAGATTCATTAATTATGTCTGTTAATGGGCCCTTTATGGAGTCTATACAATCTTTAATTACGCAGACTGGGATTTCATCAAGTCCTACTGAAGTTTTATTTTTTAGTTGGTGTACTACTAGTGCCACTTCCCTTTCTGTAGTTGGCAAGAGCACCATTGAGTTTGTTGGCTGGTTCTGAGTAGGTAAATCATACGTATCTGTAAATTTCTGCTGTAATTTTTTTGCAATACTACTGAAATATGAGTTTACAAAATCAGCTAATTTTTTAGGGTTACCTACTGGTACATCTTTGTTTTTAATATGTGAATTGAGGTCCTTTTTAGCAGAGTTATATGTTTCCTGTTTGACGATGTTCCAGGCTGCTTTGCTCTTGTTTTCAGCTTCAAATGACATTTTGTTGTTTGAGAGTTTTTTTGTGGCTAGCAACACCTTTCTGTAAATTTTCCTGTACTTTTTGTAGGATTGCAGAACTTCTGGGTTAGATTGATTATTTTTTATGGAGTTGAGATATCTAAGAGTTTCTGGGGATTTTTTGATACCTGTAGTCACCCACTGATTTCTCTTTGTAGTTTTAATTTGATAAAGAGTTTTGGGAAACATCTCTTCAAATCTGAGTTTAAAAATTGACATGAACTTGATAAATTTCTGATTTATGTTGGTTTCTGCATAGACTTCCCTCCAATCTTCATATTCTAGCTGGGATTTAAACTGATGCAGGGCTAATTTGGAAAACATTCTTTTGTATGTACAAAGTTTAGGAGGAGTTTCTACATGAATGTTAGTTTTTAAGATCTGGCAGAGGTGGTCTGCTAGGCCCAGGTTTTGGACAACAATATGACATTTTTTACTATCAATATCTGTAGCTACATGATCTATAGATGAGGAGGATTCTTTCGTTATTCTAGTTGGACAATTAACCAGGGAGGATATTCCATAACAGCTTAGAATATTCACATATATGTTGCTAGCCTTATCAGGCTTCATCATATTAATGTTTAAGTCACCACAGATAATTACATTTGCTTTTGGTCCAGAAACCTTGTCTAAGCTTTGATTCAGTTTTGAGAAGAATATATCAATGGGAGAGCGGTACACACAAAATATGACAAATTTTTTTGCTATGCCAGGTCCTATTATTTCAACAGTGGAAAGTTCAAAATGTTTGTCCTCACCTAGATCTAAAAGATCATATCTTATTTTAAATGACATACCTTTTTTTACATAGATACATGAACCTCCACCATTCATTGAGATTCTGCTATAGTAACATGCAAGGTCAAATGAGGCTAATGCAATGTGTTCAATTTGCTTCTCTTTGCACCAGTGTTCAGTGATACACAAAATCTGGCTATCAAATTTTTCCAATTCTACTTCTAGCTGTTGTGCTTTGTTCTTTATGGCTTGAATGTTTTGGTGAAACACTGTTAGGCATTTGTTTTCACTTATCTTGGTGGCGCCTTTCCCTTTAGACCTGATGCTAAAAAATCCTTTAGATGAGCTGGTGGCATGGTTATTCTTCTGTTGATGACAGTGGAGGTGAGTCTGTTGCCGGTTTGACTTGGAAGTTGGTGTATCTGAAGGTATCTGCCTTATGTTAGTCTTGTAACTGAGGCCGGGTACCAAAAATCCTGCAGAGTTGAAAGTTTCCTGGTTCTTGTGCTTCTTCTGTTTGCTTCTGTTACTGCTGATGATGGTGAAGCTGGTGAAAAGTCTTTCACTGTTGAAGACTGAGGAGCGGCCAATACTGATGAAAGGTCATTGGCTGTTGGCACATCAGGCGTTTTTTTCCTTGTTAATGATGCAGTTGTGTAGTATGTAGCTGCTTCTGCTGAAGCTACTTTGGAAACTTCTGTCCTAGTTGAATCATTTATCTCAGCTGTTTTTGAAGAAAGTGGAGATTCTAGTGCTGGACCTGTTGTCAGTGATTCAGTTTCATTTTCTTGTTGGAAATTTTCAGTTGCTGTGTTTGGTGGTGGAAGTGGTATGGTCGTGCTATTCTTGTCCTTAACTGCCTTCACTGCATCAAGGATTTCTCGACTAATGAATGATTTTCCGAGTTTATTTCTGTGAAGCCCATGCCTTGTAAAATGACTTCTCTCTGCGGATGGTACGTCCACATATGTGACATTTGGGAGGCTTCGGCAGATTTTCTCAAATTTCCTATTAGTAACTGTGATTTCTTTGTTGACAGAGGATTCTTCTATAAGATCATGTCTTTGTGGGATACTGGCAATGAAGAAGTTAACATCTGTAATTTTCTGTAATGTACTTCTTAGAGCTCTTGTGGCGAGTTTGCCCTCGTTCCTATAAACATCATTAGCACCTCCTATTATTAGACAGTTGCTTCCCAGCTTCAAAGAATGTTCACAGTCTTTTAAAACTTCGCACAAAGGGGCACCCGGTTTCGTTATTCCACTAACCTTGAATATAGTTTGCATGTTACACAAAATGTTGGCTAAGCCCTTTCCATGACTGTCTGAAAGTATGAAAATTTCTTCTTTTTTCTTCTTACCTGTATTGGTAGATATCTTGTTTGCATGATAAGTATGTTCCATGTATTTTCTGGTATTTCCTTTCTTGTTATTACAGGACTTCATAGGCCTACTGAAATGATTTGTGGTCGCTGCATTTGATGAAAGTACTTCCTTTCTTTGGGTCTTTTCACATATTTCATATTCATCACACGTTAAAAATTCAAACTTATTTGCTTGTGGGAGACGAAAGTTGTTTTCATTACGATTAACACGACAAAACTTTTTAGGTCTAATAAAGTTACCGTTTTGTTCATTTACAACCATTTCACTACCCTTTGAATGGTCTATCACTTCTTCCAGCTTCTGTACACTATATATCACTGATTCAAGCTTCTCTACATATAGTTTAGCTAACATAAGATCATATTTTAATGAAGAAGTCGTGCATTCTTCTTCGCATTCCGTTTGTAAACACACGATATGATGATAGTTACAGTGCACATTTCCACAGCACAGGTCATGTTTTTTTTCCTCTAAGACATTTAAACATTGACAATGGATCCATTTCTGTGACCACGAACATAATTAACACCATATTTCACCTTCTTACTGCATTTTACACACACAGGATTTAAAAACTCGTAATTTTCTACGGATCGGTTTATTAGTATGTCTACACACGCCGCCATCTTACAACACAAGGTTTGTCAAATGGTGTACAAAGTGATGCCAAAAGACTGAATACATAAGAATAGAAGTATCTGATACATAACATATTACAGGAAACATAAGAAAAATATCTACTATAGAAGTCATAATCTATTCATACATCAGGAAATGGCATTCAGATTTGTGGAACATACTGTCACAAGACAAATAAAGAAACTCAAAAGTACAACATTACAACACTAAATTATAGTAATAAATACAGAGACAAGGTCCATTACTAGAATTACAAATTGCAAGTTTACACCCATAAAATTACACCTTCTAAATCTTCAAAAGAGAAGAGAAAAGCTCAGTGCTCTACCAACTGAGCTACCCAAGCACGACTCACACCCAGTCCTCACAGCCTTACTTCTGCCAGTACCTCGTCCTCTACCTTCCAAACTTTACAGAAGCTCTCCTGCGAACCTTGCAACTCGAAAAACTCACAATAACAGGTACAGACCAGAAGAATATGCTAATCATGAGTAGGAATATAGCATAAAATCAATCAACCACATAAACAAAAGTATTTAAGGATGTGTTGATTCATGAAAGGTCAAAACAATGAAAAAATATTAGAGTCTGAGATTACAATGTGGGGACCAACCTATGAATCCAAACAACATCAGGTACAAACCAGCAAAAAAATTTTCAACTCAGTAAGTTCAATCATTTGCAAAGAGTAATAGTAAGAAGCCTCAATCAGAAGTTGTACATTCTCCTTGAGTACACACACACAGTCGTGATGACCAGGGGTACTCAAAACAGAGTTAAGCATGGGTTTGCTCTCAACTCATGTTCCATTCAGATACAATATTGCAGTACTCAGGATAAATACACGTAAACAGAGTCATAAATAGCTTTGAATAATGACATAATCGAGTAGCTTGAGGACCAAAATCAGTTTATGAAAGCAGACATGTACACATTTTGTTATATTGTCTGTACTATTAAATGTCTTCCACACTGTCCACACAAACTAACCTACACACATAAAGGCCTACAAGATTCATTTACAACTGATAACAAAAACATACTGATTTAAAGTTACATAATGTATTAGGAAGTTAATTCTCCTACTTGAAAAAGCATACATTTATTTGAAATAACACTGTCTTTGGCAGTCTTGACTAACAATTTACAAACCACAGTCACAACATCGATGTACTTGACAGATGTTTGAGTACATTATCCAGCACCTATGATCTCTTGTAAGTTGACTGGTCCAGCAGGGTACAGCCATATAGCCATACCCAGCAAACATATATACTAAGATACTATTCCTAATTTTTGCAGTACAAATTATGAACATTTTCCCATTTCAGAATTGTAAAAGAATCTACTCATTTAGTCTCAGGGCATATATGTATCAAATTATATGGCACAAATCTACTACAAAACATAATTATGTAGTGTATCATAGATTTTAACTCAGTCAGTAGATAAGACAAAACTCTAGAAATCACATCATCTAAGTTCATGACAATGGAAAAAGAACAAACAAACAAAAAATTAGATACTTGAGGATCATGTCTATACACTTTCAGTTCAGTGATTTGCATAATCTTAACAACTTCTTAGATTTAGGATTCACAAGCTTGTATGCATTAGGATGTGGATTTTCAAGAATTTTGTATGGTCCAATATAAGTATAAAAAAATTCCTTATCTCAGATGTCAACTCTTTAGATTTCTCTTTGGATTTCACCAAATCAAGATCTCCTACCTCAAACTTAGAAAATTTGCCTTTACCATCATGTCTCTGCCTCCTCCTATCCTCCTGTTTCTTCATCATCTCCCTAACACACTCTTCCCTCTCTTGTGGTGACAGAATTTTCCATGGTGGAAACTCAACATTCTCAGAAATAAGGCTGGCTGGTCTGCAATTAAACATGATTTCAAACGGTGAAAAACCTGTTGAAGAATATTGTAAGCTGTTCAAAATATCCTCAACATCACTGATATAATCTATCCAGCTAGTATGATTCTTACTACTATATGTTCTAAACAGTCTTCCAATCTCTCTCATATATCTTTCTGGAGGTTTCTCAATTATGGTACACTGAGGATAAAATATGCCTTATTTTTGAGTGACCAACAAAATCTTTCCAAGCTTGTAATATAAACTGAGAACCATTATCAGATAAAATTGTCTTAGAAATACCCACCTGATGAAAATATGTGTTTTCAAACTTAGAGATGATTTGCTTACTGGAAGCTTTCTTAAGAGGAGACATCATTATGAACTTCAAAAATACATTAACCACCACAGAAGAATAACAAAATCCATTCTTAGACTTTGGCAAAGGTCCGTAAACATCCACAGACACAAGATCTAGGTTACAGTTAAGCAGTATGTTTTGCATTTGACATCTACTTTTTTAGTTACTTACCTTTACTCTTTGACATCTGTCACAGCTGGCAATCGTCTTCTTGACTCTCCTTCCTATGTTATAAAAATAGATGTTTTCCTGAATCTTTTGCGTGAATTTGGTCGATCCACAATGACCAAAACTCTCATGTGTATAAGTAATTAAAGTATCAGTACATTGTTCCTGCAAACAGTTTCCAATCCTCTGAGTCAGTCTTGTGTCTACTGAATAAAATATGCTTGTGTACCATATAATACTGTTCAATCTTTTCTCCTCCTTTCCTACCCAACATACTCTTAGTCAATTTCCAATTCTGATCATAATTTTGATACCTGTGGATGCCTTTGCAAATTTTCAAGATCTCTTTTTCCTCTTCACTCCCTAAAAGTAGCACAGGGAAAGCATTATCAACTACATTATTTTCTACATAAATATTACTTTAGGTTCTGAAATAAACAATTCCTTAGCTTTCCACCTAAAACAAGCCTCAACATTCACTATCCCATCCATACCAAGAATTATATTTTCTATGAGACTAGGGATCATGAAGCATCCATGTTCAAAAGTTTTGTCTTCAATACTAAATGTTGAAAGTACCTGAGATTTTGCCAATTTGCTTTGATTACTTGTAGCTCCTCTTATCTTTACACCTACAATGGCTATTTCCACAAAATTGTTACTATACTTAATCTTGTCCCCAAATTGTTCAAGTATAACACAAATGGGCTACCTGTATCAATTAAACAATTCCCATTCCCCTGATCAATATTAATCTTAATGTAAGGACATCCAAAATCTGAATTATCATCTCTGTTATTAGACACATCATGTAAAAGATCACTTTCTATTTCTTCAAACGCTACATCTACCATGCTTTACAGGGTTTTATTGACTTTACTGGTATCATAGCATTACTTTTATTACTCTTGTTATCAGATGTAGATTGAACACAATGAATCAATTCCATAGCACAACTAACAGCACTTATTACAGAAGGAGCCGGCCGAAGTGGCCGTGCGGTTAAAGGCGCTGCAGTCTGGAACCGCAAGACCGCTACGGTCGCAGGTTCGAATCCTGCCTCGGGCATGGATGTTTGTGATGTCATTAGGTTAGTTAGGTTTAACTAGTTCTAAGTTCTAGGGGACTAATGACCTCAGCAGTTGAGTCCCATAGTGCTCAGAGCCATTTGAACCATTACAGAAGGAACACAAAATATACACACATCAAAAAAACTCCAGAACTCTCGGTTCTGAGAGTTCTGGAACCTGTATAGAAAATTGGAATAGAGATCAACATAAACATCATTTCTGCCTTTTTATTGCTCTTGAAAACCGCACATTGCTTGTTGTACCACCATACAGCAAGACCTTCAGAGGTGATGGTCCAGATTGCTGTACACACCGGTACCTCCAATACCCAGTAGCACATCCTCTTGCATTGATGCGTGCCTGTATTCATGATGGCATACTATCCACAAGTTCATCAAGGTACTGTTGGTCCAGATTGTCCCACTCCTCAATGCCGATTCAGTGTAGATCCCTGAGATTGGTTGGTGGGTCACATTGACTATAAACAGCCCTTTTCAATCTATTCCAGGCATGTTCAATAGGGTTCATGTCTGGAGAACACACTGGCCACTCTAGTTGAGCGATGTCATTATCCTGAAGGAAGTCATTCACAAGATGTACATGATGGGGGTGCGAATTGTCATCCATGAAGACGAATACCTCGCCAATATGCTGCCAATATGGTTTCATTATCAGTTGGGGGATGGCATCCACATATCATACAGCCATTACCGCACCTTTTGTGACCACCAGCAGAATACGTTGGCCCCTCATAATGCCACCCCAAAACAGCAGGGAACCTCCACCTCACTGCATTTGCTGGTCAGTGTGTCTAAGGTGTTCAGCCTGACTGGGTTGCCTCCAAACACATCTCTGACGATTGTCTGGTTGAAGGTATATGGGACAGTCAACAGTGAAGAGAATGTGACATCAGTCCTGAGTGTTCCCTTCAGCATGTCGTTGACCCCATCTGTACCGTGCTGCATGATGTCGTGGTTGCAAAGATGGACCTCGCCACAGACGTTGGGAGTAAAGTTGCACATCATGCAGCCTATCGCACTCAGTTTGAGACATAACGTGACGCCCTGTGCTGCACAAAAAGCATTATTCAACATGGTGGCATTGCTGTCAGGGTTTGTCCAAGCCACAATCAATAGGTAGCAGTCATCCACTACAGTAGTAGCCCTTGGGGGGACTGAAAGAGGCATGTCATCGACAGTTACTGTCTCTCTGTATCTCCTCCATGTCCGAACAACACCGCTTTGGTTCACTTCAAGATGCCTGGACACTTCCCTTGTTGAGAGCCCTTCCTGGCACAAAGTAATAATGCAGATGCAATCAAACCGCGGTATTGACCGTCTAGGTATGACTGAACTTCAGACAACACGAGCTGTATACTCCCTTCCCAGTGGAATGACTGGAACTGATTGGCTGTCAGACCCCCTCCATCTAACAGGTGCTGCTCATGCATGGTTGTTTACATCTTTGGGCAGGTTTACTGACATCTCTGAACAGTCAAAGGGCTGTGTCTGTGATACAATATCCCCAGTCAATGTCTATTTTCAGGAGTTCTGGTAAATGGGGTGATGCAAAACTATTTTTGATGGGTGTGTTACTGTCAAAGTGACACTTCCTACTTAGATCTTCTTTCACTTTATACCACCAATTTGGATACAAATTTTGACTAATCACAGCTAACTTATTCCAGAATGCACATTTATCTGTGTGATTATCAGTCTGGCCCCAAACAAACTTCAAAAAGTTTTTACTTTTATTCTCTAGGCTTATAAATAACTCATGTTTACTGTTTGGATCATTACTGTGCATGACATTAACGAAAAACTGCTTTTACTGGACTGGTATTCTATGACTCTCACTTACATCATCATGTACATCACTTACCATATCTGTACCATCAACATCATTCACAAATAACTCTGAAAATTAATTATTCTTAAATTCCACAGATACCTGATACTAATCATCATCATAATTTTCTATCGAAATTACCTCATCAACAACATCATTAACAACACTAGTCTCATCTCCATCAGTCACTTACCTCACCTACATTCATTTGCAATAAGTTACCTCAGTTATTTCACAGCTCTCATTCATATCTACATCAAAAATACCACCTAGTTCAGATCCAGGATAGTCATCACCTGATTTACATATATCAATAACACTGTTTTCAGACCAAGAAACGAAATCATTAGTACATACTACTTCAAAATTATCATTACTCTCACATTCTGGTTTGTGATTAGCACCTACATCACTATAATTAAACACAAACAAAGCATCCCAAAACTTTTTATCAAAACATAAATGAGAAATCTGATATTCCTTCTCTTCAACTTTAGATATCTGTGCCACATCATTAACACTGTTATTATTGTCTAATTGCAAGTGTAAATTAGGGGTCCTGTGCTTGTTGTGTTTCCTTGCCCCAAAACTGTGGACCTTCATTGAGGCAGACTGCTGTTTCCCTAGTAGTTACCTCTGTAGACTGTTTCTTCTATTAAATTGCCCATGGTTATCCCTACTATTTCTATTCTGATGGTGTTCAAAATTTCTGTCTCTATTAACATTTTGACCCTGATAGAAGTTACCATTATCTCTGTTTCTATAGTCATTATCATTTTGATCTCTATCATTTTGATTATTAAGGTATATACTTCCTTTCACTGCCCTATCCATCCAGTCAACACATTAGTAAAATTGTTCAAGACAATCATCAGGTCCGTGTACTAAATCCCACTACAACCTTTCTGGTAATCTCCTTTAAAGTGCATCAATCAATGTCATTTCGTCAAATGGTTTGTAAAGGTGTGTTAATTTCCCAAGTTGATTCTTACAAAACTCTTTCAGAGTACCATCTCTATTCCTATAATTAGGGCCATTCGAAATTTTACATTTAATTCTCCCCTGTTCAGCTTTCAACCAAAAGTTATTTAAAAACTTTTATCATATCTTTGATATGTTTCCCACTGATTTAAATTTAAATCTGCCCAAGACAGAGCTTTGCCTTCAAGACATCTTTTAACAAGTTTAATTTTTTTATTGGCACTCATGCCTGACACAAAACTATCTCTGCAGTAGTGTAGAAAATCCATTGGATGTAAATTGTCTGATGAAAAACTTCTGATTGGAGTGTTGGAACATGCAGTACCATTGTTTGAATACAGATTTTTGTGAATGCAAGTTTCCTGAACTTCTGAAATTTTCTGATCTAAAACATTTACATTAGTTTGCATACTGTTTTCAACATTTAGAATTTTTTGATCTAAACTACTAAAGTTCTGTTCCATTTTTTCCATTACAGCCTTCTTTTCAACTCTGACGTCATTAATATTCTTCATCTGTTTTGCAGATTCAACAGTGAACTCATTTTGCAAAACAATAAATTTATTTTCTAAGACATCAACTTGTTCATTCACATTTTTTAATCCCTCTGACAACCCATTTTTTTAGCTCTGAAACCTGATTACTAAGTTGGTCTATTTGGTATTGTACCCTGTCCATTTTTCTATTGTTTTCAGTTCTTATTTCAGTTAACTGATCATTAACTGCACTAAATTTGCTATTGTTATCAGTCTTCATTTCCTCTAGTTTTTCCAAAATCAACAGAAAAATATAAATTTTTACTGTTTCTAGCTGACTACGATTTCACTCGGTTCAAACATGTCCTGGCTGGGTCCTACAGCTTTCACTTCTACATCACTTCTACCCTCATATCTATTCATTTTGTTAACAATCACACAAGTCCATAAATAAATCATCATCATCATCATCATTTAAGACTGATTATGCTTTTCAGCGTTCAGTCTGTATCATAGTCCCCCTTATAAAATTCCTCCATGATCCCCTATTCAGTGCTAACATAGGTGCCTCCTCTGATGTTAAGCCTATTACTTCAAAATCATTCTTAACCGAATCCAGGTACCTTCTCCTTGGTCTCCTCCTACCCTCTACTGCTGAACCCGTCAGTCTCTTGGGTAACCTTGCTTCTCCCATGCGTGTAACATGACCCCACAATCTAAGCCTGTTCGCCCTGACTGCTTCATCTATAGAGTTCATTCCCAGTTTTTCTTTGATTTCCTCATTTTGGACACCCTCCTGACATTGTTCCCATCTACTAGTACCTGCAATCATCCTAGCTACTTTCATATCTGTAACCTCAAACTTATTGATAAGGTAACCTGAATCCACCCAGCTTTTGCTCCCATACAACAAAGTTGGTTGATAGATTGAACGGTGCACAGATAACTTAGTCTTGGTACTGACTTCCTTCTTGTAGGAGAGAGTAGATCATAGCTGAGCGCTCACTGCATTAGCTTTGCTACACCTCGCTTCCAGTTCTTTCACTATGTTGTCATCCTGTGAGAATATGCATCCTAAGTACTTGAAACCGTCCACCTGTTCTAACTTTGTTCCTCCTATTTAGCACTCAATCCGTTTATATCTCTTTCCCACTGACTTTACTTTCGTTTTGGAGATGCTAATCTTCATACCATAGTCCTTACATTTCTGACCTAGCTCAGAAATATTAAAAAAAATGGTTCAAATTGCTCTGAGCACTATGGGACTTAACTTCTCAGGTCATCCCCTAGAACTTAGAGCTACTTAAACCTAACTAACCTACGGAAATCACAAACATCCATGCCCAAGGCAGGATTCGAACCTGTGACTGTAGTGGTCACGCAGTTCCAGACTGTAGCACCTAGAACTGCTCGGCCACCCCAGCCGGCTCTGAAATATTACTTTGCAAACTTTCAGACGAATCTGCCATCACAACTGTCATCCGCATATGCGAAACTGCTTATTTTGTGTTCACATATCTTAATCTCACCCAGCCAGTCTATTGTTTACAACATATGATCCATAAATAATACGAACAACAGTGGAGACAGGTTGCAGCCTTGTCTTACTCCTGAAACTACTCTGAACCGTGAACTCAATTTACCGTCAACTCTAACTGCTGCCTGACTATCTATGTAAAGTCCTTTAATTGCTTGCAAAAGTTTGCCTCCTATTCCATAATCTTGTAGAACAGACAATAACTTCCCCCTAGGAACCCAGTCATATGCCTTTTCTAGATCTATAAAGCATAGATACAATTCCCTGTTCCACTTGTAACACTTCTCCATTCATAACACTTCTCCATTATTTGCCGTGAGCTAAAGATCTGGTCCTGACAACCTCTAAGAGGCCTGAACTCACACTGATTTTAATCCAATTTGTCCTCAACTAATACTCGCACTTTCCTTTCAACAATACCTGAGAAGATTTTACACACAACGCTGATTAAAGAGATACCTCTGTAGTTGTTACAATCTTTTCTGTTTCCATGTTTAAAGATTGGTGTGATTACTGCTTTTGTCCAGTCTGATGGAACCTGTCCCGACTCCCACGCCATTTCAGTTATCTTGTGTAGCCATTTAAGACCTGACATTCCACTGTATTTTATGAGTTCCGACTCAATTTCATCTAGACCAGCCGCTTTATTGCACTGCAATCTATTGACCATTTTCTCTATTTCCTCAAATGTGATCCTATTTCCATCATCATTCCTTTCCCATTGTACATCGAAATCTGAAACATTACTGATCGTATTTTCACCTACATTGAGCAACTCTTCAAAATATTCCCTCCATCTGCCCAAGGCATCAACCGGATTCACCAGCAGTTTTCCTGACCTGTCCAAAATACTTGTCATTTCCTTCTTACCTCCCATTCAAAGACTGCTAATTACACTCCAGAATGGTTTTCCAGCAGCTTGACCCAAAGTCTCCAACCTGTTTCCAAAGTCTTCCCAAGATTTCTTCTTGGATGCTGCAATTATCTGTTTGGCTTTGTTTCTTTCTTCAACATAAATTTCTCTGTCTACCTGAGTTCTAATATATAGCCATTTTTGATATGCCTTCTTTTTCCTTTTACAGGCTGCCTTGACTGTGTCATTCCACCAAGCTGTTTGCTTCATCCTACCTTTACACACTACTGTTCCAAGACATTCTTTAGCCACTTCTAGTACTGTGTCCCTGTACCTCGTCCATTCCTTCTCCAATGACTGTAATTGACTACAGCCAACTAACTGGTACCTTTCTGAGATCACTGTTATATACTTGTGCCTGATTTCCTTATCCTGAAGTTTCACAACACTTATCCTCCTACATATGGACCTGACCTCCTGTACTTTCGGCCTCACAATAGCAATTTCACTGTAGATTAAATAGTGATCAGTGTTTATTTGTTTATTTGTTTATTTATTTATTGTTCCGTGGGACCACATTTAGGAGAAGTCTCCATGGTCATGGAACGAGTCAATACATGAAATTATAACACGATTGTAGAAACACATAAAATGAAACAAGTCGTTAGTTTAAATAAAGAAAATCAAGAATGTAACACTGGAATTTGCTTAATTTTTTATCTCTTCCAGGAGCTCCTCGACAGAATAGAAGGAGTGAGCCATGAGGAAACTCTTCAGTTTAGACTTAAAAGTGTTTGGGCTACTGCTAAGATTTTTGAGTTCTTGTGGTAGCTTATTGAAAATGGATGCAGCAGAATACTGCACTCCTTTCTGCACAAGAGTCAAGGAAGTGCATTCCACACGCAGATTTGATTTCTGCCTAGTATTAACTGAGTGAAAGCTGCTAACTCTTGGGAATAAGCTAATATTGCTAACAACAAACGACATTAAAGAAAATACATACTGTGAGGGCAATGTCAAAATTCCCAGACTATTGAATAGGGGTCGACAAGAGGTTTTCGAACTTACACCATACATAGCTCGAACAGCCCGTTTTTGAGCCAAAAATACCCTTTTTGAATCAGAAGAATTACCCCAAAAAATAATACCATATGACATAAGCGTATGAAAATATGCGAAGTATACTACTTTTCGTGTTGAAATGTCACTTATTTCAGATACTGTTCTAATGGTAAATAAAGCGGCATTTAGTTTCTGAACAAGATCCTGAACATGGGCTTTCCACAACAGCTTACTATCTATCCGTACGCCTAGGAACTTGAACTGTTCCGTCTCGCTTATAACATGCCCATTCTGTCTGATTAAAATGTCAGTTCTTGTTGAATTGTGGGTTAGAAACTGTAAAAACTGAGTCTTACTGTGATTTAGCATCAAATTATTTTCCACAAGCCACGAACTTACTTCATGAACTACATTATTTGATAATGTTTCAATATTACACACAAGATCCTTCACTACCAAGGTGGTGTCATCAGCAAACAGAAATATTTTTGAATCACCTGTAATACTAGAAGGCATATCATTTACATAAATAAGGAACAGCAGTGGCCCCAGCACCGACCCTTGGGGAACGCCCCATTTAACAGTGCCCCATTGGGACTGAACATCATTACCACTCTCAATATTGCGGAGGATTACCTTCTGCTTTCTGTTCTTAAAGTAGGAGGCGAACCAATTGTAAGCTACTCCCCTTACTCCATAATGTTCCAACTTCTGCAGTAATATTTTGTGGTCAACACAGTCAAAAGCCTTCGTTAAATCAAAGAAAACACCTAACGTTCTCAACCTTTTATTTAATCCGTCCAAAACCTCACAGAGAAAAGAGAATATAGCATTTTCAGTTGTTAAGCCATTTCTAAAACCAAACTGTACATTTGACAGCAAATTATGTGAATTTAAATGCTGCAGTAACCTTGTATATACAAGCCTCTCGATAACTTTAGCAAACACCGATGGCATAGAAATAGGTCTATAATTGTCAACATTATCCCTGTCTCCCTTTTTATAAAGAATCCTCTGAATACATGTGTGTCCCTCACAGCCTTCCTGAATTCCTGATCTGTTATTATATAGTCAATGACAGATCTTTTTCCTCTGCCTTCCCAAGTATACCGGTGAATGTTCTTATGTTTCAAAAAGGAGTTTGTGATTAGTAAGCCCATACTGGCACAGAAATCCAAGAGTTGTTTCCCATTCCTGTTGGCCTCCATATCCTCTCCAAATTTACCCATAACCTTTTCATACCCTTCTGTTCGATTTCCAATCCTGGCATCAAAATCACCCATGAGCAGAACACTGTCCTTGTCCTTTACTCTAACAACTACATCAGTGAGTGTGTCATAAAAGCTATCCATTTTATCTTGATTTGTCCCTTCACAATGCGAATATACTGAAACAATCCTAATTTTCTTGCTAGACACTGTCAAATCTATCCACATGAGTCATTCGTTTACATACCTTATTGCAACTACGCTGGGTTCCATTTCTTTCCTGATGTAAAGCCCTACACCCCATTGTGCTATTCCTACTTTGACTCCTGACAGGTAGACCTTGTATTCTCCCACTTACTCTTCTTTCTCACCCCTTACCCAAATGTCACTAACAGCTAAAACGTCCAACCTCATCTTACTTGCAGCCTCTGCCAGCTCTACCTTCTTCCCAGGGTAGCCCCCATTGATATTAATAGCTCCCATCTCATTACCATTCATTTGCTGAGTCGTATCTTAGGAGTTCCTGGTTTGTCAATTAGAGGTGGGACTCTGTCACCTCCAAAGGTCTGAGGCATTTTGCTCTGATTTTTTCCACAAATAAATTAACTTCACAAATTGTTTGTAGTTATCTTTCCTTTTTTGATGTCCTTTGATGTAACTGATCATTAACTGCACTAAATTTGCTATTGTTATCGATCTTCATTTCCTTTAGTTTTTCCAAAATCAACAGCAAAATATCAATTTTTACTGTTTCTTGCTGGCTACAATTTCACTCGGTTCAGACATATCCTGGCTGGGTCCTACATCTTTCACTTTTACATCACTACTACCCTCACATCTATTCATTTTGTTAACAATCACACGAGTTCACAAATAAATTAACTTCACAAATAGTTTTTACTTATCCTTCCTTTTTTGATGTCCCTCATTGTAGTTGTAAGGTCCTCTTTCATTTGATCCGGTTTGTCATTGTTGGTAGTACCTCGTCGCTGTTGATACAACTTTGTTGAGTAGTCCTCGCTCTTCTTTCTTTGCATGCTCTGAAATTCCTTTATAGATATAAACAGCAAATGACACAAATCATTGTCCCTTCTTCTCCTGCAACTGTAAAAAGTTCATTATCAGTCAAATGACCCCAGCCACCACCTCCAATTGTACAATTCCCACTAACACAGCATTTGTTGATTGTCACTCCTCAAAATAAATTCGTTTAATAAGTTTCAAGAGGAGTAAGATTTACAATAAATCTTCTTTTCTTGTATTTGGCTCCAGTTCTTCACCTCTAGAGGTTGATTCTTGAAGCTGAAATTTTTTATATTATTGATTCTCATGGTTCCAATTGGCGTAATAACTTCTGGAGAATTACCTGTTTTTTATCTTGATTTTTGTTTTTCACATTTTTCTGTATCACATTGTCATTGTAATTTCCACTTCATTATCAAAAATTACATTGTTATTTCCAAACATAAAAACATGTCTGATCACATTAGATGCATTCCCACTACTATTTCATTCTGTGGTACTAACAATATTGCAAAGAGTTTACGGATTTTGTTGACAAATGACTTTCTATTAATTTCTATTATTATTTTATAAATGAATCCAGAAATAAATTTAATAATTAGCATCAGATTGTGCAATTAATAATAGGAATTTTAATGCTGAATATTTCATAATTTCAAATGTTTCTAAAAGAAGAGTAATTTTAACTGTACATATAGAGCTGGTACGAGGGTGGTTTGAAAAGCTTTTGGAATGGAATAGAAAAAAGGTACTTACATCACTGAAACTTTTTTTATTTTTCAATATAGTCTCCTTGTAGATTAATGCACTTGGACCAATGATGTTCCAGTGCCTTGATCACCATCTCAAAAATGAGTTTCCTCCAGGCCTGCAAAACATTTGTCAACTCCGGTTGTCATTCTTTGTTTGAAGTGAATCTTCATCCACAAAAAAATTTCAGTTCTGGGAAGAGATGGAAGTCTGATGGAGCCATATCAGGTGAATAAGGCAGGTGTGGCAACAATTCATACCCTAGTTCATGTAATTTTGCCATGGCGATGTCACATGTGTGCAGGAGCGCATTGTCTTGATGGAAGATGACTTTTTTCCTTGCTAAACCTGGCCTTTTTTCATGTATCTTTTGTTACAGTTTGTCCAGGAGGTTAGTATAGTATTCTCCAGTAATGGTTTCCCCAGTGGGGAGATAATCTACAAGTACAATCCCCTTTGCATCCTAGAACACTGATGCCATGACCTTTCCTGCCGAAGCAATTGTCTTTGCTTTCATTGGTGGTGAGATTCAGCATGTTTCCACTGCTTTGACTGTTGTTTTGTCTCTGGGATATAGTAGTGCACCCAAGTTTCATCTATGGTCACAAACCAGCACAAAAAATCTTGTTGGTTTCTCCTAAAACAGTAAACATTGTCCCGATATGTCCATTCTCATGCGTTTTTGATCCAGCAACAAGAGTCGCAGCACCCATCTTGCAGATGATTTTTTTCATTTCTAATTTTTCATTTAAAATTTGGTATACCCTTTCAGATGACATCTGCCAAGTGTGAGCGTTTTCACACACTTCGGTGATCATCCATGACCATTTTGTGCACTTTTGCAATGATTTTTGGAGTAGTATCACATCTTTGCCAACCACTGTGTGGATCATCATCTAAGCTCTCCTGACCAAATTTAAATTCATTTGTCCTCTTGGCAACAGTTGAATATGATGGAGCAGAGTCCCACAGTGTATTCTGGAAATCGGCATGAAAGTCCTTTGCTTTATACCTATCTTTACAAAGTACTTAATCACTGCTCAAATCTCAATTTTTCCACCTTTGTGAATCACTATGGAGGAACAACAATGGAGCCACATCACTGCCACAGCTCTCTTCCAAGAGCACTGATGTGGCACGTGTCTACAGGCAACAGTCCAACGAATGTCATGTGAACAAATCATTGTGCTAGCGCTGACCTCTCGTGGTGATTCCAAGAACTTTTCAAACCACCCTCGTACATATCGATTCTGATGAAGAAAATAAAGGAATTTCTTTTTATACATTTTAGCCTGAAATATAATACAATGTGTACAAAATCTTATGCAATTCTTTAAAAAAAAAAAAAAAAAAAAAAAAAAAAAAAAAAAAAAAAAAAAAAAAAAACACACAGCTGAGATAACATTAACCTTTTAAAAGGTAGAAAGTATTTTTGGTACCAATAACTTCTGTTGAATAAAGGTAATTTTAGAGAAGGGTGTCCCTTTACAGGATGCTGTATTCAGATTTGAGCTGAGTTGGTGACCTTTCACTCTCAGCTCCAGGCAGTGCTGGCTTCAGTCATGCAGCTTGAGACATTGCCAATGGGCATAACTGTAGTGGGCCAAATGTGGGGGTCCTAGGGACATCCAGCACATCCCATATGGCCCTTGATCAGTCCACTACTGTGGTCAGCCCAGTTACTGCCCATGCTGAAGTTTATCCCCCCACCCATCATCAAGATGGAGGTCTTTCCAGGAAAATGATGAAAGGCCTCCCAGTTTGGCTGACAAACAGGCTTCCAGTGCTATCTGTGACTGATACAGATCTTGAGCCAGATCCAGCTCTTGTCTCGTTTCAGAGGAGGTACATGATGGAGACCCTTAGGCATTTGACTACCAAGGAGGGGAAGAAATTCAGTGTGCTCTCTGCGAGCATACCAGTGGCAGTCAACCCAGGTGTGGAATGGGTCCTTGTGGATAATGCAAAGGGCACAGGGTGCAGCCAACTGCTGGTGATGGCTGATGTCGGTACCAATGATGTGTGTCACTTTGGATCAGAAGAGATTCTCTCTGGTCTCATGCAGCTATCTGATGTAGTAAAGATAGCCAGGCTTGTTCATAAGATGAAGGCAGATATCACCATTTGTTGCACTGTAATAGGATCATATGTGGACCTTGGAAGAGAGCCAAGTGGAGAGTCTGAATCAGAGGCTCAATCAGTGCAGGTCAAACACAGGACTGGAGGTGACCTAAGAAACATTTGTATTACAGTTGTAAATTGCTTTAGCTGTGTTGGAAAGAACCAGAGCTCCAAGTGCTCATCAAAAGCACTGCACCGCAAATTGCTGTAGGTATTGAAAGTTGGCTAAGAGTGGAGATAAATTCAGCTGAAGTTTTTACCAAGGAACTGATGGTATTCAGAAGGGATATATTAAATGCAGCTGGTGGTGGCATGTTTGTTTCTGTTGGAATCAGTTTAGCCTGTAGTAAAATTAAAGTAGATAGTTACTGCAAGGTAGTATGGATAGAGGTTATCTTCAATAACCAGAATAAATTAATAACTGGTAATTGGTTCTTTCTAATCCTCCCCCCCCCCCAAAAAAAAAAAAAAATCAGATGATATAGTTGCTGAAGAGTTCAACAAAAATTTAAGTCTCATTTCAAATAGGTAGCCATCTCATACAACTACAGTTGGAGCAGACTTCAGTCTGTCCTCAGTATGTTGATGAAAATACATGTTTATTGTACAGATAAAGCATTGTCCAAAACTGTACTAAATGCATTATCTGAAAATGGCTTTGTGCAGTTAGTTCAGGAACCCATACAAAATGTTCATTGTTGCAGTAACAGACTAGATTTCTTGGCAACAAACAATCCTGAGCAAGTGGAGAGTGTCATGATGAATACAGGTGTTAGTGACCACAAGGTCATTGTAGTGGGACTGACTATTGTCACGTCCAAATTCACCAAAAACAAACACAAAACATATCTATTTAAAAAAAGCAGATAAAAATTTGCTTGATTTCTTTCTAGGAGACAGTCTGCTTTCCTTCCAAACTAACTACATATGCATAGCTCAGAGGTGGCTCCAATTCAGAGACATCGTATTGAAGCAAGTTGAGATATTCACACCATGTAAACTAATGACAGATAGATCAGATCCTACATGGTACACAAAGCAGGTCAAAAGAATGAAAAAGCACATGTTTTAAAAAATGGCATGTCTCCAAGACGCAATATTTTAGAAATTCTCAACATTTAATACTGACTTCAATGCAACATGCTTTTATTAGTTTCCACTACAAAGCTGTCTTGAAATCTGGGAGAAAATCCAAAGAGGTTCTGGTTATATGTAAAGCATACCTTGGCAATACACACAATCAATACCATCACTACAAGACATCAATGGTAATGTTACTGATAATGTGCCACTAGAGAGGAGTTACTAAAATCAGTTTTTGGAAATTTGTTCACTAAAGTAAAAGCAGTAAATATTCCAGAATTCAAATCAATAACAACTTCCAACATGGATAACTTAGCACTAGTTATTCTCAACACAGTAAAGTAACTTAAGTCACTTCATAAAGGTGTGAGATCCTCACCACTGGTAACACATGTATTGGATAATAGTACTTTTTGGTCAGTGCTTTAGCTCCCACAAGGAGATTATTTTTGACATTCTCAGTCTGCTGTAGGCTATGGAACTGTGTTTTACTGTCTTATTGTATCTCTGTATCAAGCAATAAAGTATGTGTGAATTCCATCATCTGCTCTGTACATTTCACTACGAGCATGCTGACCATGAGTCCCCACAGTGGTGATCCTGCAGTGAACAACAGTAGCTACTACTACTTCAACTGACTGCCTTTGCTGCTACAATGGATCTGTCCCATGATTGCTGCTCCTATGGACAACATGTACAAGAAAGTGACTCATGTGGTGCTTTGTATAATGTTTTTCCTACTGGGATCAGCCTATAGTACATGTGAAACATGATAGTGACTTTCTACCATGCCATACCATAGATTACAATAACGACTCACATTTGCACCAACAATGTGTAATGATTTCCAACCTGCTCACTGATGTCAGTGATGAGTTCAGTGCTTCCTCACACCAACAATTCAGTATTCTGTCAACTTCTGCTGAGCTACACAGCATCAGCTTCATGATTTTACTGGCCCTTTTGCATCGGACAAAATCCAGCCCCATCTGTTCATAAATTCAATTGGGGCACAGCTAGCTGAGTCACATGAGAAGATTCTTGAGCTGTCATCCACACCACATGTGGTCCCAGGGATTTTGTCCACTACCTCTCCCAGGCCACATAATCCCACACATCAACAACAAAATTTTTGTAGAACATATGATCCAGAATTCTTAAATTTCTATCATAGATACAGAAAGATCTATAGGAAGGTGCTGATTGCTGAAAAAAAGTCATTTAATGAGAAAGTATTATATAATGCAGAGAATAAAAGCAAAGCAGTGTGGGATGTTATAAAAAAAGGAACGTGGAGAGGCAAACAAACACAGAATAACATACTGCTAAGGGAGGGGGATAAGGTAATAAATGATCCACAACACTTAGCAAACTATGTAAATGAGCATTTTTCAAGTATTGCAGAGAAGTTACAGCAAAAATTTCCCCAAAAAATATAACACCTGTAAATGCTGTTGCACTAAATGCAATGATGTTACTTCCAACCACAGAGAATGAAGTCAATAAAACTGTTCAAAAGCTAAAAAATAAAAAGTCAGTAGGCTTAGATGAAGTACCAATGTGTGTACTGAAACAATGCACAGGGATTATACAAGGCCCCTTAACAAATATAATAAATGAATCCTTCACATCAGGGACATTTCCAAAGCAGTTAAAACAGGCAAGAGTTGTACCTTTGATTAAGAAAGGTAATGCAGAAGACATAGAAAATTACTGGCCCATTTCCCTGCAGTCACCATTCTCAAAAATAATAGAAGCAATTATGAAAGACAGATTAATGAATAATAAATACAATCTTTTAACCCTCCATTGCTTGCGCAGATGACACTCGTCATCCACATGACTTTCCTGCTCAATTTTGTCTGACAGGGCTGGTTTGAGTTCGCGACATTTTCAGTACCTTTCTGTTAACTCTCCAGCTGTTAGCTCCAAACATTGTTGTCTTTCAGTTACAAAAGATACATTGTTTATGAAACATTATTATAGTCTGGAGGACACTTGTCATCCACATGAGTTCTGCTGCCACAATTTGAAACAAAGTAAGTCTGTATTACTTTATTGCTTTCCTAGATTCAATCGATCTTTCATGTTTGTAAATTTTGATGTATAGAAACTGATTGCAGTTACCTTCCATGTTACCTAGTATTCTCTTTATTTTTAAATTGTGGAAGAAGTGTCAAAGGCAATAAACCTTGGACAGAGTTTAGTAGAGGTCCTAGTGTATAGCTGGAATGGTTCAATGAGCTGAGTGATGAAGATGCTCACAGTGATAGCACTGATCCAGTGACTGAGGATTCTGTTCATGAATGTGGTCATGATTCAGGAACGGAAAAAGAAGTGTCAGAAAATAATGAATATGAATCACAGGAAGAAGTAACTCAAGAGGATGCATTTTTTTTAAGGGAAAGATGGAATAACTAAACGGAGGAAAAATAAATATCCTACTAGTGTTAGAAGCAGATCTTGTAATTTTATTACACATTTGCCTGACCAAAAAACAAGAAAGACAGAAATAGTAATTCTGAATTTGTTCTTAGATGAAAACATAGTAAGCATTATCACAACATGCACTAATATATACATCAATTAAGTTCATGGTAACTTCTCTAGGGAAAGGGATGCTAAAGAAACAGATGCGATAGAGATCAGAGCTTTCATTGGTTTGTTATATCTATGTGGATCTTTGAGATGTTCTAGGAAGAGTAATCAAAATTGTGGGATAACTCAGAGGGAAACGGACGTGAATCATGTTATTTATGCATAAGTGAAAACCAATTCAGGTTTCTGTTGAGATGTCGGAGGTTTGATAATATCCGTGACATAGGTGTTCACAGAGAGATTGACAAGTTGGCTGCTATCATAGGTATCAGAGAGGTACTTTAACTATTCATGAACAACTGCCAGAAATATTTTTCACCTAGTTAATATCTTACTGTTGACGAACAGCTTTTGGCATTTAGAGGAAACTGCCCGTTCAGGCAATATATTCCTAGCAAACCAGCAAAGTATGGGTTAAAAGTGTTTGCTTTGGTTGATGTAAAAGCAGCTTACACTTTGAATTTATAACCATACGCCAGTAAGCAACAAGAGGGACCATGTAATGTCAGTAATACAGCTGAAAATATCGTTCTTCGAATGGTTGAACTGTTTCAAATGTCAGAATATATTATACGGTGTACAAATATTAAGTGTATTGTATTTAGATTTAATAAAAAATCATAAAACCATTCAAAGTGTACAAATAGACCATTTGCTTTGTGGATGACACCAGTTATCCACGCGAGTGATGATGTCACAAATTTTCGCGCGAGTAACGGAGGGTTAAGGGAATCACAGTTTGGCTTCCAAAGTGGCAAAAATATGGAGTCAGCCATAGTAGAATCCACAAAAGTTGTACTTGATGCTCTTGATAAAAATGAGTGTATCACAGGCATATTTTTGGATCTTTCTAAGGCGTTTGATACTGTTGACCACAAGATTCTATTAAATAAATTAGAAGCATTAGGAATAAGAGGGGTAGCTAATGACTGATTATAACCCTATCTATTGATAGGGTACAAAGAGTAGAGATAACACATACTTCAAACAGATCCAAACGTTTAATAAAACACTTATCAGAACCAAAATACATTAATATAGGGGTTCTGCAAGGTAGCATATGCGCATTCGGAGCAATACTGTTCCCTATCTACATCAATGAGTTTCCCTGTAGTGTTACTCATGGTGAAAAAGTTCTCTTCACTGATGACAGCAATATTATAATCACTGAGAAAACAAGAGAACCCCTTGCTGAGGAAGCTAATGAAATTCTCAAGGAAGTTTATGATTGGTCAATAAGCAATAAAATGACATTGATCATAAAGAAAACTAATGCCATGAATTTCAGTTTGAAGAGGAAAAATGACAATGTTAAACTAAATGTAGATGGCACCTCCATAGACTGTGTAACAAATGCAAAATTTCTAGGAATGAATATTGATTCTCAGTTGAAGTGATGTGAACAGACAAAGGTACATGCAACAGATTGTCATCAGCATGATCATCAGTGTGTAAAATGAAGTGTCTTTTAGTTACATATTGTTCATATGTACACTCAATTCTTAGCTATGGCATTCTTTTTTGGGGAACAAATGCACAAAATATGAACACTATCTTCAAACTCCAGAAAAGAACCATAAGAATAATAACCAAAAATACTAATCAGTCTCATTGTAAAGATCTGTTTGAAACACTGGGGATTTTAACTGCTCCATGTGAATACATTTACCAGTCAGTTGCACACATCAAAAACAAACAGCTCTGTCCATGACCATGCAACAATAGATAGACTCAACTTACATTTACATTTACAAAGAAAAAATAAACATAAAACTCAAAACAATATTTTCTACCAAAGAATAAAACTGTACAATAAATTGCGACAAGATATTAAAGAAATTGCAAAAATACACTTATTTAAAAAGGCAGCTAAAAAGTACTTGTTATGCAATACATTTTATACATTGAAGGATTAATTAGCTAAAACAGAGTACGGATTTGATAAAAAAAAGTTATACAAACAAATTATTATAAAATATCCAACATTTCAGACAACACCTTCACTATATGATTTTTTCCTTCTTTTTTCCTTTCTAGAAATAATCACCCCCAGGCTATGCATAGCACAATACTAACACTTCTTCCTCTTTTTGAGCTCAACATCTCTCTCATTATGGAGGTATGCTGACTCAGTTTTTCAGAATAGAAAATGGGAAGTTGCAGTACAGAAAATGGCCCAGAGATCACCAGTTTGTGTGTGTGTGTGTGTGTGTGTGTGTGTGTGTGTGTGTGTGAGTGTGTGTGTGGTGAGTGAAGTGTTGTGAAACAATGTGTGTATAGTGTGTGCATTGACTGGTAGTGAGAGATGAGTGAACAGTGTGGCATTACATTATTTAATAAGTTACTTGTAAAAAAAAAGTATTTTATACCAGTAGTAAATCTAATGATTGTCTCTAACTAGAAGTCTGTAATATATGTGTATATGAATATATATGTGTATATGAATTAGCTTGTTTTCAATTGATCTAAATTTGTAAATACTCTTTCATGCCCTATATCCCTGTAAAAAGAGATCTACAGATGAATAAAGCTACTACTACTACTACTACTACATATACAACAAATTTTTCATGCCAGACCTCTGTCATTCCAACCAGAACATCCAGCCACATGGTTTTCAACCACTGACCTCATCCTACAGAGTCATGGCATCTTCAATGACATTCCCAATTTGTCACCCTATTAAGCAATACAGGAGAACATGCCCAGTTTACCCATTATCATTTATACTAGCACAACCAACTGATGGCAAATTCGGTGCTGTCAATGAGTATAGCTCCACAGGCTCTCTAGGACACCAGATCAACTGTTCCAACAGGTGATCTATGATGACACACTGAGCAGCAGAGCACCACTCCAGCTTTGAAAGCATCGTACATCCCTCACCTCATTGCTTGTGCAAGGCATTATAGTTTGGAGGTTATGGCTCATCACAATGCTGCCACAGATACAAATGCCAATGATCTTGCACAAAGGCAAAATGATGGAATGTAAATTAGTCTTAGCTGACAGACTTTTTGCAATCTTGCAGCAACAACAATATGTGGATGAAATAGACATAAGTTGCTACAACAAGTTCATTTCTAGTGTGACATGCTGCCCACAGCTGCTAGTGGCTGATGCAATCCAAGTCATTCAATATACTCATGAGAATCATGTCACTAGTCCCTGCCATGAGGCCCTTGACCTTCTGCCAGCCACACCAACCATGCTTACCGTGAACAACAACATCCCTTCATATAGGTGGATCACTGCAACCGTGACTGTATTGATTGCACATTTGCTTCTGGAACTGGGCATACAAGTGCTCCAAATGCAAGACATGATTCAGATCACAGCACACAATAAAAATGCCCACAGTTCAAACACATGGGCCAACCTAGTTTTACCTCAGCTCCAAGCAACAGACTCTGTGCTAGATCACTCAGCAAATCAATGTCTTCTGATTAACACTGGCTCAGATGTGAGCACCATCCCCAGGCAGAACACCATTACAGCTTACTACATCAGCCCTACAACTAAGCACAGCAAACAATTCTCCTCTCAAACATGATGGAACTTTCACATGCACCATAGACCATGACATATATAAAAAATTTCCATGGCAATTTTAGACACCAATAATCAAGTACCAATCTTAGGCATGGACTTCCTCTGTTGCCTTCATCTCTTCTGAGATTTGACTTGGGGAATCCTTATGCAAACCAGTAGTGGAGAATCTGTACCTGGTATTGCAGGTAGTTAATGACTTTAATACACACCAGCATATGGAGCACACAAGTCTGAGAGAATCTTCGTGCATGACCCACACGAATAAGACAGCAACTGACATTGACAGCAGTGGATAGACACATACTACTAGGGTAAAATGCATCTACTAATCTACCACAGACATAGGTCTACATGATGATTTTTCTTGCAGTGGACATACGTCCTCTGTGTGTGAGCCCCTGCTCCTCAGGACTCACGTGTGATATTTCAACGGAAAGATACGTAACACGTAACTGTGCAGCAATGTGATACTACCCTATGTTGTGTGGTCGAATAACAGCATGAGTAACAACAGATTGATGACAGTTTTATTTCCCAACAGATCACTCGCAGCTACAACTTTCCAGCAATGTCAATCTGGCCATGTTTACAAGAAAATTATCAGTTGACAGGTTCCTAACCATCATGGCTCTCAGGACACAACAATTGCCTCTAAGCAAGCAAGGCTGACAGAACCACACCCATGACCCAGTCTCCTCCACAACCCAGCATACTCCCACCACATTTCCCCAATTTGATGATCTCATTGCAGACCAGTAATTCCACTGAGGCCACCCATGCTGATCTCCACATTACCTCAACCAATATCACCTGTATTGAGGCAGGGCAAGGATCACATCTCATTCTTTTTCTTGTCTCTTGCTGAGAAATGGCCCTGGCTTGCTCTGCCTAGCAGCCAGACATAGCATGGTAGGTCACGCACACCTGCATGAAGATGATGTATGCAGCTGCAGCCTCTGGAAACTTTCTCTCCTGGTGCTTTGCACTCCTGGGGGGAGGGTGGGGGGAGGAGGGGGGGGGGTCTCTGTGAGTACCTTGTCAGTGATAATGCAGGTGTGAGATGATAAGACTCCTTGGTCAGTCGTTGAACTCTCATGATGACAGTATCTTTGACGTTTTGTCTGCTCTATGTTACAATATCGTATACACGCATCTTGTTATATTCCCATATTAAGCAATAAAATGTGCATAAATTCTATGTATTCGCTCTTTGCATTTAACTATGAACATTCTAGCCAGGACCTCTAAAAAAAAGCAAGTCTTCCAGTCCTTACTGTATAACAGTTAGTCTCCTTTCAGAGTATGATAATTTTATAGCTCCATATTTAAAAATCATCTACATTCTAGCCAGGACCCATCAAAAAAGCAAGTCTTCCAGTCCATACTGTATACCAGTTAGCTTCCTTTCAGAGTATAATAATGTAATAGCTCCATATTTAAAAATCATCTACAGCCAATCATTAAATAAAAGATTTGTATCTAAGGACTGGAAAGTTGCAACGGCCACATCAGTACAAAAGAAAGGAAACAGAAGTAATCTACTGTATTATATACTCATATCACTGACATCAGTTTAAGATTTTGGAATGTATACTATTGTGGCACCAATAAACTTGTCACCAGAAATATCGATACATAAACAAACCATCTTTGCATTGTATTTCATCTCTGACTTCTTTGCTTCCCACCATGTTAAAGTTCAGTTCCGTATGTGTTGTTCTGCCATGATGTGCAATAAAATATAGTTCTCAACATGTTGGCACATTCTCTGGAGAAAACCACCCTGAATCCACCACAGTGGTGACCCCGAGTTTCTTCGTTATTCGTTTTCGCTTTCCGACAGTGCCTACGACAACCGCGCCGGTTATTTTTATGTGTTTTACCAAAACAGTGTTCAAACAATGACTTTGGCCCCATGCTTAATGCCAGATTTTGTGACAAATATGCACTGTGTTGCTGGCAATGTACACCCACCAGGATTGCAACATGGTGTTTCTCCTTCGACGGCTCCCCTGGTGTCGCTCAATATTTTCGAGCCTGTAACAACAAGTGAGGTTAGGAACACGCATGACTCTGGTTACCTAATACCTTTGTTCCCGCCACCTCATGTGCCTACCTCCATCAACTGTGCCACCACTACTTCTGGCTCTCGATGCAGTGCGGTACCAAAGCCGAATTTCATTAATGTTTCATTGTACAACTTTCCACTGCTGGAGCAACAATTCTCAACGCCCTACTCTGTGCAACCCCACGTTAACTACAGCCAAGTGGTCAGTCCTGCCAGGCTCACGGGCCTTTCACCTCAGCTTCCAACCACGCTTGCTGCTACTTCTGTCCCACATCAATATGTGTCTTCCGACTTCCGCACATCAGCCTGCAACATGAACAACGAGTGGTCTAGAGGGTCTAACGACACCCTATGTTCTACCACTATGCCCCAGTGCTCTCTGACACAGCTCTCACCTTATCTGAACGTGATTTCGAGTGGAGTGACTATGAACAATGAATCCTTTTACCACTCACCCCATGTTCGGTATCACTATACACACAGTGCTTTGGTTCAGCCCACACCTCCGCCACCTCCCTGCCACACAGGTGATTATAGCTCAGCTCTCTCGTCAAGCTATCAGTGTGTTAACATGCACCCACAGTTCATGAATTATTTCTCACCTGTTGCATCTGCGCCGGCTCCAGTCGAGCTTCCGCAACCGTTTTCGGCAAAGCTGGGAGCCTCTTCCATGTTGGCCATCCGCGATGTGCCACCTTCCATGAAACACATCTCTCCTGTCACATCCGTGCCGGCTCCTGTTGAGCTTCTGCATTCGTTTTTGGCACAAACCTGGGCCTCATCCACGTCAGCCTTTCGCGACGTGACACATCGTCCTCCACCGCAATGTGCCACCTTCACCCTACCGCAGGGCCAGTTCACAGCTCCATCAAGCTCCCCAACTGTGCCGTGAAGGCTCGAGAATGCTACTGCCACCCACAATTTGGACCTCACATCTGCTTCTGCACTTCACCCCCAGGCTGCTTCCAGGCCGCCACCACTCGCGAAACTACCGAAACTGCCTGCGTTCTCCATCGAGAACCCCGAATATTCTGGTTCGCCTTAGTCAAGCAGATCTTTCAATATTATTCGCTTGATGGCCACTCATGGTACATTTGTCTCATTAACGATCTCCACGACCATGCTGACTTGATTCATGATTTAGTCACCACACCTCCTCAGGTAGATGTATACGCTTCTGTCAAGAGGACGATACTGGAACATGTTACATGGACGTGGACTGAGAAGGTCAAGCAGCTCATCTAGAAGGAACAACTCAGCAACTCGACTCCATCACAGCTGTGGCACCATCTCTGACTCCTCGTTAACAACCAGGCCATGCCCGATAATACGCTCTTGTCAATGTGGATCAAGAAACTTTCTCTTTCTGACCAAACTGCCATCTCTTGCCTTGAAGATCAAGCAACTGACATACTTATCCATGCTGCTGAACGAGCTCATTCTGCACTGCAACGCAAGCTTCACACCCGGCAAACTGAACCCGCCTCCCACCAACAGCTTTGCCCTCCCCCTACACACCGCTGACGCCACCTTAATTTGGACACCGGTAACCACTCGTCAGCACCGCCAATGGCCTCGCCCCCTCCTGCAGTCAATTCTTTGGCAGGCACAGACCCTTGTCCTTCCCCCTTGGCCATGGGCTCTCTGCAGGATGCACATCCACATTACCTCTACTGCTACTTCCACACACGTTTCGGTGATGCAGCAAAGAACTGCAGACTGCCTTGCTGTTTCCCAAATGGTGGTCGCAGGTAGGTTCGCGTGTCGCCTCCTGCACACAAGACAGGCACCTCCCAGTGCTTCACTCAGTTTGTGAATGACCTAACATTTGTAGACGCTCATAAGTCAAAGACATGTCTTCGGGACCACTGTTCCTCCTTGACACGGGTGCTGATGTGTCCCTACTGCCCACATCTCTAGCATCCGAGAACATTCGTTCCCACCATACATCACTACAAGCCATCAACTCCACTAAACTGCAGTGCATTGGTTCAACATCCCGCTATGTTATGCTCTCTCTGAACTGCAAGCTCGAGTGGACTTTCCTAGTCTGTGATATTGACGAACCTAACATAGGCATTGATTTCTTGCACCACCACAAACTTTCCCCGGACATACTGTGCACCATGTTTCATCACATGACAAACACTCACTTTCTCTGAGCTCCATCGAGCCCTCGCTCCCTGGATGCATCTGTTCATACTCAACTAGTACACACATGCTCGTCTCTTTCGACTGTGCTGCAAGAAATTACACACAAGTGCCTCATCGAGCAAGAACAGGTTGCTTGCCTGCACAACAAAAATTTCGAGCTCACCTGCCAGATCCACAAAAAGCAGCTCGAGCTCTCCATCGCTCTCAAGAAATTAAAACCACTTCAACAAGGACAAATCAAGGTTAGAAAGTGCATCGACTGTAGAGACAATCCTACTTCCCTGTGCTCCTCATCCATCACCTCTATCAACTTTGCTGTCACCGCAATGTCATACACAGACGTGTGTCTACTAGGTCCCTGTATTGCTGTCGCCACATGTACTGACAGCCCCATAGTGCCATGCCCTCCTCACGCCACAGTTGTTGACTCTGACTTGTGTACCACTGCGCATGTGCACCACACCTCACTTCAGCCTGGCCTGCCCCCAGTGGATGACCTTGCAAACTGTGAAACCGCTGCTCCTGTGGGCCACCGTGTGAACTCGATGAACTACACAGACAGTGCACTCGCGCCTGAACGCAATTCACATGTTTCGCCCAAGACCGTGCTACCACAGGCCGCACCCACAGCCGCTGTGCCTACAAACGATTCACGAACCCAACCGAACTTTCAAGGATCTGGAGTTTGCACTTCGGGCCGGCAGCCATCTTATCACGCTGGCTCCCAGGACACATCACCACCTCGGCTTCCTTCAGAAAAGCCGACCTACACCGAATGCAGTAATCTTGCTCCACCTGAATCGCACGACACCAGCAGTAAACAAACAGCCTCCCTTGCTTCAGGCAACATCACTGTGGTTACTAACGGAACAATGCACAGATTGCACCTCACACCGGGTCCTCCTATCTCTAGTAAACCCTGGAGACTTTGCCCCAAGTGCCTTTGTGATCTCAAAAAGCAAATCACAGAGCTCGTAAATGCCTGTATCATTGAACCCTCCACCAACTGCTGGTCCACTCCCATTCATATGACACCCAAAAAAGACAGGACCTGGCACATGTGCAGGGATTACCGTCGCTTGAATGCGAGAACTATAATGGACAACTACCCTGTACCAAACATTGCCGACGTCACCAGCACACTATCGGGCGCATATGTTTTTTCCATCATCGACTGTAAATGGGCTTACCACCAAATTCCAATGGGCCCGAGGATATTGAGAAAACAGTAATCACCACACCCATAGGCCTCTTTCAATTCCGATTCATGACTTTTGGACCCAAAAACGCCACACAGACGTGGAAATGCTCTATTAACGCGGTTTTGTTCGTCCTCATATTCTGTTTTGCTTACGTCGACGACATACTTGTCTTCAGCTCCTCTGTTGAGGACAATATACATCATGTGCAGACCGTTCTAGACACCTTGAAAGCTGCAGGCATCGAAACCAACCCCGACAAACTACAACTGCAAACAGCCTGCTGTCACCTTCCTTGGGTTGCGGGTATCGGTTGATGATATCTCACCTCCACCGTAGAAAGTACAGTCCATCTTATATCTACCAAGACCTTCTTCATTCAAAGAACTTCGGTGTTTTCTTGGCACCATGAACTACTATTAAAAACACCTACCCCAAGCCGTGGAAATCCAAGCCCTGTTAACTGACGCTTTGGCAGGAAAAAATACCTCCGGAACCCGGCCTGTGCAGTCGACACCAGAAATGAGGGATTCTTTCTCGGAACTCAAGAAACTCCTCGCCAAAGCCTGCACAATCACGCATCCCCACCCCGATACGCAACTTTTCATAACAACAGACGCCAGTGATTCTGCCATCGGCGCCGTTCTCAGACAGACAGTCAACGGCGAGACCTCGCCCCTGCAGTTTGTCTCCTGAAAGCTCAACAACGCCCAACACAAATATTCCGTGTTTGATTGCGAACTGCTGGCTGTGTAAGAGGTAATCAAACATTATTGAATGGACATCGAGGGGCGCCCATTCTATGTTCTCGCTGACCACAAACCCTTGGCAGCTGCTGTAATGAACCCTCCGGCCGACCCTCCCCCACGTCGCTTCCGTTATTTCGAATTCATTTCGCAATTCACCACAAATGTCAGGCACATAAAGGGTGCCGACAATATTGTTGCTGATTTTCTTTCCCGTGTCAATGCCGTATCTTCCCTTTTGGATCTTTCTGCTCTCCCTGAACTCCAATCCTCTGACGAAGATACACAGAAATTAATCTCCGACCCAGCTTCTTCTCGACACCCTGTCCTTACCACCTTTCCCTGTATTTCCGACAAAGTCTGGTGCGATGACAAGCCGGGCACACTCCACCCCATTATTCCCGCTATGTTCCGTCAAGCTGTTTCCAATGCTCTTCATAACTTGACTCACCCTGGCATTCGAGCTTCAGCCCCCCTAGTCACAGAGCACTTCGTTTGGCGAAAGGTCAATAAAGACTCACAACAGTGGGCACATGAATGCTTTGCATGTCAATGCAACAAGGTACACCCCCTCTCCCCCCCTCTCCCCCCCCCCCTCTCCCCCCCCTCTCCCCCCCCCTCCCCCCCTCCCACCCCTCCCCCCCTCTCCCCCCCCCTCCCCCCCCCCCTCTCCCCCCCCCCTCCCACCCCTCCCACCCCTCCCCCCCCTCTCCCCCCCCTCTCCCCCCCCCCTCTCCCCCCCCCCTCCCCCCCCCCTCTCCCCCCCCCCTCTCCCCCCCCCCCCTCCCCCCCCCCTCTCCCCCCCCTCTCCCCCCCCCGTCTCCCCCCCCCCTCAGCCCCCTCGCTATTCCCCCTGGGCGATTTCAGAATGTGCACATCGACATTGTGGGCCCTCTTCCCACATCCAATGGTTTCCGCTACATACTTTCCACCATTGATCATACTACTTCCTGGGTCGAAGCCGCCCCTCTTCCCAACATTACCACAGAAACTGTCGCTCGTTCTTTCATTGAGTCATGGGTATTGCGTTTTAGATGTCCCATGGTCATTACCACTGACAAGGGCAGTCAGTTCGAGTTGGCCCTGTTCAATGGCATTTGCCATATCTGCCGAATACGACACATACATACAACTGCTTACCATCAGCAAAACAATAGCCTCGTTGAGCGCTGGCACTGCACCCTCAAGGCGGCCCTCCGCTGCCACAACTCCTTATGGACGGAGGCCCTGCCGCTTGTACTGCTCGGTGCTCATGCAACCTACAAGGAAGACATCAAAGGGACAGTTGCAGAATACTTATGTGGACAAACCTTGGCCCTCCAAGGAGAACTCCTCTGTCCTCCTGCCTGTCACTCACTTTCACCCCTACCCTCATTCATTGAACGTGTGAAATCCCACTTCTCCAGCCTGCTGATTTCCCCCCCCCCCTTCCCCCCACCGTCTGCTCACACACCTCTAATGGTCTATGTACCCACTTCCCTTTCTGACTGTAGTTTTGTCATGCTCCCGGACGACTCCATCTGAGCACCTCTTCAGCCCCCATACTCTGGCCCTTATCATGTGCTTTGACAATCCATGAACACGTTTGACATCCTGATAAAAAATTCCCCCGTCACTGTATCGCTGAACAGACTCAAACCAGCTCATGTCGACCCCAAATCTGTGCCATCACCTGACACGAGTGCTCCACTCCGCCCACTCCCACATGACACTCCACCTTTGCTCCCTCCCTCGAGTGATCACTCATCATCGTGTGCATCTCAGAACTCCTCGACCAGCTATTTGCTGAGCTCCCCACCAACCACACTCTCTCGATCGAGCTCACAACCCACAACCACAAACTGCTCACCGCTACCTGTGTCAAGCACGTCCCCGCTCTCGCCTGTATCACCGTGTTGAGGTTTTTGTCCCCCCACTCCCCTGGTCAAAACACCCTCACTCGAGGTGATAGTCCCTGTGCCCTCTCACATCATCCACAAAATTTCTATAGTACTCAGGTACGATTTGCTGTTTATCGTGTGTTTCTCATTTCCCAGTGTTCCCAGTGATAATTCTGTGATACCATGCTACTTAATTAAGTGTTTCCCTCTGCCGCCTGACTTCAACCTTGAAACACTCCGGGCACTCGCAACACCTTCGGCCGACATCGTCGTGATTGCTCCGTACAGGCCCACCTCCTCCCGACACACACGGCCTGTACGATGACCGGCTAGCTTCCACAATTTCCACATCAACTGGCCAACCCTCGCAGCTCAACAACTTCCAACACCACTACCGGAGGACTCCGTCGAGCTTACTATCATTTGTCTGCTTCGCACAACTCCACCTGATGCCATAGTTACCCCTCCTCCGGTCTCTCAACAGTACTCCGTACTGCTGGGGGGGGGCTATGTGGTGCTGACAAACTCATCACTAGAAATATCAATACATGAACAAACCATCTTTGCATTGTATTTCATCTCTGACTTATTTGCCATGTTCAAGTTCAGTTCCGTACGTGTTGTTCTGCCATGATGCACAATAAAATATACTTCTCAACATGTTGGTATATTCTCTGGAGAAAACCACCCTGAATCCACCACACTATGTTCAAATATTACGAAATAGTGACACAGAGTCAGCATAGATTCAGCAAATATCATTCTTGTGAAACATAACTGGACCTTTATTCACATGAAAAAATTAATGCTATTGAAAGGTGCTCTTATTTCCAAATTTCTAGATTTCAGGCTGTTGTGTGACTATATTTGTGAATTTCTATCAGAAAGAACACAGTTCATCATAGAAATGGAATGTGATATCTGGCATTCCCCAAGGATGTTTTACAGACCCTTTTCTGTTTCTAATCTATAGAAACAGAAGTGATATCTGGTGTTCCTCAAGGGCGCTTATTCGCCCTCTGATGTTTCTAATGTATATAAATAATGTGTAAGACAATGTAAGATGACTTCTTAGATTCTTTGCAGATGATGCTGTTAGTTACTATCTAGTGAACTCATTAGAAAATGAATATGAATTATAAAATTGTATAGACAAGTAACAGTGCAAAAAGTGGAAACTTACATTGAACAATAAAAAGTTTGAGATCATCCACACAAATATTGAAACTGATGCATTAAATTATGGTTACACAATAAATAATACAGATTTATAGCTTGTTTATTTGAATTCACATTGGATGTCGAGTGTAAGTGCCACTGTGAGAAGAAGATGATAAATTATGAACTGCTCAAATTGGAACTATCATGTAGAAAATATTGTGGGGATGCTGAACCAAAGATTGCATTTTATTGGGATAATACTAAGAAAATGCAACAAATCTACTAAAGAGACTGCCTACTCTACACTTATTCATCCTCAGCTAGAGTATAGCTGTGTGCTATGAGATTCTTACCTGATAGGATTGATGGAGAATATCATAGAAGTTCAAAGAAGGGCAGTTCATTTTGTATTACCCTGAAATGGGTGAGAGAGTGTCAGAGGTATGACAACTAAGATGGGTGACAATCATTAATAAAATGAAGACTTTTTCATTGTGGTGAGATCTTTTGGCAAAATTTCAGTCAACAACGTTCTCCTCTGAATGTGAAAATATTTTGTTTACTCCCACCCACATGGGGAGAAGTTTTCTACCAGGGATTCATAAGGAACTTCTGTGCCAAGTTACAACCTTTGCAGGAAATACTGCATGGAGCCATCAAATTTTCCTGGAATGGATAGGCAAGGAAGATCTTTACTTGTCCTTAAGGAGCTGCTAACATTGTCTTCAGTCATATCATTGTGTGATGTGGATGCCAAAAAAGAACTTCACACCAATGCTAGCGGTTATGGTACAGGTGCATCCTAGTGAAAATTCAGGAAGGTGCTTCCAGAGAACTCTCCATATCTAAGATGAACTACTCTATAATCAGGAAAGAGTGCCTTGCAGTTGTTCAACAAGTTCTAGCTATACTTATTTGCCAAGACATTCACTGCTGTGATGGACCACCTTTCTCTATGCTGGCTGATTAGACTGAAGGATCCATCGAGTTGACAGGTGTGCCAGGCACTGAGGCTTTGAGAGTACAATGTCACTGTGGTATACAAAGGGGATGCAAACACAAGGATGCCAATTGCATTTCAAGGGGTCCTTTGGTGGAATACAGCAGCATGGATGAAATATCAATCACTGCTAGACTAATAATCATTGTTGCTGAACTGAAGAAAGAGCCAACACTGCTGGAAACTATAGAAGCTATGAAGAAGGGGAAACCAACCAAAGCAGAACTCCAATTAACAAAAGGAATATTGTATAAGAGGAACTATGATCCAACAGTGTGGAAATGGTTCCTCATCATTCCAGTGCATCTATGGCCAGCTATCTATAACATTTGTGCATCTGGTCACCCTGGATTTGTGAAGGCTCTAGACAGAACCAGGTGCAGGTGTCACTGGCCAGGTCTCAACTGATTCATAGACACTATGTGAATCACTGTAAGGAATGACAATGACAGAAGGATGCTCCTTAGTCACCTCTGGGGCTTCTGGAACCAATTCCACTTGCAGCAATCCCATTCAACTGAGCTGTAATTTACCTCCTGGGAGGTTCCCGGAAGTCGACAAATGGGGATAGAAGGATAGTAGCCTGCACAGACTATGTCCCTTACCACACTGTCACCAAAGCTGTGCCCCTTGCTGAAACTGCAGAAACTCCAAAGATCCATGTAGAAGTCAACATTTTGAATCATGGAGCATCCTGTATGATGATCTCTGATCATAGAAAACTTTTCCAGCTCAGAGTAGTATCAAAGGTAATTTCTATTTGCAACACCATCTACAGGATGACAAAAACCTATCACCCACAGTCAGATGGCCTCACAGGATGCTTTAATAAGACATTGGCAGATATACTTTCAACATACAAGGTTACAATTATTGAACTATATGAAAAAAATGTAAATTAGTTACAAACTATGGTGTGCACACACTTTATTCAACATGTAGACAACACTACAGATATTCAGATCTATCTTATGACATGTTTGATATGCCTGCCATTACTAATGATGATGTGGCACAGACAAATAGCGAAATTCTGCATGACCCTCTGAAGTGTCAGAACATCGATGTTGTCGATGACCTCTTGAACAGCTGTTTTCAGCTCAACAACTGTTTTGGGGTTATTTCTGTACACCTTGTCTTTAGTATAGCTCCACAAAATGGAGTCACATGTGTTCAGATCCAAATAGTATGGCGGCCAATTGAAGCCTATGCCAGTGACCTCTGGGTACCCCAGAGCCAGAATGCGGTTCCCAAACTGCTCCTCTAGGACATCAAAAACTCTCCTGCTTCAATGGGGTCAAGCTCTGTCTTGCATTAACCACATCTTGTTGAAGTCAGGGTCACTTTGGATAATGGGGGTGAAATCATCCTCCACAACCTTCATGTACTTGTGGGGGGGTCAGGATGTTGCGTACAGTAATATCGAACCCAACATTAAGCATTCGCTCATTTATAATGAATTACCTTTATTTTGATCATGTCGATACAAACACATCCACTCAAATTCAGAGTTCAGAACACATTGAGATTAACAGTTTTCAAAGAAGTTCATTCTCAAAGATGAGGCGGTCGACTCTTGCAGTCGATAACTGCCACATACTGTTTGATAGTCACCATGCTATCAAGGAATATCACACTGATTATTCTGTGACTGGACAATGCACAGAACAGTCACCTATTGAGGATGAAGAGACTTCTCGCTCATGAAATGTGGATTCTCAGTCCCCCAAACTCGCAAATTTTACTTATTGACAAACCCATCCAAACGAAAATGGGCTTCATTGCTAAACCAAACCACTAATTCCAATCATGCCCCGTGAAGGTCATAACACAAACTGTTCAGAAGTTATGACAAGTTTATTTCATACAGTCCAATAATTCTCAACCTGTATGATAATGCTGGGCAGAGAGAAGAGAATACAATACTGTCCATCATGACATTTGCAGACTACACAGTAAAACAAGACACTACTTCACACCATTCTTTCTGCTTGTACTGGAACTGCTAAACGGTTCACTTTCACCACTTGATCAACACCTTGAAACATTCCATAAATACCTGATACAACCCAATAAAACTTGAATTGTAATTTCAAATTTCTTATAGTTTGAACGACATAAATAAAATTTCTATGTGTACTTCAATGCAGGATATACCCTGCCACAAAAAAAAATAATACACCCTTTTAGAGTTTTCAATTCACTCGTATTTATTGTTGCAACAGTGCTTATGGAGAACATGCTGTTCTGAGGTACCAGGTATGGACCCATGCTGAAATACCCATATTAGTGTATGGTGTAGCTTCCATAGACAGCAATGCAGGCACTGACTCTGGCATTCAGTCAATCATACAGATGGTGAATACTATCCTGGGATATGTTATGCTTCACCTGTTCGTATAGTTCTGTAAGAGTTGTTGGTTGATGAGCCACATGAGGCACTTTTTGCCCCATCATATCTCAGACATGCTCAATTGGAGACAAGTCCAGAGATCATGGTGGCCAGGGATGTAGCTGCATATCTTGCACAGCATGTTTAGTTTCACATGCAGTTTGTGGGTGAGCATTATCCACATTGGGAAAAAACGTCACCCTCCTGTTGCAAGAACAGCAAAAGAATGGGTCTAACAACATTCTGCACATACCAACTGCTGGGTAGCAGCTCTTCCAGGGACACCAAAGATGAACGAGAGTTGCAGCTTATCACACCCCAGACCATAAAACCTGGGGTGGGGCCAGTATGTCTTGAAGGAGTGTGCTGTATGAGACAGTGCTCACCATTTCTACATCCTACATGAGAACGACCATCACTTGTGTGAAAGCACAATCTTCTTTCATCACTGAAGATGATGGTATTCCATTCTATTTTCCAAGTGATTCTCTGATGGCAGCAGTCCAGCCATATTTGTTGATGCTGTGGCATGAGTGTGTGATGGATAGTTTTTCTTCCTCTCTGGTTTTGCCATCTGCCTACTTAAAATCTGTTTTTTTCCCATTTTAACTAATTACCATTAACATATGTGAATATGATTTGCATTTTCATAAAAGAGAAAGGTTGGCCCTCAGTTTTAAAGAATGTAACACCAGACCTGATTTTGTACTTAGCTTTCTGTATGTAATTGATTTTCTAATTTATTTTGAGTATTTCTGGTTAGTATCTTTTGTTGTACGGTGAAACCAGTAATTGTTTCATAACTTAAATTCTGTTGTTGACATATAAACAAATATAAATTCTGTGCTAATTATAATCATTTGGAGGTACAACTAATAGTATTCTTTAAGAATCTATTTGGCTCTATTCAAAAACATATTAGCAAAACCAGCCCTTAATTAATTCCAAAGTAATTAAAAGATTTGTCAAATGTATTGTTTGTGTAATGATATTTGTTAATTTCATGATTTAAGCAAATAATTCATCCTAACGCTTGTAGCAGAAGAAACTGTTAAAAAGAACCAATTTTTGATGTATTCAGTTAATTTAATGAGTGAAGTTTTAATGGTAATTTCTGTTAGTTAAACTTCGAACAATGTGTATTTTCAGCACCTATTACTGTGAGGATGTATAAAGGCCCGAATTTTGGTCCCGAGACAGTCAGTCCAAGGCAGAGTTTCAGATGATAAACCTGTTGGTTAGAACAACAACAATGCTTCAAATTAACTGTGAAATAAATGTTACACAATTAGGTTGTGTGTTGAAACAATGACAGTGTCTGTTCCATACGTACCTGATTATTCCGAAAGAACTGTGAATTTTGTGGTTAGGTTTTTACTGCTCCTAGATTTTCAACAGGAAACTATTTTAGCAGTATGTGGATGGTCGCCTGAAAACTATTAATGAGGCTTATTGAAAGTTAAACATTAGTGCACTGGCCATATTAAATGTGTATATGGGCGTCTGTGGAAAGTGAAAGTAAACAACTGTGAAATGCATATGTGCATCAGTCAGCTACATCATTTACAGTAGACATTACTGTGCTTCCATCCCCTATTTTTTCAGTCAGTATGTTGACACCAAGGACAATACATGAAGAAATAAAAGAAGGTGAACTGCTACAAGTGGAAGATGGGCTAGAGGTGTGTGTGCCCATAGTCCCACTGCTAATAATGATTCGCAACAGTTTGTGTTGACATGTCTGGGATCACAATCTGTCTTATCTATGCTGTGGCAGGTGTATGATCCTCCATTGCTGCCCTAACAATTAAACCATCCTGATGATCGTCTGTGCTTTGTGGATGTCCAGGACCTCACCTGAGAGTGTGAGAATGTTCACTTGACCACTGATATCAGCATCATTGCATAAATGACACGGCAGATCCAACTTTTGTGCCAGTTCTCTGAAAGGACCATTCCGCCACATGGAAGGCCACAGTTTGACCCCTTCCAGACTTTGTCAGTTGGCTGTAGGAAGTGCGAGTGTGTCTCCATGGTATGGTTTTCTTCTTGCTTCCCCCTTTTGCACCACACTGAACCTTTTGGCAGTGTGCACTATTAAAGAGTAGATACAGAAGGTACTATGGTAGCTATGCCACTACACCACCTGTTGTCAGACAACATTGAAACCATTGTCAGTACATCTAATATTCCACATGTGACATATGACATCATCAGCTAAAAATTGATATTGTCTTTCCAGGTGTATTTTTGTCCAGCAGTGTACATTTAAACAGGAATATAACATGTATAATATGATGTTGTTGTTGTGGTCTTCAGTCCTGAGACTGGTTTGATGCAGCTCTCTATGCTACTCTATCCTGTGCAAGCTTCTTCATCTCCCAGTACTTACTGCAACCTACATCCTTCTGAATCTGCTTAGTGTATTCATCTCTTGGTCTCCCTCTACAATTTTTACCATCCACACTGTCCTCCAATACTAAATTGGTGATCCCTTGATGCCTCAGAACATGTCCTACCAACTGGTCCATTCTTCTTGTCAAGATGTGCCACAAACTCCTCTTCTCCCCAATTCTATTCAATACCTCCTCATTAGTTATGTGATCTACCCATCTAATCTTCAGCATTTTTCTGTAGCACCACATTGCGAAAGCTTCTATTCTCTTCTTGTCCAAACTATTTATTGCCCATGTTTCACTTCCATAGATGGCTACACTCCATACAAATATTTTCAGAAATGACTTCCTGGCACTTAAATCTATACTCGATGTTAACAAATTTCTCTTCTTCAGAAACACCTTCCTTGCCATTGCCAGTCTACATTTTATATCCTCTCTACTTGGACCATTATCAGTTATTTTGCTTCCCAAATAGCAAAACTCCTTTACTACTTTAAGTGTCTCATTTCCTAACCTAATTCCCACAGCATCAACCGACTTAATTCGACTACATTCCATTATCCTCGTTTTGCTTTTGTTTATGTTCATCTTATATCCTCCTTTCAAGGCACTGTCCACTGTGTTCAACTGCTCTTCCAAGTCCTTTGCTGTCTCTGTCAGATTTACAATGTCATCAGCGAACTTCAAAGTTTTTATTTCTTCTCCATGGATTTTAATACTTACTCCGAATTTTTCTTTTGTTTCCCTTACTGCTTGCTCATTATACAGATTCAATAACATTGGGGAGAGGCAACAACCCTGTCTCACTCCCTTCCCAACCACTGCTTCCCTTTCATGCCCCTCGACTCTTATAACTGCCATCTGGTTTCTGTACAAATTGTAAATAGCCTTTCGCTCCCTGTATTTTAGCCCTGCTACCTTTAGAATTCGAAAAAGAGTATTTCAGTCAACATTGTCAAAAGCTTTCTCTAAGTCTACAAATGCTAGAAATGTAGGTTTGCCTTTCCTTATTCTTTCTTCTAAGATAAGTCATAAGTTCAGTATTGCCTCACGTGTTCCAACATTTCTACGGAATCTGAACTGATCTTCCCCGAGGTCAGCTTCTACCAGCTTTTCCATTCGTCTGTAAAGAATTTGTGTTAATATTTTGCAGCTGCGACTTATTAAACTGTTAGTTTGGTAATTTTCACATCTGTTAACACCTGCTTTCTGTAGGATTGGAATTATTATATTCTTCTTGAAGTCTGAGGGTATTTCGCCTGTCTCATACATCTCCACCAGATGGTAGAATTTTGTCAGGAAGGGCTCTCCCAGGGCCGTCAGTAGTTCTAATGGAATGTTGTCTACTCCCAGGGCCTTGTTTTGACTTAGGTCTTTCTGTGCTCAGCCAAACTCTTCACGCAGTATTGTATCTCCCATTTCATCTTCATCTAAATCCTCTCCCATTTCCATAATAGTGTCCTGAAGAACATCGCCTTTGTATAAACCCTCTATATACTCCTTCCACCTTTCTGCTTTCCCTTCTTTGCTTAGAACTGGGTTTCTATCTGAGCTCTTGATATTCTTTTCTCGAAAGGTCTCTTTAATTTTCCTGTAGGCAGTATCTATCTTACCCCTAGTGAGATAAGCCTCTACATTCTTACATTTGTCCTCTAGCCATCCCTGCTAAGTCATTTCACACTTCCTGTCGATCTCATTTTTGAGATGTTTGTATTCCTTTTTGCCTGCTTCATTTACTACATTTTTATATTTTCTCCTTTCATCAATTAAATTCAATATTTCTTCTGTTACCCAAGGATTTCTACTAGCCCTCGTTTTTTTTACCTACTTAATCCTCTGCTGCCTTCACTACTTCATCCCTCAGAGCTACCCATTCTTCTTCTACTGTATTTCTTTCCCCCATTCCAGTCACTCATTCCCTAATGCTCTCCCTGAAACTCTGTACAACCTCTGGTTTAGTCAATTTATCCAGGTCCCATCTCCTTAAATTCCCACCTTTTTGCAGTTTCTTCAGTTTTAATCTACAGTTCGTAACCAATAGATTGTGGTCAGAGTCCACATCTGCCCCTGGAAATGTCTTACAATTTAAAACCTGGTTCCTAAATCTCTGTCTTACCATTATATAATCTATCTGATACCTTCTAGTATCTCCAGTATTCTTCCATGTATACAACCCTGTTTTATGATTCTTGAACCAAGTGTTAGCTATGATTAAGTTATGTTCTGTGCAAAATTCTACCAGATGGCTTCTTCTTTCATTTCTTACCCCCAATCCATATTCACCTACTATGTTTCCTTCTCTCCCCTTTTCCTACTCTCGTATTCCAGTCACCCATGACTACTAAATTTTCATCTCCCTTCACTACCTGATAATTTCTTTTACCTCATCATACATTTCATCAGTTTCTTCATCATCTGCAGAGCTAGTTGGCATATAAACTTGTACTACTGTCGAAGGCGTGGGCTTTGTGTCTATCTTGGCCACAATAATGCGTTCACTATGCTGTTTGTAGTAGCTTACCCACACTCCTATTTTTTTATTCATTATTAAACCTACTCCTGCATTACTCCTATTTGATTGTGTACTTATAACCTTGTATTCACCTGACCAAAAGTCTTGTTCCTCCTGTCACCGAACTTCACTAATTCCCACTATATCTAACTTTAACCTATCCATTTCCCTTTTTAAATTTTCTAACCTACCTGCCCAATTAAGGGATCTGACATTCCATGCTCCGATCCATAGAACGCCAGTTTTCTTTCTCCTGATAACGACGTCCTCTTGAGTAGTCCCCGCCCCGAGATCCAAATGGGGGACTATTTTACCTCCGAAATATTTTACCCAAGAGGTCGCCATCACCATTTAACCATACAGTAAAGTTTTTTTTTTTTTTTTTTTTTTTTTTGTTTTTTTGTTTTTTTGTTTTTTTGTTTTTTTTTGGGTAGGGTTTAAGGGCGCTCAACTGCTGAGGTCATTAGCGCCCAGTCACTGGTGTTAGAGCACAAGGATCCTGCTAAAACTCAAGGGGATGGGGGGACATCAAAAGGACCTGACAAAGATGCAGATGAAATAAGTAAAAAGGTTAAATGTCTTTGGTCAAGCCAGTTAAAGTTATAAAACGCAGAAGACGAGCAGCTGCTCGAGCGTCATCAGCTAAAACATCCGGTAAGGTAGATGGCAGGGACAGGACAACACGAAATTGACTAAAACGGGGACACGACAATAAAACATGGCGCACCGTTAATGCCTGACCACAAGGGCACTGCGGGGCTGGGTCACCAGAGAGCAGGTAGCGGTGGCTAAACCGGCAATGCCCAATCCGCAACCTGGTCAGAAGGACCTCCTCGCGCCGAGATGGTCGGGAGGAAGTTGTCCAAGCAGTTGGGAGCGGTTTTACTGCCTGGAGCTTGTTTCCTTGGAGGGAGAACCAAGCATCCCACCACAAGGACACAAGCCTCTTACATACATCCCCACAAACGTCAGATGACGGGACACAATGGGAGGCTGGCCGAGGCTGGAGGACTGCAGCCTTGGCTGCAGCATCCGCAGCCTCATTCCCAGGCACTCCTACATGTCCGGGGACCCACAGAAAACTGACAGAACCGCCACTATCAGCGAAAGAATGGAGGGACTGCTGTATTCGTTGAATCAAGGGATGGACCAGATAGGGAGCCCCAAGGCTCTGAAGAGCACTGAGTGAGTCAGTGCAGAGTACATACGATGAATGGCGGTGGCGGCGGGCATACTGAATGGCCTGATGGAGAGCAAAAAGCTCGGCCGTAAAGCTGGAACATTGGTCAAGGAGCCGGTATTTAAAGGTGGCGGTCCCGACGACAAAGGCACAGCCGACACCATCGTCAGTTGTGGAGCCATCGGTGTAAATAGAGGTGTGACCAGCAAGTCGAGCACGAAGTTCGACAAACCGTGAGCAATACACTGCAGCCGGAGTACCCTCCTTCGGGAGTGAGCTGAGGTCGAGATAAGTACGAACCGGAGCCTGGAGCCAAGGTGGTGTCGGGCTCTCACCCTCTCTGAAGGTGGTAGGGAGGGCAAAATCCAATTGTCGAAGCAGGCGACGGAAGCGGACTCCGGGGGGCAGCAGGGCAGACACATACAACCCGTACTGACGGTCGAGAGAATCGGCGAAGAAGGACTTGTAAGAGGGGTGTTCGGGCATAGACAACAGCCGGCAGGCATACCGACACAGCAGTATGTCGCGCCGGTAGGTCAATGGTAACTCGGCAGCTTCAGCGTAAAGACTCTCGACAGGACTAGTGTAGAAGGCTCCGGTCGCAAGACGTATCCCCCGATGGTGGATGGAGTTGAGCCGGCGTAAGAGGGATGGCCGAGCGGACGAGTAGACGAAGCTCCCATAATCCAGCTTCGATCGGACTATGGACCGATACAAGCGAAGCAGGACAGTGCGATCCGCTCCCCAAGATGAACCGCTAAGAACTCTGAGGACATTAAGGGAACGTGTACAACGGGCCGTCAAATAAGAGACATGCGGAGACCAACACAGTTTCCGGTCCAACGTGAGCCCTAGAAACTTAGTTGTGTCCACGAATGGGAGAACAACGGGACCGAGATGTAAGGATGGCGGAAGGAACGCTTTATATCGCCAAAAGTTGATACAAACCGTCTTCTCTTCAGAGAACCGGAAGCCATTTGCCACGCTCCATGAGTAGAGGCTGTCTAGACAACGCTGGAGGCAGCGCTCCAGGAGGCATGTTCGCTGGGCACTGCAGTAGATCGCGAAGTCATCGACAAAGAGAGAGCCTGAGACATTAGGTGGAATGCAATCCATAATTGGATTGATCGCGATGGCAAAAAGGGCTACGCTCAAGACGGAGCCCTGAGGCACTCCGTTCTCCTGGAGGAAGACGTCGGACAATACGGAACCCACACGTACCCTAAACTGTCGATCCGTTAAAAAGGAATCAATAAAAAGGGGCAGACGACCGCGTAGGCCCCACTTGTGCATAGTGCGGAGGATACCTCCTCTCCAACAGGTATCATAAGCCTTCTCCAAGTCGAAGAACACGGCTACCGTTTGGCGCCTTCGCAAAAAGTTGTTCATGATGAATGTCGACAAGGTCACAAGGTGGTCAACAGCGGAGCGGCGGCGACGAAAGCCGCATTGGACATTAGTAAGTAGTCGTCGAGATTCAAGAATCCAAACTAACCGAGCATTAACCATGCGCTCCATCACCTTACAGACACAGCTTGTAAGAGAAATGGGGCGGTAACTAGAAGGAAGGTGTCTATCCTTCCCGGGTTTGGGTATAGGAACAACAACGGCGTCACGCCAACGCATGGGGACCTGACCTTCGGTCCAGACGCGATTGTAGGTACGTAGAAGGAAGCTTTTGCCCGCCGGAGAAAGGTGTGCCAGCATCTGAACGTGAATGGCATCTGGCCCCGGAGCAGAGGACCGGGACAGTGCAAGCGCACGTTCGAGTTCCCGCATAGTAAAGGGGGCATTGTAAGTTTCCAGATTCAGCGAGTGGAAGGAAGGTCGCCGAGCCTCGTCTGCCTCTTTCCTGGGAAGGAAGGCAGGATGGTAATGGGCGGAGCTTGAAACCTCCGCGAAAAAGCGGCCAAAGGCGTTGGAGACAGCCACAGGATCAACAAGGACCTCATTACCTGAGGTCAGGCCAGGTACTGAGGAGTGGGCCTTAATGCCCGACAGCCGGCGCAGGCTACCCCAAACAACGGAAGAGGGAGTAAAACTGGTAAAGGAGCTCGTGAAAGAGGCCCAGCAAGCTTTTTTGCTGTCTTTGATGACTCTACGGCATTGCGCTCGGAGTCGTTTGTATTCAATACAATTCGCCAACGTAGGATGGCGGCGAAAGGTGCGTAAAGCACGTCGTCGAGCACGGATAGCGTCCCTACAAGCCTCGTTCCACCAGGGGACGGAAACGCGACGTGAAGAAGAAGTAGTACGAGGTATGGAACGTTCGGCAGCATGGATAATAACAGCCGTGAGGTATTCGACCTGACTGTCACAACTGGGAAAATCGTGGTCCGGAAAGGTCGCCAGGGAGGAGTAAAGTCCCCAGTCAGCTTTCAGTATGTTCCAGCGCGAAGGACGTGGGGATGGGGTGTGGTGCAGGAGACGAACGACACAGGGGAAGTGGTCACTCGAATAGGTGTCAGAAAGGACATACCACTCGAACCGACGGGCAAGAGTGGTAGAACAGATCGAGAGGTCCAAGTGGGAGTAGGTATGAGTAGAGTCCGAGAGGAAAGTCGGGGCGCCGGTATTGAGGCAGACAAGATTGAGATGGTTGAAGACATCCGCCAAGAGTGAGCCTCTTTGACAGGATGCAGGAGAGCCCCAAAGGGGATGATGGGCATTGAAGTCACCAAACAATAAGAACGGCGGGGGAAGCTGATCGATCAGGTGCATCATGTCAGCCCGACTAACAGCAGATGACGGTGGAGCGTAGACGGTACAAACTGAAAAAGTAAAAGCAGAAAGAGTAATGCGGATAGCTATTGCTTGGAGAGGGGTGGTCAATGGGATGGGATGGTAATAGACATCGTCCCGAATGAGCAACATGACCCCACCATGAGCTGGGATACCGTCCACAGGGGCGAGGTCATACCGCTCCGAGGTATAGTGGGAAAAGGCGATACGGTCAGTCGGGCGCAACTTGGTTTCCTGGAGACCAAGGACGAGCGGACAGTGCAGGCGGAGGAGCAGTTGTAATTCCTCCCGATTAGATCGAATACCTCTTATGTTCCAATGAAACAACGCCATTGCTAGTCAAAAAGTTGGGGGAACGAGACGGGGAAGAGCTGGTCACCTCGATGGCCGCGGAGGGCCAGGTTGCGAGGCAACAACGCTACAACTGACGGCAGGCGGATCCGGTTCCATCGACTCGTCGCCAGCTGCGGCCGCTGTCCCTGATTGTGTAGGAGGGGCCGCATCATTTGCCGACAAAAGGCCGGCGGAACGCCTGGCAGCAGAGCGTCCCGGCGAAACTGAGGACGGCCGGGAGCAGCGACTCACGGATGAAGCGTCAGATGAAACGCGCCGGGGTGGAGAGGGGGATAGAGCCTTCTTCTTGGAGGCCTTCTTGGAAGGCCGAGGAGGCACAGGGATGGTGGGCTGGACCCGAAGAAGGTCCTCACGCGCGGGGTCCGTTTTGGAACGCCGGACCTCGGAAGCTGGGGTCCGGAACGTTTCCCCGATGGACACCTGAGAAGAGGATCGCTTCTCAGGTGGCGTGGGGGGAGGAGGAGGAGGAAGGGTGGCCCCTGGGGCAGGGGGGGTTGGGGCCGCGGGGGAGGAGGAGTTGGAAGGGAGGGATTTGGGAGGCGGAGGCAGAGCCCCCTGATGGGCAGAGGAGGCGGAGGGGGGACAGGATATAGGTGAGGATACAGCGGAAGGAGTGGACACAACTGAGGCAAACGAAGTGGCCAGTGACACGGGATGAAGGCGGTCATACTTCTTCCTGGCCTCAGAATAAGAGAGCCGATCCAAAGTTTTGATTTCTTGTATCTTTTTCTCCTTCTGATAGGCGGGGCAGTCTGGGGACCTAGGCGAGTGGACGCCAGGACAATTAGGGCACCGAGGTGGTGGGGTGCAAGTATGTTCCTCACGAAGAGGACGTCCACAGTCGCCACAAAGGGGCTCAGCCTCACACCGGGACGACATGTGCCCAAAGCGCAAACACCTAAAACAGCGCATAGGAGGCGGGACGTAAGGTCGCACGTCGCACCGGTAGCACATCACCTTTACCTTCTCCGGGAGAACGTCCCCCTCGAAGGCGAGGATAAAGGCCCCGGTGTCGATGCGACGGTCTTTGGGGCCGCGCTGGACTCGCCGGACGAAATGCACGCCGCGGCGCTCCAGGTTGGCCCTGAGCTCCTCATCAGATTGTAGCAGTAGGTCACGATGAAAAATAACCCCCTGCGTCCTATTTAGTGCCGGATGTGGGACAATGGAGACTGGGATGTCCCCTAGGCGGTCGCACGCCTGGAGTGCCGCCGATTGCGTGGCAGAGGTGGTCTTGATAAGAACGGACCCTGATCGCATCTTGCTGAGAGCCTCGATTTCCCCGAAGACGTCCTCAATGTGCTGAACAAAGAACATGGGCTTGGAGGTGGCGAACGTCCCCCCATCTGTTCGAGAACAGACCAAATAGCGGGGGAAGTACTTCGCCCCAAGCCGGCGGGCCTGTCCCTCCTCCCATGGAGTGGCCAAGGGGGAAAGGGCAGGAGAACCAGAACTAGAAACGGTACCTTTTCTTTTGGAAGACTCGGCCGCAGAGCGACCTGATACGTGTTGACGTTTCATGTGCGAAACGTCCGCCCCGATACCACCCACTCCGACCAGGGGCTCTCCCCACGGGCGCCACCCAGCCGCAGCAAGGGCCACCTGGCAGGATGACCATTGCCGGGAGTCCTGATGCCCCAAGGAGACGGGCATCTACTCCTTGGCCAACGTGGGGAGGGTGCAGCTCAGGTATCGGCAGTACGATCCCTGTGTTGTCAGGGGGCTACAACCTAGAGGGTACGTGACGACCCCACCACAACGGGCTGGCTACCGTGCTGGATTTCTGGTGCCATGGAAAGTCCATCATGATCGCTGGTGCAGATGTAGATGCACTATGGGCGTAACTTGGACAACACATCAGGCGTTTAGGCCCAATTTGAGGAATAATGGGTATGGTGACAACGCCGGTGCAATGCTGAGTGCCAAGGTCTTAGTGCACTTAGGACCAGTGGTACACCATGTAAGGTGTCCTTCCCCAAAAGGCTCGTACTTCTGTAGAATTTTGAAAAATGGAGGTCAAACCCCAAGGGGAACCATCACATTAAGGCCAAAACATTTGAGACTCCTTTTAGTCGCCTCTTACGACAGGCAGGAATACCGCGGGCCTATTCTTACCCCCGAACCCGCAGGGGGGACAGTAAAGCTGCATGCCCTCAGGAAAAATTATAGCTGTAGTTTCCCCTTGCTTTCAGCCGTTCACAGTACCAGCACAGCAAGGCCATTATGGTTAGTGTTACAAGGCCAGATCAGTCAATCATCCAGACTGTTGCCCCTGCAACTACTGAAAATGCTGCTGCCCCTCTTCAGGAACCACACGTTTGCCTGGCCTCTCAATAGATACCCCTTCGTTGTGGTTGCACCTACGGTACAGCTATCTGTATCGCTGAGGCACACAAGCCTCCCCTCCAACGGCAAGATCCATGGTTCATGGGTGGGTCGGGGGGGGGGGGGGGGGGGGGGGTTCGGCTGATATTTTGCTTTATTGTTGTCGAAGAGCCTATTGCAGATAGCTTTTAATTTCAATGTGGAAAGTAGGAGAGATGTATGGACAGCATTAGAGTTCTGAAGCTGGGTGACGAGTCGTGTCTGGATAGCTCAGTGGACAGGAGCAGAATTCCCAACACACAAGAATCTGGTGCAGCACATACAAAATTGGTTCAACAAGTTTTCTGTCTGTTCCCTACATGAATGCATAATCCATAACAATGCCAAGTTTGTCAAGAGCAGAACATTGAACAAATGCTAAATATGAAAGCGAAAAGTGCATGTATGTGCATAAGTGCAATTCCTTTACAGCATGGAACCATATAGTCATTAGTGTGATCAAATGTTGATACACAAAGTAGGGAGGATGTCAAGTGTATGGTAAAGAAGTTAATGGTAGCATTTGAACGAAATTAACTTAGAAGAAATATGAACTGTATCGCTGAGGCACGCAAGCCTCCCACCAACAGCAAGAGCCATGGTTCATATTAATTCTGTTAATTTTTCAATAAACTAGAATTACTTTTCATATGTTTAATTTATTTGAAAAAGAACTTTTGCTATCTGATACAATTACACAAGAAGTTATTGACACTGAAATTGTTAATTATAATTTCTCAAACTAACTTCAGAAAAGATTACTGATAAGAAACTCTTTTGTTCATGTAAAAAATTGCCTTTGGTTAACACTTTACCTTTTTTATTCTTCAATAACTGGAAGTTGGTGGGAAGTCAGTCATGGAAGCAGGTTTAGTGTTGTGCTGAGAATTACATGTGTCAATTTGTTACTATGAATATTTACTTGACTTACATTATTTGGAACTATGAAATAAAAGTGCTGAAGAATCAAACCTGCAACTTTTCATTAAAGAAATACATCTACATCAGATAAAATGAGACTGACATTGTTTTGCATCATGCAGGATTGAAGCAAACTCCAAGTCACTGTGCTGATACTAAGAACAAGATATAATGGACGTTGCCAAACAAGTTAAGTTAGTACATTTATGTACAATATTCAAATTAAAATTCAAGTTCTAAACATCACCTGTTTGATTCAGCCCTTCAGCCCTTTAAGCAGCTTAAGAACACTGAATCACTCAAATTCACTGTTAAGGAAGTAAGATTTGCAAGAAACATCATAATTTTCAGCACTAACATTTGAACCAAGAGAGGTGCAGGGTCACATGCTCCACAGTTGACAAGACTGGAACAACGATGGATGCACTGTTTCTGTTTCAGATGGATGATACATAGGACAATTACATGTAACACTTCTTCACCAGGACTGAAGAAACAAGAACAGCCACTTTGTGTACAAAACCTAGATGCCTAGGAGAAAAACACAGAGCACTATAATTGCAAGCACTCACCAGTGAGATACAGCTTGGGAGACTCAGTATGGATTTTACATATGTGTGGAAAGCAGAACTATCAGAAATGTTACTAAGGCACTACTCTGGGCTGTTATTGTATTGTTTGTCACTTGTCTGATGTTACATATGAAACTGAGGATTGTGTCACTTCATAAAGAAGACAATCACGCACAGATGTCATCTATGTCCTCCATATTAAACCATTAGGTATTGATTGATGATGGGGGCTCCTTGTTCAAGGAAATCAAAGATATAGACAACGATTGCGAATCTTGGATGAGAGGTGCTACTTCTGATGCTTATCATGTTGAAGAGGATGTGACAATACAACCAGAACATGAGGATCCACCTGTGCTCCCATACAGAGAACCACTGACAAGATCTAGATCCAGGGTGCTGTAGTGGGCTCCAATGAGAATTTATGAAATGCCTGGTCACTATTTCTGAAGAGAGGGAACAATGCTACAATCTGTGATGCATACAGTGTGGTGCAGTGGTCATAATCGCTGGCTGGCATGCTGCAGGTTGCCAGTTCAAATTGAATAACCAATAATTATTTGTTATTTTGTATTTATAATTTCTGGAAGAGTCTCAAAATTTGTTATGTTTGTATATGATGAAATATTTGACATATGTGTAAAATAGAAGTACAGTAGTCCAGTTCTTTTTTGTCTATACATTGGTGATCATAAGAAATGTGCTTCATTGTTAAGTATTGTACTTCACTAATGACCCTGCTTTCAGATTTGCACCTCAGCATGGTTATGACCTGAAGTATTTCTGAAAGGATACTTAAGCTCTGTCCTGGTTATATAGTGCAATCCTGTGTCACATACCAGCATTTAATGGAGCTCTGCTTCAATATATTATACTATAGTTATTAAAATATTCATCTGTGAAAGTACTCTTCAAGAAAAGTGAAAAATGGATGTAACAAACTACCACCCAATCTCCTGGTTAACAAGTTTTTTCAAGCCAGTGTTCAAGATAATTATCATGCAGCCACGTCATTCTTAGTCAGGGTCAATTTAGTTTCTAGCAGATCCTACCAGTTTGATATATAATGCTATTGTCTCCTTCACTGATTGTATTTTGCAATATCTTAACAGAAAATTGGCACCAGTCCTGTGTGAAATGTTTACAGCCATCCTACATCTACATCCAAACACATCTATATCCATCCAATATCTACACCATCCATGAAATTGTGTTACATAAAACAGAAATCTATGGGTAAAGTGAAATAATGGAGAAATTGATTAACTCTTGACAAATATACAGGGAGCAGAGCCTAACAGTTACTGAAAGTAATGAAATTCCTGGTTCATTTAAGTGGGGCACACTCCACACTGGAGTTCCACAAGCCTCAAAGGTGTTGTTTCTTATATTTATAAAATATTACTATTCTGCTCCACTACAGTGAGTAAGTTCACAATCTTTCCAGATGAACATTCTCTTCTAACAGGTACAACAGCAGGGAAATATCTCAAACATTTGCTAACAATGGCTTTGAGGATATCATCAACTAGCTTAGCTGAAATGGATTCTCTCTAAATGTCGAAAAAACTCATAATATCAAAAGAATAAAAGCACATAAATGTAAAATGTAATGGACAACAATATGAATGGACCTCTGCTAAATTCTTATATGTGTTCATCGATAACCAATTAAATTGGTCTTGCTATGTATTCTGGCTGAAGACTTGATACTGCAACTTTTTCCTTACACATAATTGCATCATCCACACATAAGAATGCCACCAATGCTCATTACTTTAGATATTATCTACATCTTGAAAATATCTAGATATCAATATATCTTCTTGCTCATATGTTTTATTAATTAAAGTCACTTTCTTTCTGAAACCAATAACACAAGGTCATAACAGGGTTTACAAAGTAACCAGATTAACTTTGCCCTTATGCAGGAGGAGTAAATTACTGAGGCAAGAAAGTTTCGAATGTTCTACCTACATAATCAAAAGTCTAGCTCTTGCAACAGCATTCTATTTGAAAACGTTAATTTTGATGTCTTGTATTATGTACCTTATTTATTTCCGTGTATTATGATGTAACATTAGTTGATGTGATTACTGTCAGGTGTCTGCTATATTGCACCCTACATTATATAGTATTGTTAATATTGCAAAATATTTCTGATCATAAATCCATACATATTACAAAAATGGATGTATCTTTGTGTGTGTGTGTGTGTGTGTGTGTGTGTGTGTGTGTGTGTGTGTGTGTGTGTGTGTGTTTTCCACATCTCCTGCTAAACCACTGGACCAATGTCAATCACACATTGTACACATATCCCTTACCATCAGGCAACAATCACTGTGGGAGTAAGAACTACTTGCATATCACAGTTCAGGAGGTATGACATCATAAACAATGAGATGGGCAAAAGACTGCTGCATCATGCATGATGTTTAAATTTATTATTTTATTTATTTATTTGTCCATATAAATTTCTTTTTAAGTACATATATTGTACACAGGATATTGGACAGAAAACCTTTTTAGCGATTGGATTTTCAAATGTCAAACATACATTTTATAAATTTTTATGGCAAATTGGATCCATACAGTTAATAATTACAATTTTTTGAAATACTGTATATTCATAACTTATTTCTACAATTAAAGATACTAATTACATTTTTTCTTGCATAAGATACTGTGAGATTTAATAGTAGCAGTTTTTCAGAAGGTAGAATGTCACAGACTTTTTAAAGCTTTGTAGTTCAGTAAGAGATTTTAAATGTCTTGGAAATCTGTTGTAAAGTTTAGTTCCTGTGTGATATACACCTTTCTGGCATAATGTTGTGTTAAAATGATTAACATGTATGTCACTGTCTGATCTGGTACTGTAATCATGGACACTTTTGTTTTGAGGAAAAAGGTTTTCTTTTCTCACTATGCTTTTTTTGACATGCGTGACTACTTCCAGTATATAAATGCAGGGAAGGGGTAGGATCTCTAGATCTTTAAAGAAAGGTTTGCATGATTTTCTGCTGCTCACTTGTTTCATTATTCTGATAATTGCCTTTTGTTTCCTGAAAACTTTTATGGCCTGATGTACATTTCCCCAGAAAATGATGCCGTACTGCAGTATTGAATGTACATGAGCAAAGTATACAGTCCTAACTGTTTCTGCACTAGTACTGTTGCAGAGAATTCTTAACACATAGCTCATTTTTGGTAGTTTTGAATGATGGGCTGTGATATGAGTGTTCCATTTAAGATTTTCCTGGATATGAATGCCAAGAAATTTAGTTTCATTGACAGCACTAATGTTTTGGTTATCTATACATATTACAGGTTGTGCCGGATTTTTATTTTGATCAGTGTGGAAATTCATGAGTACCGTTTTTTGGGGATTTTGCTACTAACTCTGTTCACACCACATTTTGCAGACAGTATCTAGGCTGCCTATGCCATTGAATGTACCTACAAAACTGTACCATTATGTAGCACATAGTTCAAGAGGCATGATGTTGTGGTGCCGATGAAATTGACACCAACATCGATGCATCCATCTTTGAACTAAGCTAAGATTATCTTTGCTCTCTTCCGCCATGTCCAGTTCTTTGTGAGCCTTGCTTGTGTTTGGGTGAATAAATGAACTACTGTGAAATGGGGGTTGTTTGGTGTAACACACATTCTCAAACTTTGAACATTTTCTCACCTGTCGCCCCCGCGCCGGCTCCAGTCGAGCTTCCGCTATCAGTCTTGGCACATCTCGGTGCCTCATCCACGTCGGTCTTCCACTATGTATCAATCCAAACACACCCACAACGTGTTGAGCTTCTGCAACCGCAATCGACACATTACGGTGTCTCACCCGTGTTGGCCTTCCGTGGCGCGACAGATCGCGCTAAACCACAATGTGTCACCTTCACACTGCCACCCGAACAGCCATCACTGCCACATCCCCTGGAGGCACACTCTCATGGAATACAACAGCAACAACTGCTCGCGTCAGGCAGTTCCCCAATGAACTCAACTCAACCTGTTCTTCCGAACATTCTACAACGCTTACCGACGCTGCCGCCGTTTAATCCCGATAGAGCTACAACCTGGTTCAAAATTGCAGACGAAGTGTTTGACCATTACAAACTCGACAAGTCAACCAGGTTTCTGTGCCTCATCACCCACCTGCACGACCAGGAGGACTTGATTGCTGACCTGGTCGACGACCCGGACTCATCTACCCAGTCACTCTAGCCAAACGGACAGTTCTATGTCGGCTTGTACGCTCAACTGAGGCAGCAATATGGCAAGTGCTCCATGTCGAGCAACTAGGCAACAACAAACCTTCCCAGCTCTGGAGACGGCTAATTGCCCTGGTCAGCGCCGATCTACTCTATGACACAGCTCTCCTCGCCATCTGGTCAGATAAACTATCTCCTCACATCCACTTTGCTCTTGTTCAGAGGTCTCCTGAACCTGTCGAGCAAAGAATGACAATTGCTGACAAGCTACACGATGCATCAATGCTCTAATTCGCCAGCCACTGCCTACCTGACAAGTCTCAGGTTCAGGCTCATCGTCCTGCGGCTGGATGCAGCCGGGACCACACTGTGCCTACCATTCCGCTCACTCCGGGAAGCAGTAAACAAGCTACTGGGATGTCACCGGTTCTGCCCATGGTCATGCCCCCCCCCCCCCCCCCCCTGCAACCAAGCCTGCTGCGGCCACCAAACCTCGGCCACAGCCACTGGCAATGAATGTTCCGCAGGAAATGCAACCACACTACCCGTACTGTTACTTCCACACACGGTTTGGTGAGGCAGCACGGCACTGCAGACCACCCTACTACTTCCCAAACGCCAATCGCAGGTAGGGCCGGGTGCCACCTCCTATACACAACATGATAGGCACCCCCCAGTGCTCCATTCTGTCCGGGAATGGCCAGATAATTGCGGATGACTTTACATTAAAGACATTTGGTCAGGATACCTTTTCCTAGTGGACACAGGCGCCGATGTTTTGCTGCTGCCTACGTCCTTAGTGTTGTTGAACATCTGCCCTCATCATACTTCACTGCAAGCCGTGAATACAACTAAACTACAATGCTCAGGTTCAACTTCCCACGTCGTCTCACTTTCCACAAACTGCAAACTCGAGTGGACTTTTTTAGTGTGCGAAATTGATTAACCATTACTAGGCACTGACTTCTTGCGACACCAAAATCTTTCACTGGACCTAGTGCAAAACACCGTGCTTCATCACCCGTCCAAGACTCACTTCCCTTGTGCTCCATCGAGCAAATCCCCCCGTGATACATCGGTCCGGGCTCATGTCTGTACATGCTCGTCTCTGTCGACGACGTTACAATAAACAACGCTCAAGTGCCTTCTCGAGCTTGAAAACGTTGCTCGCCTATGCAAGGAAAACTTCGAGCTCTCCCTCCGGCTCCACGAAACTCAGCTCTAGCTCTCTGATGCAGCAAAGAAATTACAGACACTACAGCAAGGACAAAGCAGGGTCAGTAAGTGCGCCGAATCTGATTGCAGTCCCAGCAATCGAGCCTCCGTGTGTTTACCTCATGCTACCCCTCGCAACTGTGCCATCAAGACTGCCATAACATGTACTGACATGGCAGCGTTTGACACTTGGCCGGACACAAGTGCGCATTCCTGATGAGCGTCATGTGTTCCCGAACTGACGGCTCCTATCCCGCCCCTCGTTGACAACACCTCGAACTATGCAACTTCAGCTCCTGCGCACCACCGTGCAACCACCACTGACAACACAGACAGTGCACTCGCACCAAGCGTTTCACCCGCGACCATGCTGCCACAGGCCGCGCCCTCGGACAATGGACTCACTAACGGCTCACGAGCTCTACCGAGCTCACCCGACCACGGTGCCACTGCTTCAGGCCGGCGGCCATCTTGTTGCATTGACTCCTGGGACACTTTGCCACCTCGGCTCTCGTCGGATCAGCCGAGTGGCTCTGAACACCACAACCATTCCTCGCCTGCCCCACCCACCACACATTGTAAACAAACCGCCTCCTGCGCCGCAGGCAACATTTCCATCGTCATCAATGGCACGGTTCACAAGCTTCACCTCATGCAAGGTCCTCCAATCTCCAGTAAACCATGTCTGACCTTAAAAATCAGATCTGAACTACTAAGCTCCGGCGTCATTGAACCCTCTGCCAGTAGCTGGTCTATGCCCATACATATGACACCCAAGAAAGACGGGTCCTGGAGCATGTGCGGAGACTACCGTTGACTACATGCACGAACAATTATGGACACCTACCCCATACCCAACATTGCCGACTTTACAAGTTCCCTCGCAGGTGCAACCACATTGTCTGTCATTGATTGCAAACAGGCCTACCACCAGATCCCCATGGCACCTGAAGACATTGAGAAGACAGAAATCGCCACCCCAATCGGGTTATTTCAGTTTTGATTCATGCCCTTCGGTCTGAAAAACGCGATCCAGACCTGGCAACGCGTCATCAATGAAGTGCTATTCGAACTAAAATTCTGCTCTGCATATCTTGATGACATTCTTGTGTTCAGCTCCTCCATCGAGGACAACAATTGACATGTGCAAACTATTATGAGCACTCTCGCAGCAGCAGGCATTGAGACCAACCAGGACAAATTGCAGCTACATCAACCCACTGTCACTTTTCTTGGTTTTCAGGCCTCTGCCGACGGCATTTCATCATCCCCTGAGAAAGTACAAACAATACTAAACCAACCCAGACCTTCGTTATTCAAAGAGCTCCAATGCTTTCTGGAGACAGTTAATTATTATTGCCGACATCTACCTCGGGCTGCAGAGATTCAGGCTCCACTGACGAATGCCTTGGCAGGCACCAACACTTCTGGATCTCGGCCCGTTCCGTGGACCCCTGCTATGACTGACTCTTTCGCTGCCCTCAAAAATCTTCTCGCCGAGGCCTGCACCATCGCGCATCCTCATCCCAATGCGCAGCTTCTCATCACCACAGACGCGAGCGATACTGCCATTGGTGCTGTCCTTAGCCAGACAATCGATGGCCAAACTTTGCCTCTGCAGTTCTTCCCGCGTAAGCTCATCAATACACAACGGAAATATTCTGCGTTTGACAGGGAGTTGCTCGCAGTGTACGAAGCGATCAAGTATTTTAAGACTGACATTGAGGGATGCCTTTTCTATGTTTTAATGGACCACAAACCCCTGGCTGCGGCCATAACAAACCCGCCAGCTGACCCACCTCCTCACCACTTCAGATTACATGGACTTCATATCTCAGTTCACTACCGATGTCAGACACATGAAGGGTGCTGACACTATAGTTGCTAATTTTCTTTCACAAGTCGACGCCGTTCATTCACTGTTAGACCTCTCTGAACTGCCTAACCTCCAACTCACCGACGAGGAGACACAAAACCTGATTTCAGACTCTACCTCTTCACTACACTTCGTCCGCACCACCTTCCTTGGCATTTCTGGTGAGATCTGGTGCGACGACAGTATGGGCACATTATGCCCCCTCATCCCAGCCATGATCCATCGAGCTGTCTTCAATGCATTGCATAATTGAGCCCACCCTGGTGTTCATGTGTCCGCTCGCTTCATAGCGGAGCACTTAGTGTGGAGAAGTGTCAACAAGTACTGCCAGCAATGGGCACGCTCCTGAGTCGTGTGCCAGTGCTGCAAAATACACAAGCACACTTCACCCCCCCACCCCGTCGGTGCCTTTTCGATCCCTCCTGGGTGTTTCTAGCATATTCATACTGATATTGTCGGCCCTCCCCCCCCCCCCCCCCCCCACCCCTCCTCTAACGGCTTTACGGCTTTTGTTATGTTCTCTCGTCTATAGATCAAACAACTTGCTGGGTTGAGGCTGTCCCCCTCCCCAATATCACGGCAGAAACTGTTTCTCGAGCTTTCGTCGAGTCATGGGTATCGCGTTTGGGATGTCCAGCTATCATCACGACTGACCAGACAGACATTTTGAGTCGGCCCTGTTCAACAAGATTTGTAACATTTGCGGTGTCTGGCGCATCCATACCACAGTATATCACCCACAAAGTAACAGGCTAGTTGAGTGCTGGCACCACACTTTCAAGGCGGCTCTTCAATGCCACAACTCTCTATGGACAGAGGCCCTTCCCCTTGTGCTACTTGGCATTCGTGCAATCTATAAGGAAGACCTCAAAGGCACAATAGCCGAGTTCATATACGGCCAGAACATTGTTCTCCCTGGCGAACTTGTGAGCCCTTCTGCTTCACTCCCTCAGTCTGACTTACCTTCCTTCATGGACCGCATCAGATGCCACTTCACAACCTCCATATCCCTCCGCCCACCATCCACTCCCGTCCTAAGGTTCACATCCCGAAATCTCTGGACAATTGTGAGTACTTCATGCTCTGAGATGACAATGTCCGTGCTCCCCTCCAACCTCCATATACCGACCCATACTGAGTTCTCCGGCGCTCAGCCAACACCTATGACATCCAGATGAAAGATTTGGCTGTTACAGTCTCTCTCAACAGACTTAAGCCTGCTCATGTCAAGCCTTCTTCTATCCCCCTTCAGACCATGACCACGCCATACACTGTCGTGGCTCACAACGCTCCGACCACTCCCTCCACGTCAGACTTACACACTTGGTCGAGTGACTTCCAACTCCAATCATCGAGCTCTCCTCTGACCTCGCCCTCTACTCCAGTCTCACACACTCCATCAAGTGACCACATGCTCCCCACGTCAAGCTTACCTACGATCATGCCCTCGCCGCCGGGCCCTTCGCCGGTCTCTTCGACCTCTCCACCGTCGCCTGCCTCACCCTGTCGAGGTTTTGTCATGCCCCCCCATCTTGAAGGTGCCCTTGCTCGAGGTGTTTGTGCCTGTCCCCCCGGACATAATCCACAACATCTCAATAATACTGTGTGATTATACACTATTCTTCATGTGTTTCTCTTAATCCAGTGCTCATGACACAACCTCCGCCATTCCCGGCCACCTGGTGAAATGTGTTTCCCTCCTGCCCGACATCGACCTGGACATGCTTCATGTGTTTGCCACGCCCACCGGAGACATCGTCGTTGTCACTCCGTTCCACCTGCAAACCGCTGGTCTACCTGTTGCTGCATGACCAGCATGTCCAGTACAACACACGGCTCGCTTCAATGACTTCCAGGTTTGGTGGCCGAACCTTCCTTCACGACATCTACCCACACAGCTCCCCGACGATGCTGTCGGGTTGACTGTGGTCCAGCTCCCGTGGACCACTCCTGCCAACGCCATAGTCACCCCCCCCCCCCTCCCCAGCCTCTCAAGAGTACTCCATACTCCGTACTGCGGGGCGGTGGGGGGGGGACTATGTGGGGCCGATGAAATCGACACCAACATTGATGCATACATCTTTGAACCTTTGAACTTAGCTAAGATTATCTTTGCTCTCTTCAGCCTTGTCCAGTTCTTTGTGAGCCTTGCTTGTGATTGGGTGAATAAATGAACTACTGCGAAATGGGGGTTGTTTGGTGTAACTAACCCAAACATCTCCCTCAATGTAAACACTGAGGTATTTGAAAAGATGCCTCACTGCACATAAAGTTTGAATACTTTTATTCTTTACTGCTAAGATATTCTTACATTCAAGTCAACTTAAGGAAATCCCTGCCACATGGCAGCACTTTTGATAACTTTCAACTGTGAAGAGCAAATGGCTATAGGTGAAAACAATAGTCATCTATAGAGCTATGCAGAGGCTTGTCATGCAGAAGTTTACAACATCACATTTTAGATATGTGAAGCAGTTGTAGTTATGCATTTGTACATTGTGCATATTTCTTTGAATGACTGTTTCATAATTTCAAATGTGTTTTCATGAATACATGAAAATGAAATTATTTTGATATTATACTATAAAAACAGTTTGTTTGTTTTCATTTCTAACAGAAAATGGGCAAAATGAATACCCAGGTAGTGCCAGATTGGTATGCTAATATTGAATTAACATTGACATTTTCTACATCCTAGCAACACTGATGCTATTGGGATATTCAGAACTCATAAGAAAGTAAATAAATACACTACATAGCAGTTGTAATGGTCCATAAGCGCCAATAGGAGTTTTTTGAACTTCCTTAAGAAATTAGTGGGGGTTGCTAATATGACTTAGTAAAAGTTTTGACCAAAGGCACCTAGAGTTACTGATGTCCATTTGTGCCCCAGATTCCACAGTAACATTTTCACTAATAATAGAAGAACATAGTGCAGCAGTGATTGATAATTTATTTCTAAATCCACCTCCAGTAACACCATGTGGAACATTCTGTATGAGACAGGCACGTCAAGAGGTGAATAACCTGTCAGCTGATGGCTTTCCCCAGTGCATGGGATTTAACCATTAGTATCTACACTAAACTGTAAGCATCCCTGACTCTCAAACAAGTGTCTTGTTTACTGATGAGGTTGCCTTCACAAGGGATGGAATATTCAGTGGCCACAATGGCCATACAGGGGAGTTAAAAAATCCAAAGGCATCTTGTGTGTTCCGCCATCAACAGAATTGTGTAGGTTGGTGTTATTTGTGACCACCTGATTGGGTCATAACTTCTGCATAACACACAAGGTGGAGGAAATTATGAAGTATTACCAAAATGTTGGAAAATGTCTCACTAATAATGAGGTAACAATAGGGGTTCCAGCAAAATGAGGCCTCACCATAGTTTTCCAATGACTCCAGAGAGAATTTAGAGACTGTTTCTCACAACTGTTGGATTTAGAGGAGTCAGCCAGTACTGTAGCCATAATATTCTCCAAACCTCACACCTGCTAATTTCTCCCTGTGGGAGGAGATGAAGCACTTGATGTATAAGACATCAAGAGACACTTGAGAACAAGTGGTTGTTCATTTGGCTAAAGCTGTAGCCATTATTCATAAAACACCTGCTTGTTTTGAGCATGTTGGACAATCATTTGCATACAGATGCCATTTGCGCATTAATGTAAATTGACAACATTTTCAGCAACACCTCTGAAACATTGTTCATTGCCAGGGAAGTTTGAACACCGTTTCTGAACATTACTAGCATCAGAACCTTCATGGCTCCCTGACTAAGAAATGGTGCATCAGTGACATTACTGTTGTATAAATTTTTATATGCTCTAAACACACTAAAATTTTGTGTACATAGTTATTTACACCTTATGTATCTACACCACCTGAAAAAAAGTTGAAGCACCCACAAGACATGGCCATTTGTCAATGTAGCTTCATGCATGTACATACCATGTGGGTATGTAAATGATTAGAGATACAATTCTCTGTGTCAGGTGAAATGTCCAACAGAGTGCATTAGTGTTGTTCAGTTTTAGTGTTGTAACCAGATGTCACAGGATTACATAAGTGGCATGAATAATGTCAGATGCTGAGTGAGCACTGTGAAGGATGTGGAGACAGCAAGTACTCATGACAGACAGGGAGTTTGAAGGGGCCTTCATTGTGGGTGTCCATTGGATTGCCTGGTTGCATCATGCAATCCATTTTTGTCAGATATTCAGAAGCGACAGTGAACTGATGTTGGACTACATTGGAATGTAAGGGCAGGCACCCTTGTTGTCGAGGTTCTGGTTGACCATATCTGACTGCCACGAGGAACTGTCATTGTATTGTGTACCAAGTACATTTTAACCCCTTTCCACCTGCGTGTGCCATCTGAAAAAAAAGTAGTGGGCTTCCTGCAACATGCTATTTCATCCTGCACCATTGGTTGGACACTAGCAGCAACTGGACTGGGGAATTACCATCCCATTCATAGGATGTGATTATCACCGTGACACAAGCAGCTGCATTTAGAATGTTGTAATGAACAGGATGCATAGGCTGCTGATGAATGGCATTACACTGTGTTCAGCAATGAATCACAGTTCTGCACTGCCTCAGGATGACCATTGCTGGTGAGTATAGAGGTGAGTTGGGGAGAGGTCCCATTCGTCCAATGTTTTGAAAAGGAGCAGCAGTGATACTCCTGACATCATTGGTTGGAGAACCATTGGGCATGACTTAAGGTCATGGCTGGTAGTGAATGAGGGAACTCCAATGACATAACATTACATTGTGGACATCCTCCATCCTCATTTGTTACCCCTCATGTGACAGTATTTTTTTGGGATTTTGTTGCCTTTTTCAATGGTGTGATGGTCATGCCACACAGCACATGTCTCTATGAACTGTCTGTGTGACGTTGATGTACTCCTATGGCCAGCATGTTTCGCAGATCTGTTCCCAGTAGAACATGCTTTGGGCCAGCTTGGATGTCAACTTCATCCCAGTGCTAGTGTCCAGGACATCGAGGACCATTTACAGGAGTTGTGGACCAGCTTGCCTCAGGGGCAGATGGGATGGCTTTACAAAACCCTTCCCACCTGAGTCAGTGCATGCACCCATACTGAGGGTGGGAGGGGGTGCATTGTTATCCTGATAAGTTCTCTGTAAATTTGACTTGAGCTTTTAATCACTGAATTCACATCACATACCAGCTCAACCCTGATATTTTATTTTATTGCCTCCTCCTCTTCTGGGAGCTTCACTTTTTCATCAGGCTGTGTGTGTTTGAAATGTACATAAAATTGTTTTATTAAGCTGTATTTTCATTCAAACTCCTTTAGGTCTAATATATCTGCAGTAAATAATCATAATTGTTCTTACTATATGACTTAATTTACTAAATCTTCCATTTATTTTGTAAATGTAGGTAATGAATTTGTAAAAAATTGTAATAATGATTAACACTTTTGATGCTAAGTACATAATTCAGGTGCAGAATGTTTCAAACTCACCCTTCTCAGCAGAAGAGAGAGAAAAGGATTTCTCTGTTTTGGTATTTGGGCTGGATAAACTCTCTGGAAGCAGGAAACTTGTACATAATATATGGTGCCCTAAATGGAGAGGTTTATCTTACTATATAGTGGACTTACAAATGAAGCCAAGTGTGACATAATTTTGATGGGTATGAATAGCAGAAATTAAACTCAATCACTTAAAAAATATAAGCCTCAAAATTCAAAAGAATAGTAATCATATATATTAATTTACTGATAGCACAGCCACAGTCTCATTAATTTGTTGATCTATTTCTCCATCACTAGTTGACTCAGAATTAATTCAATTAGTATTATTGCAACTCCCAAGCACAGTGTGTCAAATGTTTGATGTGTATGTTTATTAATCCACTGGCATGCCTAGCAGTAATAGATCTGTCATAATGGGAACATGAAGTCTATCTCAGTTCAGAGCTAGGTCATTCATTTTCATTTCTGTCAACCAGTATCTTCAGGCAATTATGACACTCACTGACATACCATCTAATCAGGGAACCCTGTTTCTGCTGTAGCAGTTTCATCAAAAGCTTAGACCACCATGCTATTACAGAGCATAGATTCATAAATGGGGTACACAGTATGAATATAATTTTACCTAACTGTATGCTTTTCATCAATAACAGATGAAAAATTATTCATAAGTCCAAAACCACTACTGCTCAAGCAACGTTCTTCAGAATTGTTTCAGAGGTCCATGAAGAATTAAAGTTACACTTTTCATGTTGAGATACCAGAAAACAATCAATATGATGAAAAGTATGTGACTATGGATATCACTAGATCATTACCACATAGACGTATAAGTGATGAGGACCTTTAGACGAATAATGAAAACACATAGTGGGTAATAAAAGCTTATTGACATACTTGATATTTTCTGTGCCATTATGCCTTCAAGCATTTCTACACATTGAAAGTGTAAGGGTTGGCTATTAACATTGAAATAAGAAAAGTGTACTAGCTCTTTGTGATGTTACCAAGGCACTGAGTAGAGGGCACAACATCACTGTCAATTGCTGTGGTGCCACTATTCAGATGGTGCTGATCCTTAGGTGTACCCTCTGAAGGGATCACACCAGACTTTGGTATTTCTTGTTGAGAATAAACTCTTATTTGTTGACCAAGCAGGCCATGTTTTTACAAATCTGCAAACACTAATAGAATCTGTGATGAGTGCAAATCAGATTTTGAATAACTTTGCTAATCAAGAATGCAGGTTTTTCAATCATGGAGCACTAAAACTCCTAAAACAAACTTTACAGATTTATCTGGAGTTAACAACAGCTACATTACAGGCAATGCAAGCATGAGCAACCACAGTGGAACATCTTCCACACCACTCATGTTTATGGTTTTTCCATCATTTAAGAGCAGTGTGAAGAGTGGGACACTTGTTGTTGACAACTGCAGTTATATTTTTGGCTTGTCAAATTTCTGATAAAAAAAGACAAAAGGGCATGTTCTTTTCAGAAAATCTTGAATTGGATCATCACATACAAAAACTAGAGCTGTTAACAAATATAGTGAAAATGGAATAGCCTAGGATTTTTTTTCACTGCAAGAGCATTTTTTTTTTTTGGGGGGGGGGGGGGGGGGGGAGGGGGAGGAGCAAAAGAAACCAAAAACAGGATAGAATTTTGGTAATGTAATATAATCACCAGGCAACGGCCTTTCCGCAGTGGATACACCGGTTCCTGCGAGATCACCGAAGTTAAGCGCTATCGGGCATGACCGGCACTTGGATGGGTGACCATCCAGCCGCCATGTGCTGTTGCCATTTTTCGGGGTGCACTCAGCCTCGTGATGCCAATTGAGGAGCTACTCGACCGAATAGTAGAGGCTCCGGTCAAAGAAAACCATCATAACGACCGGGAGAGCGGTGTGCTGACCACACGCCCCTCCTATCCGCATCCTTATCTGAGGAAGACACGGCAGTCTGATGGTCCTGATGGGCCACTTGTGGCCTGAAGACGGAGTGCTTTAGTGCTTTTTAATATAATCACCATTTGGTCACATGCAAAATGGGCTGTTGACATACAGGGTTTAAATAGGAACTACAATATTGAACATTTGTGTGGCAGAATTACATGACCACTTTAATCAGGGATGTTACAATGGATCTTAAATGCAGAGGTGAGGAACCATGCATTGAGGTTATCAAAATCACCTGTGATGGAAATAATGTGAATAGCTAAAGCCTCTGAAATAGCCCATGCAGCCCAGAGTATTTTTATGCCTGGAAGAGATGTCATAGCTATTAGTTTTGTGGTACCAGCCACAAAGGATGCCACACCACCTCTAGGAGGACCTCCACCTGCTCTACAGCCCAGATGACCTCATAAACAGTCATACCTGAGGTGACAGACCACATCAGCTGCAGATCGATTACCCAGCTGTAAATCCTGTTTTATTTGCCAGACACACAGTATGTGCTCCTACTGGCGCACAAAATACCACAATTGTGGCAAAAAAGCACACTTTGTAAAAGATGTTTTAACAGCTCTAATGGAGATACACCCTAAACTATGAAAGTGTACATGAACAGAACTAACAAGGCTCTCGATGTTTTGGAATAGCACCTCAGCACTGAATGTGCATGGGGGATCCAGTCTGAAACTCAAGTTCAGGTACTTATACAAATGAAATGACACAATTTCAGTGACTTAACTGGTCTCGTACAGATGTGATTTTATGTATATAGACTGAAGGGATGAGTGAAAATCTGTACCAAGGCTGGGAATTGGACCTGAGTCTCCTGCTTACTAGGCAGGTGCGTTAGCCACTAAGCCACCTCAATACAACGGTTCACACAACTGCACGGTTTACCATGGCACACCTCCCTCCTCGATCCATATTCTCACTGCCACCCCAGTCAGTGTGTAATGCGGAATTTTTTAAGTAGTCTGGGACCCCTTAAATACTGACAGGGGTGGCAGTGAGAATTTGGATCAAGGAGGGAGGTGTACCAGGGTAATCCATGCAGGTGAGTGAACAGCTGTGCCAAGGTGGCTCAGTGGCTAATGCACCTTCCTAGTAACCAGGAGACCTGTGTTCATTGCTGGCCTTGGTATAAATTTTCACTTGGCCCTTCAGTCTATGTACATAAAATTGTATCTGTGTGAGACCACTTAAGTCTCTGAAATTGTGTCATTTTATTTGGTCTGCAGGCAGCTGAGCAGGCAAACCCACACACCTGTGGTCTGAATGGCCAACTGAACCCATGTTATACCCCAGCAGGGGTGCACTAGACAGTTTAGACATTGCCATCACCGAAGGCATTCAAGATTTTATTGACATGACAGTTGTACATCCGCTAACCTCTGACCACTTGGAGGTGACTTTCTGACTCAGAATAGAACTGCAACATTTCAAGCACAAATTGAACATCAATAGGACGAAGTGCAAACAATACTGACACTGTGTGTGTGTTGGACCTTCCATCAAGCTACGGACCCCCTTGAAGATGTCTCCCGCAGTCGGAGACAAAACGTTGGGAATCACCTCGGAATTCATCAACCAACCACGGCATAACAGCCCGGATAATTATAATGGACATGATATTTCCGGCCGTGAAAATTTACATTTTAGAATCTGAATATTGCAATTCTGTTCCCTACTAGCACCACTGCGGATGCAGTCAGTGCTTATACACTGCCACATTGAAGATTTGAACACCCTGCACTCTAACTTCTGCTGAACATCCTGGATCTTATCAGGGAGCATTATAATCTAAATAAAGATCAGTAGCTCACTTATGACCCATAGTCCAAGAGAAAGGTGAATCTCCTTTACAGCAGATATAACATCATTTCAGACATATCACAGTCAAAGAAGGTAAGATAAACTGGCCACTCTGCAGTCTGATATAGCTGCATGGGACATGTCATGTCATGCATGTTCACATGCTCCTGACTACAGCTTTTGCCTCTCACCAGCACCACAGGAATAGTGCCCATGCCAGAAGAAAAAGCAAATTCTCTGGCCAATGCATCCAAGGGTAATAAGGGTAATTCCTGTCCAATTGACCCACAAAAAGACTGTTAGCATATGCAGAGACAGGCTGCCAGTATCACTAGCAGCTGCAACAGATGATGACACCAACAACATAACTATGATGACACCAGACAAAATTCACATTGCTGTCCAGCAGCAGCCCAACAATAAGACCCCTAGGCATAGGGACATCATGCCAAAGACTTTGAAGGAATTATCTCCTGGAGCTTATATCAGTATTGCTATGCTCTTCCACACCATCATCCAGAAGCTTGGAAGCATGCTGTTATAGTCCAGGTTCTGAAGCCAGGAAAGAACAGGATGGAGCCACAGAAATACAGGCCAATCACATTTATTGCCAGTTTTCAGCAAGGTGTTTGAGAGACTTCTCTTGCAGCAATTACTCTCTTGACTAAATGAAGGCAATGTCCTACCCCATGAGCAATTTGAATTCAGAGAGGGACACTCCATGCCCCTGCAGCTACTCTGATTTGTTGAAGAAGTCACACAGTTTTACAACACCAAGGGATATTGTGCAACCATTTCAACTGATGTCACCAGAGTGTTTCATAGTGTCTGGCATGAGAAACTGCTCTCATGCTGTTCAATCTTGGCATGGAAGACTCTTATGTCATGCTATTGTAGAGCTACCCATACTGCACCGTGTTGTCAGAGTTGGAGATATGACATCCATCATCAGAAGAGTTCACATGGTGGTGCCACAGGGATTGTGCTGGCCCCTGTACTGTACACTGTATATGTTATAGTGGAAGTGGAAGTTTCAGGGAAAATATACCATCACTGGTGACAGTGCACCTTCACTGGCCCATTTAGTGAAAGTGGATTATTGATTCCAGTTCCGTCAAACAATACACTTCACTGCCAAGAGGTAAGGAATGTGTCTGTAATAACAAAACAGTCATACTTGGAAAGTTGCATTTACCACCTGTAGGTTAAAAATGTAGTGATATTATGTACAATTCATTTGTTGCAGCAAGGATGTGCAGCATGGCACTTTGAGTTGCACAAGATATTTTGGTTTTTGCAAAAGCATCTCAGAGTTGACATTTCTGCTGGCAGTTTCACTTGAAGAATCCCTGGCCACTTCTCATTGACTGAGATGTCACAACTGTCCTCAGTGCAACAGTTTTCTCTGCTGGAACTTCCTCCTCTGAGATTATTCTTGGAGGGCAAGTACTGAACTGGGACCTGAAACAAAATGTTGTAGTTGTAGCCACAGTGGCATGTCATATCATCTCTTCCATAATTATTTAAAAACAAACAATTTATTACCGTGTGTGTAGATGGCACAGCACACCATCTCTCAACCCGATTCGGTAGAATCCATCGGCCATTTTCTTGAGGATGACACCCAAGACTGACCTAGCATGTCCTCTTCCTCTATCAAAGTCGGGCACTGGAACTCTTATAGTGCAGCCCTTTTCCACTGTTGGAAAGCAGCAATCTGAACACTGCTGCATTCTTTGTGCTTGTTCTTCTAACCACTTGTACACTTCAGTTCTGTGTTTTTTAATAGCACAAGTTGCCTCATCTAAATCAGTCAGGCGGTAGTCATTATTGTCAGGAATACTTTCTTTCTCTCTGTTCTCAACCTCTGTTCCTGTTGATACGTTATCCTCTTGCAGTGGAGATTTACTGTGATCATTACATTGCAATGTTTCAGTCCCTGTCTCACTGTTAACACTCACTTGATTAATTACATTTTCAAGGTCATCCTCATAGTGAGCATTCATCAATGCTTCAGGAGGTAAACTTGTTGAAGACAGACCATGTTTAGGAGAGCAGACAAACATCACTTTGTACAGATATCTTTTAGTTCCAAAATGCACAGCACTATTCTTCATTAGCTGCACAAACCTTACTTCATGGCTCTAATCCTTGGTGTTGTGCTTCTGCATCCATGTAGTTAGTATATTTTCTATGTCTTGATTTGCTCATTCTATGCTGTCTTGGCTCTGACTGTGTCTAGGTTTACCATGGACAATCATAAAATTGAGCCATAGATTTAGTTAAGCTGCTCATTATTTTGCTAATGAACTCTCTGCCACTGTCCAACTGCAATACTGAAGGAGCAAGCACCTGACAATTGCATACCTTTTCAGATTTTTTGGACTTCAGTGGCCTAAGAACAATGAATTTAGAGAGGTGGTCCTGATATAATACCGTTACAAAATTGTATTCACCACCTGGTTGTGATTGGAAGTCGATGAGATCAATTTGGACAGCATTGGCTTCACTACTACTCCTTTTTTCTGACTTTTTGCTATTTTAAACAAGGCTCATACAGACTAAGATAAATTTGGACATCTCTGTATGTTATGTTACAGAACTTTGACTTCAAGTGTCTCATAATTCGGTTGGCCAGTCATTACATGAGCATCATGCAGAATATCATACAGTCCTTCATCATAAACACAGTATTTAATATTACATTCTTTAGTTACTGGTTTTATTAATTTGGTTACTCCATTCACTTCCAGCACATCATATCTCTTCAGAAACTTGTTGTCATTGCCATCCCTCTTTCGTCCAGATTTTAGTGATTTAGCCTTGCTGATAAGTGACTCATACTTTTCCCTGCCCACGTAGATTGAATTATAACTAAGATTTCCCCATTCCACTCTAGATGTTCATAGAACTTCAGCGAGTCAACCATAGCTGCACTGATGTGAATTGTAACTGCACTACCGTCAACCACAGCTGACTACTGTAAACCATACCTGCACTACTGACAACCATAACTGCACTGCTGTATAACATAACAATAATGAGCTGATGACAATTGCATTCATGCTGATGTGTGGTAGCATTGTTGGACACACCATTAATAACTCAGGAGCAGCGATGATACACCTTATAATGGTACAGCCTCCCGTAGGACTCATATGAAATGTCCAATACCACCTTTTTATTATATGCATCTGGATAGTTATCAGACAATTCAGTGCTTCCTAAGGCCTTGTATGTGTGTCTTTATTCATATCATTCTGTCCTGTTTGATAAAAAACGATATTCATTGGGAAAGCGTGTGGAATGTTCTGAAAGGACGTGCATTGTTGTAGTTATTGGTGGATTGTTGTCGATGATAACATTATGTACATATACTAAATTAAGTAACTAATCAAGAAATTGAAGTAATAAGTCGTTAGAAATAAATAACTAGAGACTGCAGAGATGTTAGCATGGAAAATCAATGCTCCTAATTAACAAAATGGTAATCTAAAAATCCAGTAACTTTAGACCTCACTATGTCGAGAAACAGCTTAAAAGTTATTTCCAAGCGATGTATTTTCATTTGTTATTTATTTTTATGCCTTTCTCTGTAATTAATATTCTTTGTAATTACCTTTCTAATTAATTCTCCAATTGTTTACATCTCATAGTTTTCCAGTTTCCAGAATTTGCGGCCTTATTTGTGCATTCTGTGTATTTAATCAGATAAAGCACAAGCTCTGTACTATCATTACATGTTAGTAACCAAATCCAAACTGTAATTAATTATATAACTAAAAAAATATGAAAGATATTATTGTAATTAAAGTACAGAATGATTTTCTTATGGAAAACTAAAGATATTACTATAAAAGATTGTCATTCAATATTGTATTTTATACCTTATTCGACTGTAACATCAGTTTTTTTTTTTTCCCCTTTTTGTAAATTTTAAGTGTAACATCAAAATTGTACAAAATTAATAATGCTTTATTTTGGAAGCTATTGTTAAAATTCTGTATAAAGTGATGCAGCAATGTGACAAGTCAGATTTGAAGTTACTCTTGGAAGCCAAAGTGATCAGTGAAGTCTGTCTGTGTTTTGTTTACATGATGAGTGTGCATTTCAGACGTCAATTAATATGAATAAATTTTGTGAAGCATGAAAATATCCCATTCATTCAGCAATGGACCAGGTGGAAGAAACTTAAGTTAAATAACATTCAACATGAATTGTTACATTTGGTGAAGTTGAGCTGGGATTGATGTTTGAAATGTGGAAATACGTTTAACAAGTGACTGTTTCAGGTGGATGTAAGACAAACGCCAAACATAAATTGTCTTGAAAATTTTTGTGTTATGGATGCACAGAATGAATGGATGTTGCCACATGGGAAGAGTTGGTGAAAAAAAAAAAAAGGACCAGATTCTCGGACACCACTGTCAACCATCAGATGAGTAACAGTTTATTTTCTTAATTAGTGTTTTTGTGAAAGTGGCAAACATTTATGTGGGAAGTTTTATAGTTAATAATTTACTATGGCTGATAAAGACTATGTAAAAATGAGTGATAAAGAAGGAGTTAGTAGCGATTCTGTAGAAAACACTTCGGACCTAGGAGCAAGTGTCAGTGAACTATCGGCCAATAGTAATCAAAGTGTAGATTGAAGCTTTGGTGGAGAGGGTTCCAGTGAAAATGTCACCACAAGTACTCCATATGCACAGGGAAGAGTAGGTGGAGACGACTTGTTAATGTTATTAATGCAGCATATGAAAGAAGTGAAGGAACAGATGGGACAGATCAGGCAAGAAGCAAAGGAACAGATGGGACAGATTAGGCAAGAAGCAAAGGAACAGATGGGAAAGATTAAGGATATTGGTCAACAGGGTCTACAGTTAAGTCAGCAATTCAGTAAACAAATGGCAGAACTGAAGAATACTGTTACTGAAAATACTAATCAGATTAGGGAAATGCAGGAGGGTTTGGCAGCACCAAGAATAATTATTGAGAGAGGACAGGGTTAACTAAATACTTGTGTAGGAGCAATAGAAGGAAGGTTAGAGATATTAGCAACTAATTTCACACAAGAGTTGCCCAAAAACAAGGTTCGAAAAATTAGATAAACGTGTAGAAGTAGAAAATTCTAAATTTAAAGTAGAGGTTGTTCAGACTAGGAGACTGTTAGAAGAGAAAGTAGAAGTTTACAAAAGGAACTCTGAGCTAAAACTTACAGACATTTCCATTCAAATAAGTAATGTAGAACTAAAGTATGATGAAAAAATAGATTTGTGTAAAAGTAATGTTGTAGATTTAAGTAAGAAAGTTGTAGAACTACAAGAGGGTGTAGCTCAAAGAAATTTTGTTAGCAATTTTAATTTTGTATGGGGTGGAATGCCTTTAAAATGCATTCCAGGAGATGGTAAATTGAATCCTGTTGATTTTTTACAGCTTTGTCAAGATAATTTTAGTAATGAAATGACAGACAATGTTAAAATTAAATTCATTTAGAGATTTTTGGATGGAGAAGCAATCTCATGGGGCAATCAGTATGTTAATTGTACCATGTCATATGATGAATTTGATGAATTTGAATTTGAAAGAAAGTTCTTAAATAAGTTTTGGTCACAATCTGAACAAGTTATGATTATGAGTGAGTTTTTGAATGGTTGAATGTATAGGGAAGGGGATGGGTAGCTTGAAGTGTTTTTGTGAAAACCAATTGAGGAAATTAGTACACTTAGACAAACCTTTTGACAAACTAACACAAATTGGTGCCTTAAAAAGGAGATTACCAAAAAAAGTACAGTGGGAGTTGATTTATGGACCAGATGACTCCGTAGATCAGTTTTTGAGGTATGTAGACAAGTTGGATAGAGCCTTTGGGGAAATTGGAGGTTAAGTAATGGCAGATTTGGCAATCAACCATATGAAGGATGGAATCAAAGCAGGAATCAAGGCAGGAGTGACAATGAAAATCAGAATAATGATACTGGTTACAATAGAAGTAATAATAGATGGATCAACGATAGAAATGGGAATGGAAATAGAGGGTATGACAACAGGGAAAGACCTTGGGAGAATAATAACAGACAATTGGATAATCACCAATCAAGACCACGCAATTTAAACTGATGGATGCCTCATTTGGAGCCTGTCAGTTTGGGGAGGGAAATAAGTACCGAAATCAGACTAAACACCACTGCCCTAGAGACATCAAAAATAATCACGGAAGACAGAGTAATCAAAGATATTGGAGTGGAAATGACAGATCTAATGTAAGAAGAGCACATCAGATTAGCAAATTACAGTTTGACAGTAAATTCTGGAAAAGTATGAATGAAAGTGTTGAAGATAGAAGTAATAGCATCTGTAAGAATGTTGAAAAGATTCCATTAGAGGTGGAAACTATCTCAACTCTATATAATCACTGTGGCAAAGAAGTTTGCAAAGAAAATGTTGGTTCTGATAATAATACTGATGAGTCTGGATAGGGTAAATTAATGGAGAAAGGATCTATCACTGTTAAGCATTTAAGTGATGATACTTGTACTGGGGTACTTGTCAACAATTCTGATGATCATTGTAAAGATGTTGTAGAAGTGCCTAGCATTGGAGATGATAGCATGTGTGGAGATGTTGATAGTGAAAATGACAGTAGTAATGATGAATGGGAGGAAGAATAAGACAGCATGGTCTATATGGAGGTCAAAGAAGATTTAATTAATGGTGAAGAAGATGATGTCAGTAGTATTTGTGAAGAATATGAGAACCAGATTGTACCAATGAAAACTGGGAAGGTATCATCAGATAAGGAACATGTGGACAGACATTATGATTTAGATGTGATGCTAGAAACTTTATGGGATACTTACAAGGGTTATAGTGACAGTGACAGAGTAAAAAGGGTCATCAAGATTATTTGTGAAGATTTGCATTCCAACTGGGAAAGTAGAACCAATCAGCAGGCTTACAGTGAGACCAATTCTGGGAAAAGTGGACAGTGTGAAAAGAGGGACGTGACATCAAGTAATCCTCTGATTGATGTAGCTCTAAGCAAAATTCAGACAAGTAAGAGAAATTGTGCAAAAAAAAAAAAAAAAAAAAAAAAAAAAGGTATAAACTACTTGGGTTCTAGAGAGATTGAGGATGATTTGCTGCATGAAGATGAGGAAAGCAAGAAGCAAAAAGTTTTAGCTTGCCTGTATATACATATAAAAGTTGCAAATTATGAGGGAGTTTGCCTCTTAGACACGGGTAATCCTGTCTGTGCCATTTCTGAAAAATTCAGAGAGCAGATAAGACATAGTGCTTGCATTGAAGAATATCCTGTTATTGGAATCAAAATTAAGGGAGCAGCTGGTAGGCACAGCAAAGTTGTAAACACGCAAGCTTTAATGTCTTTCACCATTAATGATGTACAATACAACCAAGGATGTTTTGTAGTACCTGACCTCAATGAAAATGTTTTGTTCAGAATGAATTGGATACAGGGAGTAAATGCAGATTTTGACTGGAATAACAAAAAGTTAAGGCTTACCAACCCAAAGACAGATGCAACACATGTAACTGAACTAATCATCCAAAATTCTCTAGAGAACAATTTTCAAATTAGAAGAGTGATTTGTGCAAATGAAAAGATTGATGTTAATGAGGGAGTTAATGAAGAAGAATCCAGTGAAGACAAGTATGCTGAATTAGTGGCCACCAAACTGAAAGAAGCTGGAAGTCTAGATGAAGTACAGACAGGTCAGTTCAGTAGTTTGTTGTGGGAATACAAAGATGTGTTTAGTGAGAAACCTGGGACAGTGAAAAACTATGAATGTAGACTTAAACTAAAACCTTATGAACCATTTTCCATTAAACCATATGGAGTACCCATCTCAAACAGAAAAGCTGTGGAGGAAGAACTACAAAAGATGGAAGAGTGGAAAGTAATTTAAAGGTGCAATAGTGCACACAATAACCCATTGGTGGTAGTTTCCAAGTGTGATGGTGGAGTAATACTTATGCTCAATTCAAAACATTTAAATAAATACCTTGAGAGGGAAACTGATCACTCTGGGAACATAGACAAGTTATTACATAAGTTTGAACATATGAAGTAGATGTCTAGTTTAGACTTAACAGCTGGTTTCCACCAGGTACCATTGGAGAGACATTCTAGAAAATATACCGCATTTTTCTACAGAGGAAGATGTTATTGCTCTTGTGTTGTACCATTTGCCCTTAATGTATAAGTTGCAGAATTTAGCCAAGTATTCGATTTTGTTCTAGGAAAAGAACTGTTAAGCAAACTAATCCTTTATGTTGATGACATACTTGTAACAGGAAAGAGTTGGGAAGAACATATACATTTGTTGGTAAAAAGTGTAAGAGACTGAGCCAGGGAGGGATGTCATTAAAACTAGAGAAGTGCAAATTTGGAGTTAAACAGCTCAAATTTTTAGGCCATACCATCTTAGAAGAAGGAATCTTGCCTGATGAAGAAAGAGTTGAAGCCATTGCAAAATTTCCTGCATCGAAGACTAAGAAACAACTTAAATTTTACTACGGAATTTGTGGCTACTACAAGAAGTTTGTCAGCAATTAAGTTTTAAATTCACCATGTTTGAACAACTTGCTGAAGAAGAACACCATTTGGGTGTGGGACAAGGATTGTCAGGAAGCATTCGACAACATCAAGAAACAGATGTGCAATAGTAAAATGTTATACAGACCTGATCTTACAGAGCCATTTTGCATTATGACCAACAGCAGTGACTATGGACTGGGAGCTCATTTGTTCCAAGAAACAATTGTGGATGGTGTGATGGAGCATAGATCAATATCTTTTGCCAGTAGAACTTTGCAAAAACATGAGAAGTCATACACTGTCACCAAAAACGAACTGTTGGCAGTCTATTGGGCTTTCATCAAGAACAAGAGTTACTTATCAGGACATCAAGTAGTAGTATACACAGACCATAAGGCTTTGATCTATATACAAGAGTGTACTTTGCATCACAACAGGATAACCAGGTGGGCACTATTCCTACAGCAGTTCAACTATACAGTAAAGTATATAAAAGATGAAGAAAATCTAATGTCTGATGCTCTATCAAGATTTACAATGGGGGGAGAAGGTGAAAATAACAGTGATGAATATGAAAGGGAATTTCGGATTATGTATCTAAAAGGGGTGAAAGATGAGAATGATATCAGCAAAATTTGTAATGACAGCTGTAGATACACTGAAATCTATCCAAAAGATTCAAAAAAAATGTATACTTTTACAATATCTCCAGGAGAGTGAGAAAGCAATTATCTACATGTGACAGGTGCCAGAGGGTAAAAGTTAGTAATCAAACCTGCAGAGGATACACTGCCCTCCATAAGTTTGGAAACACCATGCTGCATATTACAACAGAGCCAGATGGAAGTGATCTGTGTGAGGTATTGGTTAGAATATGGAATAGCAAGCTCAAATAATGGTCAATAATGACATGTACAGTATTGTACACTTAATTATTGTACATATACATACATATTGGAACATACTAGTATTGCTCCATTTTATGTAAACTGACATTACCTGTCCAAGCAGTTCTACTAAACATGCCAGGTGGTGCGAGTAGACTGCATGGCTATGTAGAGGTATGTTATTTACGTTTCTTTTCACTTGTAGTTGCATTTGCATAAAGGTATAACACACCGTGAAAGTAATTGAAAATGGCCCCAAAGTGCCCGATTCCTCATGAATCATGGGTAATGATAATCACTTTGCACCAAGACCAAGAAGGTAATAGTGTCTGACAAATAGCAAAGAAACTGATGATTTCTGTCAGTGGAGTTGCCAAAACTATATACCGGCATCGAGAAACAGGCTCCTATGGAGATCGTCCTTGCTCAGGAGCATCCAGGAACGTATCAGAATGCCAGGAAAAGTATTTGGTAGTGACCAGTAAATGTAGCAGATTAAAGATGTCTATGAAATGACTGCTGAACTAAGCGCAACGAGGGATACCGATGAGTGAGTCAACAGTGAGACGACACCTGGCAGACAACAACCTCTGAGGTTATGTAGCAACAAGGAAACCTCTGTTGTGCCCTGTTAACAAAGGATTCAGTGGGCTAAGACACACCAACACTGGACAGCCAGGAATTGGGAAAGAGTCTTATTCACTGATGAATCCAAGTTTGAAATATTTTGAACTAAACGCCATCAATTTGTACATTGTTTACCCCATGAACATTTGAATCCTCAGAGCTTAAGGCATGGAGGGGATTCTGTGATGGTATGGGGATCCTTTGGAGGAATAAAGTCAGAGATTTGATGAAAATAGATGGAAAAATGAACCAATAGGATTATCATGCCATTCTCCAGCGACATGCTAAGACATCTGGTTTGCATCCGATTGGGAAAGGGTTTGTCTTGCAGCAAGACAACAACCCGAAACATACATCTTGCTTGTGTCAGAACTATGTGAAGTCTCTAGATGTTCGTAAAATATTGAAAAACATGGAACGGCCAACCCAATCCCCTGATTGTAACCCAATCGAGCTGCTATGGGATGAATTGGACAGGAGGATCCAAAAATGGGAAATCATGAGTGGGTCACAATTGTGGGAGATCCTGCAGAAAGAATGGAGATTAATTCCAACTGAAACCTTGGCAAAACTGATGCAGTGCATTCCGAGAGTGTGCAAGGCAGTGATGAGAGCAAAGGGTGGCTATTTTGAAGAACTGAAAATTTAATTGTTGCATCTTCCTGTGTATTATTTGAGCTTAATAAACATTTGGATCACAAGAAAATACAGTTTTCTACTGTATGTCCTTAACTTTGTCTAAAATTACTAGGTGTTTCCAAACTTATGGAGGGTAGTGTATATGCAAAACATCTTGCCGGAAGAACAACTAAAACTTGTAGCAGTTGATCTTTATGGAACATTACCTAAGGCTAAAGGAGGAATTCGTTACATATTTGTCATGGTGGATGCTTTTTCAAAATTTGTTAACTATATTTGTTGAAGAAAGCAACAAGTAAGAACATCATTTTGAAAATTAGAAGAGACTATTTCACAAAGGTAGGAAAACCGAAGAGCATACTTTCTGACAATGGAGCACAATTTACTTGTATACTATTGAAAACATTAGTTGAGGATGAGAACATAAACCACATTCTGATATCTGCTTATCACCCGTCAAGCATTCCAGCTGAACATTACATGATAGAAGTAGGGAGATTATTTAGAACTTATTGCAACAAAAATCATGTAAGTTGGACAGAGTTCATATACAGCTTTGAAGATATAATGAATAGCTTGCAACATTCATCTACTGGGTTCTGCCTGTATGAAATAATGTATCACAAGAAACCACCAAATCTGATCAACGACTTAATTGAATTTCCATCATGTAAGGCTATGAGTCCACAGGAAAGAGAAGAAATAGTCAAGGAGGGGGAGGAGATTAGCGTTTAACGTCCCGTCGACAACGAGGTCATTAGAGACAGAGCACAAGCTCGGATTAGGGAAGGATGGAGAAGGAAATCGGCCGTGCCCTTTCGAAGGAACCATCCCGGCATTTGCCTGAAGTGATCTAGGGAAATCACGGAAAACCTAAATCAGGATGGCCGGACGCGGGATTGAACCGTCGTCCTCCCGAATGCGAGTCCAGTGTGCTAACCACTGCGCCACCTCGCTCGGTAATAGTCAAGAAAGTAATGAGACAACAGGGGAAACTGAAAAAAAAAATAAACATGATTAGAAGTTGAAACCTACAAATTTTAAAATCGGTGATCTGGTCCTGGTGAAAACACATGAAAAATCCAAGGCAGTAAGTAATGAATTAAAGAAATTCTTTGATATCTGTAATGGTCCATCCAAAATTCAGTCTATGCCATACCCAAATGCATAAAGGTTAGTGTATCCAAAGTCTACAAGGTTATTTGGTCTATGTAACATCACTGAACTGAAACCCTATAAGCAAGTGTCAAACACCAAGAAAAAATAAAATAATGTAAAAGCCATCAGGAGGACACATCTTTGTGTCAAGTGTGCAGTGAACACTAGGTCTCTGAGCTATGTAACACTCTATTTTCTGCTTTTCGGTTTCGGATGCTACATCTTTTACTCATCTATATACCTGTAATGAAGTTATTGCTTACTGAAAATACTATCCATTCTCTGTAATATAAGTTCTCTGTATGTAATATGACTATTGAGTGACATTATTTTAGGAATATTTTGAAAATGTAAACTGTGTACTAAATTTGACTTTCCTACAATAGTGATAGACCAATTATTGTAGTTATACTCTGTAGAGCATGTATTTGATTTGTGGGTGCGACTTTGAAAATTACAGGCATGGTCATGATTTTATGAATTTGCTCATAAGATAAACAAATGGACAATGGCAAAGATGTACACATGTTACTAAATGGACAAATTGCACTGTGATAAAAGACATTTTGTGAAAAGTTTGTTATTACATATGGTATGATGATGAGCAGTCTGTGACTTTGTTCGATATGATAAAGAGTTAAATGAGATCTGGGGGGTCAAATATACTGTATAGTAGAATATACTGAAATATTAATCAAAAAGAAAGGATACATATATAATTCATTTTGGTTCATTGACTTTATTCTGTATATAGCTAAATCTTTAAAGTTTAGAGATGCTCAATTTTGTGTAATTTTGTTTGTAAATACGCTAATAGAACAGGGTAATATGTGAATGCTTTTGATAAATTCATACCTGATGTGACCTTAATTGTAACCTACACGAGTACCTTGAGTAATGAGTTCATCCCTGTTTGTACCTAGAGAACTGTATCCAAGATCCTTACCTGACCTGGAAGTGAAAATAAAAAAAATTAAAAAAACTGTGAAACTAATAGCGGACTGTGCTAATGCAGTGTAGAGACTGCCAGAAAAAGAGGGTTTGCAGACACAAGATGGACAGCGCAAAAGGACTGATGATTGTGAGCTGCCAATTCCTTAAGATGTGCAATGTGAACCAGTGACTGGAGTGACAGCTAAGAAAAGAAAACTTTTTTGATTTTTTGGACTGTGTGTATATATTTAACAGCCATTCATACAAGTAATACTTGTAAGAGCGGTGGGGGGAGGAGGGGGTGGGGTGGGGGGGCATATAACAGTACAGCCTCCTGCACGATTCATTTTAAACGTCTGATACCACCTTTCAGATAGTTATAGGACAATTCAGTGCTTCCTAAGGCCTTGTTTGTGTGTCTTTATACATATCATTCTGTCCTATTTGATAAAAAACTTTATATTCATTGAGAAGGCATGTGGAATGTTCTGGAAGGACATGCATTGTCGTAATTATCAATGGATTGTTGTCATTGATAAAATTATCTACATATACTAAATTAAGAAACTAATCAAGAAATTGAAGTAATAAGTCCTTAGAAATAAATAACTAGAGACTGCAGAGATGTTAGCATGAAAAATCAATGCTCCTAATTAACAAAATGGTAATCTAAAAATCCAGTAACCTTAGACCCCAATATGTTGAGAAACAGCTTAAAAGTGTGTACCAGACTGAGACTCAAAGTCGAGACCTTTGCCTTTTGTGGGCAAGTGCTCTACCATGTGCCCGCGAAAGGCAAAGGTCCCGAGTTCAAGTCTTGGTCTGGCACACAGTTTGAACCTGCCAGGAAGTTTCATATCAGCGCACACTCTGCTGCAGAGTGAAAATCTCATTCAAGCTTAAAAGTTATTTCCAAGTGACGTATTTTCATTTGTTATTTATTTTTATGTCTTCCTCTTAATTAATATTCTTTGTAATTACATTTCTAATAAATTCTCCAATTGTTTACATCTCAGTTTTCCAATTTCCAGAATTTGAGGCCTTATTTGTGCATTCTATGTATTTAATTGGATAAAGTATGAGCTCTGTACTACCATAACACATTAGTAACCAAATCCTAACTGTAATTAATTACATAACTACAATAATAGGAGAGATATTATTGTAATTAAAGTTCAGAATGATTTTCTTATGGAAAACTAAAGATATTACTATAAAAGATTGTCATTCAATATTGTATTTTATACCTTATTGTAACATCAGTTTCTTTATGTTTTGTAAATTTTAATTGTAACATCAAAATGGTTCAACATTAATAATGCTTTATTTTGGAAGCTACTGTTAAAATTCTATATAAAGTGATGCAGCAATGTGACAAGTCAGATTTGAAGCTACTCTTGGAAGTCAAAGAGATCAGTGAAGTCTGTCTGTGTTTTGTTTACATGATGTGAGTGCAATTTGGATGTCAATTAATGTGAATAAATTTTGTGAAGCATGAAAATTTCCCATTCATTCATCAATTGACCAAGGCAGAAGAAACTTAATTAAATAACATTCAACATGAATCATTACAACCTTCACTAGTGGATAATATGCTACTGTACACTTTCCCTAGCCGAGTACAGTGATAGTTATCCTTCACTAGTGGATATGTTGTTTTCTGTTTATGGGAAGCCCTCACTAATCATTTTAGTGATGGTGTACATCCACTAGGGAAGGTTTGCCTTCCCTAATCTTCCACTTCCACTGTAACATATACACATCAGATCTGCCTCCAATACTGAGAGTTAATAAAACAATATATGCTGATGATACAGCACTCCATATGAGAAGTATAAGGCTGCACATTGTGCATTGGTGTCTAAAGGAGACATGCGTCACCCTTGAAGATTGGAAAACTCAATGGTAGATTGACTGTAATGTGGATAACAGACAGGGAGGGTCTTCTGCTCACTAAACTCTGTAGGCCAGCAGTGCAACTGGTACAACACTTTGGGGAATTGTTTGAGCAGACAATGACTGTAAAGTACCTTGGTGTTACGCTGGACAGCAGACTGACTTGGGTACATCTTATCAATGATGTCAAATGGAAAACAGCACAGCATTTCCCCCTACTGAACTCTAATTTGGAGTTGTCTATTGAAAATGGTTTCAACCTGTTCAGGCTCTATATCCATCCTGTGAGGACTATGCTTTTGCAGTGTGGGGAAATGCAGCACAAACGCAGCTGTAGAAACTCCAGAACAATCAGAATAAAACCCTTTGCCAAATTTTCCCTGTCCCATTCAATTTTCCAGTGGTTTACCTGCATCAGGCTGCAGATAAGCAAGAAGCACTGGAAAAGTTCAAGGAGGATGCCAAGACAGTCTGTGAGAAGTCCAGAAGATCAGCAACCTACAACAACCTGTCAACTTGGATGATGGCCAAGTGGCCCATAGCTCTGCTAGACAGGTAGCAGGACTATCTCAGGAGTACCCTTTGAAAAAATAACTATGCACCAAGCAGACACACTTATGCTGGTGATGTACCTTATCCTCACTGACAGGCTGTAGCATTCAGTGCCCCAAGGTGGCATAAGAGAAGAAAGTGGGAGACTCTTTCAGATTTACAAAAATGTATATTGCCTTGTGTAGGAGAAGTGGATTCACGTTTCTTGTATCCATGAACAAACTGTACTTATTTCTTCAATTTCCTATGAGTCTCACAATACATTTTGAAGCTGATTGTTTGACCATGAAGGAGGACTTTCAGCAGAATAGGCCCAGAAGACTGTAACCACGACTTTACCAACTGTGGGCACTGTTTTTAAATGCTTCTTTGAAGGAAACATTGCGTGATGCTACTCCAGGGATTGTTGGTTTGTTTCAGGCTCAAGGATTTCACCCCATGTTTCATCACCTATGACAAGTTTTTGACAATAAATCATCATCATCAGTCTCATAACAAGTAAGTAATTTGGATGGACATTTCTTCTTTCCTGTTAATGCTCTTCACTAAGGTTTGAAGGATTTATTACTATTTATTTTATGACATACATTAAGAAGTTTTGGATCATAAGAATAGCCATACACATACAAAGATTGTTAAACTACTACATATCAACATTTCAACATAGCACAAATGCAATAGCTATTGGCAAATATCAAGGGCTCTTATATAGTTTATCAGACAACTGATCACTGTCAGGAAATCTTCAAAACGACCCTTGTTGATATGTGTGAGACATATTGATACAACATGAGCAACTGTTTGTCATTCCACACCAAAGTCACAAGATACTAATGAAGATTTTCCCCACTTGTGGAGAGTGTCTGTACTTCTTCTACAGACTGTGCAGATGCAATTCATGGTAGTTCAAATTACCTGAGGCTGATCAAATCCAGGAGGTTTATCCAGGCTACAGGACAGTTTCAGGCATTGTGGAGGACAGTTTTGTTGCCAGCACAATTTCCATTCACTGGTGTCATTGACTTCATTTTCAGTAAAAATCCTGGCTGTAATAAGAGGACTTTCCTAATCTTAATCCTTTTTGCTCCACAGGAATACATGGTTCAATACTGGAAGGTCAGTGTTGTCAACAACCTTCTGCTATTAACACAGTACCACACTCTTCAGTCTTATACAAGAAGGTGGACTGTGAGCCATAATAGGTAACCAGTATGTGGGAGTAGATTGTATTGACTCAGTAACAATGTACATGGATTTCTTAAGTTGTATGTCTGTCATTTTCATATGTGGACTATTAAGTCAGACCATGCACTGTATTCTGCTGTAGAGTATACCAATCTGACAGCTGATACTCAAAGAATATCTGTTGGTGATCCCTAACTAGTGTCTTAGAGTTTGTGGAGAGTGTTATGTTTGATTTTGAGCTTAGTCGATGTTTGCATGAGATATTTTTTAAAAGAAAATGTGATCCCAAGGTGTTCTAGACGCATGTGATTATGAAGTTTGTCCCCTCAAAATAGGCATCAAGGACTCTGTGTGTCAATCTATTGGACAGAAAAAACATCCAACTTCTGTTTTATTTGAGTTAGGTTATAGCCTCCATTTATAAAAATATTGCCTCAACATGTCTAGATCATAAGTTTGGATTTGTTCAGCTGTTTTGAAAGTTTTGTGTTGGGTAGCTATTGCCTAATCACCCACATAATGAAACTTTCTGGGCTGTGTTGGAGGAATATCAGATACACGTAAATCAGACAAGGATGGAGCAAGGACAAATCTATGCAGTAAGCCATTATTCAATACTTCTTGACAGCTAGTGTTTTTTCATTGTGATATATTAAATTCCTTCCATTTGACATGTGGTCAATTAGTTTTGTTGTCCATCTGCATGGAATAAGATGTAATAATTTATAAAGCAGCCTATGCCTCCAAACTGTGTCCTATGTAGCACTTAGATCAGTAAAAGCAACTGATGTTTCCTTCTTCATCTGATACCCTATGTGAGTAAATGTTATTAATGATAAGACATTATCAGCAAAACTCTGTCCTCACTAGGAACCAGCGTGATGAACAGGTAACTTCTGAAAGATTACTGAATTAATCAAAATGTGCATAATTCTTTCAAGGCCCTTATAAACTGTGCTCAGTAGCATGACTGGGTGATAGTTCTTTGGCTAATCTGATGACTGCCAGGTTTGAGTATTGCTATCATTTTTGATTGCTTCATTTTCTTGTGAGTGAACCAAATATCACAATGCCTGAGAAGAAATCTGTGAGCCAATGTTTTACATAGTTTCCATAATGTATAAGAAATTCAAGGTGAATTCCATCACATCTTAGTGCATTTCCATGTTCTAGAATTTTAAGAGCAGCAGAAATTGGATATACAGAGAAAGTTCTTAGGAACTCAGATTGCTCCTTATTACTGTTTTTTAGCAATGATAAGTTTGCATCTGATGTATCTTATATAAGTTTCATCCCTTGGTTATCTGGATGTAGACATAAAGGATGATGCAGTCCTATTAGCTGATATACAACTGTTGTCCCTTAATTTTATTTTATTTCAGTCCAACTTCCTTGGTAATGATCATGCTTCTCTAGCTGACGTTTGATAATTGAGTGTCTCAGTATTCTCTAGCCATGCAGTATGTCTGGCTGTACCGAGATTACAAAGTTATCTGCTATTTATAGGTCACCACTTTTTAAAAGTTAGCTCTTGTTAGTTGCATTCCTTACTGGAATATATTGCTTTCAGTAGTCTTTAGGGAATGCCTTGTTTGCTGCACTTATCAATATGGGCTCCACCGATAGTGACAATGTTGATGTTATTTTGATAAACTCTTCTGTAGAATTTGCCACTTTGATTTACTTATGCATTTATATTGATCTGACAAATCTTGATAACAGGTCCAAAGTTTATAGCTGGAAGGTCCTGGAAAGAACCATCTCAGTCCATGTCTTGTGACAAATTTATTTTAGCCAGATGATCTTTGAGATTATCCAGCCACCTCTGCTTCTTGGCTTCAGATATTTGCTTCAAAGTGGCTGTTCTTTAGCACCATCCAGAGGGCACAAATCTCTAAATACACCGACTTGTGTAAAAGTGTGTTGGGACTACCAACAGAAGTGTGAAACTAAGCACTGGGTTGCTTCACTGTTATTTATCAGTCACAGAATAACAGAGTCTACACATTTCAGCACTGCAGGCATCACAGCTGTGTGCAGCTGGCCTGCATGTGGGACATCAGACAGATGCCATTTGCATTCTTCTGTTAATGGCACACTCTTCACCCAGTGACTTACTGTACTTTTATCCACTGGCCAGTGTTGGTAGACATTCTGTAAATGCCTGTTAACAGTTATGATGGTCCGGTTTGCCACCAAAATAAATTCTGTAAATTCAGTAACAGCTTTGCGCTTGGAATGCATGTCAATTGTAGATGCCATTCTGAAGACTGGTTAAAGTGCTGCCATCTACTGGAAGCAGTTGAACATATGAGATGACAATAATGTTAAAGGACATTGGAAACAAAATTACAATTTTTTGGAACAAAAATTGGCAAAGAAAAAGGATGTGTTGTCTTACTTACTGAATGCTCCTTGCCATCCTTGCAGGCAGCTAAGACAAAGCTGTGGACCTATGGAAGTCATCAGGTGTTCTTACTAGGAAAGCTTCATTTTGCTTATTTACAACAAAGTCACTCATCCAGTAATTTTTTGCACTTTTGAATTTACAATTTTTTTAGAGCAAAAGGACTAAAATACGAATTGTGAAAGTATTCTTTCAAGCAATCACCAGGTAACTTGGGTTTTTGACTGTTCAGCCAGTGGACTTGAACAAATGAGATTGTTATGCCACCACCAGCACAGAAATGACGTCTGATACTGCGCCTAATGCACACTGTGATCTTCTGTTAATTTACAGGATCACCTTGGCTGAAGGCTGCAGCCTGACAGAGTAGGTCCACAGCAACATATCACTGCACCCTCTTGGATATTTTGTGTTCATTGCTGGCACTTTTAATTGCCAAGGCCTCTCCTTTGCAGGTGGGCACACCAGCATGGGACCACAAGCTTGCACACCACTCGAGCCACATCCATGAGATAACTTCTGTCCACAATGGGACTGTGATAAATCCTATGACCTCCACCTCCACCAGCAGGTCCTACAGTAACACGATGATTTATGAAACTCGCAATGAGCATAGTCCTGTCCCCGCATTTCACAGCAGTGTCTTTGGACATCAATGTGCCACCTTCCCTGGTACACATTTATTATTGTGAGTAAACTCCTATTGTGTGTGTCACTGGATCAAATTAAAAAAAACCACAGACTATTGAAAGGTCTAACCAAGAGCAAATACAGAATCAGATGACAATTTAGTAATGATGAAGATTAGGCTGAAGTTTAAGGGGCTAGTCATGGAAAAATCAATGCACAAAGAAGTGGGATATGGAAGTTCTAAGGGATGATGAGATATGCTTGAAATTCTCTGAGGCTATAGATACCACAATGAGGAACAGCACAATAGATGGTTTGGTTGAAGAGGAATGAACATCTTTAAAAAGGAACATAACAGAAGTTGGAAAGAAAAACAGAGGTACAAGGAAGGTAACTGCGAAGAAACCATGGGTCACAAAAGAAATACTTCAGTTGATTGAGGAAACAAAAAAGTACAAAAATGTTCAGGGGAACTCAGGAGTATATAAACAGAAGTCACTTTTTAGGAATGAAATAAATAGTAAGTGTAGGAAAACTAAGGCTAACTGTCTGCATGAAAAATATGAAGAAATTGAAAATGAAATGGTTATCAGAAAGACTGACTCAGCATACAGAAAGGTCAAATCAACCTGCAGTGAAGTTAAAAGCAGGTGTGGTAACATTAACTGTGCAATGGAAATTCCACTGTTAAATACAGAGGAAAGAGCAGATAGGTGGAATGAGTATACTGAAGGCCTCTATGAGGGAGACGACTTGTCTGAAGACATGACAGAAAAAGAAACAAGAGTTGATATAGAAGAGGTAGGGGATCCAATATTAGAATCAGAAATTAAATAAGCTTTTTGAAGACTTAAAACTGAATAAGGCAGAAGGGATGGATAACATTCCATCTTAAGTGTCTAAAATCATTGGGGGAAGTGGTAACAAAATGGCTATTTGCATTGGTGTGTAGAATGTCTGAGTCTGGTGATACACCATCTTACTTTCAGAAAAACATCATGCACACAATTAAGAAGATTGGAAGGGCCAACAAGTGAGAGAACTATCACACAATGAGCATAACAGTTCATGTATTCAAGTTGCTGACAAAAATAAGATGCAGAAGAATAGGAAAGAAAATTGAGGATGTGTCAGATGACGATCAGTTTGGTGTTATGAACTGTAAAGGCACCAGAGAGGCAATTCTGACATTGTAGGTGATAACAGAAGCAAGACTAAAGAAAAATCAAGGCACATTCATAGAATTTGTCGACCTGGAAAAAGCATTCAAAAATGTCAAATGGTGCAAGACATTCAAAATTCTGAGAAAAATAGTGCTAAGCTATAGGTAAAATAAGTGATATACGATATGTACTAAAGAGCCAAGAGGGAACAAAAAGAGTGGAAGAGAGAGAACGAAGTGCTCAGATTAAAAGTACTATAAGATAGGGATGCAGCTTTTCACCCAATTTCTCAAAGTGTACATTTGGATCACAACATTTTATGGTAGTGAAACATGGATAGTGGGAAAACCAGCAAAGAAGAGAATCAAAGCATTTGAGATGTGGAGCTACAGAAGAACATTAGTGGTTTGTAGGGAATCACAAAGTTCTCTGGCGAATCAGAGAGGAAAGGAATATAATGAAAACACTGACAAGACGAAGGGGCAGGATGAAGGGACAGGATGATAGGACATCTGGTAAGACATCATGGAATAACTTCCATGCTACTAGAGGGTAAAAACTGTAGTGGAAGGCAGAGACTGGAATACATCCTGCAAATAATTGAGGATGTAGGTTGCAAGTGCTACTCTGAGATAAAGAGATTAGTGCAGTAGGAGAATTCGTGGTGAGCCACGTCAAACCAGTCAGAAGATTGATGACTTAAATGAGTGTATAGAAAATAATAATAATTTTGTGTAGTTCAGTGGCCTGGTGCACCTACATCTATAGTCTGTAATCCACTGTAAGGTGCATGGCAGAGGGTCGGTCCCATTGTTCCAGTTATTAAGGTTTCTGCCTGTTCCATTCATGTATGGAGCATTGGAAAAATTATTGTTTGAATGCCTCTGTGCATGAAGTGATTATTCTAATCTTATTCTCACAATACCTATGTGAGTGATATACAGGGGACTGTAATATATTCCTAGACTAATCATTTAAAGCCAGTTCTGGAAACTTTGTTAACAAACTTTCTCAAGATAATTTACGTATATCTTCAACTGTCTTCCAGTTCAGATCCTTCAGCATCTCTATGACATTCTCCCATGAATTAAACAAACCTATGACCATTTGTGCTACACTTCTCTATACACATTCAGCATCCCCTTTTAGTCTTATCTAATACAGGTCCCACAAACTTGAGTAATATTTTAGAACCAGTTGCATGAGTGATTTGTAAGCAATCTCCTTTGTGGACTGATTGAATTTCCCTAGTATTCTACCAATAAACCGAAGTCTACCACCTGCTTTACCCATGACTGAACCTTTGTGAACATTCCATTTCATATCCCTGCAAAGTGTTACTTCCAGGTATTTGTATGAGTTGGCTGATTCTAGGAGTGACTCAGATTAGATTAGATTAGATTAGATTAGATTAATACTGGTTCCATGGATCATGAATACGTTATTTCATAATGATGTGGAACGAGTCAAATTTTCCAATACATGACACAATTAAGTTAATTTAACAATATAATTAAGTTAATATAACAACTTTTTTATTTTTTTTTGTTTTTTTTTAATATTTTTGTAATTTTTTTGTTTGGTTTTCTTCTTTTTTCCTTAATTTATATCTAAAAATTCCTCTACGGAGTAGAAGGAGTTGTCATTCAGAAATTCTTTTAATTTCTCCTTAAATACTTGTGGGTTATCTGTCAGACTTTTGGTACTATTTGGTAAGTGACCAAAGACTTTAGTGGCAGTATAATTCACCCCTTTCTGTGCCAAAGTTAGATTTAATCTTGATTAGTGAAGATCATCCTTTCTCCTAGTATTGTAGTTATGCACACTGCTATTACTTTTGAATTGAGTTTGGTTGTTAATAACAAATTTCATAAGAGAGTACATATACTGAGAAGCTACTGTAAATATCCCTAGATCCGTAAATAAATGTCTGCTTCTGATTAAGGTCTATATTTATTAATGGCATCATAAAAATTTAGGGAGAGTCCATTTACAAGGAACCACTTAGTAATTTTCTGAAAGACATTATTGACATTTTCATCAGTTAATTCTTGTTTGTCAGGTGTGATTACTATACTTGTATCATCAGCAAAGAGAACTAACTTTGCCTCTTCATGAATATAGTATGGCAAGTCATTAATATATATTAAGAACAACAAAGGACCCAAGAACGACCCTTGTGGAACCCCATTCTTGATAGTTCCCCAGATTGAGGAATGTGCTCATCTTTGCATATTATGAGAACTGCTTATTTCAACTTTCTGCACTCTTCCAGTTAGGTACGAATTAAACCATTTGTGCACTGTCCCACTCATGCCACAATACTTGAGCTTGTCTAGCAGAATTTTATGATTTACACAATCAAAAGCCTTTGAGAGATCACAAAAAATCCCAATGGGTGGTGTTCAGTTATTCAGATCATTCAAAATTTGAATGGTGAAAGCATATATGGCATTTTCCGTTGAAAAACCTTTCTGGAAACCAAACTGACATTTTGTTAGTACTTCATTTTTACAGATATGTGAGGCTACTCTTGAATACATTACTTTCTCAAAAATTTTGGATAAAGCTGTTAGAAGGGAGATTGGACGGTAATTGTTGACATCAGATCTATCCCCTTTTTATGCAAAGGTATAACAATAGCATATTTCAGTCTATCAGGGAAAATGCCTTGTTCCAGAGAGCTATTACACAGGTGGCTGAGAATCTTACTTATCTGTCGAGAACAAGCTTTTAGTATTTTGCTGGAAATGCAGTCAGTTCCATGTGAGTTTTTGCTTTCAAGCAAGTTTATTATTTTCCTAATTTCAGAAGGAGAAGTGGGTGAGATTTCAATTGTATCAAATTGAATAGGTATGGCCTCTTCCATCAACAGCCTAGCACCTTCTAATGAACACCTGGATCCTACTATATCCACAACATTTAGAAAATGATCATTAAAAATATTTTCACCTCTGACTTTTTGTTCGTAAAGTTTTCATTCAATTTGATGGTAATACTGTCTTCCTGTGCTCTTGGTTGACCTGTTTCTCTTTTAATAATATTCCAAATTGTTTTAATTTTATTATCAGAGTTGCTGATTTCAGACATGATACACATACTTCTGGATTTTTTAATAACTTTTCGTAATATAGCACAGTAGTTTTTATAATGTTTGATAGTTTCTGGGTCACTACTCTTTCTTGCTGTCAGATACATTTCCCTTTTCCAGTTACAAGATATTTTTATACCCTTAGTAAGCCATGGTTTTTTACATGGTTTCTTACGAGTATATCTAACTATTTTCTTGGGGAAGCAGTTTTTAAATGCATTTACAAAAGTGTTATGAAATAAATTATATTTTAAATTGGCATCAGGTTCATGGTACACCTCATCCCAGTCTAACTGCTGTAGGCTTTCCCTGAAATTCGCAATTGTTAAATCGTTGACTGAACGTACTACTTTGGAGGACTGTTTAGTACTGCTGAATGGAGCTATGTCATATACAGGGTGATTCAAAAAGAATACCACAACTTTAGGAATTTAAAACTCTGCAACGACAAAAGACAGAGCTAAGCACTACCTGTCAGCGAATTAAGGGAGCTATAAAGTTTCATTTAGTTGTACATTTGTTCGCTTGAGGCGCTGTTGACTAGGCGTCAGCATCAGTTGATGCTAAGATGGCGACCGCTCAACAGAAAGCTTTTTGTGTTATTGAGTACGGCAGAAGTGAATCGACGACAGTTGTTCAGCGTGCATTTCGAACGAAGTATGGTGTTAAACCTCCTGATAGGTGGTGTATTAAACGTTGGTATAAACAGTTTACAGAGAATGGGTGTTTGTGCAAAGGGAAAAGTTCTGGACGGCCGAGAACGAGTGATGAAAATGTAGCACGCATCCAGCAAGCATTTGTTCGCAGCCCAGGAAAATCGACTCGCAGAGCTAGCAGAGAGCTGCAAATTCCACAATCAACTGTATGGAGAGTCCTACGAAAAAGGTTAGTTATGAAACCTCATTGTCTGAAACTGGTTCAAGCACTGTCTGCAGCTGATAAGATGGATCGGCCGCCAGGCAGCCCGTGACAGAGCACTTCATCACTGGCCTCCAAGAAGCCCTGATCTTACCCCCTGCGATTTTTTCTTATGGGGGTATGTTAAGGATATGGTGTTTCGGCCACCTCTCCCAGCCACCATTGATGATTTGAAACGAGAAATAACAGCAGCTATCCAAACTGTTACGCCTGATATGCTACAGAGAGTGTGGAACGAGTTGGAGTATCGGGTTGATATTGCTCGAGTGTCTGGAGGGGGCCATATTGAACATCTCTGAACTTGTTTTTGAGTGAAAAAAAACCTTTTTAAATACTCTTTGTAATGATGTATAACAGAAGGTTATATTATGTTTCTTTCATTAAATACACATTTTTAAAGTTGTGGTATTCTTTTTGAATCACCCTGTATTGTAACTAGCTGTGCACCATGATCAGAAAGACCATTCTCAACAGGCTGAGGATTTATCTGGTTAAACTTATCTTGGTCTATAAATAAGTTATCTATCAGTGAGCTGCTATCCTTTACCACCCGAGTAGGAAAATCAATAACGGGTGTCAAATTGAAAGAACTGAATAATGCTTCAAGGTCATTTTTCCTATTACCCTCTTTCAGAGAATCTACATTGAAGTCCCCACAAATAATAATTTGCTTCCCCCTGTCTGACAGATAGCACAACAAGGAGTCCAAATTTTTCAGAAATAGATGAAAATTTCCCGATGGGGACCTATATACAGTTACAATTATAAATGTGCCTTTATTTAATATAAGCTCACAGGCACATGCTTCTATATGTTTCTCTACACAAAACTTTTTTGTTTCTATACTTTTTGCATAATGATAAATTTTGACATATATGGCAACTCCTCCTTTCTCCATATTTTCTCTAATTACATGTGCAGAGAGCTTATATCCACTTACATTTACCTTATCCATATCACTAACAATGTGATGCTCAGACAGGCATAGTATATCTATTGCATCCTCAGCTTCTAGATCTTCTAAACAAACCAGAAGCTCATCTATTTTATTCTTTAAACTCCCAATATTTTGATGAAATATACTTACATTATTTTTAATTATACTTTTATGAGAGCCTTTCCTTATTCTAACATTTGCAGTACTCTCCTGTCTGAGTTTCTCATTGTGCTTAGGCCTAGTTCCTATACCAGTGATCACATGGTGTTGAGAGAGGCAGATTATGTCAACTGGGTTGGGTAACTTTAATTCATCAATGCAATTACCTAGGACTGAGATACAACTTGGTGGTGATAAAATTTCTGGTGATTGGTGAAAATTTATAGTTGACAGCTGTGATTGGTGATCCAGTGTGCTAGAATTGTGCTGTTTAATTTCTTTCCCAAACTGAAGATTTGTTTCAATCCTGACCTCTCATAGAACTTGACATCTTTCTGTCTTACCTATCCTGAAAAAGGTGCTGCTCTAACACCTGTAACCACTGGTATTTTACCATTCATGGCAGTGCCTCCCCCCCCCCCCTTTAAATTTCCTGCTATTACCCCAGCCAGCTTACCCTTTCCTGTTGAGATGTAGGCCATGCCTGGTATAGTCCCACCTACTGAGAGAATCAGCAGGAACCACACCAATATGAGCCCCCGCACACGACCCAAGCAGCCGTTCCAACTCCAAATTAACTCTCCCAACTGAAGAGTTCAAATGAGGCCAGTCATGGTGTCTCAGGATAGACACAAATTCAACACTGGTGTGTCTTGATGCCGATGCAATCTTTACCAGGTCACACTCTATACTGTACCCAGGATCTCTGTCGATACTGTTCCCTGGCCCTCCCACAGTAACCACGGTGTCTTCCCTGGTAAATCCTTTACAGAGTGAACCTAAATCCTCTGTTACCTGATCCAGACTAGCACTTGGTTTGAAAAAATTTGTGACCTAATATTCTGGTCCTAATTCCTCCTGCAGAAGTTGGCCTATACCTCTGGCATGAGAACTGCCTAACAACAAAACTTTCTTCCTTTTTGATGACTTTCCTACATTCTTTTTCAATTTCCTATTGAAAGTTTGTTGTGTCCTGCCTACACCTACCTCTGCTTGAGGCTCATCAGTTTCTAGCTGAAGCAACAGGTCAAACTTATTTTTGACATCCACCACAAAACTGTCAGACTTAGTTCTAGGCCTGTTCCTTCTGTTACCTGTTGCCATTTCCCACCTCTCTTTGCCCATCTCCCTCCTTAACCTGTCCAGATCTTCCCTAGCCTGATCTAGCTCAGCCTGAAGGGCAGCAATTTTCCCCTCCTGTTCCACTATCTTCCTATCTCTGCTGCAAATCCTACATAACCACTGATGAGCCTGATCCACTTTCCCGACACCCATGCCACTGCAGTCCCCCCAATGAAAAAAACTACTGCATCCATCACACCAAACCCCAGAACTAACAATTCTACGGCAAGTCAGGCACTTCTCACTCATGGCAAAAATAATACTTTAGCTAGAATAAATCAATTAAATTACCGAAAATCAAAAAAGACGTTACAAGAATTAAGCATATTCACAAATGTATATAAGCAAGTGTCTGATTTAAAATTCCGCTGTTTTTCTGAGATCTGTATTAAAACAATGAAGGTATATGCTATTTATTATATATTTCACTTGATGGAATGAAAAAAAAAAAAACAATTAAACGAGATACTTTAAGTTTGATTCTCCAAAAACGTTATGAGAATTAGGCCTATAAACTAATGTATATAAGTAAGTTTCTGATATAAAGTTATGCTGTTTCTCTGGAATCTGTATTAAAACAATGAAGTTATACGCTATTTATGGTAGTTTACTTATTTGTTACTGAGAAACTAGTCAAAATACCGTGAAACAAGAAACAAACACGTTTACAAAATTTAAGCCCAAACGCGACTTCGCGAAGTTACGATCTTTTTGTATTTTCTGAAAAAATATGCAAAGAAAAGTGAAACCTTTAACAGCAAGACTAAACAATACACTAATGTATGCATTTAATTTGTTGTCAGTGTTAAACTAAATTATATTCCTGTCTAAATCACTTAACTTTCTGGAAATAGTTTCTGGCGTCACTTACTCGGTGGGCATCTTGGTCAGCTCCCTGATAATATAGTCATAGGATTTTACATTTTTTTTTCAATTTGTACAATTTTACATTTCTGAATGTTTAGGGCAAGATGCCAATCACTGCACCAAGTTGAAATCTTATCAAATCTGACCAAATATTTCTGCAGCTTCTTTCAGATAGTACTTCATTATAGATAACTGCACCATCTGCAAAAATCCGGATTTTGCTATTAATATTGTCTGCAAGATTATTAATATAAAACAAGAACAGCAAGGGTCCCAACACACTTCCCTGGGGCACACCCAAAGTTACTTCCACATCTGATGATGACTCTCAATCCAAGATAATATGCTATTGGATGTCACTTTTGTCATGTGTGTGTCCCTGACCAACCCCAGTTATCCACCTGGTAAAAGGGGGTTTACGGTTTAATGTGGAATCTGAACCACATGTTGTTTCTGGCAATTCCTCACATTGTTGAGGTGAAGGCTACGTTAAAACAAAGACTGACCAAGATTTGATTTCACAACATGTCTGTTTCCAGACACATGCTTTACTGCTAAACCCCCAGATCTGACATATATATACTTGTAGTTCATCTATAAGCCTTAACGAATGAGTTTCTGTGTATCAAAATTTGTAAAATACATGGTCATACCCACAAGGGCAGACAGAAACAAAGTGAGCCTAAAAGTGTTCTGTATTTATGGAATGAGCTATGGAACTTGAAAAGGGAAGGAAGGAGGATCAGTTGTTTAAATGAATTCTAAAACAGATTTTAAAATCCTATGAAATTCTATTTATTCACCACATTAAAATAATGGTTCCCAATGACATGGAAGGAAGCTGACCTCTCAGTGTAAGTGTCCACCTGACATGTTACCTAAGTTCCAAAGTCACTACCATTTCAACAAGTAGACACAGGAATTAATTTTTTACTATGCTCATATAAAAAATCTGACAAAATTTCATCAAATTCCCTGTGCTCTAGCTCAATTGTATTATTACATAAAGTTCAGTCAATGCACTGGAGGAATAAAAGAAGTTGACCCTCTTAAATCTGCAAGTAGGCTCTGAAAACAAAGCAGTACCAACCAGCTGACATCACATCATCATTGCATGAAGCCCATCATCTCCAGTTTCAATAACTTTACATGTTCATGAAACTCACTGAAAAAAATCAAGAGTCCCCTGTCTATAAATTTTCCCACTATCAAAAACTAATTGTATTTACTTCTAAACTTGACTAACTATTTAGTACATAGATGAACCATGGACCTTGCCACTGGTGGGGAGGCTTGTGTGCCTCAGTGACACAGATGGCCGTACCGTAGGTGCAACCACAACGGAGGGGTATCTGTTGAGAGGCCAGACAAACGTGTGGTGCCTGAAGATGGGCAGCAGTCTTTTCAGTAGTTGCAGGGGCAACACTCTGGATGATTGACTGATCTGGCCTTGTAACAATAACCAAAGCGGCCTTGCTGTTCTGGTACTGTGAACGGCTGAAAGCAATGGGAAACAACAGCCATATTTTTTTCTGCGGGCATGCAGCTCCACTGTATGATTAAATGATGATGGCATCCTCTTGGGTAAAATATTCCAGAGCTAAAACAGTCCCCCATTCAGATCTCCAGACGGGGACTACTCAGGAGGACGTCGTTACCAGGAGACAGAAAAATTGCGTTCTACGGATCGGAGCATGGAATGTCAGATCCCTTAATCGGGCATATAGGTTAGAAAATTTAAAAAGGGAATGGATAGGTTAAAGTTAGATATAGTGGGAATTAGTGAAATTCGGTGGCAGGAGGAACAATACTTTTGGTCAGGTGAATACAGGGTTATAAACACAAAATCAAATAGGGGTAGTGCAGGTGTAGGTTTAATAATGAATAAAAAAATAGAAGTGCGGGTAAGCTACTACAAACAGGATAGTGAACGCATTATTGTGGCCAAGATAGACACGAAGCCCATGCCTACTATAGTAGTACAAGTTTATATGCCAACTAGCTCTGCAGATGATGAAGAAATTGATGAAATGTATGATGAGATAAAATAAATTTTTCAGGTAGTGAAGGGAGATGAAAATTTAATAGTCACGGGTGGCTGGAATTCAATAGTAGGAGAAGGGAGAGAAGGAAACATAGTAGGTGAATATGTATTTGGGGTAAGAAATGAAAAAGGAAGCCGTCTGGTAGAATTTTGCACAGAGCATAACTTAATCATGGCTAACACTTGGTTCAAGAATCATAAAAGAAGGTTGTATACGTGGAAGAATCCTGGAGATACTAGAAGGTATCGGATAGATTATATAATGGTAAGACAGAGATTTAGGAACCAGGTTTTAAATTGTAAGACATTTCCAGGGGCAGATGTGGACTCTGACCACAATCTATTGGTTACGAACTGTAGATTAAAACTGAAGAAACTGCAAAAAGGTGGGAATTTAAGGAGATGGGACCTGGATAAATTGACTAAACCAGAGGTTGTACAGAGTTTCAGGGAGAGCATAAGGGAACAATTGTCACGAATGGGGGAAAGAAATACAGTAGAAGAACAATGGGTAGCTTTGAGGGATGAAGTAGTGAGAGCAGCAGAGGATCAAGTAGGTAAAAGGACGAGGGCTAACAGAAATCCTCGGGTAACAGAAGAAATATTGAATTTAATTGACGAAAGGAGAAAATATAAAAACGCAGTAAGTGAAGCAGGCAAAAAGGAATACAAACGTTTCAAAAATGAGATCGACAGGAAGTGCAAAATGGCTAAGCAGGGATGGCTAGAGGACAAATGTAAGGCTGCAGAGGCTTATCTCACTAGGGGTAAGATAGATACTGCCTACAGGAAAATTAAAGAGACCTTTGGAGAAAAGAGAACCACTTGTATGAATATCAAAAGCTCAGATGGAAACCCAGTTCCAAGCAAAGAATGGAAAGCAGAAAAGGTGGAAGGAGTATATAGAGGGTCTATACAAGGGCGATGTACTTGAGGACAATATTATGAAAATGGAAGAGGATGTAGATGAAGATGAAATGGGAGATACAATACTGCATGAAGAGTTTGACAGAGCACTGAAAGACCTGAGCCGAAACAAGGCCCTGGGAGTAGACAACGTTCCATTGGAACTACTGACGGCCTTGGGAGAGCCAGTCCTGACAAAACTCTACCATCCGGTGAGCAAGATGTATGAGACAGGTGAAATACCCAAAGACTTCAAGAAGGATATAATAATTCCAATCCCAAAGAAAGCAGGTGTTGACAGATGTGAAAATTACCGATCTATCAGTTTAATAAGTCACAGCTGCATAATACTAACGCGAATTCTTTACAGACGAATGGAAAAACTGGTAGAAGCCGACCTCAGGGAAGATTAGTTTGGATTCCGTAGAAATATTGGAACACGTGAGGCAATACTGACCTTACGACTTATCTTAGAAGAAAAATTAAGGAAAGGCAAACCTACATTTCTAGCATTTGTAGACTTAGAGAAAGCTTTTGACAATGTTGACTGAAATACTCTCTTTCAAATTCTAAAGGTAGCAGGGGTAAAATACAGGGAGTGAAAGGCTATTTACAATTTGTACAGAAACCAGTTGGCAGCTATAGGAGTCGAGGGGCATGAAAGGGAAGCAGTGGTTGGATAGGGAGTGAGACAGGGTTGTAGCCTCTCCCCACGGTTATTCAATCTGTATATTGAGCAAGCAGTAAAGGAAACAAAAGAAAAATTTGGAGTAGGTATTAAAATCCATGGAGAAGAAATAAAAACTTTGAGGTTCGCTGATGACATTGTAATTCTGTCAGAGACAGCAAAGGACTTGCAAGAGCAGTTGAACGGAATGAAAGGAGGATATAAGATGAACATCAACAAAGGCAACATTTAAAAATACTGAGGTGCCGTACTTAAGTGTCTCCAACAAGGTGGACTGAAGCTTAATCCAAGAAAGTGTCTCTTTGGAGTAAAATAGATAAAAATACTTTGACACCTTGTGTCAAACGAAGGTGCGCTGCCAGACCCAGAAAATGTAAGATCTATTTCCTATTCCTAAAAGTATTGGAGATCTGGAAACTTCCTTGGATTACATTCTTACTACCATCATTTTACCAAAGACTGTTGTATCAAAGCCAGGCCACTCCAAGAGTTGTTAAAAGCTGATGCTAACTTTATCTGGGGTGGTGCTCAACAAGATTCTTTAAATGTGCTGCGAAAAGCTCTGATGACTGACCCTGTACTTTGTCTGTATGATGAGAGAGCACCTACAGAATTACACACAGATGCCAGTGGGTATAGGATCGGTAATGTTCTGGTGCAAATTTCGGATGTAAAAGAGAAGGTTAAAGGCTACGCTTTTAGGACACTTATAAAAGCTGAGAGAAACTACTCAACTACGGAAAGAGAATGCTGTGATCTGGGTGATGTGCAAATTTTGACAGTATCTCTATGGAAGGCCATTCACAGTTGTTCCAGACCATCATTCACTTTGTTGGCTGACAGGTCTTAAAGATCCAACAGGATGATTTGCCAGATGGGCACTAAATCTTCAAGAATATTTACCATAGTGTACAAAAGAGGAAGAAAACACCAAGATGCCGACTGTCTCTCAAGAAACCCTGTGCAAGACCATCAAGACTTGATGAAGACAGTGACTGTCTCGCTGCACTCCAGGATCTCTCTGCTGAGCAGAAGAAGGACGCCAAGATACCTCAAATTACACTTGCCTTAAATTGGTCAGAGGATGTGAAAGGACAATTTGAGTTAGTTAACGGATTACTTTGCAAGAAAAACTTTGATCTGTTTGGAAAGAGGTGGCTACCAGTGATGCACTCAGATCTCCTACAGAAATTCCATGACACACCTGAGGCTGGACATTTAGGATTTATTAAGACCTATGATAGAATCTGCAAGAGATTTTTCTGGCCAGGTTTATTTAGGAGTGGCCGTCACTATGTGTCACACTGTAGCGAGTGCCAGAGGAGGAAGGCAGTTCCTCAGAAACCACCTGGCCGACTCATACCAATTCCACCAGCCGAAATGCCTTTCCAGCGTGTTTGGAGGCGACTACAACAATGGCAGACAACAGGGCGGTGGCTCGCGTCATACCTTCGGAGATCGTTTTCTTGAGCCTGCAGCATGTGGAATCGAGCTAACTGCCGAGCTTCCTCAGCTCTGGTTAATACCTGGCCGGTGTAGTAGTTGTCCACGTCATCAGAATGTAATGGAAACAAAGTGTCCATCATCGTAGTTGCCTCGTGCCCATGTACCAGGAAAAATGGCATAAATCCTGTGGTGTCTTGTTTGGCGGTGTTGTAGGCAAATGGCACGAAATGTAGCACCTCATCCCAGTTGCTCTGCTCAACATTGACAAACACTGATAGTATGTCAGCCAAGGTCTTATTAAGGCATTCAGTGAGCCTGTTAGTTTGCGGATGGTAGGCAGTCGTCATGTGATGAGTAATGTTGCACCGACGGTTTATTTCTGTCACGAGACTCAATTGAAAAACTTTCCCTCGATCCTTAATTAACAACCTTGGGGCACCATGTTTTAATACGATGTCTTCCAAGATGAATTTGTCTACCTCGGATGCTTCGGCTGTTTTCACGACTTTTGTAATGGCATAGGATGTCAGATAATGAGTGCAAACAATAATCCATCTGTTGCCACTAGCAGACATTGGAAATCTTCTGAGGAGGTCAATCGTAACATGCTGGAAAGGCGTTTCGGCTGGTGGAATCGGTATGAGTCAGCCGGGTGGTTTCTGAGGAACTTTCTTTCTCATCTGGAACTCTCTACAGTGCTATAGGAAGATTTCTAAGAGCTAGTGTCCATAAGTTATACTATGATGTAGTATGGTACAAATACTGTGCAATAATAATTGGATATCTGGACACAGTTATAAAAAACATAGAAGCATAATTATACAAAGCATAAACGTATCACATAATGATACAGTTGACTATAGGAAAATTTGTTACATACTAATATCCTCTTCAGGCATCTCAAAGAATTCTTTAGTATGGTAAAGGGGTGATGATACGATACCCAGTAGTACCATTTAATTTAAAAAAAATTTAGATTCATAGACTGAACATAGGTGAAATACCCTCAGACTTCAAGAAGAATATAATAATTCCAATCCCAAAGAAGGCAGGTGTTGACAGATGTGAAAATTACCGAACAATTAGTTTAATAAGCCACAGCTGCAAAATACTAACACGAATTCTTTACAGACGAATGGAAAAACTAGTAGAAGCCGACCTCGGGGAAGATCAGTTTGGATTCCGTAGAAACACTGGAACACGTGAGGCAATACTGACCTTACGACTTATCTTAGAAGAAAGATTAAGGAAAGGCAAACCTACGTTTCTAGCATTTGTAGACTCAGAAAGCTTTTGACAATGTTGACTGGAATACTCTCTTTCAAACTCTAAAGGTGGCAGGGGTAAAATACAGGGAGCGAAAGGCTATTTACAATTTGTACAGAAACCAGATGGCAGTTATAGGAGTCGAGGGGCAGGAAAGGGAAGCAGTGGTTGGGAAGGGAGTGAGACAGGGTTGTAGCCTATCCCTGATGTTATTCAATCTGTATATTGAGCAAGCAGTAAAGGAAACAAAAGAAAAATTTGGAGTAGGTATTAAAATCCATGGAGAAGAAATAAAAACTTTGAGGTTTGCCGATGACATTGTAATTCTGTCAGGGACAGCAAAGGACTTGGAAGAGCAGTTGAATGGAATGGACAGTGTCTTGAAAGGAGGATATAAGATGAACATCAACAAAAGCAAAACGAGGATAATGGAATGTAGTCGAATTAAGTCGGGTGATGCTGAGGGAATTAGCTTAGGAAATGAGACACTTAAAGTAGTAAAGGAGTTTTGCTATTTGGGGAGCAAAATAACTGATGATGGTCGAAGTAGAGAGGATATAAAATGTACACTGGCAATGGCAAGGAAAGCGTTTCTGAAGAAGAGACATTTGTTAACATCGAGTATAGATTTAAGTGTCAGGAAGTCATTTCTCAAAGTATTTGTATGGAGTGTAGCCATGTATGGAAGTGAAACATGGACGATAAATAGTTTGGACAAGAAGAGAATAGAAGCTTTCGAAATGTGGTGCTACAGAAGAATGCTGAAGATTATATGGGTAGACCACATAACTATTGAGGAAGTATTGAATAGGATTGGGGAGAAGAGAAGTTTGTGGCACAACTTGACCAGAAGAAGGGATCGGTTGGTAGGACATATTCTGAGGCATCAAGGGATCACCAATTTAGTATTGGAGGGCAGCGTGGAGGGTAAAAATCGTAGAGGGAGACCAAGAGATGAATACACTAAGCAGATTCAGAAGGATGTAGGTTGCAGTAGGTACTGGGAGATGAAGAGGCTTGCACAGGATAGAGTAGCATGGAGAGCTGCATCAAACCAGTCTCAGGACTGAAGACCACAACAACAACAACAACAACAACAGACTGAGCATAGATTGGTAATTTGTTGAAAATTTTGAGTGGGTTCACATTGTGAAAATTTCCAGTTCTTGCTAACCTGTGCCTTGGTACATCTAAATCAGTCCGCCTCGATAGCTGAGTGGTTAGCGTGACAGATTGCTGTCCTACGGGTGCGGGTTCGATTCCCGGCTTGGTCGGGGATTTTCTCCACTCAGGGACTGAGTGTTGTGCTGTCTTCATCTTCATTTCATCCTCATCCAGGGAGCAGATTGCCTATTGTGGCATCGAATGTAATAAGACCTGCACCAAGACAGCCGGACCTGCCCTGCAAGGGGGCCTCCTGGCCAATGACACTAAATGCTCATTTCAATATCTAAATTAGCCTTCGCTCTGGTGCTGTGTTCATGAGTTTCTCCCCCAGCAACAAATTCTAAAATATTTTTAACAGAGCTCAAGCACATAACAAGTATAAACTTAAAATTGTGAGTATTCTGAGCCTAGGAAAAAAACAGTGCCCCTGCGTTCTGTTCTACGCATAATACATAGCACTTTTTTTAATTACTTTTAAAATATTCTTAATGTGTGGGAGGTGTCCCCATACAATCATACTATATGACATGTATGACTGGAATAGTCCAAAATATGTCACCCTACAGCAAACCAAACTCACTAAATCCCTTATTTTCGAAATTAGGTATGACACTTGAGATATTTTTTTCACATAAGTGATTGACATGTTCCCCCAGCAGAGTCTGGAGTCAGTGTAAATACCTCAAAGTTTTATTGACATATTTTTTATTTCATTAGAGACTCCTATTAGGAGTTGCTAGGTTGTATTGGGATTACACAGGAGTTTATTGGCTGCAAACCCATCCAAGGCTGTATCAAGAGTTGCTTTTGCTATTCTATTTAGAGCTGAGAGTGTCTGATGTGTGGTAAGTAGTGCTGTATCATCTGCATAACATGTGACAGAATGAGCTATGTTGTTATGGAAAGCATTGATTGCTGAAATGAAGAAGAAGGATCCAAAAATAGATCCTTGTGGAACACCTGTGCAGATTTCCATTAAGAACGAATTTACATTTCTGACAGACACAAACTGTTTTTTGTGGCTTAAATGATGTGCTCCCACACACCCCATAAAACTCCAGCTTCCTTATTAGTACCCCAACAGTAATGCAACTGAATGCTTTGCTTAGGTCACATAACAGCAGTGATACCACATTTTTCTCTTGAAAGGGATAGAGTTTGATCCACCAGTTTCCAAAATGGTTGCTGTAATTGTTCTTCCATTGCAAAAACCAATGTGATTGTTACATAGGTGATCGTGTTTCTCAAAGTAGCTGCTTGTTAGTGTGTGTAGCAGAACCTCAAATATCTTTGACAATATTGGCAAACCTGAGATTGCTCTGTAGCTTTGGGTAAGTTGTTTGTCTCCTCTATTTAAAAAAACTGGTTTAACTTTTGGTGCCTTGAGTGATTCTGGAAATACTCAAAATTCTATACATTTTTTAAAAATAAAAGCTAATTGTGTAGAGACTGAGTCTATTGTCTTTTTAGTGAATACTGGTCATGATTTTTTTCAAACGAACCATCCTGACATTTGCCTTAACTGATTTATGGAAATCACAGGAAATCTAAGGCTGAATTGCTGAATAAGAATTTAAAATCTGCTACTCACAAACATGAACATCAACAAACGCAAAACTAGGATAATGGAATGTAGTCGAATTAAGTCGGGTGATGCTGAGGAAATTAGATTAGGAAATAAGACACTTAAAGTAGTAAAGGAGTTTTGCTATTTGGGGAGCAAAATAACTGATGATGGTCGAAGTAGAGAGGATATAAAATGTAGACTGGCAATGTCAAGGAAAGCGTTTCTGAAGAAGAAAAATTTTTTAACATCAAGTGTAGATTTAAGTGTAAGGAAGTCGTTTCTGAAAGTTTTGTATGGAGTGTAGCCACATATGGAAGTGAAACGTAGATTATAAATAGTTTAGACAAGAAGAGAATAGAAGCTTTCGAAATGTGGTGCCACAGAAGAATGCTGAAGATTAGATGGGTAGATCACATAACTAATGAGGAGGTATTGAACAGAATTGGGGAGAAGAGGAGCTTGTGGCATAACTTGACTAGAAGAAGGGATCGGTTGGTAGGACATGTTCCGAGACATCGAGGGATCACCAATTTAGTATTGGAGGGCAGCGTGGAGGGTAAAAATCGTAGAGGGAGACCAAAGAGATGAATACACTAAGCAGATTCGGAAGGATGTAGGCTGCAGTCAGTACTGGGAGATGATGAAGCTTGCACAGGATAGAGTAGCATGGAGAGCTGCATCAAACCAGTCCCAAGACTGAAGACCACAACAACAACAAACTCACAAACCTGAGCCCTGACCACTGTGCCCACTTTGTTGATAACAAATAATGGTTGCTCTGTGCACAGCATACACAAGTTTCCACAAAGGCCATGTGGTTCGTCTTCTGATGTATGTCTAAATGCTGCTAAAAATCAGCACTCCGACTGAAGTCTTATGCCTTTTATCCTCTCTTACAGTGGATATACAGAGTCAATGACTATTTGCAGCCTGATGATGTCTTCACATCCTCTTTCATTCATCATATTATTCAGTCTCTCATTCATTGTATTCTGTACAGTCCATCAAGGAGAAACCTTTTGGGATGTGGAACAAGCCAAAGTATACTTTCACAAAAGACAAGGAAATAACAGAAAATTAATTTGTGTAAGAGAAAATTATTACTATCCTAATTAATGCTATTCATTCTCATGAAAGCTAAATTTTATGAAGTACCTAACTTAAACAGAAGGTGTCTACATTGAAAAAACTGCTACCTCCACAGTAGTACTGTACAGCTTCTGTTCATCTGATATTGGGAGCTTAATATTACTTGATTACAATGATATTTTTCTAAGAAAATGAGTCCCCCTTTATAGTACACTAGCTGACAAAATCGGCGTTGCCCATGTGTTCATTTCGCCAATTTTCTGTTGGAAACAAAATAAAAGAATGAACTGCGTTTGTACTGAAGTACTGAAAAAGTTTCATTTCTACGTATTCACGAAAATACCTATGAAATTCTCATACAGAGACATACGCAGAATGTACAAATGTACATGAACATTATCAAAATCAAGAAACATGTTCACAGACAGTTTCTGTATGCCGGGTGCAGTTGCTTCACTTGTCTACAACATAATTTTGTAAAAGTCTCTATGCCAATGCTTCTTCATAGCTCTGTAGACAGGTATTGCTTTTGCCTGCAGCCATTGAAAACTAAAATGTACTGCTGGGTGTCAGGGATTTCATTAAGTTGACCCCACTGTAAGAGTGTCTTAGTGGTAGGGAATAGGTGCATTAAAACTTCATTCATGATGTGACAATTTTTCACACATCTCTTATGACACTATATTTCTTGAACTGTGCATCATACAATAATATATTCCTGTAGGTACATTCAGCAGCACATGGGATACTGTCAGCAAAATATGTTGTGAACAGAGTTGTGGCAGAGGATCTAAATGCTAAGATAATGCTTACAAGGTGAGATTATGGAGTTGTGTTATTCATTTCCTTTTTAATTGTTTGGGATTCCCCATTTCTTGCTTTAACTTAGATGGGAAATCACTGAATATTCTCCCAACGGAGTACATAAATGCTCTCTGAACCTATGTCATGGAGGCTGAAACCCATACGAAAATTCTTTTTGTTTCTTGTACTGCCACTGTGCAAGCTCAGGCTCATGCCACTTCTAGTGTGGTAACATTATGAACTACCTGTAAGGGAATGGTCTATTGACACATTGTCAACATGGATTTAGAAAACACTGTTCTTGTGAAACGTAGCTAGCTCTTTTTCTCACACAAACTGTTGAGTGCTATCGACACGCGATTACAAATTGATTACGTAGTTCTAGATTTCCAGAAGGCTTCGAAATGGTGGTGGGAGATCATGTGATTTACTTATTTTTAATAAGTCCATAACTATATGTGGGGACAGCAGCAGACTGAACAGCTGCTGTTGTTACATCCACCTGAAACACTACCAATTCTCATTAATGTCTTGTGAAGTAATGCCCGCGGAAGTTATCGCTTTACCATATTTCTTGCTGATAGCAGCAGCTCCAATATCTTCTTCTGCAGCCACATTCTTACTAGATAAATAAATTTCTTCTGACCATGTCATCTTCTTTATATAAAATTTTTGTAGAAGAAATATTAATAGACCCCTTGCATGAATAAAACTCAAAACTAAATCTGCCATCACAACGTCATCTGATAAAAGTGCAGGAAGCGTAATCAGGCAGCGCAAACGTCTGCCCGAGCAGAGTTAAAAGCGGGCAGTCCAACAAGACGTGGTCCACAATCAAAGCTGACCCGCAGCGACATAAAGGTGGGTCCTCGTGGCACAATAAACAGCTGTATGTCATCAAGGTGTGGCCACTGCGCAGTAGGCAGACGATAACAGAGTCCTTGCGAGAGACCTGCATGGAGGAGTGCTATGCACTGGTAGCCTCCTTGATGGCCCGAAGTTTGTTGGGTGAAAGAAGGTCGCGCCATTCTTCACCCCAGGTGCGAAGTACCTTCTGCCACAAAACTGACCTGAGGTCACTCTCTGAAATGCCAATCTCCAAGGCTGGTGCACCAACAGCTCGCTTAGCCAGCATGTCAACACGTTCATTTCCCAGGATGCCGACATGTCCCGTGGTCCACACAAAGTCCACACAGCAGCCGCAATGAGCAAAAGTATGGAGGGACTCCTGGATAGGTATCACCAGACGAGAGCGAGGGAAACACTGGTCGATAGCTCGTAAACCGCTCAGGGAGTCACTACTGATAACTAAGGACTCACCTGAGCAGGAGCAGATATATTCTAGGACGCGAGAGATGGCGACCAGCTCGGCAGTGAAAACACTGCAGCCGTAATGATCCCCTAGAGTAAGACCAAAACTGACACGACCAGCAACCATCAAACCATCAGTATAGACAATGCCAGAGCCTTGAAACGCAGCAAGGATTGAAAGAAAGTGGCGGCAGAGGGACTCGGTACTTTGGGCCTTGTGCCAAATCGAGCCGAAGGCATGGGCGGGGCACACACCATGGGGGTATACGCAGAGGGGCTCACAAAAGAGGTGGAAGAGGGAAAATCTCAAGCCCAGAAAAAAGAGCTCTGACACGAACCACGATCGTACACCCTGACTGGGACCGTCGTTCCGGAAGATGGACAACCGACTGAGGGAACAGGAGACAATAATTGAGATGCCTGGGCAAGCTACAAACGTGTGTAGCATAAGCGACCAGTAATCATTGGCATTGGAACCGCAATGGAGGGACACCTGCCTCCGCAAGTATGCTGTTGGCAGGGCTTGTCTGGAAAGATCCAGTGGTGAGTCGGACCCTGCTGTGAACGATGGGGTCAAGCAACTGCAATGCGGAACGTGATGCCAAAACGTAAGCCAGGCTCCCATAATCTAGACATGACTGAATTAATGCCTGGTACAGCTGTAGGAGGGTAGACAAATTGGCACCCCAGCTGGTATGACTCAAGCAATGAAGAGTCTTACGATGCTGGCAGCATGTCTGTTTAAGCTGCCGAATATGAGGGAGCTAAGTCAACCAGTTATCAAAAACCAATCCCAAAAACCGATACGTCTCCACCACAGCAAGAGGTTCACCATCAAGATAAAGCCATGGCTCAGGAGGAACGGTGTGTCACCGGCAGAAATGGATAATGCAGGTCTTGTTGGCTGCCAAAAACTGGAAGCCATGCACTACAGCCCAAGACTGTGCCTTTCAGGTAGCGCCCTGCAGCTGCCGTTCAGCAGCTGCAATGCCAGTGGAGCTATAGTATAGGCAGAAGTCGTTAGAATACAAGGAAGCTGAGACAGACGCTCCCACTGCTGCAGCGAGCCCATTAATTGCAATCAAAAAGAGGCAGACACTTAAGACAGATCCTTGTGGTACCCCAGTCTCGTGAACTCGGGAGGAACTATGGGAGGCTGCAACTTGCGCATGGAAGGAACGAAGCAACAGAAAATTTTGTATGAAAATCGGGAGCGGACCCCGAAGACCACAACCATGAAGAGTGGAGAGGATGTGATGGCGCCATTTCATATCGAATGCCTTCTGCCTGTCAAAAAAGATGGCGAACAGATGCTGATGGTGTGCAAAGGCCGTATGGATGGCAGACTCCAGGCACACCAGATTATTGGAGGCAGAACGGCTCTTACGGAACCCTCCCCAAAACAGAGCCAGAAAGCTTCGAGACGCAAGTAGCCAACTCAACCTCCCACTCACCATGTGTTCGAGCAACTTGCAAAGAATGTTGGTGAGGCTAATGGAACGGTAGCTGTCCACCTCCAGTGGGTTCTTGCCAGATTTCAACATAGGGATTATGATGCTTTCCCGCCATTGTGACGGGAACTCACCCTCAACCCAGATACAGTTGAAAAGGTCTAGGAGGCATTGCTGGCAGTCCACCGAGAGGTGTTTGAGCACTTGACATTGGATGTGATCTGGCCCGGGAGCCGTATCAGGGCAAGCAGCTAGGGCACTTTGGAACTCCCACTCACTGAACGGAGCAATGTATGATTCAGGGTGGCGCGTGTGAAATGAAAGGCTCCGACGTTCCATCTGCTCTTTCAGGGAGTGGAAGGCCAGTGGGTAATTCGCAGAAGCGGAACTCTGAGCAAAATGCTCCGCTAAGCGGTTCGCAATTGTGTCAGAGTCACCATTCAGTGAAAGCACAGGTACGCTGGCGGGGATCCGACAGCCATAGAGTCGCCTTATCTTGGCCCAAACCTGCGATGGAGAGGTACGGAGGCCAATGGTGGAGACATACCGATCCCAGCACTCCTGCCTGCATTGGCGAATGAGGTGGTGGGCTTGCGCACAGAGACATTTAAAGGTGATGAGGTGTTCCAATGAGGGATGCCGCTTGTGACACTGGTGTGCCCACCTGGGATCTTTAATCGCCTCAGCAATCTCGGGCGACCACCAAGGCACAGTCCTCCACCACGGGGACCCAGAAGAAAAGGGAATGGCAGATTCTGTGGCAGTAATGATGCTGGGGGTGACCGAGTGAACCACCACATGAATGGTGTCATTGGAAAGAGGCTCAATAGTGGCAATGGAGGTGAACAAGTCCTAGTTAGCCTTATTCATAGCCCATCCGCAGGGACGCCCAGAAGAGTGACTCTATGGCAGTCACAGAAAGATTGGAAAGTGGTCACTACCGCACAAATCGTCATGCACACTCCATTGGACAGATGGTAATAGACTAGGGCTGCAGATCGAAAGGTCAATGGCTGAGTATGTGCCATGCACCACACTGAAATGTGTGAAGGCACCATTATTTAAAAGAGAAAGGTCGAGCTGTGCCAATACTTGCTCAACGATGCTGCCTCAGCCTGTTGCCACTGATTCACCCCACAGAGGGTTATGGGCGTTGAAGTCGCCCAGTAACAGAAAAGGTGGCGGCAATTGGCCTATCAGCACAGCCAGGACATGCTATGGGACATCACCATCCGGTGGAAGATAGAGACTGCAGACAGTAACAGCCTGAGGCATCCACACCTGAACAGCGACAGCCTCTAACGGTGTTCATAGAGAGACAGACTTGCTGTAAAGAGAGTGAAGTACGTAGATGGAGATGCCAGCAGATACCCTCTCATAAGCTGCCCGGATCTTATAATAACCTCGATAGCCACAGAGGGCAGGGGCTCGCATCACCGGAAACCAAGTTTCCAAGAAGAATAGTGCAGAGGAAAAGGGGAAGGCTGAGAAGTTGTCAGAGCTCAGCAAGATGGTGGAAAAAACCGCTGCAGTTTCTAACAATACCACCACTTGCAAAGTAGATTAGAAATCAGATTAATAATGTTGCTCGCGCAGCATATGTTCGCTTTATCGGGCAACAACAAAACTATTGACTGTGGATGGTATTGTCAGAATCGAAATGATGAGGTCACTGTAAAGAAGTCATTAATTTGGCACTTAACTTGAATGGATTCCCACGTAGATTTCATCGAAGTCGTTATGGCTCACCTCGTTGATTCTAGGGTGATTCCACTTTGGCTGCTAGAAGGTCCGGATCTGTAGTTTAGCAATATTTGAAGACCTAACAAATGCGTTCTTCAGGAGATTCTTAATGATTAAACAATCCCAGATCGGAACAATGGCACGATAGAAATAATTTTTGACTTCGTGTTCACAATCCACATTTTTAATAAACTTCTCGTAAATTCACATATACTTCTTCTTAATTGTCACATCATCAAGAAAACAGTTTTTGTATCAATCTTCACATATTTAATTTCCACTTTAACCAAACACAAGACTTGACTGTTCTTTTACAAAGCGAAAAAACAACATAACTTCTGCAAAGGGAAACAAAGACTGCTCTGTGCGCATTCACGCCAAAACAATTACTAGTAAGTCAAAGATTATGATGGTCTCACAGAAATAAATACACACAAGAACCATATCACTGTAATATATAGATACGTCGGAGTACCTACACATTAATAAAACCAAATGTGAATATTGTTACGAAAATATGTCTGTTACTTTGCAGAAAAGTAGTTCGATATTACTGGTATCAAGAACTGGGGTTGGACTGCTGTAATGGTCACGTAAATAAAGAACCATTACAAGTTCCACTGGAGGATGACATTGTCCATGGCCGAAGGGATCAAGGAGGCAGATTACGCCACTGGGTCACCTGCTGCTACCGATTGAGTACCTGTGTGAGTGACATCCATTGAGTCAGAGTCTGGCGAGATCTAGGTCCTCAGCGGATGCCAGGATCTCTACCTCACCTTCGGATGCAGAGCTTGTAGGTTGCGGTGGGGTGGGTGCCACCGCAAGTTCCTATGTTTTAGAGGTTTCTCCTTGGACTTTTCTCGCTGCTCCTTGGGTTTCACTGGCTGGGAGGGCTTCACTGATTCTGTCTCCGGGACTGAGGAGGCTCATGAAGCCCTACAACCAGCTGCTTGTGGGTACTTATGCCACTGCTGGGTGTCATCCTTTCCATTTGTGGAAACCTGGGAAGGGAGGGACCCAGGGGACTCCTTGCGAATGAGAAGAGCGGAAGAAGTTCGACACTTCTCTGGTTTAGAAGCAGGGAAGGACATCCCCAACGGTGGGGGGGGGTGGGGGGGGGGGGTTGGGGGGGCGGGGGAGGTTCTCCCGAGGTAGGTGTCGCAGGAGCAACAGGGTGGGTAGTGCCCCCCATGGGCAAGGGGTCATGTGGAGTTGTACGGCTCGGTGAGCTGACTGGAATTCGCTGAACAGATGGGGCTATCATGGTTGTCGTAGCAGTGGCATATGAGGAAGTCATTAGCACAGGATGGAGTTGTTCATTTTTCCTCTTAGCCTCAGTATAGGTCAGTCAGTCCAGGGTCTTCTATTCCATGATCTTCCACTCTTTCTATACGATCCTGCAGTCTGGCGAGCAAGGTGAATGATGCTCTCCACAGTTGACACAGATGGGAGGTGGGGCATATGGAGTATTGGGATGTGATAGGCGTCCGCAGTCTCGACATGTGAGGCTGGAAGTACAGCAGGTAGACATATGGCCGAACTTCCAGCACTTAAAGCACAGCATTGGGGGAGGGATATAGGGCTTGACATCACAGTGGTAGACCACCACATTGACCTTCTCCGGTAAATTATCACCCTCGACGGCCAAGATGAAGGCACTGGTAGCAATCTGATTATCCTCCAGACACCGATGAACACGCCGGACGAAATGAACACCTCGATGCTCTAAATTGGCGCGCAGCTCATTATCAGACTGCAAAAGAAGGTCCCTATGGAAAATATAACCCTGGACCATATTTAAACTCTTATGGGGTGTGATTGTAACTGAGACATCCCCTATCCTGTCACAAGCAAGCAACCTTCGTGACTGGGCAGAGGATGCTGTTTTTATCAATACTGACCCAGAGCGCTTTTTGGACAAGCCTTCCACCTCCCCAAACTTGTCCTCTAAATGCTCGATGAAGAATTGAGGCTTCGTTGACATGAAAGACTCCCCATCAGCTCTCGTACAAACTAGGAACCGGGGCGAATACGTGTCACTGCCATCCTGAGCCTTACGCTGCTCCCATGGTGTGGTCAGGGAGGGGAACGATTTGGGGTCATATTTCTGAGCGTTGAATTGAGCCCGAGAACGCTTAGAGACTGTTGGTGGCTGGCCACCAGCAAGAGATTACGTACCACACTTCATTGGGGGTCATCCGCCCTGATGCTACCCGCTCCGACCAAGGGCCCTCCCCACAGGCGCCATCTAGGCTCAGCAAGGGCCACCTGGCAGGATGGCTATTGCCGGAGTGCCAGAGTCCCGATGCCCCAGGGAGATAGGCATCTACTCCTTGGTATACGAGGGGAGTTAACGGCACAGGCATCAGCAGAGCGATCGCTGTGTTGTCAGGGGGCTACAACCAACAGGGTACATGGCGGCCCCACCACAACAGGCTGGCTACCGTGCTGGATATTAGGAGCAAAGAAGTCCATGGTTGTCATCTCCACAAGAAGCAACACTGCACAGTGCACGGTGGAAATCGCATCCACGAATGTCTCCTCACCCAAGAGATGGAGAACAAGCGGGACGGCAATGCAACGCCAAGAAAGCTGGCTAAAGGTCTCAATGCACGAAGGACACAATGCACCATTTAAGGTGCCCTTCCCCAATTGGCATGCTCTTCAGAAGAATTTGGAAATATGGAGGTCAAACCTGAGAGGGGCCCATCAGATATAGGCTGAAACCTTTGAGACTCCTTTTAGTCGCCTCTTAGTACAGGCACAAATATCGTGGGCCTATTCTAACCCCCGAACCCACAGGGGGTATATGTGAATTAACTTCACATAATCATGTGAGATGCATTTGTTTTATATAGTATAACTAAGAGAACCACAGAATAATGGTCAAGCCAGAAGAATGTGTATTACATAAATAAATATAAAAATACACAACCAGACCTGATGCCTATTCCACAACCCCAAGATGAGAATGGCCGAGCTGTACCGAAAGTTGCAATACTGTGTCACTTATGACATATTTTGCCCCCTGAAGGTAATTATTGCCCAGTAATTTTGTCTCGTGTATCACATTAATTATTCTAGCACTTGAAATTCTTCAACGTGCCATAGAATCATGCTTATGTCACTCTGATGTTCCCTTTCCATGCAGCTTGAGCCAAATGCACAATATCAAAATCATTACAAAACACACACACTATATATATACGATTTGGGATCATATTTCTGAGCGTTGAATTGAGCCCGAGAACGCTTACAGACTGTTGGTGGCTGGCCACCAGCAAGAGATTATGTACCACACTTCATTGGGGGTCATCCGCCCTGATGCTAGAAATTAGCGGAGATTGAGGCCTGGTGGGTAACGGGAAGAGAGGATATATTGAAGAGCAAGTTCCCATCTCCAGAGTTCGGATAGGTTGGTGTTAGTGGGAAGTATCCAGATAACCCAGACGGTGTAACACTGTGCCAAGATGTGCTGGCCGTGCACTAAGGCATGTTTAGCCACAGGGTGATCCTCATTACCAACAAACACTGTCTGCCTGTGTCCATTCATGCGAATGGACAGTTTGTTGCTTTCCCACTAACACCAACCTATCCAAACTCCGGAGATGGGAACTTGCTCTTCAATATATCCTCTCTTCCCGTTATCCACCAGGCCTCAATCTCCGCTAATTTCAAGTTGCCGCCACTCATACCTCACCTGTCATTCAACAACATCTTTGCCTCTGCACTTCCACCTCGACTGACATCTCTGCCCAAACTCTTTGCCTTTGTATATGTCTGCTTGTGTCTGTGTATGTGTATGTGTGTGTGTGTGTGTGTGTGTGTGTGTGTGTGTGTGTGTGTGTCTATCGACCTGCCAGCACTTTCGTTCGGTAAGTCACATCATCTGTGTTTTTAGATATATTTTTCCCACGTGGAATGTTTCCCTCTATATTCACGAGAAGGAGGGGAAGGGAGGGAGGAGAGAGAGAGAGAGAGAGAGAGAGAGAGAGAGAGAGAGAGAGAGAGAGAGAGAGAGAGAGAGAGAGGTAGATAATACATATGAAATGTAAATTTTATTCTCTTGAAATAAGTAATGGGAATGGGATAATAAGGCACTAATTTAAGTTTTCTCTCCAATTTTATTATAACATTTAAGTACATTAAAAATTATCACAATCTGTGACCAACATATTTCTCACTTTTAACAACATTTGATACAAATGTTTAAATCATTTACACTACTTAGTGTCATTACAGTCATCCTATCAACTGTTAATCACATTCATGGAGTAAATTATGCATGAAAATGCAAATATTTACTAAAATCAGCACCTTCCACAGTTCATTCAAACATTTTCAGATGGCAGGAGTACCAAGAAAACTGTGCCAATATAGAACTGTCTTTTTTTTAAAACAACTGCTAAGCATTCTTCCATATAGCACAACTACATTCTGTTTATAAGCACACACAAATATGTATGCGATGTAAATACAGTATAAATATAAGTCACTTTTTTGCCGGTATTACAAATGCGCCTCTAAGGAAAAATATCTCCTTTAATTACAGTTTTTCACATCATTTATAAATTACATATTTACATCTGTAAATTAAATGATGTCGATTTATGGAAAGTATTTCAACTCAAACGACTATAGATCTGTACTACCATGGCATGGCAGTTCTCTATCATTTTTGAGGAATAGTCATTTTAAGAATAAATAAAGCTATCCTAACACTCTTTCCAGGTTTAATCATGTAAGAACAATGGTATTTTAATAGGAATGTTTCCTCATGTGCCGACAGAACACTAAGCACATTGAACTAAACAAGTATATGCACTCATCAGCACAACACCAAGTCTAGGAAGACTTTTCATGAGAGCTTCTTGAGGAATTAAAAACACTGGGCAGTGATAGCAGACAATATAATCACGAGTGTAAAAATTTCTTTTATCAACTTAAGATGGTAAGCTGCAGCAGTCTTCTCAAAGTGAGAAAATTAGCCACATGTCAGTCCCCCAGGAGTAAACAATGAAAAATACCAAATGTGAAGAGACAATATAGGATATTCTGATGCCAATCTTAAGCAACATACCTTGTTTACACTTCAAGATAAAAAAGTAATATCATTTTTGCAATATACTTTTCAAACATAAAAATTGTCCAGAACAAGAAGAAAAGAAGCATATGAGCCATGTTTTCAGTCCAAGGTAACTGTAATTCCAATTTTCATACAGTGCTCACCACGAGACGTTAAGTGGCATGGAAAATATAACAACGCATATTTTAAACCAGAAAGTACATTTTAGTGGCATGCTGTGCTGTAATGAACATTAAAAACTGTGTTGTATTAGTTATTTCAAATTTTTGTTTACATAATGATGTTAGGTAAAGAACTCTCACAATACAATAATACATTTGGTACACAACAGCACAAGCACTCTTATGTCATTCAATAATCTTTGCCAATTTTAGTGCTTCAGTAGTGTTATAAGCAGGTTGTTTTTATTCTTTCTGTCACCCAAAATGTTTGAAATTTGCTACTCATTTCTACGTGGTTAACTCCTACGACCCATACAATTTTAACAGCAATGTTCTGAACAAAAATAAAAGACTATCCAACTTGTTCTAAAACAGATTAAAAATGTTTTTAGAGTCAAAACAATTGCAATCCAACATTGACTCTTGCAGTCAGTAATCCTTTTTTAGAATGACACCATATCAACATTACTATTTCATTTAGTCTTAATTTCATGCAGATTCTGAAAATCCTCCAAAGCCAATGGTACTTTATTTCCCATATCACTATACCAATTTTATTTTTGTTCTAATTTCAAAGTCTTGGCAACATTTCTTGAAGCTACTTGTTCAACCAACTTGCACTCATTGGACAAAAATACAATGTGATAAATGTACACTATCTGTCAACTCTAACAGGTCTGTACTTGATTCCTATGGCTGAACAACGGAAATGATAAATTGTGGCATGGCTCACACTCATAAAAAAAAATGTATGCTAAAGTTAACGTTCATGATCTTTCACATAGGCTCAATGTCTTTTCATCTGCTGCACACAAATTTCTGTCCTTAAAATTTGTATCAAAGGTATGTAAAATTTCTTAAAAATAATGATGAAGAGAAGACTTAATGACACTAAATTAAAAACTGATATCAGATGTGTAAGTACAAAACCATATACTCCAGTCATCCAGAACTGGATGAAATAATGATCACATAGGTTTTAAGTTCCTGTTTGTTAAGGTGCAACTCTTGTGTTGCAATCTTACTCACAGTAACCCACAACTTGGCTGAGTTTTACATTAATAATACTGGAAAATACTACAGATTTTTTTACTGTAGTAAATGAACAAATCAAGGTACAGTGGTATTTTTAAGCTTTTTTGTTTCTATGGATAACTTTTTCGCGACTAGAATCCCTGAAACTAATATTCCGCATGATGTATTTCACTGTCCAGAGTGAAGTAATACATATATCCAGCTGGTTAAATGGACTTCTACACTCTGCTTATAAAAAATGTAGAGAAAACACACATAACTGTGAAGTAGTTGTTAGCTGCCTTAAGTGCAGTATTATCCAGCTAATATTTGCAAAAACTGTACACTCCTAATATAGGACTTTCTGCAAATGAGTTACTCCTCTCCCAGTGTAAATTATAATTACAAGAAAATAAATTAATTAATTCAGTAACTATATCTGAATTATATCATCACACACTGAGACACAAAGTAACTCTTCATAATCTCACCTCAGACGCAACAGGGAACACAATGTGTCAGCATTTCTGAGAAATGCAAAGCAGCAACATGAATCACTGTCCCAAATAGGAAAAACTGTTCTGTGTCACAGAAACAAACATATACCAACATGCATAGCTGTGAGGCGAAGTTAGTCATAACTGTTTTCCTGCATTTCATTCTTCTTTGACAATCATATATTCAGTGTTCTTCATTGGAAAAGTCACTTAATATAAACTGTTCTCACTTGAGGCACCAGTAGATGCTCCTTCCATGCTCACGAGTAGGTTTCTCTTCTCATCTTTTGTCGGACTTTTGCCTGCTCGAAGTTTTGGCTCATAGCATGGCTGAAACCAAAATTTTATGTTACAAAATACTTCCTGATCATGCTACACAAATCAACACAATATTACACTACGTTATATTCTATAAAATTCTGATGGTTACAGATTATTATTTAAATGTAAAACCAATAAGTTTCTTCACACACTTACCTAAAACTTTTCAGAGATGTTACAGAGAGTAAGCTACTGAGTCTGTTTTTGTGAAGGATAAGAGGCATGGGAGTTAGGTTAATTTCAAATTAAAATTAATATTTGCAAATCTGAGAAGAGTAAGGTTTTCCAAATGAAATGAGAAAGTTTCAGAAATTGTAAGTCACCTGCTTAATGGCAGTGTGGTGTGGTGGTAAAGTGAGCAAGTGCTGGACTATAAATACAAAGCTCTAAGGTTCAGTCCTCAGTCTCTCCCCTGTAAATTCTATGTGTGTAAAATGCCAAGCTGGATCATGAATCGCAGTTCACATTAAACAGTAGGGCCCCCTAAATGGGCCAAATGAAGTTAGTGGAAGGTAAGGGTACACCATCTTCAACAGGACTATGTAAGTAAGGCATTGTGGCATTGAACCAACAATAGGGTTGATGACAGCTTCACGTTTTTCTCATGAGAAACCAGTAGTACATACTCCAAGCATGTCACTAACTCCAAGCAACAACTACACGTTCATCATGAAAGCTAACAGGAAAATAGTCTTTCGTACCACTTCCAGCAAATAAAGTGACAGTATCACCCTGTCCATTCTCAGTTATCAAAATGAGAAAGAGGGAGCAAAAGAAATAAACAAAAAAGTGAAAATGGCCTGAAGTGCATTTGTTAAACTGATTGTGATTTTCAGAATTAAGTCTCAGGTGCCATTATGTATGAAATGTCTATTACTAGTTTTAATTAACTATGAACAGGTATTTCATCATGAGCTGTCTACAGCTGTAACTTACAGGTTAGGAATTTTTTTGTCATTAATACACCATTTTCAGTTTCAATTTCTGATAGTAAGACAGATTCAACTGATTTTAGGAATTAATAGAGCAGAAATGGAAACAAACAAATGAGTCAGGGTACATAGGGTAGTGGATGATATAATTATGACTGTAATGAAATGAATGGACATGGATGGGACATGTGGCCAGGGGAATGGACAAAGGAATCACTTTGCTGGTTTGTAAGAGATGACAAATTACTGAAAAAACTAAATACTGGAAGTTGGACAGATAACATTGCTGGATATGCAGGAGCAACATGTTTGTTGAATTTGAATCAACCACATCATCATCATTTTTCCACAACCAAGATATAATGTTGGCTATACCCTAGCCTACTACATGTTACTTCTGGTTTGCTCAGGGGTACGCCTGGTGTATGAAATGATTTTACAATATTTTAAGCACAATATGGGCAGTTCTGGAACAGTACTGTATGCTTTTCCCCACTGTCTTTATTTTATACTGCTGTTATGGATAGAGCACTCTCCAAGTAAGGCACCACTCAATCTTAATGCTCAAATCCTTATGTTTAGATTTCCTCCATGCCACATTATCATTGCTGTTCCCATAATGTGAGGGAGACACTGATCAACCTGGTTGACATACAATGATGTCAGGCTTATTAGCTGCTAATATTTGATTGGACTGTGTGGTTCATGCAGGATAATGTTAAATTCAGCTGTCTTGATGTTTTAGGGGTAAGGTTGTCCCATTTCTTGGAGAGATCTGCTACTCTTACAGCTCTGCAAATGAATGGGCAATCATATCTTCTTGTGCCTCTTGAGGTACTCCTTTACCAAGACAGGACAGGCTGATATTATGTGGCTTGTGATCCAAGAGTGAAAAGTGAACAGATGAGAATTATCTGAAAGAAGCAACTACAAATATTCGTAACACATTTCAGAGCTACAGCTCTATTTTCAATAAATACAGTGACTGCGTGTTAGACGTGCTTCGGATTATCATTTATTTGGCCATGAACTGTCCATCTACTGCATTGATGAAAAACTTGCACACTACTTGAGAGTAAGAGCAAATGTCATTTCCATCAATGCAGAAGATGAGCTTGGCCAAATGAAGGTGATGAACTTAAGCAGATGTAACATCCGAAAACATCAATGTAGTTCAAAACAGAGTTTCAGCTTTGGAACCTGTTGGACATTAACAGTAAATTCAAAATACTGTGACTGAAGACAGTGTACTACTAGTCAAATATACCCAACCTTCTTCCACTCTTCCTAACTGATGGAGAGATTTTCTCAACCTCAAATATTTTTACTTATTACACATGGCCATTAATTATATGCATATGGAAGTCAAATTATCTGCAATGTTGACATAACTCTTCTTACATTGTTCATACTGACCTCTGTCCTCATTTATTTTGTTGTTCTGCTGTTGTGGTCCTATGAATGTTTGATCCTAATTCCTCCATTTTTCTTCCTTTTGTTGCAGATAGAACAAGGCCACTCCATTAGAAGTTTGCACCAAGGAGGAACAACAGGCAGAGATGTGGCTTTTGTGATTGGAAGGTGTATCAGGGGCTGCAATCTGCTGAAGGCTTTCAGCACAATACAGGATTGTGTCTTGCCATAACAGAATGTCTACAAATGGATTGCAAAATTCAAAAATGGTCACAAAACTATTATGTGAAGGAGGGAGCTGGATGACCATCCACAACCACATTGAGCGAGCATGTGACAATTCCGATGGTCAGATGAGTGACTACTGATAAAGTGGCACTTTGTCTAGAAGTTAGTTGTGGTTCTTCCTACAAATTCATCCACAACAGACTTTGGTTTCATGAAATCTGTGCAAGATGGGTCCTGAAAGAACTCACAGTGTTGCATAAATAAATGTGCTAGACATCTGCCAAAACATTTGGATTGCTATGTTTTTAGTAAAGGCTTTTTAGACAAAACCATCACTGGTGACTGAATATGGAACCCCTATTATGAGGCAGAGTGTAATTATCAGAGCATGGAATGGAAACACTGACAATTGCCTAGCAGGAAAAAGTTCAAAACCCAACCATCCACAGGAAAACTGATGCTTGCCATGTTTTGGAACTCTTAAGTCTCAGTATTGGAACATTATTATGAGAGTGGAAGAACAACAAACAGTATGCATTACAGTGATATGTTTACCGACAGGCTAAAGCCCGCAATTTGAAGCAAATGGCAAGGACTAATATCGAAAGATTATGTACTGTTGCATCATGATGCCCATCCACATACTACTGCCACCACTGCTAAATGCTCTGGAAACATGTTTGAAGTAATGGCTCATCCTATGTATAATCCTGATCTTGCCACTCCCAACTACCTCTTGTTTGGTCCACTCAAAGAGACATTAAGGTGCCACTGATTCACCACAGACCAAGAAGTGAAGAACCCGGAGCATGCATGGCTCACTGCTCATCTGAAAACCACCTTTTCTGAGGGCGTGAAGAAGCTTGTGCAACAATGGACCAGATGTGTTTAAAAGCAAGGAGGCTATAATCAAAAATGTTAACATGTGTTTCGTATTTGTGTTGCAATAAAAGGTGCAACTACAATGCGGCTAAATTTTGACTTGCCCTCATAAATGCCACTGATTATTTTATGATTATTGTACAATTGTCCAGAGAAACAGTAATAAAAGTAGATATATAATAAGAGGTTATCACAAACTGCCTTTACTTGCTGCATGTAAGGAGCATGCAGATTCCCTAGTTTGACGAATGAGATGTAAAAATGGAAATCAAATTGCACACAGAAATGAAATGCCACTAAATTGGTGTTAAGCTGAATGAAAATTAATAGTAGATCCTATAGGTATGTTGTACTTGAGGAAGTATGCTGGAAATTGAGATTTTTGAAGAGTACTCTCGCAAAAGGAAATAAGTATTTGTTTCCACTAATGTGTTTCCAGCTTCTCAATATAATGATAATAGCACAATACTCACCGTTTCACAAATATTCATGTTACAGCAGTTCTCAATTGTGATCTCACACTGTTCGCCCGTGCTCTGCCCAGAAGGTCGTCTGTCTGGCAGTTCTTGCTGACGTGCCTTCTTGTTGACTATAATTCTCTTCCTCAGCCGAGGTTGCTTATTTAGAATTGACATTCTTCTCAGTGCCACACCGAGGAAAATAAGAAGAGCTATCACTGAACAGCCTAATGCAATACAGGCAATAAGCAGTGCCGCTGTCTGCGGTTCAGGTTGTACTGTGTGTTCTGCCGTTCTTGGTAGGGAGTTGTTTGTCATAGCTTCATACACATCAGAACAGCTGTAAACAAAAGAAAATAAGTATAATACTACAGGCACAACAAAAATTCAAAAATGTTCAAATGTGTGTGAAATCTTACGGGACTTAACTGCTAAGGTCATCAGTCCCTAAGCTTACACACTACTTAACCTAACTATTTACATTCCTACATTATCAGTCCAGCATAGTCTCTAAACTGGTGCAATGGAATAAAGTCGCTAATGGCAGCGAGCGTTAACGGGATCTCTCAAAATCCATTTCCTCCATCCAAGCTGGGTAATATCAGCCTGGTAAGAACATCAGCTTACAGCACATAAGAATGGGAACACTTAGTAATATTGACAACTGACACTGAGGAGATGGTTGCAGAAAGGAAACTCTTGATCTGGCGGTTTAGTGAGGGGGAGAAAACTGGGGAAATAAATCTCAGACTGTGCTACGGACTGTCAACCACGTAGAACTGAAGAATTAAATGCGATTAGGACTCCGTAAATGCAAATGTTTAGTCGTGCTGAGTTTGTTAGTTAAGAGGATAATAACTTTATAGGAGCAAGGTACAGAACAAGCAAAGTTCATGCCCCACCAGCAGGATGCTCAAGGAGATGCAGTTGAATTTCTGAGTAGTATAGAAGAGCATATTCATTGTGGAAATATAGCTGCAGTAGGCTATTTTACTGCATTTCATTAAACAGTATTCCTAGTATCTGTCAAAATTTCACAAACAGACCAAGGAACCAAGGTTCCAAACAAGTGACAGTGTGCAAAGGAACTTTCTTTTGCTCGATAATCAATGTGCATACTTTTTTACCTGTTGACATACTGAAACAACTATTTCTACATTAAAATATTTTAATAACATTAAAGAGTCCTTTGAAAGAGGACTAAAGTGGAGACATTTGCTAAAATTTGCAGTATAGGTTTTTACAAAAAATGAGTGGGGGCACATGCCACATGTGAAGATCACAGCACTGTGCAAATTCTGTCCTACTCTAGGTTCCCATGGCAACACAGGTGAAACTACACTCTTCAGAAGTGTCTGCCTTCATATTAAGATCATTTCCCACACTATTTATGAAACAAAATTTTACTCTAATCTTAAAAAAATGTATTATCACTTTACTTTCCCTTTGAAATAACAGTAAGTAAAGTACATTACTAAGTTTACATAAGACCACTGTAGTTTCTGTACATCACAATAAAGGAGGTAACAAACATTAACTACATGACAAAATATACACCTCCACTGAGAACCCATGGAACAGTAACTAAATACATTTATGGTACTAACTGATCTGCAAATAAGTTACGCTAATGCAGAGCATAACATAAAACTGGCACAAGAATGAGAGACATGGAGACAGGGTGTAGTGGATTCTATCATAGGAAAATCCTACATTGTACCCAATTTCATCCTGAGGTAACATTCACAGATTATGTCACTGACACAGTATGTACATTGTCGAGGGATACATTGTTGAGGGATACATTGGCATTCAGGCTGCATGGATAGAAGATGTGCAGAGAATGTGAGCTTTTAACAGTACTAACAGCTCTGTTGTTCCATTACAGGTAACAGACAGTGGCCAGTCAATTATTTACCAATTAAAACTGCCGAACAACCATATCTTGTTAAAAGTTATTTTATTTTGACAACCTGTTTCAGCATCTCAATAAAGCTATCTTCAGGTCCCTACACACTCCATGAATAGACAATCAGATACATCGATACTTGCAAAAAAGGAGTAATCAACATATGGATTCCATGGATTTGTTTTAGGAATGTTAATATAAACACTCCTGCAATGAATTCAAGGAATCTGATAGTCACGAGCATGGCTGAACTATGTTGTTTCAGGAGTTTCAAAATTTCTTTCCTTTTTTTTCAGTTTAAACATTCATCAATATGGACACACAAAAATTTAAAGTTTCCAGCCTAGTTATTTTTTCTTGGTATGTGATACACTTATCACTGACATAGTTACCTCTAGACGTGCAGAACTGTATACAAGTATGTTGTGTCCTTTTGAATATGAGAGTGAGACCATTTGCAGAAAACCACTCAACCATACTTTTAAAAACATTATTTACCATTTCTTCTGTTGCTGCACCTATGTTTAGAGTTAATTAAAATACTAGTATCATCCACAAAAATAACTAATTCTGCTTCTTGTATACCAGGTGGAATGATTTATATGCACGAGACACAACAAAGGACCTAGAATTGTGCTTTGTGCAACACTATGAGCGTTTTCTCCCAGTCAGAAGTATCTCCCCTGCTTACACTGATTGAATTAGTAAGTATAAATTACTGCATTCTTTTGATTAGATATGACATTATCCCGTGATTGGCTATACCATCAATAAAACCACAGTTCATCCAGAAAATACTGAGAGTCAAATGCCTGATACAGAACATGAGTCAAATGCATGAGATAGTGCACACAAAATACCTGCTGGTGCAATTTTGTTACTCAGTGCTTGTAAAATCTGGTAACTGAATGAGTAAATAGCACTCTCAGCTGAGCAACTCGTCTGAAATCCAAACTGTGATTTACTGAGGGTAATATTGTTGCTCAAATGGGTTACTGTTCTAGAAAACAGGACCAACTCAAACCTTTTCGAAAATGATGTCAATAGTGAAAAGGGTCAGTAGTTATTGAAATCTCTGTCTCCTTTCCTACAGGGGTGGGGTTAACAATAGCATACTTCAATCTCTCTGTACAAATTCTCTTAGTTAGTCATGCATTACATTTTTGAGATAAGACAGTGCTTATTATATTGGAACTAGTTTTTAGTTTTCTCGAAACACAATCAAATTCAGATGAGGATTTTTTTATCAGAGAATATTTAATTTTCTCAGTTTCAGAAGGACAAGTCAGTGTGTCATTCTAATCATTGAATTTCATGCAAGTTGCCTGTTCAACATACTCTTTGTTTCTCTCTTTAATTGCTCTTCCCTATTTTTCTATTACATTTAAGAAGTGATTATTAAATGTAACTACTACCTGGTGCTGATCACTTATAGCCTTTCCATTTAAATTAACACTGATGTTACCCTGTTCTGTGGCTCGTTGTCCTGTCTCTTGTTTTACTGCATTTTATATCATGTTCAGTCTTGTCAGACTTAAAAAGTCAAAGAACATGCACATTATGTCAGAAATTGTTAATTATTTTTCTTAGTAACATTGAGCATTTTTTGTAGAGTGGAACTACTGCAGGATCACTAGTTTCCCTTCCCCTTTCAAAAGATACTTTAGTCACTCTAGTAATCCACAGTTTTTTTTTATATGGTGTTTAATGTCCTTTCTCATTAGCTTACATGGAATGCTATTTTCAATAATGATATGAATTTATCACAGAATAGACTAAAATTTTATGTCAGCATTTGGTTCACTCTTAATTTCATACTAGGGTGTGTCTTGCCAATCTTAAAAGTATCTATTTTGGATCCTTAATTATTGCAGCCAATTTCCACTGAGGAGTATGAATAATGTAAGACACTATCTTACTTGTGAATTTTAAAATTTTCCCGGCGAATTGACTGTTCAAACAAATTTCGGGCTTGCAGCCGGTCGTCATTCAATACTTCACATGATATTTCAACTGGGCACCTGCCAGTCATCTTCAGGTGAGCCATCACAGACTGGCAGAAACGTCCTCCATTCTGCAATATATAGCGTACTGTAACTATTCTGCACATGTGTCGAAAACTTGATACTTGAACCACCCTCGCTGGTGGAATAGCGGAACTCAGTCGCCCTCTGCGTAGCTATTTGCCACAGCCGTCGACACACTCCGTCGTGTTCGATTTGAGCAAATCGTGGAGATGATGGGATTCCATGCACTGTCCAGCTGGTAACCGCTGTCACGGTTTAACAGATTTTCCACCAGTCGTATTTCTACGGATTCTTTAATAATGGAGTCCCAGAAAGACGTTGCTGTGGACAAAATCATTGTTTTCTCATACTCCATTGAATGTCCAGTAGAAATACAATGTTCAGCAATAGCGGACTTGTTTGGCTGCAAAAGGCGGGTGTAACGTGTATGTTCAGTGCAGCATTCTTTCACAGTGCGTGTGGTTTGACCTATGTAAGCCATACCACATTGGCACGGTATCCTGTAAATTCCGGCCTTTCGTAGTAACAGATTGTCCTTAACTGATCCCACAAGACCCGCAATCTTCGATGGTGGGCGGAAAACCACTTTTACCTGAAATTTTCGGAGGATTCTTCCTATTTTAAACGAAGTGTTGCCAACGAAAGGAAGAAAAGCTAAAGATTGTTCCGGAAGATCGCGGACCTTGTGGGATCAGTTAAGGACAATCTGTTACTATGAAAGGCCAGAATTTACAAGATACCGTGCCAATGTGGTATGGCTTACATAGGTCAAATCACACGCACCGTGAAAGAACGCTGCACTGAACATCAACGTTACACCCGCCTTTTGCAGCCAAACAAGTCCGCTATTGCTGAACGTTGTAGTTCTACTGGACATTCAATGGAGTATGAGAAAACAATGCTTTTGTCCACAGCAACGTCTTTCTGAGACTCCATTATTAAAGAATCCGTAGAAATACGACTGGTGGAAAATTTGTTAAACCGTGACAGCGGTTACCAGCTGGACAGTGCATGGAATCCCATCACCTTCATTGCTCAAATCGAACATGACAGAGTGCGTCGACGGCCGTGGCAAGCAGCAACGCTGAGGGCGACTGAGTTCCGCTATTCCACCAGCGAGGGCGCTGCCGGCGGGCAGTGTGGTTCAACTATCAAGTTTTCGACGCATGCGCAGAATAGTTACAGTACGCTATATATTGTGGAACGGAGGACGTTTTCGCCGGTCTGCGATGGCTCACCTGAAGATCACTGGCAGGGGCCCAGTTGAAATATCGTGCGAAGTATTGAACGACGACCGGCTGCAAGCCCGAAATTTGTTTGAACACTATCTTACTTATCCTAAGCAATTGTGCACCATGATCAGCGAGAACATTTGCTACCATGTTTACAGTTATTTCGTTTTAAGCTCCTTTAAAAAAAGCATTATCAGTCACGGTCCCATTGTCTTTATCCATCTGTGTTGTGAAGTTAATTACTGAGATCAAATTGTAATATTCAAATAATGTATCCACATAATTTTTCCTACCACAATACTTTAGAAAATTTACACAGCATAGTCATGAACCCGAATTCCTCATGAACAGTTCAAAATTTCCCAGTGGGGATGTACACACAGTTACATTTAAAAGTGAACTATTTTTCAAAATTAATTCTCAAGCACACACTTCAGTGTGCTGATCACTACAAAAACCACTTGTCTCAATGTTTCTGAACTTTTGTTCTGTCTTCATATACGTAGTAACTCCTCCTTTACCCTTATTAGTTCTGCACAAGTAAGCTGTTAGTGTGTAATCTTTTGTGTCTAACTTACCTGACCCGGTGGTTATGTGGTGTGCACAGAGGTACAGAATGTCTATCTTTTCAGAGGTATCAAATTTTCTCAACAGACAAGAAGCTCTCCTAACTTCTTATTCAATCCTCTAATATTCTGATGAAATAAGCTTAACATGGCAGGACTTGTGGCAGCAGACAGTTGGCTCCTTCACTATTATAACACATCCTCCTATCATTCTCAATTAATTAAAAGTGTTTTGGCCAAACAGAATACAGCTGCTGTTTGCCAGCCTCCCACTCCCCTCATCTAGCACTTAATGACTTCTGGATTTTCACTGAACTGAAAGATACTCTGAAAGGTAGCCGATTTCAGATCTGGGAAGACATTGTGCACCATACCAAAAGAGGATTTCCAGTGCTGGTTTCAGCTCTGGCAGCAGTGATGGGAGAAGTGTGTTGCAACTGAAGGGAACTACTACTTTGACAGTGGCTGGAGCCACACACTAAATTATGGTTGGCTGGTTTAAAAAAAGGGGGGGAGGGACCAAACTGAGGTCATTGGTCCCTTGTTCCCAGTAGAGCAATTACCCAAGGGAAAGAAGAAAACAATGAAGATGTACAGCACAATAACAGGAGAAAGGAAGAACCAGAGGAACGACAGAAGGAGAACAAACACTACAACATTTGACAAAACAGGACAAGACAACCACAGAGAGAGACAAGAAACAGGGAGAAGGGATTAAAAACAATAGAACAGATTACCATGGCTGGCTGACCATGCGAATAAAAAAAAGGAGAAGCCAGCCACTTTGCAACACATTAAAACCACCACCCTAAAAGCCCTAGGGTGGAGGACACAGAGGGACAAAGGACATGTGCTAAAACTCAAATCAAATGGTAAAACCCACCCTCACGCATAAAATATGAAACTAAAGCTGCTGTTGAGGCATTGTCACCCAATGCTGATGGAAGTTAGAAGTCCACCGCAGAGCGGCTAAAAGTGGGCAGTCCAGCAAGAGGTGGATGACTGTCATTTTGGAGCCTCAGTGTCCACTGAGGTGAGCCCTCACGATGGAGGAGGTAACGATGTGTCAGCTGCCTATGGCCAATGTGGAGTCAACACAGGACAACTGATTCCCTGTGAGAAGCCAGCAGGGAAGACTTCCACACATTCATAGACTCCTTAATGACACGCAGTTTGTTGTGCATACTGTTCTGCCACTCCGTCTCCCAAAGCCGAAAAACCTTGCGGCGTAAAACAGAATGCAGGTCAGTTTCAGATATGCCCATCTCCAGAAGCGCTTTCCACGTAGCCTGTTTGGCTAGCCCTTCAGCAAGTTCATTGCCCAGGATTCCAACATGTCCTGGGGTCCACACAAGCACCATTGAACGACCGGACTGTTCCAGGGTAAAGACGGACTCCTGGATGTTCTCTACCAAAGGATGGCAAGCACTGGATGTTAGCACTGGTCGATAGCCCATAAGCTTCTCGGGGAGTCAGAACAGAGAAGAAATGACTCACCAGAACAGGAACCGATGTACATGAGATATGAGCCAGCCGAAGTGGCCGTGCGGTTCTAGGCGCTGCAGTCTAGAACCGCGAGACCACTACGGTCACAGGTTCGAACCCTGCCTCGGGCACGGATGTGTGTGATGTCCTTAGGTTAGTTAGGTTTAGCTAGTTCTAAGTTCTAGGGGACTAATGACCTCAGCAGTTGAATCCCATAGTGCTCAGAGCCATTCGAACGAGATATGGCCACAAGCTCTGCAGTGAATACGCTGCAGCTAGCGGGCAAGGAATGCTGTTCAATATGGCCTCTGTGGACATAGGTGAAGCCAACATTACCATCAGCCATCGAGGCATTGGTGTGAACAAATTCAGAGCCCCAGAACACGTCAAGAATTGAGGGGAAGTGACAGCAGAGAGCAGTGGTGTTAATGGAGTCCTTAGGGCCACGCAAGAGGTCCAGATGAACCATCGGCCGAGGTGTACACCATGGAGGCGTACATGAATGGATCTCAAGTAGAGGTAGTAAAGGGAAGGACTCCAGTTCAAAGAGAAGGGATCGCAGGCAAACCGCAATCATGAGCCCTGACCTGGGCCGCCGATGCGGGAGACGAACTGCCGTGGGTGGGAAAAGGAGACTGTAACTCGGATGCTTAGGAGAACTATGAATGTGTGCAACATAACTGGTGAGCAGTTGTGCACGTCAGATCCACAATGAAGGGACTCTGGTCTCCACCAGGACACTGGTCCCCAGACTCGTTCTAAAAGCTCCAGTTGCTAGGCAAATGCCACAGTGGTGAACTGGGTTGAGTAAACACAAGACTGGGAGCACCGCCGAACCATAAATCAGACTCCTATAGTCAAGCCAAGTTTGAATGAGGGCTCTGTAGAGCTGCAGCTGCGTAGAGCTATCTGCATGCCAGTTTGTGTTGCTCAGGCAGCAGAGAGCAATGAGGTGCCCCCAGCACTCCTCCTTAAGCTGATGAAGGTGAGGTAGCCAAGTCAATCAAGCACCAAAAACAAGTCCTAAGAATCAATACATCTCCACTACAGTGAGTGAATCATCACTAAGATAAAGTTCAGGTTCCAGATGAACGGTACGACACCGACAGAATTGCATGACACGACATTGCAGCTGAAAACTGGAAGGCGTGGGCTAGAGCCCATGACTGCGTCTCGTGAATTGCTTCCTGTAGGCGCCGCTCAGCAGCACCAGTACTGGAGGAAAAAAATGGCTCTGAGCACTATGGGACTAAACTTCTGAGGTCATCAGTCCAGTACTGGAGGAGCAATACGAAATGCAGAAGTCCTCAGCATACAGGGAACGGGAGATCGAAGGCCCTACAGCTGCTGCTAGGCTGTTAATGGCCACTAAACATAGAGATCCACTCAATACGGAGCCCTGCGGAATGCCATTCTCCTGAATACGGGGAGGGGGGCTACGGGAGGCACCAACTTGGACACACAAAGTACGGTGTTACAGGAAGTTTTGGATAAAAGTCGGGAGCAGGCCACAGGGACTCCACTCATACAATGTGGCAAGGATATGATGTCGCCAGGTCATATCGAATGCTTACATAAGTCAAAAAAGAAAGCAACCAGGTGTTGGCATCTGGAAAAGGCGGTTCAGATGGCAGACTCGAGGGACACAAGATTATCAGTGGTAGAGCGACTCTGGCAGAAGCCACCCTGACATGGAGCCAGTAGGCTATATGACTCCAGGACCCAACCCAACCACCGACACACCATACGTTCCAGCATCCTACAGAGAACTGACAGCTATCCACATCAAGCAGATTTTTACTGGGCTTTAGTACCGGAATGATGGTGTTCTCCCACTACTGCGGTTCCATCGCACCAGATCTGATTGAAGATGATGACGATGATGATGATGGAGATATTGCTTTTAGTCACACGAGAGATGTTTAGTCATCTGACTGTGGATCCGATCTGGACCAGAAACTGTGTCGGGGCAATGTGCAAGGACGCTGAGGAGCTCCCACTCTGTTATGGGGTTCACTGTGGCATGTAGTGAAAGAGAGGACTTTCTTTTCCATCCACTGTTTGAGGGTGCGAAAGGCTGGGGGATAGTTTTCCAACGCAGAGGCTTAACCAAAGTGCTCAGCAATCGTGTTTGGGTTGGTAGAGAGCACACCATTGATGTTAACACCAGGGACACCTGTTGGGGTCTCGTACCCAGAAAGATGTCTGATCGTCATCCAGACTTGGGAAGGTGATGTATGTCACCCAATGGTCGACACGTACTTCTCTCAACACACCTGTTTCCATCGTTTTATACGCAGGCAAATGCAGGCAAGGCGCCTCTTAAAGGCTATTAGGTGCTCTAGGGAAGGGTGCCACTTATGTCACTGTAGAGCTTGCCGATGCTCTGTAATTGCCTCAGTGACTTGTGGCGACCACCAAGGACTGTCTTTCTCCGGGAGCACCCTAGAGCAGTGGTTCCCAACAGGTGGTCCGCGGACCCCCAGGGGCCCGCAAGCTATGGCAGAGGTGTCCGTAAGATGCTATTAGAATAAAAAATATATTTAATGTGTTTCGTATGATAACAGATTTTTTTGTTTTGGCTGCTCAATATTTTTTCAATAACAAGTATGTCAATGTTTTTTCTAAGTACCAAAAATAGAAAGACTCTTAATTCGGCTTTTTTTTAGGTACTTGATACTGTGATGTGACAAGGTACCAATCATGCTTGATGAGGGGGTCCTCGAGAAAATTTTATTGGGAACCCCTGCCCTAGAGAACGAGGGATCGTGTTTTCCGCTGCAGAAATTATAGTTGTAGTGACCTGCTCAATCACGGCATCGATGGCACCATGTGGGGGAGATTCAATGGTGACAGCACAGGTGAAGGCTACCCAGTCTGCCTGATTTAAAGCCAATCTGGGTATACGTCCATGGGCATGACACCAGGGGAGTGACAGGAAGATGGGGAAGGGTCACTACCACACAGGTTGTCGGGTTCTCTCCAGTGGATGGATGGCCAAGTAACTGCCATGAGCCACACTGAAAAGTGACAGCTCCAGTGTTTAAGAGGCAGAGGTCGAGGCCGGATGAAATGAACACCTCGATGCTCTAAATTGGCGCGCAGTTCGTTTTCAGACTGCAAAAGAAGGTCCCTATGGAAAATAAAACCCTGGACCATATTTAAATTCTTATGGGGTGTGATGGTAACTGAAACATCCCCTATCTTGTCACAAGCAAGCAACCTTCGTGACTGGGCAGAGGATGCTGTTTTTATCAATACTGACCCTGACTGCATTTTGGACAAGCCCTCCACCTCCCCAAACTTGTCCTCTAAATGCTCTACAAAAAACTGAGGCTTCATCGAGACAAAGGAGACCCCATCAGCTCTTGTACATACAAGGTACCGGGGCGAATAAGGTACGCTGGCCATCCTTAGCCTGGCGTTCCTCCCATGGTGCGGCCAGAGAGGGGAATAATTTAGGATCATACTTCCTTGCATTGTACTGAGACTGAACACTTAGAGACTGCTGGCATTTGATCAATCACAAGCAAGTGATGACATGGTACGCTTCATCGCACGTCATCCGCCCCGATGCCACCCACTCCGACCATGGGCCCTCCCAAGGGAGCTACCCAGCCACATGATGGCCATTGCCCCAGGGTGACAGGCATCTACTCCTTGGCATAAGTGGGGACTTAACTGTGCAGGCATCAGCAGAGCAATCCCTGTATAGTCAGGGGACTACAATCAACAGGGTACATGGCGGGCCCACCACAACGGACTGGCTGCTGTGCTGGATGTGAGGAGCAAAGAATTCCACAGTCACCGTCGGTGCAGAAAACAACACCGCATACTGGGTGGAGGAAAACGTACCGGGAAGGTGTCCTCGCCCAAGAGATGGAGGATGAGCGGGACTGCAATGCCACGACAAGAAAGTGGGCCAAAGATGTCAATGCACAATGGACACAATGCAACGTAGAAGGTGCCCTTCCCAGTTGGCTCGCTCTTTCGGAAAATTTTGAAAAATGGGGGTCAAAACCTACAGGGGACCATCATATAAAGGTCAAAAGGTGAGAGACCCCTAGTCACCTCTTACAACAAGCAGGAATACCTCGGGCCTATTCTAACCCCTGGGCCCACAGGGGGAAATAGTATATGAATAAAGATTGACTTTGTAAGTAAAAGCTGAATACTTCTTGAGTGGCCACTGTAAATACTCTCAAACCTGACTGACACCATTCACAAATAAGTGGAATACAAGAAATTTTTTTGGCTAGTAGAAAATATATGGGGAAACTCCAGTAACAACCTGCTCTTAGAAAGCCAACAAAATACTTTTAAAATCTATGTTCCAGAGAAGCTGTTGAGGCAGCAACACCCTGCCAATCATTATTGATGAATGTGTTCAATTTGTCCGCACTACACAATGTGTCATCGATTTGTTTGTTTAACTTGCCATATGATGGTGAAACTAAATTTAGCTGTAGATGGATTTTTGAATTAGAGTATTAATTCTGTCCATGCATTACAGTAATAGTGTTGGAAGTGATGGTGGCAAATGCAATCAGTAGTGAATAAACTGGGGCCAATTCTCAGTAACATTGTCAGGAAACATTGAGAAAGACTCACACATCCAAGTTCTACCAGATCTCTGACAATTTGGTTCTACAATCACACTTCCATGTGAGCTATAGAGACCAGACATTTGAAGGTGATGGCTGTCTCCAATCCAAATATCTTCAAGAATGTAATAACAGAAAATGAACTGAATTGAGAGCCTGCAGTAAAACACAATGATTTATGTGGAACAGCAATATTTGTAAGTCTGCAGGCTATCGTGGCTGTAGTCATTGAAGGTAAAATCATCTAGGTTGTTAAGAAGCATATTGTTCCTCTTCAACTTCTTCTTACAGGACTGATGTTTTGACTCGTCTGCTAACCATGGAGATCCTGAAGTACAAGATCCTGCTATTCTCTAACACCTCCTAGACGAAAGCATCCAGTATCTACTTAGCAGATAAATAAGAGTAATTCATTTTTCCTTCTTACAAATACTTACTCGCAGTGGTGCAACTCCTCCATCACTCCTAATCCAACAAATACATCTTCCTGTCGGCAGTAGAGGTGACAGTATTCACGGAACAGGATCACATCTTCAGTACATCTGTTGCCACTGAAGCGTCCACTAGGGCAATGGCATGAAGGGGCTTTTATTGTGTCATTCCAGTAACAAGTTCCACCATTCATGCAGTATCCGTTACAGAGATCAGTTTCACAGCGATCTCCACCAAAACCTGACATACACAAGCATTTTGGCCAACCTGTATATGCTTCAGCTGAACATGTTCCATGAACACAGTAATTGTGACAGAGTGGGAGTTCACATCTTGCACCTGTGTACCCCACTGGACATTTACATGCTGGCACAGAGTTCTCATTATTTGCTGATACTATGCCATCATTCAGACAGTAACTCCCATCTGAAGGCCATGTTGAAGGCACTATCATTACATTCCTACAATAAATAAATTTTAAAAAGTAAACATTAAAAAATGTAGCTCATCAAAATAAAGTTAAATTACATCAAACACATGTGCAAATATGAAAGCCGTAAATTAAAATACTGAATCAAGCCATTATATCAAAGTGAGAAAAACCTAATCTAATTAATCAGATTACTCAACTTTAAGAGTGGTGTGGTTTACATTGAATGTCATACCAACATACAGTTAAACATTGTTTTAAAAAATATTTATAGAGGGCAAAGGGGTATCTAAGACCTGGCTAAAGGGTAGTCCTGGCCAGTGGCTGGTCCACAGATTTGACAAATAATACAGAATGTATGAGCATTCCTCAATGTGGAAGCAAAAACTAAATTCACCAGCTTAGTTCCTCTGCCTCATTTGGAGGGCCTTCGACATCTTTGAAATTTATAATGTTAGACCATTCAATTAATTTAGACTCTCTGCTGACAATGGAAAACTTTGTTTACAATATATTTCTGCCAGTTTATCTTTTTTACCTCCATGCATACAGTAAACAAAGATAAGTGAAAAATAAATGAGTGAACAATGTGTAAGGCATGTTATTTTCTCATTAATACGGTGATCTAAATAAAAAATATAACTTTAACTAAAATAATATGGAAGAATTCTTCCTAAATCAATTACAGTTGTTCAGCCTTGGGGGAGTTGTGGTCTACACAAATTGTAACAAAGAACAAATTACTCTGTTCACTACAATACCATTATCGCTGCAATGCAGTTTAGTATTAAAGCATTGGTACTCTTTTCTTACTTCAACATTATTCATCCACATTACTGCCATTAACACACATTTTTACTGAATGAATAAAAAAATATTTGAAATTTCTGTTCCAGTAAATGCAAACAAACAGTATATTATAAATTTTGATTCAAGAACTTAATGTTATCCAATAGTTCTCAATTGCACCTACCTTTCCGTAGTTGCAGTTGTCTGTAAAGTTGTGATTTCAGTATCAGGTGTAGCCCATGGCAAAATTTCTTTACTTGGGTTGTTTGCATAACATGATGAAACTACTACCGATGTTAAACCTTTCAAAATTTTATGGCCACCCCAGCGCTGTACTGTCCATGGGTTCAAACCCTTGGGATCCATCGTTCGAAGGCTCAAAAGTCTGCCATCTGCTTTATCTATCCAGAAAAGCCTTCCATGAGCAACTGTCATGGTGCGTGGTTCATCGTAGGAGCCTTTGTACAAGAGTTCTCTACCTGTTCCATCTAAATTGCTTCGTTCGATCTGAAAAGCATCACCTTCAGTATCATCACACCAAAATAGCTTTCTTGTTTGCCAGTCAACAGCTATACCCATTGGGTTAAAAAGATTCTCTTTTATTAGTATTTCTCTGTGAAAATAATCAAGCCTTGTTCTCTCAATTGTAGAATTTCTATATTCAGTGTTGGTCCAATACAGGTAGCTGGAAAAGAAAGAGAGAAGCCTTGTATCACAGAATGACATAAATAAATCTACAAGACATTAAAATTTACCATAGTGAGGTGGCTGATTATCTTACCGGCCACAGCTATCTACAGTAATTCCTTGTAGCGTAACATTCTCAAACTGATGGAGAACTCTGCCACTACTAGTCTGCCAGGCATGTTTATACCACATTAAAGCACCCTTTTTTCCTGTTGTCCAGTATATGGCATCAGTCACATTGGAATATGCAACACCCATTATTTTAGTAGCTGGTTCTGTAATACAGCAGAGTGAATTACACAACCTCTCATCACAGGCTAACAACTAATATACCATTGAATAACATTCCTTTTTTTGTGGTTTCTTTTTTTAATTGTAAAGCCTGTCATAGTTTTAAGCTTTTAATATAGTACATGATAATTACAGTGATGACACACAAAATGATAATCTCAAGCCAAAGCACGCTGGAACTGGGAAAGGCCTCTTGTTTTCTAGCTATAGTGGTTTGACCATTACGTTCCCAATGTAGCCAAATTAATTTCGCCTAGTTCTTATGGAATTTTATTGTTCTAATTCTATGCCTGATTAACAACTGCTGAAAACAGCTGGTTGATTGTGAATTATGTAAGCAGGCATGTGTCCTATCATCTGAATGGTTGTGTTGTTTTCAGATTGGGGGTATTGCAGCTTTTGCAGTCCCATCATTTCAGTTACGTCACTACAGTCTGATGTTATGCAGTCGATGATCACAAATTTCCTCAAGATGTATGACTAGATCGGAGACATGGTTCCACAGGTGGAACCTATGAATTAATGTATCAACGGGATCATATGTTGCACATGTGGAAGTTGTGCTGAGGTGGATGTTGTATAACTTTTTTAACTGGTTACCATTTTTTCACTGATGGTCAGGTACCACATGCCTTTAATTTAGATGATACAACATTGTGGTGTAGATTTCTCCAGATAATATCCTAGTTTATCCAGGGAGAGTGTTCCCTTAATTTTTTTCCTCCTTCATTGTTGTTAAAAAGTCTTGTTAAGAAATTCTGTGTACTGTGGTTCTTGTTTATGTAGCTGAACTCTTAAAAATACGACTTAATAAATTTTAAAGCTCTTCATATTACTGTTATTTTGAAGTGCAACTCCATGCTTACTAGCTCCCATTTGTTGATTAAGGTTTCCAAATACTATGGTCCCCACTCCGCACACTTTCATGCAATTTTTGCCCCTCATGGTTGGGAGTGTTAAGGCGTCTTGATGCACTTAAAACTCTTTCTCCTCATAGTAACCACCACAGCACTCATTTAATGTTGACTGCTATGGCAACAGGTACTGAAAGTATCCATGCTAAGTAATTCAGTTTCAGTATTACCTAGTTTTTTAGTGTTTGCATTGCCTGTGGCAGTACGATTTCATGTTGGAATTTGGTGTTTACATATTGTTGGGTACTGATTATTTACACACACACACACACACACACACACACACACACACACACACACACACACACACACACACACACACACACACACACACACACGTACATTTTGTGGCAGGTGTACTATGCGACTGAACTTGCTACAAATGGCAACAAGGAGTTTTTTCATTTATTTAGCAGAGCACCCATTGCTACAGTAAAATTGCTGATTAAGCAATGCATTAAAATTAGATCCTCCAGTGATGATACGGTATCCTGTATGTCATCGGCGTATGTTGCACAATATGTCCTGATGTATGGTGCTCTTGATCAAGGAATGCAAACAGCTGGCATATTTCTAGACCTTACTAAAGCCTTTGACTCGGTAAACCACGAGTTACTTTTAAGTAAACTTGAGTCATACAATGTAAATGCTGCATCCATGCAATCGCTGGCTACATATTTATTTAACTGCATGCAGTGTACAATGCTGACTTACAAAATCAATAATCAGATCATTAATTTCCAGTCCAAATATGAGACAGTCACACAAGGTGTACCCCAGGGCTCAATTTTGGGCCCTAACATAGATGGAATTGAAGTAGTGGACACAGAAGGCTGCAGATTTCTAGGTATTCACCTACATGAAAATCTAAGATGGGTAAACCATATCAAATTTTTATGCAATAAAATCAGCAGTTCATTACATCTAATCAGCCAGTTATCAAAAGTAGTTCCACATCAGACATTAAAATCAATTTATTATGGAACCATTTTTCCACAGATTAATTACGGGATAGAGATATGGGGTTGTGCTGCCGACATACATATGAACAGAATATTAACCCTACAGAAAAGAGCAATCAGAATTATCCATGGATTAGGGTATAGAGATTCATGCAGGGAAATCTTTGTTCATCATAAATACCTCACAGTCTACTCACTGCATCTTTACAAATTAATTATATATTTTGTGACACATCAAAACAAAGAAACAAAGTGCTCTGATATGCATGCCTATAATACAAGAAATAAAGACTGCTACTACAGACAAAGAACAAAATTAAAAACAACAGACCATAGTCCATGCATTAGTGGTCAAATACGATACAACAGATTACCGAGCTCTATAAGGTGCCACAAAGGGAACTTATTCAAAGTGAAACTGAAACATTTCTTGATTGACAAGTGTTTATACTCTAAGTGAATATGAATATTAAACTAAAATAAATTATTGTGTATATATATATATATATATATATTACTAAACTTGTAAAAAAATGATATGACGTTTGCAAAAGACACCAGTTGGTGTCTCCATGCAAAAAAAATACAATAAATAAAAAAAATAAATAAATGTTTCTTATAGTAACACCACATGATGTGGCCGTGATGTCTGTTAAGAGGGGCTCTGCAGCAATGGCATTTGAGCCATTGAGAGTGGGCATTCTTACTGGCTTGAATGCTCAGTTTCAAGAGACAAGTTTAAGTTTCTTTTGTTTCTTTCAATGATCTCCATACTTTTTGGTCTTGCCCATTTTATGTATGGTTTCGCAGATATTTTTATTGCTTATGACAACATATGTCTTCTCAAAGTTATAAGTAAACTTAACCCTTGCTCTGTGTATAGGTATTAATTATATCAGGGAGATTGCTGGTGACAGATATTACACTTTGGTCAGCATGTTGCTGTATTGATATTCACCAAAATTCTTTAATACTAGTTGTATTCATAGTTTGACCTTTTAGTCAGCATGTAAGAGAATGATGGGGCTCATTTTATTAGTATTCTTGCTGTTATCCTTGTTATGCAGTGGCATGAGGATGCCATCTTTTACTGAAGAGCTGTATTTTCTGCATCCCACCATTCTTTTTTTTTTGCTGAAGGCTTTTGACCTAGGATATTGTTTGATTCTCCCCAATTTTAAATTTAGCTATGCATGTCCTCCATTGTAAAACAGTACTGTAGTGGCCTTTGCTTCATGAAGACCAAACACTAAGTTTATGTCATTTCCACATCTAGTTGGTTGTCCCACAAGAAACTGACATTGAGCTTTCAAAGCCCTCAACTACAAAAAGTTTCCACATTGGAAGTTTACATAGGTCTAACAGGCTTAATGATTGTAGACATTAATTTCATCATTCATTACATGTTCCTGGAGGCATTTTCAGAGAAATTCTACCCATTCTACTTTCAGAGTACGTAGTCACCAAAGTATAAGTCAAACACTCTCCTGAAATTTTTGCCACATTCCATGACAACGGAAGTCTTGGACATGTCATTTGGGCTTGTTGCATTGATTTATGTTTTGAATTTGAACATTAACACCTATCACAGAGTTAAAACCACTCCAAACAATATGATTTCCATTAAAAGAATCTTTCAGCTGTTTAAACACTCCACATGTACATTTATTATCTACTAAACAGTTCTATGATAATGATCAACAGAGATTAAAATAATTTTGACATATGCTAGCACCTTTAAATTTCCCAGACATTTGCTAAACTAAGTGAGTAGCTGCATATTTCCAATAGAAGAAACAAATTATGTAAGAAACCCAACTTACCAGAAATAATCATTTTTGGTACTTGTTCTGGAATCCCAATTTTGTAGCTGTAAATGTAAGAGTCTTTTCCCTTCTTATCCACAACATAAATTTCATCACGTTGATTGTACGATAATTCCTGGACACTGTCAAATCCCCCATCACTAATTCTTGTTTCATTGCCTCCAATGGTTAAGAACTGGATTTTACTGTCCACAGCAACAGCAAGATCTGTGGAAGAAATGAGGTTTAAAGTCAACTTCTGAAATGACAACACACATTATCTTATTTAATCTTCAGCTCTATATACTTTAAAAGCAGTGCCTTCTCTCTCTCTCTCTCTCTCTCTCTCTCTCTCTCTCTCTCTCTCTCTCCCCCTCCCCCAAAATAATTAAATTATTTGGTGGAATGAAATCAGGCTGTAATTAGAGGTGATCTGCTCATCTTTGCTTTACTTAAGTGTTAAACTACAGAATTATTTTCTGGCAGACTTCAATATGCAAATTTATTGAATGAATCCAAGGGAAGTCCAGGTTTTAATTGGCCTATGAGTTTGTCATTCCTTATGCATGCATTTTTCACTAATTGGTATCAAGGGCAGAACCAGGGTGAATTGGGTAAATTAATGCATCTGTATTTGGTTCCTTATAAACATGTGCAATGTTTCCACATAGATATAGATCAAGGGTCAGAACTCTCTGGACAGCAGCATCCTTGTTTTTGTAAAATGTGGATAAAATGCATTATTTCAAAATATTTTCATGAGAGCAAGATGGAACAAAACAAATAAATTCATTTACAAGAGCAGTATTTTGGTTCAGCTGTGTTTTACTGTTTTGTTTGATCTATTCTACCAAATAAAGCTAAGATGGTGCTTAACACCATTATCAAAAATCTTAAAATTTCTTGAACTACGTAATTCAGATATTCATGCAATGCTCTTATAACCATTCAGACAGACATATGTCACATATGTTTTTGAACAGTGATGTACAGGTTTTCTATTACAACCAACTGTGAGAAAGAAGACTCTGTTCCACACTGTGCTATAAGAATGTGCAGTTTCATTTCCTTTCTTCACAGTCCGTTTTAACAGGAAATAGAAAAGTTACATTTACAGCTAATGAGCTTATGATTAGAACACTACTATTAACACCTCCCTCCCCCCCACCCCTCAGCTGCTACTATGGAATCTAACTCGTCCAAAACTCTGAAATCCTACCCATTTTCAGATTAAAACTATGCAAAATATCGTCACCAAAGTTACTATTCTCAAAGATACAGCAGCAGGAGAGAACTCTCATACCCCATTTGCCAATGATCCCAATCAATTCACCCACTCATGTTTAGCAATTTCAGTTCCCAAGCAAGGTTTTATTTGTCATAACAATAAACAGGACTCAAGGTCAGAGAGAGGGGGCAGGAGGTAGACTGAGGATAGGAGGAGGTGGAAGAAATTAGGGGGTAAGAGGAGATAGAAAGAGAGAAGAGGTAAGGAGATTGGAGTGCGTATGCAACTCCCACGCCTATTTAGCAATTGTGAAGTATTGCCAGGATCCCTAGTAGCAAGACTTTCAACTTCCTATCTATGAGGATAGATTATTAAAGTTTAATATGTCATAGATGCTGAGGTTAATAGACGAGAAGTAACTTGGATTTGACAAAGTTGACAAAGGCAATTAGCTGTGTTATTTACACAAAAACCATCCTGACTTTCACCCTAAACGACTAAATGAAACCATAAAAATCTAAATTTGGATGGCCATATGACTCCACCGCAGCGATTTAGAATTGGCATTACAGTTGGAAATTCTGCTTAATAAGACATCCACTCTGTCACTTCACGAACGGTACACAATACACCATTTGCCACAACTGTGCAGTGGCTTGTGGAAAGCAGATGTACTGTAGATACACATGGATGGAAGCCCTTTGTTATACTGGTTAAGATATTAAGAGCTGAGAGTAAATAATGTTACATTCTCTGAAAGACTTATTATATAACCTCAGTTTGCCATATACAAATCCATAATACTATACTACTAAACCATTAATCAAACCATACTTATTTACATCATCCAGGACTTAATTTAGTTTCACTTGTTATTCCATCTCCCCCCCCCCCCCCTTGCCATCGCCTCAACATGTGTACTAACACTCTGGGAACTTTGTTGTACATTCTTCATAGCACTCATTACGGGATACAATAAATGGTTTTACTCAAATGAGGACTGTGTACAGTGGTAATATGAAAGCGTAGTTTTAAGATTTTTCAAATAAATACATTTTACATCTACATACATACTCCTTACACAACACTCAAGTGTTTGGCAGAGGATAATTAGGATAGTACTACGTTTTAAGGTTTCTTCCCATTCCAATCGGTTATTAAGTGCAGGAAGAGTGACTGCCTAAACGCCTCTACAAGTGCTGTAATTTATCTAATCACATCTTCACGGTCCCTGGAAGTGATCCAAGTACATGAAAAGTATCTTCAGATTCTCCAGGCAATACCGATTCCTGCGATTTTTGAAGTCTGCCAATTCAGGGTTTTTCAGCATTTCTATGATGCTCTCCTGTGGATCAAGAAGCCCATTTCCATTTGTGCAACCGTTCCCTGTATATATTCAATATCCTCTGCTGGTGCTATTTTGTATGGGTTCCACACATTTTCTTGGAAATCGAAAAAAATAAGGCAATCAGATGGATGCAGTAATCACAGGTGACCACAAGGGTGAGACTTGGGGGCAGGGGGAGGGGCAGCAGCACTTGCTCCCCTCACCTTCCCCCACGATGTGGTTGGATGGAAGGACGGAATGAAGGGAAATTACGGTTTAACATCCAGTTGACATCAAGGTCATTAGAGATAGAGCACAAGCTCTGACTGTTTCAAGGATGAGGAAAAATCTGCCATGGCTTTTCAAGGGAAATCACAGAAAACCTAAATTTGAATGCCTGGACGCAGATTTGAACCACTATCGTCCCTCATGCAAGTCCAGTGCGCCGATCACAGTGCCACTTCACTTGGTAGGATTCTTCATTACAGCATTTTATTCGATACTGAATTCTTACACTTCAATTCTTTAAGATATAATAAATTTTTTGTTACCTACAAAACTTAGTTTTTGTAGCCCAAAACGATTTCAAATTGGTCAGCTCAATTATATAAAAAATGCTTTTCCTCTCGAGGATAAAAGTCTCCCGATAGCCATGGCCTCGGTCCATTACGTTTGGGTGTTATTTGAGAATTATTCCAGTAATTTACCTATAACCCAATGGAGATTATTCTCCGATAGCCCTCATAAATGAGATTTATACCAGCATCAGTGTTTAATTCTGTAGTTTGGAGACGTTATATCTGATCTTTCATTCCTTCCAAAACTGCTAAGGGCCTGAAATCAGCGAAGCAAGGGTATTTGGGCAGGGAGAGTTTTAACGCAACTGGTCACTGTGTGGCACTTAGGCTACACTTGGTACATTCAGTATTATTTTTGGCGTGAGATATATATATATATATATACATATGTATTCCCCCCCCCCCCTTACGTTTTGATCCGCTGATGGCAGTCTGCAAAAACTCATAACCTGTGTGATCCAGACTGTTAAACTAGCGAAGTGTTTCATTATGATGTCTGGCCTCTATAACAACTTTGTCTTCTATTGAAGACTGTAATGACCTTACTCATAAACTTAAATTCCGGACTTAACAAAAAAAGTAGGTTAATAAAACTTTAAAATATCACGAAAAGACCGAGCGAGGTGGCGCAGTGGTTAGCACACTGGACTCGCATTCGGGAGGACGACGGTTCAATCCCGTCCCCGGCCATCCTGATTTAGGTTTTCCGTGATTTCCCTAAATCGCTTCAGGCAAATGCCGGGATGGTTCCCGTGAAAGGGCACGGCCGATTTCCTTCCCCATCCTTTCCTCACCCGAGCTTGCGCTCCGTCTCTAATGACCTCGTTGTCGACGGGACGTTAAACACTAACATCCTCCTCCTCCTCCTATCACGAAAATTTAGTGGAACAACTTGGACCTAGGAAGTAACCATTTTACCGTATGCTGATCATATACAAGATCTCGCCTTTCGCTGACAGTGTGCTCCCACTTACTGCCAAACAAGAGCCCGTGCTGATGAAGTTAGCAGACCAGTACAGAGACTAGAAAGACTAAGGCTGCGACCCTTCTGGATGATAAATCGGAGAAACGAAACTGGAGAAAGTATTTCAGTCTCAAGAGAGCCGACGTACTTTAATACTTGAGGTATGGAGTATCAGATGCTTTTCAACGGTTATCAGCTTATGCCGATTGAGTAGTACGTCTGTCACGAGAGAGCAAGAAGGAAAAAATATGGACTCGGGTCTCTACCCATACGTGCTTATACGCTGGTTTGCTCCGCACTGAACGCGTTTCGAGGACCGCTCGCAGGCTGTTTCAGTGCGCCGGCGCGCGCTTTCGTAATAACGGGCTCCACAAATAATGACGCAATACCCCCCCCCCCCCCCCCCCCAAGCGCTCAGCATGCTCTTGATAGCAGCAGCAGTAGCAGCAGGCGCCGTCTACCGTTGGCGGGTGTGGCTCGCTGACTACTTGCTGCTGAACGCGAAGGTCACGGCCGACTTCTGTGGCGGCAAGCCCACCACTGCTGCAGTTGTGCCACCTTGCAACAATTATGTTACTCTGCTCATTGCAAGGAAGTGCATCAAACTTTATCTTTATTCATAACTCGTTCTCTTCCTTTTATTCCCCACTTTACTTGTTAAGGAAAAGAATGCAATCCGAGTTCGAGTCTCTGTCCGGCACACAGTTTTAATCTGCCAGGAAGTTTCATATCAGCGCACACTGCGCTGCAGAGTGAAAATCTCATTCTGAATGCAATCCCCGACCGCGTCTCGCGCTGCACGAACCGCTATCGTTCGTGAATCAGGCATAGTGACAGGCACGTTGTCTGTTACGAATATATTATTTGTTTCTTAATGCTACCGATCATATTATTTACATTTGTTACATTAAGCATTTCGAACTGTGTCCTCTGTAATGTAAGATTTCACAATAGAGCTTACCCAGTGACCCAAGTTTCTTTGATCTCTTATTTGTTGTTGCTATCTTGCTAACACGGAGTCACAAGGGAAACAAATCTAGTTTTGTCGTGGAATTACAAGATTTAGCAACAAGATGTTCAGAGCTTATAATATTATGACAACAAGAACAATAATTCAGTAATATTCAACCTCGATTCGGCACTACGACATGTGAAAATAGCTGGTAATAAATATGCCATTGTCTTTGTTGACATTAAGAAAGCACATTACTCTACTGATAGACCTCCTCTCATGAAGATCCTACAGGGACTAGGACTACACCCTCTGCCAGGCGCTTTATTGAGAATAGCAGAGTAATCACGTAGATGTAGATTTGAAGATCCATAATCTTATCCAGCTGACTTAAACAGCAGCAGACCAAGAGTTACGTTCAGAGGAAGCCTTTCCAAGAAGCAAATATAGATGGCACAAAGAAGAAGTCAGATTGCAGTTGTGGGTGGCAGTATGAATGGAATAACAGGATATCCAATGTGAAGAAATACACCAGTTCCTTTAAAAAACGATCTTTAACGCAACTGGTGTGCATTTCTTCACATCGACATTCCTCGAAAGCAGTTGATGGAACTAATGAACAAAAATCTAAATGGCAAGGTTGGCCTTTGTGTTGTGCGGAGACGTATGAGGGCAAATACTGACGTACTCGGCGCTACCACAGAAACTTCACCACGCAACTGCTAAGTCACTGGCGTTTGCAGAAATTAAAAAATCAGGGAAGTCGACATGGAGTGTTCTAGACAAATCCGATATGTGACGAAACCGAACGACGGACCTATCGGACACCTTTTATTGTGCGATTGTCAGCAAAATTGGTAACGCCAAGCGTGAACGTGCATCGTTTTCCTTTCAATTCTTGCTCTAAGGGGGATAAGCGGGCTGCTAGTTCGCTGATGTACAGAATATCTAATAATAAATCAAAATCTTAAGTGCACAGCTCTAAAACTGGCAGTATATTTACAATCCGCAGCTTTTTTGTTAGCCGCACCGTCCATATTCTTTCCGCCGATATATCTATAGTGTCTCGATATATCGTGTGCTGGCAAATGTATCTTTCAAAATATCGATATACCGGATTCCCGGTATTTTTAAAAACATCAACAGTCCTAGTTTTGAGATCAAGACAGGAGTAAGACAGCGAGACGCTCTCTCCCCTTTCCTCTTCAATGGTGCACTACAAAAAGCAATAAGCTAGTGGTGGCAAGTGTGAACTAGACAGGGAATTACTAATTCCATCTGTCTGGGGCTTAACCACAATGGGTTCAATGTTGATTGGCTGGCATTTACCGACAATCTGCCACTTCTACCTAATTCAACAGAAATTTCAGTGATTGGCTCAAAGTTCTTAGACAAGCAGCAGCAATGGTAGGCCAAACATACATCACGAACATAAGTGATCCTCCTTGCCACAGCACTTGGAGTTGAGAAGAGAAAAGAAACAACAGGTTTAACTATCTGGGAGAATGGCTGGATCTTCCTGAGAGAAAGTCATTACGAACTAGGATTAACAAGCTGGATTTGGAATATCAACTGACTCAGAGCACCTGCAACAAGAAGTGTGTCTCCCATAACAAAAATGAAGCGCTACCGGACACGCGCACGCGCGCACACACACACACACACACACACACACACACACACACACACACGCACGCTCAAGCCCTATATACTTCAGAGCGCGTAGAACTCAACGGCAAGGGTCTCACAGACGAACTTGAGAAAGAGAATGAGAAGATACTGGGACCAGTTCCAGGAAGGTAACGAATAAAAAAGACGACCAAATACTGCAAATACTGCACACATGAATAGGAAATGACATATAGCCTTGTGTGGACATGTCTACAAGATGTATTCCAGAAAGTTGACGAATCAGCTTCTCGCACACTGGCAAAAGACGACGACCAAGCCACCATGGTTGACGGAAGTGGGAGGTACGGAGATTTAAAAGACCCGACACATCTCATCTCATGAAAGTGCTTCAGCAATTTAGTCCCAGGGCAAGCTACCAACAAAGACGGGTGTCCTCTGGACAAAGGAGAAGGAACACAGTCGGAGGACGCGCAGCTAATGGGACAACATCAAAACCCACTACAAACACCACAGTTTAATTTTTTAAGTAACAGAGAGTCTAGGATCGCATGTAAGTTGTTTAAATTTATTATCAGGTGATCGGTTTCGATCGTGGTACGATCTTTTTCAAACCATTAACTCTCCATGACGGCAGCTGGAGAGTGTGTGGCGAGGAGCAGCCAGCGCTGGTAAACACTTACATACGTTCTAAGATATAGCTTTTATTGTTTAAAAAAAATTTTAATTTTGATCGCTTTTTTCAGAGAGAGTGTTCTAAATGACACCATAGTTTTAAGTCGTGACCCTCAGCTGATCTACGCAAAACAAGAAGAAGAATAATGATTTAGTAATATAACTTAATGATTCCAGTTGTTTTAATGGCGCAAGGGGGATGGTCAGACCCGGTGCTGGCACAAAGCCAACGTCTATCGAACGGCACCAAGCGGGTCGCCGAGCCCAACGCGGAGTATGTTATCGAGTCACACTCTCTGCGGTACTTCAGAGTGATTATAGACACAACTCAGCACAATTGTGACCAGAAACGACGGGCTACAAGATCTGCTCCTGATTTCCGGAAAAGGCAGTTAATACAATCACTTGTTCTAATCCGTTGCATCTGAGCCCACCGCGTCCGCGCTTTTAGCTCGCGTCAGCCGTCTTGGGAAACGATCGGGAACCGGGCTACAAATCTGGCACTGCTGAGCGACTGCAGCGCCTGCGCCGTGGACCACTATGGTATTTCTACGTTCATTCATGCTTCTGTCTGCTCAAAGCTTGCTGACAAGGCGTTTCCTGGCTCTATAAAGTACAAAACTTATGCACAGAAGAGAAACGACAAGGACTTAACGTCACTCAATAACATCGGCAGTCTGAAAACGGCCTGTCGCAGCTTACATGAACCACCTTCCTTATTGTACTTTGAGTGATCTATGGTTGTTCTAGGCGTTTACAGCTCAATGCTGCTGCAGCAAATACCCAGTTTATAAGACGACATGTGTTGAAGTATTGCTAATTATCAGTTTAAAGTCGTGGTTGCAAACAAGAATTATCTAGCAAAGGATGGAACGACTGGTAGAAGCCGAAGTTTGGGTTCTGGATGAATGTAGGAACACTTTAAAACGACTTATCTTAAAAGGATAGGAGGACAAAAGGCATCATCGCATTTATAGCATTTGTAGATTTAGAGAAAGCTTTTGGTACTGTGAACTGGAAGACATTCTCTAGGAATTCTGAAGGTAGCAGATAAAAATAAACGGAGCAAAATGTTATCTATAATTTGTACAGAAACCAGACGGCAATTTTAAGAGAAAAAGAACATGAAAGAAAGAGGCAGTAATTTGTAAGAGTGATACAAGGCTGTAGCCTATCCCTCAGTAGGATAAGCATTAAGCTAGAAATCTACAAATGTACTACAGCTCTCTAACGTATCAGCCCCTTAATGACTGCAGAGATAATGTCAGAAGTTAGATTAATTACAACGCTCGCACAGGCATTCCAGTAATCCCCCCCTCCACATGGCCCATGCGCGAATGTAACGGGGGGGAAAAATAACATGCAGTAGAAATGCAAATACCCTCTCCCGTGCTATTACTAGTGTAGTTTTAGACGTAATCAGCAACAATTTCTGAGGTACAGTTATTACACAGTTGAAGAGCAAAATCTTAATAAATTAATGAAGTTTCTGAATTATAGGTTGTCGAGAGACTATTCCAGTTTTCTAAGTGAAGCTGGACAAGCATACACGAATGATCTCCCATGAGAGGCTCGGGAGTTTGGACACTACACTGTTTAGCGTTAATACGCTACAGAAAACTAGAGTTACGGGATTTGTGATGAAAAAAGTGAGATTAAAAAAATGACATGTATTTCATCTTACATATTCACTCCTATCACAAGCTGTTTGTGAATCAGGATTCCATACCTGGGTATAAGCAAAGACAATCAATAGTTGTACTGCACACGTTTCAGATTCGAAACCAGGAAAACTGGGCATCATGAGGTGGGTACAGCATGAAGGGAAGAGTGCAATACACACTTCTGGAATTGCGTCACCTCGCGCTGTTCGCTTGTCAGATTTTGTTTTCTGCAAGTACCAGTAAAACCCCGATTCTTTAATGAATCTAACTCACATGTATGAAACAGCTTCAAACACGTGACTACTTAACAAATGAGTTAATGTAAATATTTGACGTTAAGCGCGTAGGCGAGGGAAGTTTAGAACAGCTTTGAAATTACGTGTTAAGTTTGTTGGAACAAGCGAAGTGCTCATCCGCAAGTACTGGAAGAATGAAGTCCAGGTACTTGCGCCCAGTCAATTAACGCTGCCTCAAGTCAAAACACAGTTTCTAAATATAATACTTGTCTTCAACCTGTAAAATAGGATTACACTTCTTAATGAGTACATTGTAACACAAATTCCAATTTTTGAATTCTGTCAAAAACTGCGCTAAATATTGAAAATAGAGGCAACCTGCAATTGGTATTTGTTTCCAAGTTCAGGGATAGTGTCTTACTAATATGAATTGCATTCATTTCAATGCGGGATTTGTTCACTACCGTGGCGACGAGGCAATACAGGAGTACGGGGATATACTGTGTTGTATAGTATAAGTAAATTGGGGCATTGTTGGCTCGCGTGCGTCATTGCCAAGCGAGGCCGCATTGCTTGTAGAGTCACGAGAATAGAGGCTTTTGAGATATGACTTATTTGTGTAAGTATCGATATGGGAAGTATCGAATACCGTTGGGGAATGTAATAACCTTTCAGTGGAGTTATATTCACCGCACAGAGAAACGTGAAAAGACGTCATGTTTTAGGCTGCTTATCAGAAATAGAATGGTTATGGTAGAGATGACTTTTCATTAGGAACATAGTTTTGTTGCTAATGATGCCACGAGTGGATCTACATAGAGTGGAATATAAGCTAAGGCTTATATTTTTTCTGTCTGGACTATTTATCCTTAGATGCTTACGTTTGTACTACATTTTATACCCTGGTTGGTTTATGCAAAAACAGTGTTACGGTGAAACTTAACAACACTTAAAAACGCAGTTCATATCTTGTATTGTCGGAATCGATAATTCTGTACCGATACTTTCGAGATATTTAAACAGTTTCATGTATTAATATCGATGCCAAATGTCTGATCGAAACTGGTATTCGAACGACCCTAGGCAAGAGCAATGCTAATTGTATATTATGCTGGTCAGGAAACAAAACGTTTGTTGATATGATCTTAACTGTCTTTCGAAATATGACGCCATTCAAATTTCGGTAGGGCTGGCCCCGATTGAGACGTTCATTCGCAGTAATGTAGAAAATATAAAAGGTTGTTTGGAATGACTTACGCTAGTTTATGTTCGGTCTCACCGCGAAATTCGCAACGTGTTTCCATGGCTGACCAAGGGGCAAGGGGCCCATACGATAGTTTGTAAGGGAGGGGGTAGGGGGGGCAGACCGGTAGGACGGGGGGGGGGGTTACGCGTTGCAAAAGGGTGCGTTGGTGTATGACGTGGTCACGCCATGGCGTACGTGACGGGCCACATGTAGCCAGGAAGGACACGGCGGTCACAGCGGGTAAGCAGAGCACCACCTGCCCCTGCCAGCACGGCGCTATCAGGAGCGCACAGGCGTGCACACGCCCGCAGAAAAATGCGAACCAAGCCCGCGGCGCCCACGCTATCCCAGATCCCACACGCCTTCAGGCGTCTTGCAGGAACCAAGCTTCGAGGAAATGAGTCAGCACGGTTATGATTCTTGACACACTGTGGACGTACGAGCATTTTTGGCTTAGTCCAGTCTCTGCCACTCTGTATAAATAGCTGTCCAGAGTGATAGTACGCATGGCTTGAACGATAAGCGCAATGTGGGGAATACATAGCTTGTAGCATACAAGCGAGTGCACCTCTTTAAAATGAATAAATGTTGACTAACGTCAACTCACTGCTCGGAAAGCAACAATGGTCTCTAATAGTTACACATTATTAAAGCTTACAACGGAGTGAATAGTAGGCACCAAATGACAACATAACAAATGATCTGAAACGTAGGCATATTTAGGCTGACCAGGCGTCCCGGTTTCGCCGGGACAGTCTCTGTTTTCACATAAATGTCCTGGGATCCCGAGAAAATCATTCTGGACGGATAATTGCACCGGTTTGTAATCTATAAACAAAACGCGCGCAACTGAATTTTCCATTTGTATTTGTGAGAAAGCCGGCCGGAGTGGCCGAGCGGTTCTAGGCGCTACAGTCTGGAACCGCGCGACCGCTACGGTCGCAGGTTCGAATCCTGCCTTGGGCATGGATGTGTGTGATGTCCTTAGGTTAGTCACGTTTAAGTAGTTCTAGGTTCTGGGGGACTGATGACCACAGCAGTTAAGTCCCATAGTGCTCAGAGCCATTTGTGAGAAAATAAATTTCCGAAAAGTAAAATGTTATAGAAATATGTATTTTTTCGCAGTAACGCCTATAGGTCTACCGCATTTGGTTTAACTCGTCTTATGTCTAAAGGAATAGTAAACGCTGTGTTGAAAAGAAAAGCAGGCATTACCCACCCCTGCCTTTAACTTGCTGACCTTCCACTTTATAGCCCTCGAGGCAACAAAAACCAAAACCGAATGACGTGTAAAGTAACATCACTTGAACCATTTCTCCTAAGGGGACTGCAGCCATGTGGAAGTTAATTTCGTGAAGAATGTGAGCGATGAAGCGTGCGTTGACAGGGCTTATTGGATATTGTTTAGCATGTATGCACGCTTGCCCCAACGATCTGCAGTCAAACGAAATCTTAACTTTTAGTATGAAACGTGTGATTCGTATCTGATTTGTTATATTACACAGTTTTTAGGATTAATAAATTGTACCTAGCATCTGTTAAGTGATTAAGCATTGCATAAAATATATCCAGGCTATTACAAGGAAAAAAAAGTATATGTCAGTCTCTTTTATTTCTGATGAAATAAAGTTTATTTATGTGTAATGTACTTACGTGTACCTTCCCCATTCACAAAATGAAGATGCGTTCTTGCAATGGGCTTTTCAGCTCTTGCATCGTCATAGGCCTACTATCGATTTCAAAGTAACGCGGCAACTGACAAGAAAGTGTAGTAAATCCAGTAATAAATTTAGATGTGAAGTATAAACACAATTCCCGGTTTTCTCTCTTTGAAATCTGCCCAGCCTAGGTGTATCCATAGTTACTGTATCAGTGCAATAAATTTAAAAGTTAGTAAAGAGGGCACGACAGTTGCACAGTTTTTTAACGCTCAGTTGTTCATGTCGCCATATTTCTATGATGAAAGAATTTCACTGAACAGTTGTTTGCCTCCCTTTAAGTTTAAAAAAAGTGATGGAATTCCGAACAACTCTATTTCAAATTAACTTTCACAATCAGCACTGCTTTCAAAGACTCCGCTTTCATTTGAGTTTTCTCAAATATCCGTACCTTATTTGTCAAAGAAAAGACACCCTCGACTACTGCATTTGTACCGGGAAGTCTTGACACAAATACCGCAATCTGCTCCGTTTCTTAATTTCCTGAGGTATGACAAACTGCTGCGTAGTAACACACTCTTGTATCAAGCCATCATGGTTAGTTTTGTAGTTTGGTAACACATTCGTAGTAGACTAGCAGCACTTTTGCACTTCATCCCATGTAGGTACATAGTTTAGAAGAACTGAAACGACATTAAAATCATCCACATACCGTTCAATGCATATTGGCATTGAAATATAGTGTAGATACTTTTACAATGTTAGAAATATTAAAAGTTATATACTGAAGTGTCATGTCCTTGTGGGGACAAAGGTACTCGACCCCGAAAACCTGAACTGTCCCGACCAAATCTGGTAAGGTCACTGGCCTGAATATTGAGGAGAAGTGAAGAAAAATCCGACAAGTGCGTGTAGGACTCGCGCGCTCTGAGGGTTCCGTACAGAACTACGAGGGTAAGTCAATTATTATCCGCAATTTAGTTATATTTTGTTTATTTTGGTAGTACTGTCGTTGAACGTTGACGACGCATGCTTTGTTTATTTGTTGTTATATCTTTGCAATTTTCAAGCTGCTAGGTTAGTTTCGTTATCACTGCCGTGCTGTTAATCATGGCTGCTCCGCTGTCTATTTGCACCAAAGAAGAGCAACGTTCAGTGATCCGTTTCTTGTGGTCGGAAGGCGTATCAGGGGCCGAAATTAATGGAAGAATTTCGGTACAGTACGGAAACAGTGTTTTGCCACAACGGAGTGTTTATGAATGGACTGAAAAATTCCGAAAGGGTCGCACAAGTGTTACGCACGATGAAGTTGCCGGACGACCGTTTACCGCCACAAATGATGAAACTGAGCGTTCACGTGAAATGATTCTCTTAGACGATTAACTATTGAAGTGGCACATCATCTGCAAATCAGTCACGGTTCTGCCTACGAAATCATCCACAACACACTTGGGTTTCATAAAGTTTGTGCCAGATGAGTCCCAAAACAACTCACACAGTTGTATAAACAAACGCGCTTGGACATCTGTAAAAAACATCTGGATCGCTATGGTAACGAAGGGGACAACTTCTTAGACAGGATCTTTACTGGTGACGAAACACTGGTCCATCATTACGAGCTGGATAGTAAACGGCAGAGTATGGAATGGAAACATCCAAATTCGCGGTGCAAGAAAAAGTTCAAGACCCAACCCACTGCTGAAACGCTCCAGAAACTCAAATTTGAAGTAATGGATCATCCTCCATATAGTCCCGATCTTGCCCCCTTCTGGCTATCACTTGTTTGGTCCACTCAAACAGGCTTTAAGGGGCCGGGCCGTTGATTTGCCTCGGACGAAGCAGTGAAAGAAGCGGTGCATTCCTCACTCGCACCTCAACCGAGAATCTTCTTTTATGAGGGCATCAAGAAGCTTGTACAAAGATGGACTAAGTGCGTTGAAACGCAAAGAGACACTGTCGAAAAATTATGTTCTTGTAAGTTTCCTATTTGATTACAATAAAATTTTATAACTACTTTGCGCATAACAACTGACTTACCCTCGTATGTATATAGTTCATTTATATAGAATCAAATTAGGTAACAGATGGACCAACCTTTCTACTGCATTGACTTACAAGTTTAATTTTTTTTACACCGCGAAGGGACCACAGACCTTAGTATTTGACATTGAGAAAGAGAGATCTAAAACAGACGGACAGACAGATAGATAGAAACCAAAGTGATCTAACAAAGATTGCGTTTTATCGTTTGACGTAAGGAACCGTAAAAGATTTACGTCACATTACACACTTACAACACTTCACAATATGCTCACTTTCAGCCACGTTATCTATCTTGTGATGTAGATAAATTACATAATTTACCGGCCTTCTCATCACTGACTTTACTGATGTCACTCTTCACTTCGCTCCCGGTAATAGTTTCATCTCTCAGTATTTCTGTAACTCTCTTTCCAAAATCCGTCATACTCTCTACGACATTCAGGGCTTTGGACACGCAGAACTTTTTGAACTCCTTAACTGAACTGGGTGTTTCAAAAACCGAAGGGCAAAACTTCAGGAACAGTTTCGTCGCATTTAAAAAAACAAAACAAAAAATCCGGTAAACATGGGCTCTAAAATACAAACTTTAGGAGGTGTGAGCACTACTAAATCTTCGATACCGTGAAACAAATCTCGTTTACTATAAAGCTCTTTGCTTTCCATATTTTGGGAAGAGGTAGTATGGACCAAAACAAGAAAGTATGTCCAGTAATCATGGCTCTAAACTGCATCCCTTAGAAGCTATGAGCACTTTACCAATGGAAGAGATGTGTTTCACGGTAGCGAAGATGAATCTATCCTCACATCTCGTAAGGTAAGAATTTAGAGCAGATGTCTACTTGACTTTTTCCTTCTCGTTGTATGAAGAATCCATTCCTGAAGTTTTGCCGTCGAGTTTTGAAACAGCCTGTAGAATCTGGCATACTGGGCGCCATGAAAAGAGAGTACACTCACACAGTAACGCTGACTGATGCCTTTTTAAATTTGTCAGATGGAGTGATCCCCTTCTAAAAGCCAATCGAAACAGTGCTAAGCGACATCGAACACCTGCACTTTTAAAGTCCTACCTGCAGGTGAAGGGACTAGGCCTGTCTTTAGTGCAGTAACTTTGTTCTTTATTTCACGTGTAAGGTGACATTCATAGGTGACCAACACGCAAAGCTCGCTCATTTACTGAGCAGCGTACCAGGTCTGCGATTCCAGACAGCAGCTAGCTAGCTAGTGAATCATTAATTCTGTTGTCATCCAATATATTTCTTGTCAACGAATAAAGTAACCCCTTACGGGAAAATTTTCTGGGCAAAGTTACACGCCTAGGAATGACATAAGGGGTGGCGGGGAGGGGGGGGGGGGGGGGGGCAGGGAATGATTTTCCTCTCCCTCGGGTAACATCTAACTTCAAACCATATTTTTTGCCATTTTATCTATAAAATAGAATTTTCGCATAAGGAATAACCACGAATTCAAAATTTGTATCATAGCTGTATCATATTTCTAAAATTATTGTATTCATTTGAAGTTCTCACTCTTTGCTGAAGACTAAATCGTACAGTTTAATTAGAGAAAATTTGCCGAACTGAAGAACGAGTACTACATTGACGTTTCTGAGATGCTAAAATATACCGGCATTTGTAGGATCGTGTAGATAACCTGCACTCTAATTTTTCATTGGCGAATTTTAAGGCAACAGTGCCGCTTTTATTCCAGCCAATATCCTAAGTATCTGCCAAACCTGCACAGAAAGTGCTCTATGTTGAGTTCAGAGTTTTAATCAGTCGAACATACGATCTTTCTTTAGTGAGAGATGACAGATAATGTAATTACAAAACAATTCTCAACAAGTGGAAGTCTATCACAAAGCGAAACAGCGAGGGGAAAAAAAAAAAAAATTTGCTCCACGAAACGAAGACCGGCACCAACAGTGTAACTCTTAAATCATCCTTCAAGTCCTATTCTGTGCATACAGAGATATTTTATTTATTGTGAAGATGCGTTACTAAACGTTTACCTAAACTACAACTGCTTCGCCTTATATATAACAACGAAGCGGGACATTTTAACCAGACTACTTTGTAAAAAAAAAGTTCTCGGAAAACTTCAATTCATGAAAAACTTTCTGGTATGATGCCAAGTAAATTCGTAGCTTTCAGACAATTTCGCTGTCTCATCTGCTCGACATACCTAAATTTATTCTGACGATGGCGAAATTTGCTCGTTTCTCTGCCGACCAGAGGATTATATGCTACAGTTCATATTGTTGGGCTAGCTTCTAACGAATCACTCCCGCAGCATCAACATACATGTATATAGTAAACCTGAACTCCACCGACGAAACTTCCGAGATTCTTCAAGGGTATTTTGATACACGTAATCCGTGGTCTCTGGCGACTCGTTACAGATTAACTGTATTTTGTTTGATTTCTGGCCCCGGCAGTGTTAGTTGTACGGTAACAGCGAAATGCTGCAGTATGGATAGGTTTAGCGATGACGAAATGGCTTATCTGCAGCTTCTGTATGGGTGTTCGCTTACACGTTCTACATAATTACGAATTTCGTATTCAGGATCAATGGAATAAGTACTGATAGCGGCTCAACGACAGAATGCAGAGCTGCTCACGAAGCGTCGGCAACAACGAACAAAGATAATTGGGGTAAGAAACTAAACAAAGCCATAAACACTTTACTACTCAGTAACGAGCCACCGAAGACAATAGGTCCCTTAGACCTGAACATTCAGAAAACATGCTAGGATAGCCCGTTATGATGATAGTGGTTTCTGGGGCGCTCGCCACTGTGGTCATCAGCACCCGTACAAGTTCCCGATCTTTCCAGTTCCAATCTCGCCACTTTCCGAATGATGATGAGGACAACACAAACACCCAGTCCCCGGGCGGAGAAAATGCTCGCCCCGGTAGGGAATGGAACCCGGGACGCCGTGATCAAGAGGGAGCAACGCTAGCCACTAGACCACAAGCTGCGGACAAAATTTCGTCGGCAGCGTACGTGCTCACTCTGAATGTGCCATTATTAGGAGGCGTATGTTAGCATTGAGAAGACCTGGGATAAAAGCAGACTGTCAAGAAGGTTCTAATAATATTAAGATCTTTGCAGGTCTTGAGAGTACGCTATATAATGTAACGCAGATGCCGGGTAAAAACGAATAAATTACGGCAAAATGATCCGGAAACCAAATACGATACAATGCAGTGCGTGGGCATGGCTGCAATACCTAGGGGAGCACTACTGGCCGACAGCGTTACCAGGAACAGAATAGGAAATTATGAGGAAACGTCCATAATAAGAAATTTCAATCAACTCGAGACCATAGTATCACATTACAAACAAACCAGAAAGAAATCTAACGCGCCACAGTGAATAGCAAATATTTCGAGGAAGGTGCTACGGGTAGGAATATACAGGCTGGAACTAAATCCCCTTCGCAGACTTCGAGGACTTTTAGTGGGCTCAAGGTTTAGCATAGGAACTCGTGTCCGGAAAAGTACAGTTTCCCCGCTACACGCAAAATGCTGCAACGCACGCTGCTCTCCAAATCCTTCTGCTCGTCTTCTGGGTCCACCAACAAGTAGGGCCCGATGTGACGACCACAAACAACGATACAAATACGGTATCTCCGCACCAAGTTCCGGTAAAGATCAAATCCCTGGTCCTCGAGCACTAGCCGCAGCTATAATCCGCGGCAGCAGATCTTCCTCGGATGCCACAGAGTCTCGTAAATCAAGGATTTCATAGAGACAAATCCGTAATGCGCATGGGACATCAGGTGAATGACATGGATAGTAGTCTCTTAAGTGGTGCCGAAAATGCGGGAGATTTGAACGTGTGATGCGATATTTTGCATGAAGTGGGAAAACGGTACGTTTCCGGACAGGCGTTCCTATGCTGAATTTAACCATCTTGGTACCCATTACAGGTCCTCAACGTCTGTAAAGTGAATTAGTTACACTCTGTTGAGCATAATCAAATAAGCAACAGTGCAAGAAGATCGATGAAATCTGAAAATCTTTTAAGAGAGAAGACTGCTCTACTTCGTAAATATCAACAGATTGACAGAGAGAGTAATTAAGAGTAGACTGAGAGCGTGCAAAACTGACTTATGGGAATAAGAGACACAAGGAGAATCACGGTGCAACATAGGAGATCACATGAAAAAAATGGAGAAAACAACCAATGATATCGACGGAGCAACAAATAGACAAACGCTATCTTGCCGTGGGGATCCATAGCAGTCTCCTCCGAAAGAATGGAATAGTACTGGAAAGGTAGACTGAATAGCAGCCGCAAATGGTCCATGAACTATTCATAATGGCACACCTAGAAGCAACTAACGGACGTACTATTATACGCCATAAAGAAACGGTTTTAAAACGTCAGATTGAGCGTGAGTAATTTAAGCGAATCTCATATATAAAATAAAGATTTGCAATGAGAGAGATTCCGCTACTCGCTTTCTTGGAGAACGCATTCAGTAATCAGTATTTTTCTCCCACCTAGGAGATCTGTGTTGTTGAAAGTGGGGAACTAGGTCAGCACAAAACGGATTTTTCCGAAACCACAGTGTGATCCGTGTAACGCGCACGTTACTGGCATCCAGCTTTACGTCTTGTTTGTGCATTGCACACGGCCTACATTAGTGCATTCTCCAATGAGCTCAAAATGCCCCGGAAGGCCGTGAAAGTGACCGTAGCGTAGCTGAGTAACGGAGTGATGTAAAAAGACCCAACGTGAACTAGTACACTGGCAGACCTTTGACCTAGTTCACAGAGCGCCCAATCACCTTGAGCGTTACGTAGCCGTCCTGCTCGACAAGTCAACTGAGACTCGTAAAATACAAGACGTGTTGTGTGAAAAGCACCTCGTGTTAGGCACGTAATGTTCTTGGTAGTCTCGCAGATGAATTTTAACATTAAACTAAGTACTTCATTTTTCTGCAAGCAGAACAGATTCTTTGAAGCGACTGACCAAAATGTCAACAACCGTGATCACGACAGGCTGTGCAGCGATGGACAGCACAATGTCGCACTGGATCTGTTGTTGGGTTTATAGCGACTGAAAAAATAGTAAGAATCAGGTCAACAACATTACAAACTTGGATCTTTTCAACTTCGCGTGATCTTAAAAGTACTCTAGATAGAGAACGAGGTGGCTATGATACCTCTACGACATATGAAGACAGTCCCTAGCACCAAGTGCAAACTGCATCGGAAATTATATTCACGGAACGTTTTTACGTACCTCACACTTTCTCGGCAGCGAGCTACTAGATACTTTTTCTTCTTCTTCATTTGACCACTCAGTAAATATCTCTGGGCAACACCTGTGAACATTTGTGGTCTTCTCTCTGAAGAATAGTTTGATTCTGCTCTTCCCGCTAGTCTATTCCATGCAAGCCTCTTCATCCATACTGTATACGACTACTGCAACCTACATCTAGTAGGATCTGCTTCCCTCTACAAGCACCACACTTACCCTCCATTATCAGTGCCTCAGGATGTGTCCTATCAACCGATCCCTTCCTTTACTCAAGTTGTGACATAGCTTCCTTTTTTCCGAATTCGATTCAATATTCTTCACTAGTTATTCGATCTATCCATCTAATCTTCAGCATTCTTCTGTAGTGCAACATTTCAAACATTTCTATTCTCTTCGTGTGTGAGATGTCCAGCGTGAAGTTTCATTTCTGTATAAAGCTGCACTCCAGTCAAATGCCTTCTAAAAAAAGTGTCCTACCGCTTAAATTCATATTCGACGTTACTACATCTCTCGTTCAGAAATGCTTTTCCTGCTACTGATATCCCGCGTTTTATATCTACTTCGGATAGCGTCACTTATTTTGCTGCTTACTTGTCTTACTACTTTTGGCGTGTCATTTCTTGAACTAGTTGCCTAAGCATCTCCTGATCTAATTCGACTACATTCCATTACCCTTGTTTTACTTCTGTTGATACTCATCTTTTCTTTTCTTTTCTTTTCAAGACGTTACCAACTCTGTTCATCTGCTATTCCAAGTCCTTGCAATTTGTGACTGAAGTGCAGAGTCATCGGCTTACCCTTTCGCTGAGCTTTAACTCGTTCCCCAAATTTCTTCTAGGCTCCTTTACAGCTTGTTGAATGTACAGATTGAATAATTCAGGAGATAAGCTACAATACCCCCCCCCTCTCTCTCTCTCTCTCTCTCTCTCTCTCTCTCTCTCTCTCTTCCCCCCCCCCCCTCCCTCCTCAACTACTGCTTCCCTTTCACGTCCTTCGACTCTTACAGCTGTAGTCGAGTTTGTAGATAACCTCTTGCCCCCTGTTATTTTATCCCTACTTCTTTCTGAGTTTCGCAGAGTGAGGAAGTAAGCAACCTACAAAGGTTGCCTTCCTTCAGTGAATCTTAAGATTGATTGGTAGGGTCAGTATTGCTTCGTATGTTCCTACTTTTCTCCGGAATCCAAACTGATATTCCCAGGGGTCGGCTTCTATCAGTTTAGTTGGTTCGGTATTATTCACAACCGCTTGCACTAGCCTTCTTTGGAACTGTAATTATTACATTCTCTTTCGGGTCTGAGGATATTTCCCAGTCTCATTTATCTTGCAAACCAGGTGCAACAGCTTTGTCACGATATGTTCCCTCAGTGAATTAAATAATTCTGAGGAAATGTAGTCCACTCCAGGCACCTTGTTTCCGCTTAGGTCTTGCAGTACTCTGCCAAATTTTTCTCGCAGTGTCATATCTCCCTTGTCCTAGTCAGCTGATGCATCTTGCCTTTCATAACATTTGAGGTTGGTTTCTTTTGTATAACCTTTCTATATACACTGATTAAGCAGTATCAGTAAACGTGTAGAATGGGAAGGTGCGGAATTTATCTGACCGAGGGCAAATGGTGAGAGCCCACACAGGCATTTTGGAAACTACACAACTTTGACAAGTACTGTGGTGAGTGTCTTCAACACGTGACGAAACCGAGGTGTAACAACGTCCAGACGTCGTGGTGTTGGGCAGCCACTCCTCATTACAGATGTCGGACGTCGTAGGCTGGGCAGACTAGTAAGAGGACAGTTGGCGAACAGCACTTGGCGAAACTAGCATGACTTCAAGGCAGGGGAGAGTACAAATGTGTGTGAACACATAATGCACCGAAAACTCCTAACGACGGGCCTCTGCAACCGACGACCCATGCATGTGCAAATGTTAACACCACGACATCGGCAACTACGACTGAAATGACCTCGTGACCATCGGCACTGGACGTTACCGCAGTGCCAGAGCGTTGCATGGTCTGATGAATACCGATACTTTCTCCATCATGCTGACGGGACGGAGCGAATCCGTCATCTTTCAGGAGAACATCTTAACGCCTGTACTGCGGGACGGAGCGAAGCTGGTGGCGGCTCCATTATGCTCTGGGGAACATTCATGTGGGCATCCATGGGTCCACTACGGCCAAGGAGTATCGTACACTGGTTGCAGACAACGCACACCCCTTTATGACGATTATGTTTGCCGACGGCATTTTTCAACAAGACAATGTGCTATGTCACAAGGCCAGGAGCGTGATGGAATGGTTTGAGAAACACTGTGGCGAGTTCCAGTTGATTTGCTGACCCTCAGTTGAATCTGATCGAAACATTTGAGGGTGTGATTGAAGGTGGCTTCAGAACTCTTCGCACCCCTCACCGGAATATACGGCAATCAGGTGACTTGTGCGTGCAGATGTGACGCCAACTCCCATCATGACCTACCAAATGCCTCACTGCTTCCATGCCACGACACGTGGTCGCTGTTATCCGTGCCAAGGGTGGACATGTCGGCTATCAGGTAGGTGGTTATAATGTCCTAGCTGATCAGTGTACTACTTCCAACTGTCATCTTTCCCTTCTTTACTCAGGGCGGCCTTGCCACCTGAGCTCTTGACATTCATATAGCTGTCTCTGTTTTCTACAAAGGTTTCTTTAATTGTCCTACAAATTGCATCCATTCCCATTCTTCCTCGGCGCCCCCATCCTTATTTAATTGAAGATTTGCTCTCTGTAGTTACGGTGAAGTGTTTATGCGAAGAGATGTTTTTGCCAAGGACTGCCGTCTCTGTTCCCTGAACAATACAGCAGCTCTCTCGCTTTGACCTAAACGACTTACAATTAGAACATCCTCGCAGGACGGCTCCGAATTCCCCACATATCTGTCTTCAAAAAAAAAAAAAAAAGGCTCTGAGCACTATGGGACTTAACTTCTGACGTCATCAGTCCCCTAGAACTTAGAACCACTTAAACCTAACTAACCTAACGACATCACACACATCCATGACCGAGGCAGGATTCGAAACTGCTACCGCAGCGGTCGCGCGGTTACAGACTGTAGCACCTAGAACCGCTCGGCTACCGCGGCCGGCGGTTGCAATCTCAAACATATTTTAGCGTGGCATGGCATTTTCGTTCTCTTGTTTCTGTGAGACTTGGCAGGCATTCAGAACACTCCGAGTACTGTAGAATAGACGGCAAGACATTCTGAGAGAGCTTGATGTTATGAACTATCTGACACATTGCGCAGCATCTCATAAGCGCAATAAGACTGCCTGCCCACTCGGCATACGTGAACTTTTCTCTACATATTTCTGCGACTTGTTACACGTATTTCGAAATACAGATTCAAATAATGAACACAACTTCCTTCCTGATAATTTTACCACGTTTTGCAAAATTAAAGTATTTTAAGTATAGAGAGCAATGAGTTAGCCGGAACAAACTACGCACTTAATGAGATTATAAATCGATATTGCGGTTCTGAACTAGCAAAAACAGCAGTGGCGCCATAAGTTTTTAATAAACTGCATAGGCACATATTCAAGAGAAAACAGCAAACCAACCAACCGTGAAGGACACTTCCTTCACTCTTGTTGAACTTCTTGTTATTTCAGAGGGATCAACAACAAATCAAGGAACAGTGTGCGTTTGTTGCTCACTCTAATTGGCTGTTTTAATCGTCTGATTCAAATGGCTCAGCACATGCTGAAGCATTTCATAGACTGAAGTACAACTTCAGACCAAAACGAAGGATATCGAACTGTATTTTATGTAACAGTTCACTTATTCACTCGTTTAAAATTTTTGTATCCAATGATTACTTTTCTTTTAGCTAATTAATATACATTCACACACAGGGAAAGTTATACACTGGACACACAACGTTCTCTACACAGATTGACATCACATTCAGTATCACAAATGTATGCCTACACCTTTGGAATTTTAAAATCGATGTGAAACTTGCGAACTGAATACAACGGGCGACGAAATGGAACGGCTTTCATGAACTTTGCATGCCCGGTGCCCGATTTCCGGGCGTGTACCAAGTAATATCAGGAACTCTTTTTTTACGCGACTTACAACAGCAATAATGTAGTTTAGAAAATGTATGACAGCGCTATACTATGCACAATTATGAAGGGTTTGTTGTTAGAGTGTGGTTCCTCCATGTCGGTACGGTAATGAGATGTGAGTAATATTAGAGTCTTTTTCATACCGTGATGACGGTATATTACCGAAACAGACAATAATAAACAAGATTAATACACCTCTATGTCATACATTTTCCCAAGTAATATTAGATCATTTGTTTGAGCTTTGTAGAAGTTTAGAAACATTAAGCATTTTGTATGACAAAACAAAATGAACAAATAGAAATTTACTCCACATAGGAAAATATACGAATGAATAGAAAAATTAATCAGTCCATCAAGCGTCATTCCTGATACACTCAGCGTGCCATAATCTCTCTCTCTCTCTCTCTCTCTCTCTCTCTCTCTCTCTCTCTCTCTGTGTCTCTCTCTGTCTCGAACTTTGCTTTCAGTGATGCCAAGTTGATATGAAAAGTCCGGTGATATTCAGACAGTTTGTGGTTGAGATGGAAGGGATTTAACAAGCGAAACATAGCGTATCATGTGTTCCAAGTCTGGTTGAAATTATTCCACACATGAGTTACTATGTGGAAGAGACACCAGGGGATAAAGTCTCCCTAGCTCTATCATGCGTAGGGGTGGGGGTGAGAAGATGGAGACATACAAAACAATCGAAAATCGCTGATGTTAATGTCGCATCAGAGACGCTGCGAGTCGTTAGCTGCCTGTTGATAGTCCCGTTGATCTTTCATCACCACCACTGGCGCAGTGGAAAGTGGAAATGGTGTTACATAGAAGTAAGCATATGCCAGTGTTTCCACTTCTACGGGTTTCATCCTTTTTTAGGGTAAAACGTCTTACATTACGTGTTGTTTAGGGTATTTCATTTCGACAGGAATCTAGGGAAATGTGGAGTAATATCGAACTTAAGGTGGTAACGCTATTAGTTATAGTAAGTACCACTATGTATTATTTACTGTAAGTCCCGACAGGTTTGGCCGGCCGCGGTGGTCTAGCGGTTCTAGGCGCTCAGTCCGAAACCGCGCGACTGCTACGGTCGCAGGATCGAATCCTGCCTCGGGCATGGATGTGTGTGGTGTCCTTAGGTTAGGTAGGTTTAAGTAGTTCTAAGTTCTAGGGGACTGATGACCACAGATGTTAAGTCCCATAGTGCTCAGAGCCATTTGAACCCGACAGGTTTGTTAAAGGGGATTCCCTCATACACTCCTGGAAATTGAAATAAGAACACCATGAATTCATTGTCCCAGGAAGGGGAAACTTTATTGACACATTCCTGGGGTCAGATACATCACATGATCACACTGACAGAACCACAGGCACATAGACACAGGCAACAGAGCATGCACAATGTCGGCACTAGTACAGTGTATATCCACCTTTCGCAGCAATGCAGGCTGCTATTCTCCCATGGAGACGATCGTAGAGATGCTAGATGTAGTCCTGTGGAACGGCTTGCCATGCCGTTTCCACCTGGCGCCTCAGTTGGACCAGCGTTCGTGCTGGACGTGCAGACCGCGTGAGACGACGCTTCATCCAGTCCCAAACATGCTCAATGGGGGACAGATCCGGAGATCTTGCTGGCCAGGGTAGTTTACTTACACCTTCTAGAGCACGTTGGGTGGCACGGGATACATGCGGACGTGCATTGTCCTGTTGGAACAGCAAGTTCCCTTGCCGGTCTAGGAATGGTAGAACGATGGGTTCGATGACGGTTTGGATGTACCGTGCGCTATTCAGTGTCCCCTCGACGATCACCAGTGGTGTACGGCCAGTGTAGGAGATCGCTCCCCACACCATGACGCCGGGTGTTGGCCCTGTGTGCCTCGGTCGTATGCAGTCCTGATTGTGGCGCTCACCTGCACGGCGCCAAACACGCATACGACCATCATTGGCACCAAGGCAGAAGCGACTCTCATCGCTGAAGACGACACGTCTCCATTCGTCCCTCCATTCACGCCTGTCGCGACACCACTGGAGGCGGGCTGCACGATGTTGGGGTGTGAGCGGAAGACGGCCTAACGGTGTGCGGGACCATAGCCCAGCTTCATGGAGACGGTTGCGAATGGTCCTCGCCGATACCCCAGGAGCAACAGTGTCCCTAATTTGCTGGGAAGTGGCGGTGCGGTCCCCTACGGCACTGCGTAGGATCCTACGGTCTTGGCGTGCATCCGTGCGTCGCTGCGGTCCGGTCCCAGGTCGACGGGCACGTGCACCTTCCCCCACGTGTTGAGCAATTCGGCGGTACGTCCACCCGGCCTCCCGCATGCCCACTATACGCCCTCGCTCAAAGTCCGTCAACTGCACATACGGTTCACGTCCACGCTGTCGCGGCATGCTACCAGTGTTAAAGACTGCGCTGGAGCTCCGTATGCCACAGCAAACTGGCCGACACTGACGGCGGCGGTGCACAAATGCTGCGCAGCTAGCGCCATTCGACGGCCAACACCGCGGTTCCTGGTGTGTCCGCTGTGCCGTGCGTATGATCATTGCTTGTACAGCCCTCTCGCAGTGTCCGGAGCAAGTATGGTGGGTCTGACACACCGGTGTCAATGTGTTCTTTCCATTTCCAGGAGTGTATTATTCATGAATGCAATGTGTAATTTTGGCTTACTATATTAACTATGCCATTACCGTTGTTACCGGCGACATCGGAGCTTTGTCTTATACCAACAGTAATCTTATCAAAAGTTGAGCGGTTATACCGCCTGTATATAAGAGTAATACCAAGTAACTAGAAATCTGGAGTATCTGTCTGTGAAAGATGTGGTTAGCCATTTTAATTTTTTTGGTGACAAAAAGCAAAAAGCAGACAATGAATGGAGACATCAAGCGTTGATCGAAGGTAAGCACTTTGGTGTTGAAGGTGTGGGGGAGAAAAAAAAATTGCAGCTGAAATTTATGGGGATAAGGTAGTCTAAAAGCCCGAACGATCACCGTGGCAATATTATTTACGAAAAGCTCTAAGCGGTCATTTCACTTTTACTAGCAGTTCTGTCTTCAAACACTGAGGTAGGAAGGTTACTGAGTCTTCTCAAAAATGAAAAAAACAGACAAGAGAAACTGTTAGCTCCATACAAAACTAGGAATTCTAGAAAACATGCTAAGTGCTGGAAAAGATGTAAAAGTAATGCTTCAGCTTATGATCCTGCAAATCCAGGACTGTTTTGTAGAGTGTATTACAAATGTTATTAAATCGATGAAATAGTATGTTGTTCATTATTGCAACTAAACGCCCTAAATCAGGGCATTTTTCAGATTTTTACGGTATTTTAGAGATAATCCCGAGAGAATCTAGGGTAAAACTATAATTGTAAGTGGAAATATTGGTCGACGCGCAACCAGCTACCTGAAACTGAGGATTCCTATCTGACTTCCCTGGGACGCACTACGGCTCCTGTAAGGACGAGCCGGAGCATCCGCCATTCTGTTTCCCAGAGCTCTGAAGTGTATACGTACTGCGGTGGTATAGGATTTGTGTCACGTTATTTAGCACGAAATTATGGGTGGTTGTGCTGCCATAAACTGTTCTAACCATTCTAGAAGTGGATTTAGAATGGTTCGTTTCCCAGCAGATTCGGAGAGAAGAAAAAATGGACTGTGAACTGTCGTCGCGAAAACTGGGAACCCGGACGGAACAGATAGTTATGTTTTGTAAGTAAATAATGTTTATTATGACCTGAAGCAATATTTAATAGTAAAAATAGTATGTGATACTCGAACGTACGCGTTTCTTTAGCTGTTTTGAAAATACTGCCTCTTAACAGAGATTCTGCCTATAGGGATTCAGCAGCCCCAAAATATCATAACACAGCAAAACATTCCAGAACAAACAGTATTTAGAGTACAATATGTGTGCCTTATAGTATATGCTATATATGTTTTCACTGATCAAATATTGAATGCTCTGAATAACCGATCACCACCCATTGGGATTTTTTGTAATCTCTCAAAGGCTTTTAACTGTGTGAATCATGAAATTCTTCTAGATAAGCTCAAATATTGTGGTTTACTTCATATTTAACTGGAAGAATGCAAAAGGTTGAAATTAACAGTAGAGATAGTCGGTCCTTTGTCAACTTAGCCATTTTCCATATTTACACATAACTTGTGCTTTACCTTGGAGAAGGAACTGTGTAAGCGTTCAGTGTGTCACCATCTGCGACATGGTCGCGTATACAGTGATCCAATAGTGTCAAATGCTTTTTATTCCAGTCTTTGATCACAATATGAATTCTTTAGACGATGACCGGTTTCAGTCCGTAATGACCATCCCCAGATCTTTTTTACACCATGTCCTAAAGTGGTAAGGCCATAATGGCATCGTCAAAACATAAATATAATCAGCATAGCATCGTCATATAGATCTAAAATAAGGTGGAGAATAGGCCGCACCGTCCAGACAGTCATAATTGCAACTGGCTACTGGCTTTAACGATGCCACTATGGCCTTATCGTTTTAGGATATGGTGTGAGAAAGATCTGAGGATGGTCATTACGGACTGAAACCCGTCATCGTCTAAAGAATTCATATTGTGTTCAAAGACTGAAATAAAAAACATTTGTTAAGTTAGTTCTTGTGTGTCCTGGAAATTTAACGACGCAAGCTTTCATGCGGTAGCGTTCTCGCTTCCCACGCACGGGGTACCGGGTTCGATTCCCGGCGGGGTCAGGGATTTTCTCGGCCTCGAGATGACTGGGTGTGTGTGTCTTTCATCATCATTTCATCCTCATTCACTCGCAAGTCGCCGTAGTGGTGTTAAAGAACTTCTGGAGCGGCGGACGAACCGCCCCGCGAGGGGTCTCCCGGCCACCAATGCCATACGCTCATTATTATTATTCGACTAGAAGTGCCGTGTTTGGTGAGTTTCGTATTTATACTTGGTTATTGCGCAAATATGCACTTAAGATGCAGCAGCGCCAACTCGTTCTTATCGGAGCCCTGTACATGATTTAATAAACGTCACTGTTTTATTTTCTTTGTGGAATTCAAATTGAATATTCGATAAACATAGGACGCGATTCTATCACAGAAATATACATGTTTTTTTGCACGTTTATTTTTGATTCCGACTGCAAAGAAAAGCAGCAATAAGCAAATAAAACGCGAGATTTTTGTGTCTAATCCACATATCGATGTAAACATGACCGGAATGAAAACTCAAAATAGCACGATCTAAGGCTCTCTGCAGGACACTTCTAAAATATTTCAGAAAACTTTAACAAGACAGCACAGTTCGCATAAGCTACATGCTTTGTTCAGCATTCGCTGGGAAACAAACTGGCGTATGCGCAAGCCTGTGTTTTTAGGAGCTCTAGGACCCATTACGACGTCACTTTCCGTCCACGGCGAATAATTACTGTCCAGCATAAGTTATATCTACGGACTAAGTCGTGTTAGGAGCATAACTGGGAGGACTTGCGAGGGCAAAAATGTAAAACGTTATGTTCAAATGTTTGTGAAATTTTATGGGACTTGACTGTTAAGGTCATCAGTCCCTAAGCTTACACAATACTTAACATAAATTATCCTAAGGACAAACACACACAGCCATGCCCGAGGGACGACTCGAACCTCCGCCGGGACCAGCCGCACAGTCCATGACTGCAGCGCCTTAGAAAAACGTTTTGATGCGACGTCCTTCCACATCTGAACGAGGTACGTGCAGCATCGGCAACACGTGGTATAACACAAAAACTCTTCGTAGTTACAGGACACCAAAGCTCCGTTCAAGCCGTGCACGAAGCACAGCGGATATGAGGGGAATAATACGGACGTCAGAGTTTTGCTGGTGCAGTCTGGTCCGTCGCCGCCAGCTGCCGGCCGGTCCGGTCGCGAGGTTTATGACGCGTACGTGTGTCGCGGCGGGCCGCCGCCAATGTCATGGGGACGGCGGGCCGCTGCCGCCACTGCTGACGTCGCGGGCTGCGTGTCTGCGTGGCGCCCAACCTCTGACGCAGGTCAGGCTGGCGGCGACCCGCCAACAAGACGCTAATGGCACGCAGGCGCCCGGCCACCGGCTCGCTCGTTCACACCGCGCCTGTCCCCGGAACCGATGGTTGGTTGGTTGGTTGGTTTTGGGGAAGGAGACCAAACAGTGAGGTCATCGGTCTCATCGGATTAGGGAAGGACGGGGAAGGAAGTCGGCCGTGCCCTTTGAAAGGAACCATCCCGGCATTTGCCTGGAGCGATTTAGGGAAATCACGGAAAACCTAAATCAGGATGGCCGGACGCGGGATTGAACCGTCGTCCTCCCGAATGCGAGTCCAGTGTCTAACCACTGCGCCACCTCGCTCGGTCCCCGGAACCGATCCGCTCACTTTGCAGTGGAGTGTGCGCTGTAGCGACACTCTTCTGGCCAATTAAAACTTAGTGCCGAGCGGGGACGCGAACCCAGAACCTAGTTTTTTTTGGGGGGGGGGGGGGGGAGGGGGGGGCGGAGGTTGAGCTATCCGAACACCACTCACCCGTACTTACAGCTCAATATCACACTGTCATGCTTTCCAAACTTCGCAGAAATTTTCTCCCATGATTAATGAGGTCAAGCTGAAAGAAGTTCCGTTTGTCAATCATAAATCAAAAAGCTGTTGATCGAAGAGTTCTTCAAGGCTAAAGTTACGAACGTCGAGTTACATGCCTGAACCTTCGAAGCCAGTGTTCATGGTCCTTTGGACAACAGAAGAAAATTTTGTTCGTATGGCTTAGAACTGTTGGACAACTAATTGTGAGTAGAATATCACTGAATCCCGGTTCCCCAAACTGTGAATAGTGCTCGACGAAAATCTATTAATAACAGGGCGGCGGTTTTGTTGTGACATTTTGACTATACTAATATATTTTTTTTAATTTTATGACTTCTGTAATTGTTGCGATTTACAACTGAAGAAATCCATGTATGTGCATATTGGTTTTTGCTTTTGTATGTGTGTATGTGTGAGTGAGTGAGTGAGTGTTTTCCACATCTCACACTAAACCAATGGACCGATTTCAACCAGACTTTCTACACATACCGCCGTCAGGCAAGAATCGCTGTGTGGGTAAAAACGACCTATCTTAGTTCAGGAGATATGACGTCATAAACAGTGAGATGCGTGAAAAATTGCCACACCTTCAATGAACTTTTGATGCATTTATTCTTTACTATTAAGGTCCACTTACAGTCAAGTCAACTTAAGGAAATCCCTGACACCTGGCAGCGCTTTTCACAGCTTTAGACTGCAAAGCGCTAACAGCTGTAGTCGAAAACGATAGTCGTTCTACAGAGCTACGAAGAGGCGTTGCTATACAGACGTTTACAAAATCGCGCTGTGGACACGCGAAGCAGTTGCGACCAGCATGCAGAAACTGTATAGGATCATGTTTTTCAATTTGGGTGCTTTACTTATACATTTGTCCATTATGCATATTTCTTTGTACGACTGTTTCATTATTTCAAAGGTGTTTTCGAGGACATCAATAGAAAACTGGCAAAATGAATACCCGGGCAATGCCAGGTTCGTCGGCTGGTCACTGAATAAAACATTTTTATCATTTTTGAAAACTTTAATTGACCTTCAAAATCAAGTGTTCCATCAAAGTAGCAGGACTGTCAAAGTGTTCCGTCACAGCAAAAGCTTGGAAACCTCTGCACTGAATACACACTTAGGCCCGTTACATCCGCAGTTTTTTTCCGCAAAACGTGGGGCCGTTAGTGATTAATGCTTCCATCGGAGTTGCTGGGAGGGATCTCTGCCTCCCATAAACACCACTTTTCCACACTAGGCAGTGTATAAAAATAAACACGCATCAGTATTTCACCCAGATCACACGTGAGACACTGAGGTAACGACATTTTAAACGATTTATACGAGCGCAACAGAAATCTTGTTGCTACAAATTATAAAATATTACTCTACAATAGTACCGCCAACAATATTGTTTACTAAGATTGGCAACAAGCGAAAACAAATTAATACCGCCGGCTTCTATCGATACCTCCACCCTATCCTTCGCGGAAAGTGGTATATTGTGCCTGCACTACATTAAGCTAAAGGGACAAGAGAATGTATTCGCAAAGGGTGAGAGAATTTCTTTGTTGTTGTATTCCACTTGCAATATTAGGGCTCCAGATCCTCTCTTACATCTAACCTCATCTCCTTCGAGAGTTAACTCTGCAACATGTGAACTACATGACATGCAAATAATAATGAAGTTACAACAATGAACATATGGTACTGGAATAATTTCAGTCTTAATGTCTTCAAGTCAGGGGAAACATTTAACTCTTCCGGCAAAGTGGGAGAAATAACAGGTTACATTTAGCAGCTGCAAAAAAAAAAAAAAAAAAAAAAAAAAAAAAAAAAAAAAAAAAAAAAAGGAAATGTAGTAATTGATAGAGACTAGGAAAGCTGGGATACTGTTGACAATGAGGCAATTGAGACAGAAGTACTGGTTCGTTGTTGGCCAGAAGGAAGGCAGCTGGATTATGCCGCGCATGTTCTGATCAGACGCAGGTTACTGGATGGATTGTTCCACAATAGCATGGCTCAGATGGCTGTGATGGAGAAACATTTAATGCTATACACGCGTACAGTACAAATCCTGGACGTATTATCATATCTTTTATTGCAGTTATGGAATGATGACATGCATTTAATACAGTAGGAGAAATATCGTGGATCCTAGTGACTAAGAATCCAGTGGAGAAAAAACAGCGTAGAAGGTGGAGCGTGTAAAAGAGCCACGTCGCCAGTCCTCCCGCGGCCAGACTGAGTGTGAGTGAGTGCCGAAGTGATCAAACAACTGTGTGTTAGACACACATCTTACACAAGCATTCAATCAAGGCTAGCTTAGGGCATCTTTTGAGTCGTAGCTGAGCCTTATTGAGTTACATCACCATAGCAAAGATAGGACTAGAAACCGTATTTTTTATTATTATTTTTTTTATGGAAACCCTTTTTTTCTAAATTCTTGAGTTGTAGGCAGCAAAGCGAGTGATGCCCTGCGTCCTGTAGAAGTTTGTCCTCCCCACTTCAGCTACTCATCCAAGACTATACTAGGATCTTCTACTGCTTTTTAATATGTAAAGTAGTTACCATCTAAAAGTATTTGAGGAACTGCTTCACGAAAATATTTGCTGCCCAAATTTCTGTTCGATATGAGCATCAGCTATTGATTTCTTGGAGTTTTGTGATATTGAAGAAAGGTCATCCTTCATACTTATACGGCTGAAGCCACACTTTTAGCGATGGCGCTTCGATACAGCTGGATGTCGTTAGCATAAGTGATAGTTGCAAGCATGTAACATAGATGAAATATCGTTGATAAGTAGAGAAAAAATAGTGGACCAAGAACTGAACCCTGGGGGACACCCAAAATGACAACGATATCTTATTTGTCGAACTTCGTTTTGTAAAGCGAGTTCGGCTGTGGGCTGTCCCACTACTTTAAATTTTTTCGGCCATTTCCGGGCAAACCTAAAATCAGGCAACGGTAGTCCTGCAGAAAATTTAATTCAGACTTAGGGGGAAGAAGTTTCCAGTTCCGGTACTTGCTGTCTGCTTAACACCCACGTATCCCGTGAACTGATATCACAGCGGTACGACGACGGTTTAATCGTCAACTACTCTAACTATATGAAGAAAACAAACGGAGTTCGTCTTGCAATTACGTAGCTGCGTCGTACTACGAACACTAAGAGAAAGCAAGGCAGCAGCGGGAGACGTGGAAGTAGGCGACGCTTTCACTGACGGACTAGCCGTGACAACGTGTTGAAGGACATTCTTTATTCCAGACACTTTAGCCCCTTCTGTTGCTCACACGCAAGCAGCCGACATTTGTTGCATAGATCCGCTACGCAGCCAAAGTCAAGCTGTTTGACTGAGGTCAACGCTTACATATTTCTATAGCTGATGCATTAAGGACAGTTCATTTCCGATGTTTCCATTACAAACAGGACAATAGCCCCCTCCCCCCATTCCTGTCGCTTTGTACGGTGAGCACGAATACTACCTGTAAATAATCTGTTCTGTCATATTCTGGGATGATCCGTCAAAGATATCCAAATACTTCCGCTAAATCTGCAGACACAGCTCGGTGGTTTTCACAGAAACTGAACAGATTACGTCTTTTTAATTATTAAGGCGATTAATTAACGCCATCTGTAAGCACATGCACATATTATATAATGAAAAGTGAGTCACGAACGCCATGTCATAATTCATGTACAAGTTTGACTGGAATCTGTAGCATGAAGCAGTGGAAGTGTAATATCAGCTGAAGAAAATAACAAGCCCTGCAAATGATGTGAACACTTCCGAGCAGCGAGACATCATCCCTCCCAAACGTTGGTAATGTATAATATTAGTAGGAGGTTATGTGCGTTTAGTGTATGGTTCCGAGACGAGGTATCTTCAGTTTGCGATTTTCGAGACAAGAGGGTATCAGTTACTTCATCTGCAACTTCCTTTTGGAAGGTGAGGTATGACATTTTTAATAAATGATATGGGTTTCTTACATCTGTGTCATTATACATAAATCACACAAATTTTAAGTTTTATATTGTAAAAACAACTGCTTTATGTAACACGAAATATTAATTGGAGCATTGCAACGATACTGGAGCACAAAACGTATTTTGTAAATCAGTTGTGTCGCATACATTACGCATGATTTGCGTTTATCGTCATTCTTGTCAGTCACACGTTTTATGCAGCAGTCATTCGTAATGTTACAGCCTCTAAGGGTATCAGGAAGCAGGTGATGGAGAGGCTTAGAATCAGGAAATAAAAAGTGTGCAGAGAAGAAAGTAACACTTAAGTACAAATAAAAGTTAACAAGTGACGAAACTCACTCTCTATTCACAAAATTCCAACCAATTTGAAGTACTTTCATGGATGAAGTTATGTGGACCTGAAGTAGCATGTAACAACTATAAACACTTTTGGAGTGCGACGAGAAGAGAGTCGAGTTAAAACTAACTGAAATGATCACTAACTGAAATGATCACTATTATTTGAATGAAAAGCACATATGAACATCGTATTTCTGTAGATATTTACGGGGAGCCAGGCAAAAATGCCAGAAGATTCGGCAGAACCCATAGTGGAGGATATCCTACTCTATACTCATATTAGGGCAAACGTTTCTCAGAATTTTTGACAAGAACAACATTGGCACTTGCTGGAGAGGTCAGTGATTGTTCAAAAAAGTATTTTAACAGTTTAGTTTCCGGCAGAATCACACATATAACTCTACCACATTATTCCTGCGCTGGAAGTGAGAGCGCTTCGGTCGGTTTATCGCAAGTTTTTGTCGTGAAATTTCACGAGGATACGCTGAACACTTGATAGTACACGTACAACACTCTTAAAGTCGTTAAGTGCTATGCGCTTTCCTTAGTCACCACTGTACTTGTTTACGGTTACGTCGTCGCGTGTTTTCGATAACGGCCGTGGGAGGCCAAGTGCAATACTATTTTGGTCGGGTAGCACTTACACCTAGAAATTACCCGTTTCTCCCGTCACAGACTATCTTCTGATCATACGAAGGAAGCAATCCACTTCCGATTATTATGGGAAACATATTCCAATCTCTTGTTACTGATTAGCAATGTGGTTTTCTCAAAGTGCTCCTTCTTATGATACGAAGATTGCCAGTGACAGTCGAAACTGGTACGGTTTTTGTGAAACTGCGCGAGATTCTTCCGGAAAATAAACCGTTTTAAAAAAATACCAAGACCCTGCAAACGTCGAAACCCCGAGGTCAATGGAATAGCACGGAGAGAACTCTAAGGACTATTTCGAGCGAGACACAGAAACGTGATGCGCTCAGCGCCTATCATGGAACACTGGACTGTTGAGACGTTTATGGGAAATTGCGGTGCATGTGTACAAGGCATCAAAAACAAGAAGTTAGGGTGATATTTTCTAGATTATTACACCAGCGTTTTGAACAAGCTGTCAAGCAGAGACGACAGTAAATATCGGATGAATTCACAGACTCACTGCTACGATCCAAACAGTGTAATAATTCTGTTACCTCATGAAGGGTAATGGATTAAGAGACTTTACGCGTTTACTGAGGCGTACAAGAGATAATTTTTCCTCCCGCTCCATATGCAAATCGAAGAGGACAAATAATCGCTAATGTTGGTACATAACTCTGCCAGGAAGAGCCCACCGATCAGTATTGCGTTGGAGCCCATCTAACGTGGATGCAAGCTCCGGTTCAGTTGGGCAAGGTGCCGTAAGACAAGACAGTCCACAATTTTTGTCGGAGGTCGTTTATCTCCTGGATACTGGCAGTGGCACGGAATTGACATCGAGCTGGTCCAACATGTTCTTTCGGAGACAGAAATGGCGATCTTGCTGGGCAATAGAGCACATCAGTATCATACAGACAGTTCGTACAAAGACGTCCTGTGTGTGGACGAGTACTGTTGCGTCGAAAAAAATGGCACCAAGACACAGTCGCATAAGAAATAACATGCGATGACGCAGGCTGTCCGTGGCGTACCATTGTGCCGTCAGAATTCCCTCAAGCACAACCTGTCGTGACCTGAATCATACCTGAAGGGTCACCATGCTATGCCGCCAGTGACACTGCCGCAACTCTCCAAAACCTTGGAAGAGTAGGACTTCTTCCCAAGTCGTTGCCGTACGCGCCGACGATGGTCCTCGCGGGTAGTCCAGAGATGCGGTTCACCGCTAAGCACAGTGCGACGCCATTCATCTGAAGACCACGCTTCCCGGTCATGGCACCATTCCAAACTCAGCCGTTCGTGCTGTGCAGTCTACGCATGGGACGCAAATTCTCCTCCGATTCCCGCTAGTCTCCGACCAATGGTGCAGGATGACATACAATATGATACGGGGTCCATTACTTGTTGTCCAATGGCAGGCGCCGACGTGAAAGTGGTGACGATGTACTTGGTGCTCAACACGGCGACCCTCCCTTGTGGTCAGACGTGGTCGACCGGAACCCTGATGCCGAGTATGCCAGTCCTCACGTTCCCACGCAGTCCGACACTGGATCACTGCCACTTCCGAATGTACCACAAATCTGGATACTGCACGATTCGATCAGACGGCCAAATGTAGATCCACAACGAGACTCCTTACTAACTGCGTCAAATGCTGATAACGCTGTTCCACACGAGTAAGCAGTACTCCCGTGCCCTTCACAGCGATCACTCAACATCTGACGCTCTTCAACGCCCTTCTATACCTCACCAGTTCTGGTAACAACACCGAACACACGATCAACATTAATGGGCTCAGGTGGTCGTTCTACCTGACACAGATAATTACACCTGTAATACATTACATACCTGCCGATGGTAAGTGTGTGTACAAAGTTACACTAACATTCGACGCTGTTTCTGGGTACTTCAGATTTTTTGCCGGATAGTGTAGCTTCCGTCCTGCATTGTAAAGAGTCTTGCCACAAATGGAAAATACCAAGGTAATGTACGTTCATTTTCTGGAGAACATCCAACGTCGAAGCTCCTAAACTTTATTTCGAGAAATTATCAGCAACAGACGAAAGCGCGCGGATGTGGCCAGAGGGCATCTAGCCCGCTATCGGATGGCACCAAAGTCAAAAGGCATCGCAGTTCGTTTGGACTGCGACTGAGAGCACAGGAAGCACGAGGTATGAGCAGTATCAGCTAACTGTGTGGGAGGGGAGGGGAAGGGGGCGGGAGAGAGGGGGATTGAAGAAGAGGAAGAGAGAGAGAGAGAGAGAGAGAGAGAGAGAGAGAGAGAGAGAGAAAGAAAAGATTTTTTCACAGCACGTGACTGATTATCTCGTGTCCTTCGAGAAACGTCTCTGCAGTCTAGAAGCTATCGCACCCGAAGCTCAAACCAATCACCATCACTTCTGATTAAGACACATTTTACGGAATATGCGTCCCGAAGTAGTCTGCTTAAAAACAAACGTATTAGACCGCCGTAGTAGTACCAACAACAGGTGAGTGACGCGAGAAATAAATAAATTAATGACGTGAGAAGTTCTTTCTGAAGTTTGTTTTCCTGTCGGTGCCGGCAGATTAAAGCATTCATGATTTTTCATGTATGTTCTCCAAGTATCTTACAGGAACTGCAGCATTTTAGCTATTATAAGAAGTCCTCAGTACTGCCATCTGGACGTTTGTATCAAAAGGTGTCACTGTACAGCCCGAAACTTAAGAAATCGGCTAGTTGGAGAGTCCACATCAATTTTGATTTTATGGTATTGTTGTAACGACTAAGAACGCCAATGTAAGGCTTTGGACACGTCCCATAAAGTGAAAGTTACTCTGCAGTGGATGTGGAATTGATGATTTAATCATTAGGTTTCAAGTCTCTTCTACTAATTCCGGGCCGGCCGGTGTGGCCGTGCGGTTCTAGGCGCTTCAGTCTGGAACCGTGTGACCGCTACGGTCGCAGGTTCGAATCGTGCCTCGGGCATGGATGTGTGAGATGTCCTTAGGTTAGTTAGGTTTAAGTAGTTCTAAGTTCTAGGGGACTGATGACCACAGATGTTAAGTCCCATAGTGCTCAGAGCCATCTGAACCATTTTTACTAATTCCGGGTACACATTTTTCCACTGCTAGGTGAGCACTCAGTTTTTTAGTTTTTTTCGCAAAAGAAGTTAAAGTCTCACAGTCTGATTGTGTATGCTATGTTTCGGGTGCTACTGGTAACTGTAATAATTAGGGCGTGAATTAGTAAATTCTCTACGGATACAACTTTGTCTCCGTATCTCCTATTATGCCAAGTGGGAGTCATTCGTGTTTTACCTGGACGACGGTATAGTCGAAGAGAGGACCAACAATACTGTTCTGCGTTCAAAGAAGGCTTTACAATTTTATTAATTACAGAGTTAGCTGATTAATCAAGTGAATAAAAGCCAAATAAATTATATATATATATATATATATATATATATATATATATATATATGAATAATAAACCGGACTGCCAGCAATCATGCAATCGCTTCAATGCGTCATGATCTACAGGGTGACCATAAATTATCGTTACAACTTTAGACTATCTTAGATATTACCAAATGGTTTTCAACATGTGATAAGGTAACTCAACGTCGTTCTTTTACCTTCCACGTGACGGAATTTTAACACAAAAATGAACTTTAAAACCTGATAAAATGGGGACGCCACGGGAGAAAGCTCAGTGTGTGAACTGCTTCATATAGAGGACGTCCGCTATTTAAGCGCAACGGAACGTGACAACACGGTATGGAAGACAACCGCCGTCCCGAGCAACTATTCGGGCTTGACATACGTCATTTAAGGTAATAGGTAGTGTCCTCCATAAAAAGGGGTTAGGTTGTCTATCTGTTTCAGACGCCACCGTGGACAAAGCACGTTTAGAAGGAGTCCGACAAAATCGGTGCCTACGGATCTGGTGTACCGAACCACGGTTAGAACCAACGCACACATTCGTGATGCATTTGACCAAGTCACCGGAGATATCTTGAATCGTACGTGGTGAGGTCGGATTTCCGACTAGACACTGTCCGTGCCACTAAGAGGGCAGTAGACAAGTTAAGCAGCTCAGTTAGATGCTGCAGATTAATAGCTTTTCCTTGGTAATCGTTTAGAACAGGTGACAGGTTTTTTACTGTAATTGAGTGCATCCTGTGATGAACTTTGCCTCTCGCGGGCAGTGAAATTATCAGTTGTCATCTGAACACGGCTAACAAACCAGGAGAGGAACTACGGAATTTTTAAACCGTCAGTCTGCTTAACATCGGAGGTCATCAGTCCCCTAGAACTTAGAGCTACTTAAACCTAACTAACCTAAGGACATCACACACATCCATGCCCGAGGCAGGATTCGAACCTGCGACCGTAGCGGTCGCGCGGTTCCAGACTGTAGCGCCTAGAACCGCTCGGCCACTTCGGCCGGCGATGTGAATCACTGACGAAACGAAACAGTATGAGTTGAAAGCATTTGTTATTATACAGTATAGTTTCTAAGATATTAAAGTGTTAAGTTGTAAAGCTAATTTATACACAACGTGTATTTGATTTTTTTTTTCTCTCTCTCTCTCTCTCTCTCTCTCTCTCTCTCTCTCTCTCTGTCGTTGTGCCTCTGAGACGCATGCAAACGTTGAAAGCGGCTTTAACTATGCAACCGTCTGTTCACGCTGATACGAGGAAGGAAGTGGCCGTTACGTAAGTTAGTGGTTGCTCTGCACTGTAAAGCCTACAACCGACACGGAAAAATTTGTTGCTAATGTATCAGAAAGTCTATTACGTTCTTGATTGTAACAAAATTATCGGAGTGCATAATAAATTACAGATGACACCACGAAAGTAACGTCATACACCTCGGAGCAGGTATTACAGCAAAGAATCTTTCGGAAAAAAGAGGGAAGATCTTTGTAACAATGGACTGAGTGCGGGGCGTTTGCGTCCTAAATAAGTATCTACCGTGTAAAGTGGACATCGGAAACATACGAAAATAAAATTTTCCAGTGCCGCTGCACTTTATTTGAGCTAATCTGAAGGAGTAAGACTTTCGATTCTCGAAAGACATCTTACAACTACGTTAAAGATTTGAACGACCTGTGAACTATTGACTGCTGCCAGATTTCCAGTTAAATAGAGTACTGTTAAAAAGAGAAAAAAACTTTGCACTGAAGCTACGGACAAAAATACGGGACCACCAAAAACACAGCACATTACACTGCCTAATAAGACGTAGGGAAGCAGCTGGCGTTTAAAAAGGCTCCTGTCATATCGTAGTGGATAAACACAGTTTCTGGACGATTTTTAAGACAATCTTACACCATTTTGTCTGCAAAATGGTGGCAAGCTCAGACAACGATGATGGAGGTGGATAGCGATCATGCATGCTTTCTCCTAAGTTGACCACAAAGGCTCAACAATATCGAGATCTGGTGAGGTGGTGTCCAGGGAAGATGGGACAGTTCATCTTCCAGCTCATAAAATCAGTCGTCGACGGTGCGAGCTGAGGGAAGAGGGGCCCTGTCATCTTGTAACACATCATCACCACTGTGGAACAACACTGTACCTTGGGAAAGACCTGATCACCCAAAACGGACACGTAATCCTTGGCAGCGATGCGACCTTGGGGCCCTTAGAACACTTCGATATGTCTGTCCAAATCACCACCGAACCCACACCGTGTTTCACTCTTCGGGCGTAAACTCACCATCCATAAGGGGAAAACAGTGTGAAACAAGACCCAGTAGACGAAATGACTTTCTTCCACTGCTCCGCAGTCCAGGTTTTATGACACGTTTTCCTGTTGTATTGTATTGTATGGAACTGGGGACCTAGAAACGGCGAAGAGGATTCGTCCCCGCCGTAGCCCTCAGTGGTTCACAACAAGCTACAGCAGTCCACTCACCCCACCGCCGCCCACACCGAACCCAGGGTTATTATGCGGTTCGGCCCCAGTAGACCACACCCGGCAACGACTCACACCGGAGGAGTGTAACCCAAAATGTTTGCTTGGCAGAATAATTATGGTGTACGCTTTCGTGCAGACAGTGTTTGCGCAGCAATCGCCGACATAGTGTAACTGAGGCGGAATACGGGGAACCAGCCCGCATTTGCCGAGAGAGATGGTAAACCGGCTTAAAATCCACCCACAAACTGGTCGGCACACTGGACTTGGACACTAATCCGCCGGGCGGATCTGTGCTGGGGACCGGCACGCCTTCCCGCTCGGAAAGCAGTGCATTAGACCGCATGGCTAACCGGGCGGGCTACGTTTTTCTGTTACAGGCATTTGCACCACTGATGTGTGGATCTCAAATTCCATCTCGACCCGGTATTCCCTGTTTATTACGCTCCCTTCGTGTTGTTTTGGTGCTGACTGGGTTTGCAAGCGTCACATTCGGGTCTGCAGTGACTTTTGCAGCTGTCGCATTCTTATTAAATGAGCGACTGTCACAGTCACTCAACACTCTTTCGTCCGCGATGTGATTTAACGGATGAAATTTTTCCGCTCTACGTGTATGCGGTACACGTCTTCAATACGATGCCTCTTGATACGCCAAACACTTTGGCTCCCTTGGTTACGAAACACACACCATAGGAGCAACAACAATTTACCCACCTTCGAATACACTTAGCTCCGACGTAACGCACTGCAACTACACGAAGCACCGTTCTAACCACAACTGCCACTTGCAACATAGTGAGTACATTGCACAGGTGCCGTTGATGGTCAAAAACAACAGCACAACCATGGGGCCTTGCTAGCGCCTGCATTTATGTTTAAGTGGTCATTTCTCATGGTATTTCCATATTTTCACCCAACCCCTGTACGAACGTTATGCTTAATCAATGACCTTGTACTTCACAATAAAGGATGGCAGCCAAAAACAGTTGCAGGATAGAATTTTTTTTTTTTTTTTTATTAAAATTCTTGACCAAGGTTTCGGTACATATAAATATACCTTCGTCAGAAGTACATTTCCTGAATAGAAAGACACATTCATTAGAAAAGCCATATCAACGAAAATGAGAAACAGAAGCTTAAATAACGGTGAAATTGCTAAAGTAATACAGGGGGGGGGGGGGGGGAGGGGGGGGATTTCACCGTTATTTAAGCTTCTGTTTCTCATTTTCGTTGATATGGCTTTTCTAATGAATGTGTCTTTCTATTCAGGAAATGTACTTCTGATGAAGGTATATTTATATGTACCGAAACCTTGGTCAAGAATTTTAATAAAAAAAAAAATTCTATCCTGCAACTGTTTTTGGCTGCCATCCTTTATTGTGAAGAATTTTAACAGTTGCTGCTGCAGCCATGTTTAAAATCTTGAGCTTGTACTTACTGACTCCACAGTAAAATTCAGTGAACTACAGCCAAACATTAAGGGAGGAGTGAAAATTCACATTGTCTTGTATCCATTTTCAAAAAAATCATAAGACACTGAAAGAAAGGAGAAAAGACAAAGGACGAGTTACACGCATAAATCTCACTTATTCTGTGAAGAAAATATTTACTGGGAATGTTTCATGAAAAAAAAACCTAATAAAAAGGAAGGAAGATGTCGACGACAAGATTATTTGGGCCAGAGGTCGAAGAAGTGATCGATGGAGAACGAAGTCGGCCGTGACAATTTTGGAAAGCATCATTCCAATAGTTTCCTTACGCAATTTAGAGAAATAAGTGAACATTTACATCTGGATAGTCTCCTAACTTTTTCTACTGTTGCTGCTGAGACTGGCGGAAGAAATCGCGTGGCTGAGTTTCGTCAGTATTTTCTCTCTCTCTCTCTCTCTCTCTCTCTCTCTCTCTCTCTCTCTCTCTCTCTCTCTCTCAATAAAATATAAAATGATAAAGCGGTTTAAGAACATATTGTAGTCCACATGTAAATGTAAATATTGTAAGACCCACAGGTGTACTTCACGAATCCACAGGAAAAAAAACAAACTTGCTTTCCTCATTTACTTTGAGAAAAGTGCAAATGAGAGCGACAGAGCTAATTTTGCACTTAGTTAGCGCCCAATCGATAACAGAATTCATTAGGCCAAAAAATACCATGAAGGCGATGTGTGTAAAACCAAAAAGCAAAAGAGTCAAGTCGAAGCGAGGCAGATGTGGTATATAACAACGACGGCATGTGGCATTCGAACCGACGTCCTCCCGAGCGCGTGTCCAGTGTCTTACCACACCACCACCTAGCATGCTCATAGAGAACACAATAAAATATTCCGGGCTGTTATGACGTGGTCTAAGGGATATCACTTCAAAATCCGACGTTTCGTCACAATCAGCGGAGTACATTTTCAATGGGAATCATTGCTTTATTGAATGTCGCTCGCTACTGACGGCCGTGAAAGTTTACATCTCAGAGAACAATCACGCACACCACTGTGAAGATACAACAACGACAAACTTAAGTATCTATCCCAGTCTTTGGACATCTACCTAAGGAGTCTTAGTATGTGCTGGAATACGAAAGTTCAAACTGTTTACACGCACACTATTAAATCGCTCTTTATCGATGAAAGCGGACCAAATGATAATTACAAATGAAGAAACCTAACATTACGTCCAAAATGGAACAGAAAGGCAACAATGAACACAGCGAATCCGTTACCTATATTTCGAATAAAATAATATTTGACTGACACACTTTAGCCGTCGGAGAAGACTGTTTGGGGGGGGGGGGGGGGGGGCGCACCAGTATTACCAGTATTGCAGCGTGCAGACAGCCACGCCACCAGACAAGGCTCTGTACCTACCGTACCAATGACATTGTAAATACAACTCACTGAGGGTGCTGCAGGCGCGGGATAAATTTAACCTTCGTGTGGACGCCATTGTGATGGTTAAAGTCTAGTATGCTGAAGTCTATTGTGGTGATACAGATGGAGAATTATAGACTTACTGATGCATACATTAATTTGTAAGTGGTAATTTTACTCGACACATTCCAGCGTACTTTAAGGAAATTGGTGAAGAGTTGTGCAGCGCTTAACTGCACGAATGAAGTCGAGAAAGGAAGTACGTGGGTATGTTAAGACGTTTTATATTTGGGGGTTTCACTCACAGCACTTACATTTCCAGAGTGAATGTATCACTAACTTTACATTCTTTTTCTAACAGTAGCTGCTATTTTGGCAATACTGGTGGATGTGAGGCTCAAAACGTTTCATTTTGTGGTGCAGTAAAATACCTCAGATGTCAGTGAGAACACTATACAGTCAGGTACCAGTATTCACCTGCATCCGGCATGAAACGGTAAGAATGTAGTGTACCTGATACGAGAAAAATCACGCGATGCTAAGTACATTTCACTTTAAAAGTCTGGGGTATTAAACAACGAAATGCTACAGTTCACGCTCATGTTTACGCAATAAGCTGTATTTAGTTGTGAGCGAACGATCACGGCTAATTATTTTGTAACACGCAAAAAAATAATTTTTAAACAGCGACCGCACGCCGTTTGTTCATAAATTAAATTGCTATTTTGTAGTTACATACCAAAATGAGACATTATGTTTGTGGCATAACTCAAAGGAAGATACGTGAAAACCACAGGCGCGGAAGCTTACCACCACAATGGCCACCTCTGCGGCTTTCGTACTGTCCGCTGTTCACAATAGACCACTTACGAGACTGAGGCCTCGGTACGTACGTACATACGTACGAAACACGCAACAAGGCGAGTACGTGGGGCTTGTGAAGAAAAAAAAATTAAATGAAAGTAAAAAAGTAGTTGGCGCCTGGCTCCAACCGGTTGACTCAATGAAATGTCAATCACAAAGTAGCTGCCGGCCTCTGTGCCCGAGCGGTTCTAGGCGCTACAGTCTGGAACCGCGCGACCGCCACGGTCGCAGGTTCGAATCCTGCCTCGGGCATGGATGTGTGTGATGTCCTTAGGTTAGTTAGGTTTAATTAGTTATAAGTTCTAGGGGACTGATGACCTCCGATATTAAGCAGACTGACGGTTTAAAAATTCCGTAGTTCCTCTCCTGGTTTGTTAGCCGTGTTCAGATGACAACTGATAATTTCACTGCCCGCGAGAGGCAAAGTTCATCACAGGATGCACTCAATTACAGTAAAAAACCTGTCAGCTGTTCTAAGCGATTACCAAGAAAAAGCTATTAATCTGCAGCATCTAACTGAGCTGCTTAACTCGTCTACTGCATTGTCCAAAGCGAGGAGGAAACGACTCTGGTCTAACAAAAATGCAGCTACGGCAGTGGGGAGAGAGAGAGAGAGAGAGAGGGGGGGGGGGATTTCCAGAAGTTTTTTGACCTCTTAGCTTAACGATGTCTGCGTTATCCAGCACTCTGACACACGGAAACAACTTCCCAACACAGAACAGGATAACAAATCGCCGCGGCGAGAGACGACAGAATTTTACACGGGTTTACACACAGTCTTTTCGGTGCTTAGTTAAACTTCGCGATAGCATGCCGTTAGTTCAAGAGTAGGCACTCAACTTGCTGCTACTGAAAAAGATGGGGTACTCGTGAGACACTGTACCCATATTCGAGAGGTCGGCGTTTCAGTTACCCGTCTGGCCTTCCAGATTTAGGTTTTCTGTAGTTTTTCTACACCGCTTCAAACAAATTTTGGGTTGTTTCTATAAAAATGACACGGCCGACTTCCTTCCTCATATTGGGGCCCCACTCTGGTGATTTTGTCGACGAATGGGGGATAAACCCCAATTTTCCTCTCTTCTGCTTATTGGTCTGTCTCTAAGACAAAGCCTATTCCCAATAGCTTCAAGAAAACAGAGGGTCTGCCGAGTAGCAAACGACAAGCAGCTGAAATTGCCAAACATAAGATCCAGAACTCTAGAAATGTTGGAAGGGTTGTTCCAAATTTCCCCGATGAGGTGGTGCCCGCTCCATCCCCCTGAAAGCAGAAAAAAGGAAGTGCATTGGTAGCGTCAATGTCAAAAATGCTGATGAATCAGCGAAATCTGAGACTTCGTTTCAAATGAACACTCTACAGAGCAACTGCCTGTAGTTTTAAATATGCGTTTTTTCCTCGACCTTGCACTAAACTCTCGCTGGCAATGTGCAAAGAGAACGTAATCTAATAAAGAGGCTTGTGCAACATTTTTGAAAGGGCCATAAAGACTTCGTCTTGTTATTTCTGACATTCTGCTGAGTGACACAATCGCCGGACTAGAAGCTACAGGTATTCAGAGTGTGTGACACTTTTGGGGTCAGAATTACATAGACCAGGACCACCCTACACTGAATGTTTCGAAGTATTCAATAAGCACTGCGACAATTTGCAAGCTGTTTCTGTTTCACAACAAACGCCACTTGCACTGTGGCACTATCTCGAAGAGCACTACACGATAGACGGGCCCACTGTGGGTTCTTCCTAGACATCTAGGGAAATCACAAAAATCTAAATCTGAATGGTTGGACGGCAATTTGAGTCGCTATCCTTTTTAATGCGAGTACACTGTTATAACTGGGCCTCCTCTCTCGTAGAGTACTCTGGGTACCACTGTCACTGCCTCCTTTCCCGTTACAGGCTTGAGTGGTGTGAGTGAAGAACGAGTGCTGCTAAGCTTCCGTAGAAGACCGAATGTAATTTTACCTTCACAGTCTTTCCACGAGACACACGCACGAGGAAACAATATATAGGGTGGTCAGAAATACTCTGACAAGTTTTTAAGGCTGCTGCAGGTTATAGTGTGCTGAGTAATAATTGTTAAGAAAAAAAATTTGCATTGAGGTAAACCAATCAGGCCGTTGTGCGCACAAATTAAAGCGAACCGCCAAAGACTGTGTCGCCAAACGTGTTGTTCGTTTGGTTTCATGAACCCGAAAGAAGAGCCATACAAAAATTGGACATTGGGAGGTAGTAAGGATCGAACCCGAAACAAAGACTGAGCGGTCTTGTGACCTGTAATCTACGCTATGAGAAGAACTGGCACTGATTGTATCTGCCGAGCCGCTTGTATTTGAGCGCCGAACGGCCAGATTGGCTAACTGCAATGCTAATTAACTCGGAAACGGCGCAACACGTCGATTTTTTCTTAACAGCTATTTGTCAACAAAACTTACCCTGAGGCACCCTTAAATGCTTTGCAGACAGTTTCAGACCCGTGTGTATTGTTTGATTCTTAGAGGAAAGTACGCTCTCTAAGTTCTAACAGCAAATCACGAGGTGATGCTCAACACCTCTCTTCTGGCAGTGTCCGTCGCTGGAACTAGATGAGCATTCAGTCACAATTTCTCGCTTACTAAAGAAAGCTGCGACGAATACGCTGTGCTGCTTTGTATCTTCACTATCTCTTATCAATTCCACTTCGCATCTGCTCTAGGCTGAAGGACGATAAACATAGGTCGAACGAGGGTTTTGTATGCTATCTCCGACGTAGGTGGTCTACACTCCCTGAGGATTCTTCCAACGAACCCTACTCTCATATCTACATTTCTTACGATTCATTTTACATGGTCGTTCCACTTCAAATTTCGCTACACACATTCTTCTGGACATTTCACAGATGTAATTACTTCCAGTGTTTGTTCTGCAGTCGTGTGCACTCTTTATGTGCAATACATTACAGTTGTTTATGTCAAGGATAAATTTTCATCTTGTTTCGTCGCCTCCAACAACGCTAGCAGCACTTCTGAACGCTGGCTATAGCGCCTCGTGTATCTATCTGCACACTTCCTTTTACTGCGTGTGTCGCCTTCCACACAGTCGCAGCACACGTGTACCTAGATGTCCCTCCACGCAGCGGGCGGCGGGCGGCGGCGGTTCCGCGTGGCTGAGCGTACCGTGAGCCTAGCCCAGTTACCCTTCCAGCTGGCACGCTGGAGACGGTCTGGCAGTCCCCACCGCGTCCCGCCAGCAAGCACATTCTGCCTGTCGGGCGGCCATGTCGTCGAAGTCGCGGGCGATACGGGGAACACGTCTGCTCCGCGCGCACGCCAGCGCTGTGACGCGTGGAGCGACCTTGCATATACTACAGTGAGGACGTGGTGAAGCAGAGAGAGAGAGAGAGAGAGAGAGAGAGAGAGAGAGAGAGAGAGAGAGAGAGAGAGAGAGAGTGTGTGTGTCACATGACCGCCCCCTTCTCTTCCCCCACCCCCATCGCTCCCAAAACGACCATTTCACTAAAGGTGTTTACACTTTAACTTATATCAATTTCTAAATTCTCTAGTTAACTTACGGAGTATAAAGCAGCGTGAAAACTAAGCTTTCGCAAAGGGAAAGCAATCCTGGAAAATTGCAAACTACGTTTAACATTGTATACCTTTCCAGTTGCTTGCCTGAGGGGTTATCAACGTTGATGATTTTGCGTCCCGACCCAGAAGTGGGTCCACGGTTCCACCATTCAGGAGAGGGGAGAGAGCTCACAATTCGTTACTGTCGTCTACCAATAAAATATTTTAACAGAGTAATAATACTAATAATTTGCAGAACACTGCTGTAATGTAATATCAAGGAATTGCACTTCAGAAAGATACAGTTTTTCAAAAGCAAACGTCCGATGATTTGAAGAGTTTATTGGACAGGCAATTTAAGAAGCACAATAGCAGCAAACTCTCCCAACTGTGACAAAGCCGCACTTAAAACCACAATAAATCTAGGCGTGCACTCCTAATTACCAGTACTTCATTAATCACAACTGAACATTACACCACAAACTGTGGCTATGCAAGCGTGCGAATGAGAGGGGTTGCTGTCAGTCTGTGAAAGGGCTGGAGTGTTACCGGTAACGTTGGAAGCCCATTCACGTGACCAGACCTTACGGCGGCAACTGAAAGTACCCCAGTTACACGTAGCCCGTAGGTTATAGAATTTTCAATATCGGCTGAGGTATTACGCGCACATGTCATACTTATTACTCTGTCTACTTTCCCGCTTCGCTGACGGAAGTTCCAACCCTGTGCCGCTAGAGAGCTCCGAATTGGAGCGTGTAACATGACGCTGTGTAACGTAATTGTCTCGTTGTCTGAGAAACAGCGAGCTATCATCAAGTTCCTAGCGGCAGAGAACTTCGTACACTCATGAAGCACCCTCTCCTTCAGTATGACAATGGCAGACCATACACGAGCGCTCCGACATGTGCAATTCGTGAGTCCGCAGATACGTGCATGCTAGGTAGGTTACAGCATACGAGTACTTACACGAACACAGATGGTACATTTGGAGGCGTTAGGAGAACCAGTTGGCAGCTTCACTGGAATGAAACGCACTTGATATTTGATGCTAAAAAGGAAAGCGACACTTCTCCAGCCGGCCGAAGTGGCCGAGCGGTTCTAGGCGCTATAGTCTGGAACCGCGCGACCGCTACGGTCGCAGGTTCGAATCCTGCCTCGGGCATGGATGTGTGTGATGTCCTTAGGTTAGTTAGGTTTAAGTAGTTCTAAGTTCTAGGGGACTGATGACCTCAGCAGTTAAGTCCCATAGTGCTCAGAGCCATTTGAACACTTCTACCCGCCGGGTTGTACGCAACGTACGTACCACACACAGTACGAACATGGGTGCATAGTGGACAACGGTAAGCAGCGCCAGATAAAAGTATCTGCTTTTGTTTCTGCTTGTGTCTATCAGCTAAGCGACTGACAAAATTTTTGTTACAAATTTTATTTTCAGCTGCAACAGTCAATTCTCGCGAACACACATTACGTTGAGTCGTTGACGCTACCTGCCACGGCCTATCGTAATTGTAGATTCGTCATTTGTGGAACCTCATTTTCATTACGTAGCACTATATGCCATAACTGTAACTGTAAACATATAAGGCTTTTCGGCTCGATTATAGGAACAAAATGTGAGTATCTTTTGGTGCGATGTCTTTCTTAACCTTGGCAAGAACAAAACACGGGTACCATTTCGCTTGTTGGCAGCATTGAGTAGTGAAGTTCTAAATACACGGCAAGCGAATGAGCCATCAGCCGTAATTACATTGTGCTGTATCTGATGTCTATGATGGCCAATAAACATGCACACGTCTTTTTCGTATCGGAGCTGACTATTCAGTTTATATTCAAGTATAGTATGCAGTGAAGAGTTCCCACCACCCATTCATTCACTTGCTTGTTCGTCGTCAGAGTACCCGTGCGAACAACAAACATCACGAACAAGAATATCGTGTAGGTGCCTCGAGCCGCCTGTTTATTTCTATTTGACATTGCAATTTAGTCTAACCCACCAATAACTAAAATATGACAATCAAAATTTCTATGTCTACATACGCATACTCTGCAATCTACCTTACGAAGGGTGTGTGGTGGAGGGTAATTTTGGTACCACTACTTGGTCCCCCCTTCCCTATTCCGTTTGCGAAAGGGGCGTGGGAAGAATGATTGTCGGTAAACCTCTGTATAAGCTGTAATTACTCTGAATACGGTACGGGCTAAACCGAACAGTTATGATTCTAGCTGCGCGTCTCTGACTCCTTTCACTGTTGTCAGGTCTACCTGATAATGACTTTAAATCCTGAAACAGTACTCTAGAATTTGTCACAGTAACGTTCAGTATGCCATTTTCTTAATAAGTGCACCGCATATGCCTAGATCGCTTCCAACAAATCTGCCTTCCCCGATACTGATTTTACAAGACCATCCCATTTCATATCGCTTCTTGGAATCTACATCTAAATAGTTATACAGTGAGACGTGATCATTCAAGATGTGGAAACTCCGCAAGAATTGCATACCTGAATATAGATGCAGGGGTTAGCCAAGCCTGCATGTTGCGCTGTTTTATTTGACCACGAACAGCACCTGTAGAATATGTTTCAAGTACCAGTCATGATCAGAACAATGTTCTGCGTAACTGTGATTGCGTTATGAAGTGAATTCAGACGTGGGAGAACTGTCGATATTTGTATGGTGGATGCCTCCCTAACCAAAGTTGCCAAAGTGTTTGCTATCTCATGAGGCACCGTATCTAAGATCTATACTGCATGAAGAGAAAGCGGAAAATCATCATCCGCTGAGTCACAACGCGGTCGAAATTGTGTGTGTTGAATAATCGTGACAGACGGTCACTGAAGATGTGAATGTCTCACTCGCGAACCGTTCCAGCACCATAACACCGAGGGAGCTCCGCTCGGAATTGCAGGGACAGCTGGGATTCCAAACCCACTCATCAGTGATGAAAATGCCCGTAACAGGAAAACATTGAGTAGTGGAAGAAAGTCATTTGGCCGGATGAATCTTGTTGCACACTGTTTCCAACTTCTGGCCCAATTTACGTCTAGCGTACGCCGTCCCAAGCCTATGACGCACACTGCTTGCTGCCAAGAGTGAAATACGGCGAGGATTCGGTGATGATTTGGGAAGCCGTATCGTGGTAATCCATTGGCACCACGGTTACTATGCAAAGTCGCATTACTGCCAAGGATTATGAGACCATTTTTACTAATCGAGTCCACCGCATGGTACAATTTCCGTTTCGCACTGGTGATGCTGCGTTCCAATGCGTGAGGGATCCTGTTCTTTTTGGAGCAGGAGGATCAAATGTATCGTCTCTCCTGGCCACTACCAGTCACCAGTTACTGAGCCTCTGTGGTCTACTTCGGAGAATGGGTGTGTGATTATTATCCACGCCCACCGTCGTTCTAAACTTGCCACTATTTTGCAGACAATAGTGTAAGACTACCTTAAAAACCATTCAGAAATTTATTATCCATTACATATGACTGGAATGTGTTTTCATGCCAATGGTTTTCCTGTACAGCATTATGCATAGTAATGTGCTGCCTTTGTGGCGTTCCCATATTTTTGTGCAATCCCTGTAATCAGATGCTATCGGGTTGTTTCCGCTTTGTTGTAGGTATTACTTTATAATTATAAACGTTTAATGAGATCCGCTTTTATTACTCCAAGGGGAAATTCTGTTCACGTCTTTCTGCATTTCCTCACGAACACCCACCGGCAAGATTTTCCTCCAGATTACAGCATCGTCAGGGAAAAATCTTACGCTTACTGCTGCTGATGCTGTCCTATAACTGGCGTATATATGTTGAGAACACAACATATCCTAATACGCTGCCTTGGGGCACATTGTATGTTACTTAGTTTCAATGGAACCTCTGCAACCCATCACAGCATACTGGATAGCGCACTGGACTCGCATTCGGGAGGACGACGGTTCAATCCAGCGTCCGACCATCCTGATTTAGGTTCTCCGTGATTTCCCTAAATCGCTCCAGGCAAATGCCGGGATGGTTCCTTTGAAAGGGCACGGCCGACTCCCTTCCTCATCCTTCTCTAATCCGATGAGACCGATGACCTCGCTGTTTGGTCTCTTCCCCCAAACAACCCAACCCAACCCATACTGGATCGTATTGGTGAAATATTTGTCGATCGAATGATATATTTGCGAAGACCGCAGCATCGTACGTTGGTTAGTGGTTGACAATGTGGTCTATTTTCTGTCGCCTTTCCTAAATTTAAAAAGATTTAATACACCTGTTCACCTAACTAATATTTGTAAGATGTCGTTTATGAATGTAGAAATTTGATTTACAGAAGTAGTTTTTCCTGGCGTCTATGATGATTTTCTGGGAGGCATTTATCTACGGTGCAAAAGTCGTCCCATTTCGAAATTCTTTTTCAATGCTCAAATAACGTTTCCGTCGAGTTGAGAAGTCTCTTGTGTAAAATGTAAAGCAGAGACTATCTCGGCGCCTCGTCTCACTTGAGAGACAAAAGTTCAGCCCACTTCCTAGGTGTTACGTTCCAAGAGTAAGCGGCAGACAGAAGCACAAACATCACATTACGGGCTGTTAGCAGGGAGCTTCACAGGAGGCCGCCAATGACTTTTGGCGCCTCGGAAATACCCCAGGGAATTCTGCTGTCTACAGATGCGTCGACTAACTACTGAGTCACGTATTAAGTAACCTATGTTGCTGCTGCTACAGCGATGTTATGTACACTGAAATAGCCTCTACATAATGCGATCTCTGCAGGTAGAGGACTGCTCAGATAGGAGAGAGACGACTGTCCGCAAGTCGAGTCCCTACCCGCCCACATCCGCAAGCCTTTTATACGCAACCGCAAATTTTAAAATTTTGTAACCCAAAAATCGTCTCCAAACTATTCCTCTACCATACGCAGTTTACAGTGATGTAAAATGTGTTCACAGCCATCCGCATTTAGCGTTTTCTTAAGCGCAGTAAGGGAACCACGTCCTAACCACGAAAAACATCCCCATACCACAACACCATCTCCTCCGTACTTCAGTGTTGTCTCTACACGTGGTGGCAGGTAACGTTCCCCTAGCATTTGCCAAACCCAAACCTTTACATTGGATACCAGAGGCTATAACATGATTCATCACTCCGGAACACTCGTTTCCAGTCATCCACAATCCAATGGTGTCGTTCCTTACACCACCTCTAACGTCGCTTGCAGCTGTGTGGCTTATGGGAACTGCTCGACCATTGTACCGTATTCTCTTCAACTCTCTTGGCACTGTCTTTGTGCGATCTGGATTCCTGGTAGTACTCTGGAACTCCATCAGCTAACTTAAAGCGAATTTTTGTTTACAACCACCCTCCGCAATCACCAACGATGCCTGTCCGTCAGTACACGAGGTTTGCCTGATCTCAGTTTAGCTAGGGTTGTTCCTTTGCATTTCGACTTCACAATCATGTCACAGTACACGTGCGCAGCTTTCGCAAGGTTAGTATGTCCCTGATGGATTTGTCACTCAGGTGACATCCACTACGTGGTCTGCGTTCGTAGTTACTGAGCTCTACTGCCCGACCCATTCTGCTGTTACTGCTTATCTGCTGACAACACACTCCCACTCAGGAATGGAAAGTACACGTGGGTTTAATGTAGTGCAGGCCGAGCAAGCTAGTGCGATTCCTGCAGGCCTAACATCTTGCCATGGCTATTTGGGCCCTGTCTTCCAGGATCGCCTGCTATGCGAGTGCTCCAATATTCTTTCTTCTGATGCCCCAAGTACAGCACCCATCCGCAGCAAGTCCAATCATGGTGAAGACTCCAGGAGACTCACCCGATGTCCTATGCGCGGATGAGAACGTTGTTAGACTGCCAAACCTTGTCTTGCAGCCTGACAGAAATGGTCTCTGGAGTGGTATGTCCGTGTATTCATGGAGTTGGTGGGTCGAGAAGTCGCGCTGGTATATATCCAGGTTCTCTTTCCTACGAGTCGTCAGGAGAATTTACTGTAGTGTTTCGACAGGTTTTTCCCCGTTTCATTTGCGTATTTTGTAGCTGGACTCACGCATAACAAATACTCACCGTGGTGTCTTTCTTGCGACGTACAGTGCCGATGGAGAGCGTGGTTTTTGCAAGCCTAATTTTACGTGCCCATTCGATTGAACGGTCCCAAAGTAGTCTAGTGTAATATCCCTTTTACGGTATATTAACAAGGACAGTAAAACACGAAACATAACCAGTATTCCAGCAGCGACTGAGCAGCGCTGCTGGAGTGATGGCTATTTTTCGTGTTTTACTGTCCTTGTTAATACATATCGGCAAAACTAATATCGCACTAGACTAGTTTGACATCTCACTACCAAATGGGCGCGTAAAATTCCGCTTGAATAATCAATTATCCCGTTATGAGAAACAAACCAACACTTTCCGTCGACACTGTGCGTCGCATGAAAGACGTGATTAGCAGTATTTGTTTGGAATGACTCCGCCTACACACTGCAAAAGCTAAACTGCAAATATCTACCGATGCATCACAGAAAATGCAACTGACGACCCATAAGAGAATGCATACAAACAGCCAAAGCAGGAATATGACATGGCTCTAAACGACAACCGTAACAGTTGCAAGGAACTAAGACTTGGGTGTACCACATGTAGTAACAGTCAGAGTTGGGTAATGACTGGAGTAAAGAGAGAGTGAGTTTCCACGAAACTTTCGAAACAAGGGGACAAAAACAAGACAAGCGTTTATCTGAAGGGAAGAAGAATTTAAACCAGGAGAAAGTTAAATCAGACTTGAATGGCAAGAAATCGATTACGGCAGGCCTGCACAGATTTTCTGATGTTGGGGGAGCGGTGGCACACTGAAGAGAGCAAAACCCCCTCGAGTTGGCACCGCTTAAGAAGCAATGTTAAAAGAAACTTCGAGCATCTCAGACTGCTAATACAAAGCATGTGTTAGTTCCATTGCGAGTATTTGCTTTTATATTTGTGAATTAGAAACACTTCCGTATCTCCCTAATAGTCCATGGGCCACGCCACCGTCGATAGGTGGAAAATTATGAAACAAGTGTTCGAAAACCGCACTAACAAGGGTAGCAAACACCCAGCGGGTCACGGACTTCGTTGTTCTTTCGCACGGTTGCAGTGCGTACTTACGTGTAACTAAGATTGCTGTAGCACTATGCTCATCTCAAATCTTTCATTGGATCTTCTTTATCTGTTCTAGTAATTCAAACAGATACGGGTCCTACACTGAAGAGCATTACGCAAGAATCGGTCTTACAAGCGTTCTACAGATACTATATTTTCCTAAGATTCTTCCAACGAATCTCAGTGTGCCATTTGCTTTCCCTAAACTTAGTTTCATGTAGTCTTTCCACTGATGGTCGCTCTGGGGAAGTTTCTGCCGTCTTGCATCGAGTGCGACCCGTATGACTATTAGACTCCATTAAAGGACTGCAGCTGAAGCTTTGTGGACTATCGTCCTACCGATGGAGACTTTTTTTTGGTCATCAGTCTTGTGACTGGTTTGATGCGGCCCACCACGAGTTCCTCACCTGTACCACCTTCTTCATCTCAGAATAGCACTTGCAGCTTACGTCCTGAATTATTTGCTGGATGTATTCCAGTCTCTGTCTTTCTCCACAGTTCTTGCCTGTACAGCTCCCTTTAGTACCATGGAAGCCATTCCCTCAGTCTTCACGGATGTCATACCATCCTGTCCCTTCTCCTTATCCGTGTTTTCCACATATTCTCCGATTCTGCGCAGAACCACCTCATTCCTTACCTTATCAGTCCAACTAAATTTCAACATTCCTCTCTAGCACCTCCTCCCTAATTCTTCGAGTCTCTTCTGATTTTCCCCACAGTCCAGGTTTCACTACCCCACAATAGTATATTCTCAGAAATTTCTTCCTCAAATTGAGGCCTATGTTTGATACCAGCAAACTTCTCTTGGCCAATAATGCCCTTTTTGCCATTGCTAGTCTGCTTTTGATGTCCTCCTTGCTCCGTCCATCATTGGTTATTTTACTGTCTAGAGCAGAAATTTCGTGACCATCAATCCTGATGTTAAGATTCTCCCTGTTCCCATCTCTGCTACTTCAATACTTTTGTCTTTCTTAGATTTACTCTCAATCCATATTATTTACGCATTAGACTATTCATTCCATTCGGCACATCCAGTAATTCATCTTCACTTTCACACAGGATAGCAATGTCATCAGCGAATCGTATCACTGATATTCTTTCACCTTGAATTTTAATTCCACTCCTGAATCTTTCTTTCATTTCCGTCATTGCTTCTTCGATGCAAAGATTGAACTATGGGGGCGAAAGACTACATCCCTGTCTTACACCCTTTTTAATGCGAGCATTTCGTTTTTGGTCGTCTACTCTTATTATTCCCTCTTGTACATATTGTATATTACCCGTCTCTCCCTATAGCTGACCCATATTTTTCTCAGAATTTCGAACATCTTGAGCCATTTTACATTGAACGCTTTTTCCAGGTCGACAAATCCTATGAACGTGTATTTATTATTATTTAGTCTTGCTTCCATTAACAACCGCAACGTTAGAATTCCCTCTCTCGTGCCTTTACCTTTCCTGAAGCCAAACGTATCGTCATCTAGCACATCCTCAATTTTCTTTTCCATTCTGTATATTATTCTTGTGAGAAAGGTGCTTGTATGAGCTGTTTAAGCTGATTGTGCGATAATTCTCGCACTTGTCAGCTTTCGCTGCCTTCGGATTGTGTGGATGATATTTTTCCGAAAGTCAGATGGTATGTCGCCAGTCTCATTCGTTCTATACACCGACGTGCATAGATTTGTTGCCACTTCCCCAATGATTTTGAAATTCTGATGGAATATTATCCATCCCTTCTGCATCATTTGATACTAAGTCCTCCATATCTCTTTCAAATTCTAATACTGGATCCCCATCTCTTCTAAATCGACTGCTGTTTCTTCTTCTATCACATCACGCCACGCTTCTCCTCATAGAGGCCTTCAATATACTCTTTTTACCCATCCGCTCTGTCCTCTGCGTTTAACAGTGAAATTCCCGTTGCACTCTTAATTGCAGTGTTGCTTTTAATGTCTCCGAGGGTTATTTTGACTTTCGTATATGCTGAGTCTGTCCTTCCGACAATCATTTCTTTTCCGATTTCTTCACATTTTTCATGCAGCCATCTCGTCTTAGCTTTCCTATTTATTTCATTCCTCAGCGACTTTTATTTCAGTATTCCTGCGTTTCCCAGAACATTTTTGTACTTCCTCCTTTCGTTGAACAACTAAGTACTCCCATAGTTCTTCGCAGTTACTTTTTGGTACTTACGTTTTTCTTCACAACTTCTGTGATGGCCCTTTTTAGTGATGTCCATTTCTCTTCAACTGTTCGGCCTACTAAGCTATTCCTTATTGTTGTACCTACAGCCTTAGAGAACTTCAATTGTATCTCGTCATTCCTTAGTATTTCCATATCCCACTTCTTGACGTATTGATTCTTCCTGACTAATGTATTTAACTTCAGCCTATTCTTCATCACTGCTATATTGTGATCCGAGTCTATATCTGCTGCTGGGTACGCCTTACAATTCAGTATCTGATTTCGGAATCTCTGCCTGACCGTGATGTAATCTAACTCAAATCTTCCCGTACCACCCGGCCTCTGTTGAAGAATCACAAGAGGAGGAGATATACAGAGTATTCGCTATTACAAGCTGAAATTTATCACCGAACTCATTTAGTCTTTGTCCTCTTTCATTCATTGTCCCAAGCCCTTATTCTCCTGTAACCTTCTCTTCTACTTCTTCCCCTACTATTGCATTCCAGTCCCCCGTAACTATTAGATTTTCATCTCCCTTTACGAACTGTATTACCCTATCAATATCCTCTATCTCTTCATCTTTAGCTTGCGACAGCGGCATGTATACCTGAACTATCGTTGTCGGTGTTTGTTTGCTGTTGATTCTGATAATAACAATCCTATCACTGAACTGTTCACTGTAACATAGACTCTGCCCTGCCTTCCTGTTCATAACGATTCCTACTCCCGTTTACCATTTTCTGCTGTTGCTGATATTGCCCTATATTCATCTGACCATAAATCCTTGTCTTCTTTCCATTTCACTTCACTGACCCCTAATATATCTAGACAGAGCCTTTGCAATTCCCTTTTCAGATTAGTTTACCTACCACGTCCAAGCTTATGACATTCCACGCCCCGACTTGTAGAACGTTATCGTTTCGTTGATTATTCAGTCTTTTTCTCATGGTCACCTCCCCCTTTGCAGTTCCCTCCCGGAAATTCGAATGGAAGACTATTCCGGAATCTTTTGCAAATTTTCCCACTGGAGACTCATCATGACACTCTTTCAGTTGCCGGCCGAAGTGGCCGTGCGGTTAAAGGCGCTGCAGTCTGGAACCGCAAGACCGCTACGGTCGCAGGTTCGAATCCTGCCTCGGGCATGGATGTTTATGATGTCCTGAGGTTAGTTAGGTTTAACTAGTTCTAAGTTCTAGGGGACTAATGACCTCAGCAGTTGAGTCCCATAGTGCTCAGAGCCATTTGAACTCCTTCAGTTACACGCTGCATGTCCTGTAGATACACGTTACGTGTCTTTAATGCAGTGGTTTCCACGGCCTTCTCCATCCTCATGCTGTTGATCATTGCTGATTCTTCCGCCTTTAGGGGCAGTTTTCCACCTCTAGGACATGAGAGTGTCCTGAACCTCTGTCGCTCCTCCGCTTTTGACAAATGCGTTGGCAGAATGAGGGTGACTTCTTATGCCGGAAGTCTAGTGCCGTCAATGTTGGTTATTAATCAAAATTTAAGCAGTGGGGGGATTCGAAAATGGGACGGCGGACGTCTTGATTACTAATCAAAGACGCTACCCCTAGACTACGGGTGCGACGTAAGCACGTTGAAACCCGGAAAACATCAACAAAAAATATCAACACAATGTCAATGTTTTTCCACCAACGATGCTGTAAACGATTTTTGAAGATCAGTCATCGCGACCGCGTTTCGAACTGCGAAGTGCTGATGAAAAGTGGTCCACGCAGCCTACACAAAATCTTTACTGAAAAAGACTGAAGCTTGTAGGGTATGTTGAACACATGAAAGATTAATGAATCCCCAAGTCAGCACTGTTGTGGAAACTAACGGAGGGATACAGAAGTAGAGGAAGACCTGGAAACGAAATTTTGAAAAAGATCTTTAAGGCACGGACATGAACAGGGAGAAAGCTGAAGCTGAAACCCTAGGTTCTAGGAGCTGATTGAGCTCATTGGACGAAACTTTGCCCAATAAGCTGCTTAACATTGGAGGAACTAAGTCTAAGACTTCCGGTCGCGATGAACGTTCTCTCTTAAAGAGAATGTTCGGTCTTGGGTTCCAGTGTTTTCAGCGTTACAGGACAGAACACAATTCCTGTGAAATCTCGTGCCTGTTATCAGGGTGACGACTGATCTACTGTTGTAGCTATTGAACCTGCTACTGTCCATAAATGGCCGTATTTATTGACTGCACTGAGGTAATAGCTTCAGTTTCTTTTTTTTTTTTTACTTGCCAAAGGACTGTAGACCTTAGCATGGGACATGAATTTCAACACGATACGTCTACTTGCTCCCGAGAAGGGGTTTTAATATTCGGACAAACGGACAACAAAGTAATCCTGTAAAAGTTCCTTTTATGCTGATTGGGGCACGTAAATCTACAAAGTAACCCAAGGTTGCATGTGGGAACATGTGAAAGATACAGCCTTTGTAAAATCGGATAATTATTTTGAAAATAAAGTCTTGGCTGCCCTATGTCTTAGGTTTAAAAGTATCTCACACTAATTTCTGTCATCATTCTTGTAGAAGGAAGGTCTTGTCCAATCGGATGAATATTTTTGAAACAGGCTGCATAATATTCTTAATGCTACTAAACTTGTACAGTGGACTATTTCCGGAGCAATGAATTACGAATCAGACTTATGGCGGTTACAGCAGCTGGCGGCACTGATATTCGGCGACTTGCGATGCGGAAAGCACGTTTGCAGCTTGTCCTTTATAGAAGCAGGAGAGGGGCTTTCCAAAACCCAAGGGAAACCTCGGGCCTGTTACCGGAATCTGAAGTTGAGGTCACGGAAATCGTGGTAGAGCGAGGAAAAAGTGCAGTCAAAACAAGTTTGCCCCTGACGGAAGGCCAAGACTGCCCTGGGCGTTACCGGAGCAACCTCAAGGTCAGTAGTCACTGCGGGCCGGTCCGACAACCTCGACGTCAATGGATATTTGGCAGTCGGAGTGAGAGAACCGTCTAGTTATCGAGTGGATACTTCTCGCAATTGTTGCACGAAAATGCTTCAGACATCCTTGCTAAACAACATGTCTGGACTTGGTATGGAACGTACGCTAATCAAATAATGCACATGACGAAAGTGCAAGAGGCTGCTCGAAATCTTAGGTTTCGGTCATACATGGAAAGGCCTGAACATGCACCGTAAGGTCCTCCTTCAAAACATTTCCTAGTAGCCTACGTATTATACGCTGGATCAACCCACCTGTTTTTCACAAGTTTCATGTCGAATGAGTAACCCGGCAAACAAGAGAGTCTGAGGCAAGTTTCAATAACAATAATGACTTTATTATAAAAACGTGATAACAGAAACTGTAAGTGCGACTGAGGTACAGAAGAAACAAAGCCCCTTCCCTTCCCCTTAGTAGAGAAATCTGAACTCTTCCCAGCACTCCTTATCACGACCTTGTATATATACACCAAACGGGAGAACGCAGTGTCGCAGCCACGCCGCGATCCTTAGCTTCTACAGCACACACAGTGCCACACGGCTCGTCCCTGGCCGGATGCAGTGACCGAGGCCGCGAAAGGAGGAGGATTCGTAACAGTTGTACGCATGTAGCTCCTCAAACACACGCCGCGGATCGTAAAACTTAACTCGAATGGTAACTCATTATCGTCACAAGTAATCCGTCACTCAGATTACTGAACCTCCGACGCATAAATTATTTTCACCTACATTTACAATAGAGCGTTTTTGTTCCCAAACCGCAATTTTCTGCGTCTATCGCCCTTTACTCTCAACCAACTACAACGTTCCGACGGTTGTGTCAACACCACCATCAGGTGGGTAATGACAAACGTGTATAACACCAAATTAATTGCGACTAACGCAGGACCTTGTAGTCGATTTGCAAGCAATTTGCAAAGAAGCTTTCGAAACGCACTTCATCAGAGACGAGATAATATTTTTTGGTTGCAAGATGGAATAAGATGTTCACAACATTTAGAAGTCTGGCGGTAAAGTAAAGACACGCAAAGAACCCGTCAACAGTAGATTGGTACAGACGAAGAATGTATTCTTCAATTACAAAGCTCTACTGATACCAGACACATAGATGTAGACCATCAGAAATCCAGAGAAGAATTAACTAGAAGCGTCTGAAATGGGCTTACTCAAAAAATGTAATTTTAGTAGGCAGATAAAGCACGAATCTAAATACTGGCGACAGAACTTGGTTCAAATGGCTCTGAGCACTATGGGACTCAACTGCTGTGGTCATAAGTCCCCTAGAACTTAGAACTACTTAAACCTAACTAACCTAAGGACATCACACACATCCATGCCCGAGGCAGGATTCGAACCTGCGACCGTCGCGGTCGTGCGGTTCCAGACTGTAGCGCCTTTAACCGCTCGGCCACTTCGGCCGGCGGCGACAGAACTCCGGTATTGACTATAAAGAGAGAGGCAACCAAAAAATAATATTTTTCTATAATGGAGTGCAGATATCCTTTCTGGAAGAACTGTGACAGACATTCGCATCTAGCTTTCTCCAACCTGGCTTATACTTTGCGTTGAAAAGTCTGTCCCGCACTACATCACTTCCCTCTGACAATACGCGTAGTTTTCCCAAAGTTTCACCGCTTGTACTGCAGCTCATTACACTTTCTGTGGGACCATATGTTGTTGCTTTGTCTCGCGAGTACATTCAGCTGCAATACTTTCCAAAAATAAATGTTTACGGAATATTACCTCGAGCAGAACGCATTATGAGATAAAAAGAATTCATTAATGACTGTTTCATAGATTTTTGTCTTTGAAAATCTTAGCTGAACTCAAAGACATACTTGAAATATATATATCAGTGTTTGTCACGGCCGACGAAAATCGGGTCAATTTCTGAATCTACCTAACTGCGAAACAAAATATCTTTGAAAGCAGTACAAGAAGCGAGAGTTCAGTTTTGAAGTACATGAACACCTAAAATTATCCTGCTCGAATAGTGTTGCACCAATATATTTGTTAGTCAAGGTGAAACTTCAACAGTCCCTTCTAAGTTGAGTGATTTCGTTTTTGAAAGACAGACCAACGTAGGCGGTGCACTAACGACGAAAACAGTGTAACGAAATATTCAGTAATCAACTTTTACAAAAATGTTGACTACGAAAGCATTCTATTCCTGACCTTGTTTATCTTCAAGAGAAACGTAGCTTATAGGACGTCATTCTGCTGATAAGAATGATGTATCACGACCGTAACGGTTGCAGTTACGTAATGTTATTACAGTTTCGCTCAATTATCTACGACGATTCCGATCGTCTTTCAGATACAACGGTTCATTATCTCAAGTAGCATACTCCTCGTAAAAACAGAGTTGTCATTTACCCGTAAACAATCGTGCTACTTTCTCCAGTAGGCTGATAAGTTCGATAAAGCTCAAGAACGAGAGTGACTTTTCACCCACCGTCTAATAAAATTACACTTTTACAAGAAACATCAAGTGAAGTATTTTGAGGAAAAAAGCGAAGGTTTAATACTACGAATCTGTCTTCAAAAGATGAGATGAGAATGTAATGTGTACACTGTGGCACTGCTTTTAAACTCATCTTGCGGTTACAAATATTTGATGCGTTGATTGTCTGGGTAGAAAACCGTTATGGATTTGTCTTCGTTGCAAATGTTGTTATATTAAATAGAGGAGGCTTCGGATGTGGATCTAGTTACAGCCTACATACACAAGGTACGCCACCCGACCATGGCAACTGCAAGAAGTGTTAATTTTCTTCGCCTAGTAGATTGTACAAGATAAATTCTGCACTCACATATTTATTAATTCTGACGTGACAAGAAAATGGTTCAGGCAATGGCTGTTTCTTTTTTCCAAAAGTCCCATCTGCTTATTAAATATGTAGCCTCTGTATCTCTGCGCAGGTGCCGGCTGCTAGAGTTCGTTGTGGTCAAGTGATTAGCGGATGAGCTTCCTGAGACGAACGTGTATGAGGCGACGGTTCGACTCCCAATCAGAGCTAATAATTAATCTATTTTTTTTTCCATCACTGGTCACATTATTTAATTTATATGACATTTGACAGGTAATATAATGAAAACATCCACATGTATTTGCATGAAGTACTTGCACGAATTTTCACTTTGTTTTCCATGTCTGTATGACAAATACCATTCTGCAACGTGTGGTGCCGGCAGCAAATCCGACGAGTAATTATACAGGGCTATTACAAATGATTGAAGCGATTTCATAAATTCACCGTAGCTCCATTCATTGACATATGGTCAAGACACACTACAGATACGTAGAAGAACTCAAAGTTTTGTTCGGCTGAAGCCGCACTTCAGGTTTCTGCCGCCAGAGCGCTCGAGAGCGCAGTGAGACAAAATGGCGACAGGAGCCGAGAAAGCGTATGTCGTGCTTGAAATGCACTCACATCAGTCAGTCATAACAGTGCAACGACACTTCAGGACGAAGTTCAACAAAGATCCACCAACTGCTAACTCCATTCGGCGATGGTATGCGCAGTTTAAAGCTTCTGGATGCCTCTGTAAGGGGAAATCAACGGGTCGCCCTGCAGTGAGCGAAGAAACGGTTGAACGCGTGCGGGCAAGTTTCACGCGTAGCCCGCGGAAGTAGAAGAAAAAAGCAAGCAGGGAGCTAAACGTACCACAGGATGGTGCTCCACTGCACTTCCATCATGATGTTCGGCATTTCTTAAACAGGAGATTGGAAAACTGATCGATCGGTCGTGGTGGAGATCATGATCAGCAATTCATGTCATGGCCTCCACGCTCTCCCGACTTAACCCCATGCGATTTCTTTCTGTGGGGTTATGTGAAAGATTCAGTGTTTAAACCTCCTCTACCAAGAAACGTGCCAGAACTGCGAGCTCGCATCAACGATGCTTTCGAACTCATTGATGGGGACATGCTGCGCCGAGTGCGGGAGGAACTTTATTATCGGCTTGATGTCTGCCGAATCACTAAAGGGGCACATATCGTACATTTGTGAATGCCTAAAAAAACTTTTTGAGTTTTTGTATGTGTGTGCAAAGCATTGTGAAAATATCTCAAATAATAAAGTTCTTGTAGAGCTGTGAAATCGCTTCAATCATTTGTAATAACCCTGTACATACTCTTGTGGTCTGGCATATTGTAAGTAACTATAATAATACGCATTGTGAATAACGTCATTCATATCATTGTTTATCGAGGTTGACTTGCGCTTTTCAAGCTTGTCCCTCGTCCTTGAAAATTTAATAACAAATAGTAAACAGTCAAATAACATGAAATTCGCTACAGCTTTATGAAAATGCACATGATTTTTTCCCGTTACATGAACTCTCAAATGTCATATGAAATAAATACCGTGACCAGTGACGAAAAAAATTTAGATTAAAAAACAGATGTTAGTGCGATTCGAACCGTCGTCTCGTCCACGACTGTCGCGTAGCAAGAACGCTAACCACTTTTTTCCTTAATTTTGTTCGTTATTGCTCGTTGTATTTGGTCGTAGCGGACGTCGCATGACATCCGTTGAAGTTCATTGTTGATCCTTTCACTCAGTTACCATTTGACCACAATGACTTCTTACAGGTGGCACCTTCGCACAGATCTATCAGCTACATAATAGACCCGTAAAACTTCTCTTACGATTTTCTCGGAATTGCCACACCAGTGCACCTTACTACTTTCACATTTTGTTTTGACGGACTACTAAAGAAATTAAATTAATTACTTTAAATTTCCGAGCGCCATACAAAAATGGAACAAGAAGAATGTGTGTTCTGTAATTAGTCTAATTTTGTCTTAAGTTTCCTAACTGAGCGATGCGTTGGGGTGCTGAAAAATTTCGCTTGTATTCTGAACTTAATACTGGCTCTTGAAGTTTGGTATGTAAGCCTAAAGCGAGACAGCTATCATCTGTTAATTCAGCTTGTTAACATCTTTGAAGATCTGCTAGACAAACAAACCTGTGACCGTTCGTGGCACCATTCTTTGTGTACGTTCAATAAACCTGTTCGTCCTACTTGGTACGAGTTTCACGAGTTTTAAGCAATTTCTTTTGTAGAATTACTGCTTTTTCTCAGTATCCTACCAATGAACCGAAACTTTTACCTGCCTGACCTACAATTGTGCCTACGTTATCATTCCATTTCTTATCCTTACAAATTGTAACACTAATTGAGGTATTTATATGAGTCGACATTCCAGTTGTCTCTCACTGATACAGTCATAGGACACTATTTCTCTGTTTTGTGCAGCGCAAAATTTTACATTTCTGCACATTAAAATCTAGTTGCCAATCTTTGCACCGCTTATGGAGATATGGGGGACAATTTGCTATTGAGTTCATTTGGAAGGCGCGTCAACGGGATGTTTGCGCCACTCGCCACAAGGAACTACAGCCGCCGAGGTAATCGATACGCCAAGTTTACGCCACTCTGGACGGAAGCAATGTGAAGGGAGATTGGTTCTCACCGCCAGAAATCTGATTCGTAGCGGAAATCGCCTGCCTCCCAATCCGTCTGACTCCTGTGCTCTTTGGAGCATGCGAGTTCGGTGCCAAAGCGCAGAGGGAGTGAGACTCGATCGTACCACGTGAGATCACGAGACGTGTTACATCAGAGAGAGGCGAGCAGACAGCAGCCGCCAGAGCGTTACCTCACAGGCGAGCGCAGTGGACGGAACCTGTGGCTGCGAAGGAGGGCGCAACCTCCCGCAGGCAACGTGGCCTTGCGGTTATTCCTGCACACATTACGCATGCGACACGTTCGCCGTCCGGTGTCCTGCACAGGCGGCAATGAGAGAGAGAGAGAGAGAGAGAGAGAGAGAGAGAGAGAGAGAGAGAGAGAGAGAGACTGTCTGCAAGAAGGAGCAGCAGTAAAGTAGCATTGAGTTACCAACAGTTTAACAGGAGATCACACTGCAGCCATTCTCAAAGAACCAAACCGTAAAAAAAAACAACAACTCAGAACAGCTGCTATTAGGGTTGGATTCAGAATGACAGAGGTAGTGATGTGAAACTGTAATATGAGCAAGTCACATACTGTTCAAATGGATGAAGAGATCGTCCTTGGTTTTCTCATCGGCCACATTTCTTTTTACTCCCTAGGCAATGGTCTAATCCAAGAATGCTCTTTCGATATCAGTCTTCAGCTACCGGGTGGTTGTAGCTAAAGTGCAACTACTCACGGAGATCCTGGGTGGGCTTTAACTATCGTATGACAGCAAAACTTGATTATATTGTAATGTGTTAAATCCTGAACCGATTTACGCTTAAAAAAAAAATAGTTCCAATTTTAGCCACGAGGCGCAAATATGGCGCTATGAATGCAATAAAGACGTACAGAAATGTTCCCATACGCAATGGATCAGGAACAGGACGTGTGCAGAAAAGGACAGACAAGACAGAAAGGCAAAATGCTTACATAGTTTGTTCACTATGAGTAGCGGAACGAGATGATACATCTGTAAAACGACATAAATAATTTCACACAGCAGTTCCAGTGGAATCTGGGCATCGTATTCCTGTAAACTGGCCTTCAAGTTAGGCAGAGATCGAACGTGGCCCCGGTAACCGTGTTCTTTTAGATATCCCTAATACCAAAAGCCACATGGATTCAAATCAAGTGATCTTGCAGGTGTGCGAGCGACATGAGGTGATGTCCTCCTTGCATGAGAACAGTAGTTTCCACACAGTCTAGCACTTTCAAAGCACGAATCGAATGCTGTACAACGACTTCTCGATAACGTGTACACGTCACGGTACACCTGACAGGCCCTCTGTGTGTATTACTCCCAAGTAGAATAGACCGAGAGTAAAAGTGTTTGTGAATCTACACCAC